>NC_080382.1:8747458-9398519 GCF_014773155.1 Arachis stenosperma | reverse complement strand
TCCCTAATACATGAGTCTGGTGTCTACCATTGCAAGTGCAAACCCACGCGCCGCCGCCTTCTCGAACGACTCCAGTGCTTTTTCTACATTCTGCTTCATCCGTGGGCTTCTGTGCTTTTTCTTTAATGCTACATTTTTTTTTATTTCTTTCTTTCTTTCTTTTAGTTAAATGAATGTAAGTTCATCCTTTTCCAAGTAATTTTACAGCATTGTGTGTTTCTTCTTCTTCTTTGTTTGATCTTTTTTATTTTTATTCTTGTTAAGAGAGTAAAACAAGAAGAGAAGAAAAGATGAATAAGAAAAAAAGAAGAAAAAGATGGTGATGATGATAAAAAAAAAGAAGAAACAGTAAAAAATGAGAAAGAAGAGGAGGAAGAGTTTTGAATTATGCAAAACTTATCAGAATAAAAATACACCCAAAAATTTTTAAAATACACCCAAATATCTTCATGTTACACCAAAATATCTTCGTGCTACACCCAAACTTACTGCAGAAAATATTTTTTTCTAATGCTATATTTTTTCTTCTAAATTGAACCACAGCCACTTGATTGGATTCAAAACAATAATCAATTTCGTTCTGGTTCAATTGACAATTTGAATCTGAATTATTTATTATCTTCAACAACGAGATAACTGATGATGAAGAAGAAAGAGAAAAAAATAGAGAAAAAATTTTAATAAAAAAAAGAAAGAGAAAGAGGTGGTGTTGATAACAATAATAACGAAAGAAAAAAATTACAAAAAAAAAAAAGAAACACAGAAGAAGAAGAAGAAATATGAAAAAAAAGAAATACGTAGAGAATAACTCTTTAGATATATACTAAGAAAACACAAATAAAAAAAATTTAATTAAACTTTGATTATTAAAAAACTTAGATTCAACCTTCTAATCTTTCTGGCACTCTAAGTTTGTGCAATCTTTTATGCATGCCACAGTTGTCTTCTTGACCATAGCAGTGGCCTTTATCTACGTATTAGGGATAATAAACATCTCATGTCATAAAATTATTTATCTCAAAAGTTAAAGTTAATTTTGGAATTCACTAAGAATTGAATTCTTAACCTTTTAAATTTAGAACTTTAATACCATGTCATGATACTATTCATCCTAAAAACTTACACTGATGAAAAAGAATAACACTAATGATCATATCTCTAATACTCTTTAAACCTTCATTGTACGCATTATACGGATATTCTATTAGTTCTGTACTTTCCCTAATTGTAATTGTTCAACATCAAATTAATCATTAATGGGCCATATATCATGCGGTCCGGAAGAATGAAATAAATAATATACTAACAAGTGAATTTTGCTACTATTATGTAAGAATCTTAATTAACCATCTTTAAATTATCTAGTTGATCACACAGATGGTTAAAATTGAGAAATATTTTATGACTTTTTTTTTACATGATATTATAACTCAAGTGGGATATGTTAATTCTGAAACTTATTACTTTATGCTAATAGGAAAAAAATTAGAAACTAACATTTTTTAACCAACATTTCTTTTTTTAATTTTTTTTCTTTGTCTAATTTTTATTTAGTTATTACTTTAATTTATTGGTAAATTCTTGGTTAAAAAATATTAGTTCCTAACAAAAGAATAAAGCAAAATTCATCCACCATGAACAATAATTTTTAGAAATAAAAATAAAATTATTCAACTACAGAATTATTAACAATTAACAAATTACATTAACTAGATTCAAATCACACCTCACCACTTAATTCGATTTAAAATAATAATATAATTCATCCTAATTCAATTAAAAGTCTGAACCTAAAAATACAACAAAAAATTTTTAAAATACACCAATTTATAATAAAAATATACCAAAACGAAAATGAAACAGATTCATCACAATAATAATTTAGATTCAAAACTTTTAAATTATATTTAATTCAAACCATCAATCATAAACAACAATTTTCAAAGACAAAAACAACATTATTCACCTACAGAATTATAAACTACTAACGAACTACATTAACTAGAATCGAACCACACTTCAGCCACTTGATTCAATTCAAAACAATAATCTACTTTGCTCTGGTTCAATTGACAGTTTAAACTTGAATAATTCATTATCTTCGATAACAAAATACCTGTTCAAACTTGATTTCACAGTTTGATTTAAAATTTTTTTTATCAAAATATTCAAATAAGATATAAGAGCGTTGAACTTAAACGAAAAGAAGTACGTAAAGAATGAAGAGAAACACAGAGAACGCAGAGTTGGAATAGAATGTAGAGACACAGAAAACGCTGAAAACTTTGAAATAAGAAATGAAATCCACATGAAAAATGCAGTTATATATATATTTTTGAGTCAAAAGTTTATTAAAAATAGTAGTGTATGAAGTTAAATTAAGTCAAAACTACTTAATTGAATTTGGTTAGTTAAATGATTTAAATGTAGAAATTAATTGAAAAATGTTATGCCCTCTATACAATCATTAATTGAAGTATCAAATAAATTTTGTGTTACTTGTTCAAGATATTTATTTTGGAATGGTAATATTAAAAAAATAAAAAATACCATCAAAATTTATTTTATTTAATATTTATTAATTATTATAATAATTAATAAATATTAAATAAAATAAAATATAATTATTTTTTATTTCTTTTGTTAACAAACGTTTTCAATTTTAGAATACTTTACACCATAGAACATTACACACTCTTGTTTTTTCTAATCACAAATTAAAGTAACCCACATACGTTTAATTGGAAGAATTAACTTTTCAAAAATGTTAGGGTTAATATTTTTTATTAATATTTAGTTAAAATTTTATTTTTATATTATTAAAATTTAAAATTTAATATTTGATATTTAGAATATTGAAAATTTTATTTTTAATTTTTTTAATAATTTCGAATTCAAGTAGCTAGTTAGTATAAGAGAGAAGAACAAAATTCTCATTAGAAAAAAAAAAAAAAAAAAAGAGAACAGATTTACGAGCCAAATCAATGAATGTATAAAAGGTTACAAAAATTGTCTTTGGACAGAATATAATAAATACCTAATAAATATTATCCTGCCAATATAAAATAAAACGATACATTCTATGAGAAGAACAAAGGATCTCTTTGAGCAGAAAGAATGGCGATTACACCTCTTGCACCTCCTCCTCTTCCTCCTCCGTCTTCTCTTATACATCCATTAATAATAATGAATTACAGCATGCGTGCTTAGAACAAGAAGTTGTTGTGGTTGTTGATCCAGCCGTCCATGATGGCCAAGCAGTTTCCACCGAGTTGATAAACAAGAGCAGATTTTTCGGAAATGGGGTTGGTGACACCCTTGGATTCAACGAAAGCATCATCACAGGCAGACCTATCAGACAACACAGAGCTGAACTTGTAGTAAGCATCAACAACATCAAAGCGCTGAACGAGTTCCAAAGCTTCCTGAATGGTTTCAATCATGTTCTTGTAGCAGCTCTTGCAGACATGGAGAGCACCCTTGGCGGCATCTTGGGTGGCAGGGCTGTCAACTTCGACGACGATGCTAGCATGAACCTCCAAGGTGACGTTGAGGGTGATTTTCATCTCGGCTTCAAGGGCCTTGAATGGATCGAACATGAAGCCATGGACGAATGGTGCAATGGTCTTGGCACAGAGGACAGGGTTCTCGGTGCCAGTGCAGAAGTGTTGGATTTGGGCCCTGAATTTTGCTGCATCACCTTCAAGTTTGAGGTTGAAGAGGTTGGAGCCTAAGCCGCCGAAGAGGCCAGCGGTTTTGGTAAGCTCGCCGGTGGGGTTGACGGAGGGTACCGGTGACGGAGCTGGGGCTCCTGCTGGGAAGTTAAAAGCATGGGTTGAAAGGAGGACGGAGGAAAGTGCCACAATAAAGAAAAGGCTCTTATTGAATGCCATTGTATTTATCCTCCTTTGTCTTTGGAAGAAGAGTTTTTTCTTCTTCTCTTTATTCAACAAAGTTAAAGACAAAGGAGAATAGATGCTTTTGTTTGCCTTGATTCAATTAGCAGCAATATGCTCTCCTTTTATAGCATCTATCTATATGCCAAAAATAGCTTGCTAGCTAGGGAAACTAACTTCTCTCAAATTTAGAATTTTTCTCTTCATATCATGATGTTAGTTATGACCCTTTCCTATTTTGACTTTCACAATTATAGCTTGTGCAGTTGTGAATTATCAACAAAATAGAAAATAGAAAATTCTATTTATAGAAACTTGTTAGGTGGAGATGCGTATTATGATTTTGGATTGTGGTAAATTACATTAAGAGTAATTACCCAAATTAGTCCCTGAGGATTTTAGAATCAGACATTTTAGTCCCTAAGGAAAATTAATACACAGATTAATCCCCAAGGTTTTATTCCGGCAGACAAATCAGTCCCCAGTTCATTTTCCGGCAGTGTAATTACCCAGATCAGTCCCCAGAGATTTTAAAAACGAACATTTTAGTCCCCAAGAAAAACTAATGTACAAATCAATCCCCAACGTTTCTCTCTGTTAGACATAATAGTCCCCTGTCCAAAAATAAAATAAAATAAAATAATTATTATTATTAATTGCACAATAATATTGTACTATATTTTTTGTATTTTTTGGACAAAAATAATGATAAATTTATTCATTAAATTCATATATATATATATATATTCACTCAATAATAATAATAATAATAATAATAATAATAATAATAATAATAATAATAATAATAATAAAATTACTAGAGATTATTTTACAAGAAATTTAAAGTTAAAATCATTTGATATGTTTGTATTTAATATAATCAAAAGACGGCGTATGTAAAAAAAATATATATGTTTGTATTAAAAAATATGTATTAAAAGAAAATATTTTAATTTGGATTAATATTAAATATTTTTTTAATACAAACATTTTTTAAAATATTACATATTTTGATTATATTAAATATAAAAATATCAAATAGTTTTAACCTTGAATTTCTTATAAAATAATCTCTAATAATTTTATTGATTATTATTATTATTAATTAAAATAATTTGATATTTTTATTTAATATAATTAAAGATGTACTATTATTATTAATTACATAATAATTATATACCATGATTTTTTGTATTTTTTAGATAAAAATAATAATTTATTCATTAGATTCTTATATATATATATATATATATATATATAGTCACTCAATAATAATAATAATAATAATAATAATAAATAAAACTATTAGAGATTATTTTACAAGAAATTCAAGGTTAAAACTATTTGATATTTTTATATTTAATATAATCAAAAGATGTAATATTTTAAAAAAATGTTTGTATTAAAAAAATATGTATTTAATATTAATCCAAATTAAAATATTTTCTTTTAATACATATTTTTTAATACAAACATATATATATTTTTTTTACCAAGGACATCTTTTGATTATATTAAATACAAAAATATCAAATGGTTTTAACTTTAAATTTCTTGTAAAATAATCTCTACTAATTTTATTATTATTATTATTATTATTATTATTATTATTATTATTATTATTATTATTATTATTATTGACACTATATATATATAAGAATTTAATAAATAAATTTATCATTATTTTTGTCCAAAAAATACAAAAAATATAGTACAATATTATTGTGCAATTAATAATAATTATTTTATTTTATTTTATTTTTGGACAGGGGACTATTATGTCTAACAGAGAGAAACGTTGGGGATTGATTTGTATATTAGTTTTTCTTGGGGACTAAAATGTCCATTTTTAAAATCTCTGGGGACTGATCTGGGTAATTACACTGCCGGAAAATGAACTGGGGACTGATTTGTCTGCCGGAGTAAAACCTTGAGGATTAATCTGTGTATTAATTTTTCTTGGGGACTAAAATGTCCGATTCTGAAATCCTCAGGGACTGATTTGGGTAATTACTCTTACATTAAATTAAAGTATTTGTTTTGATTCAAAATAAAGGTGTAAAGAGAATACAGAAAAAGAATAAAAGTGAATTATCTAAATATCTAAATAAATAAAATATAATTATTAAAGACTATTTCTGTATTTTATGTACATTATTAATATATATAAGTATTGACTTAAATTAAAAATATTTATTTTAGTACGAGGATAGATTTAACACGTACTGATATGATAAAAATATAAATAAATAAAAATACGACAAATGAACTATATATATTAATATATTTCAATATATTAATATAGTTAAAAATTCAGGTGCAGTCGACTTTATGTGAATTTGATAACTGAGAGTCGTTAGATAATTTTACTGATTTGACTAAATTTTCATCTAATGACTCTCAACTATCATCAACTTCTTGTGAAGTCGACTGCACCTGAGTTTCTACTGTAAATATAAGTCCTAACAAATGATGAATTGGCTGTAGTGTGATATTGCTTTGGCATTATGAGTTTGGAGAGAGATAGAAACAGAGTAATGCAGCGAAAGAAAATGATGAGATTTGGTTCAATTGATTATTACTTATTGACTTGATTACAATTGTTCATACTGCACCTATTTGTACTAGCTAGTAACATCTATTCATAGGCTAAGATATTAAGTGATGGCTTGATGACCAAGTAAACCTTCACTAGATAATTCTGGTATTGCTGGTGTACCAGATAGACTCAACTGAAATAACTGCCTCGGATCCTTTTCTATCTGCCTTAGTCTCCTCTATACCAGATTACCAGCACTACTATCTACAGGCATGATTATTTCTGCTGTGAATCATGTTGTAGTTGTTACTTTGATGGATTTCATGCTAAGGGAACAGGCTTGTAATCCACATGTAACTAATACTTTTCCAATACGGGTATTGATCACTTGAACAATATGCCATTATTTAATGAGAAATAAAGGGACAAAGAACGTACACACAAAAAATTGTGTTTTTTTGTATTTTATTTGTTAATAAATTATATATATATAAAATAAATTATAAAAATTTAATTTACTCTAATTTTCTTTTCCATAAAAAATTTAGAAAGAAAAGTAAAATAATAAAAAATATAATAATAAAAAAGTGATAATAATAATAAAAAAATAAATTGTATCTTTTTATTAGTGTTTTTATATTACAAAAATGATACAAGATATACTAATTCAATATCTCAAGACATAATATCTATATTTATATTTCATCTACCAAACATAATTTTGTATGACTATATCTCTGTCTCTGTATACAAACATATATAGCCTTTGAGCCAACACTGTAATTTTATATTATTAAAATTTAAGAATAAGAATTTAGTATTTAGAATTTAATATTTAGGATTAAACAATGTCGTATTCTTTAGATATTTCATATAAAAATATATTTAGATATTTCATATAAAATTATATTTATTGGCTGTGTACAATGGGCTATTGAGTTACAAAATGAACATCTCCCATACTATCTAAAATAACCATCCGAGTATTAGGGATAATTTTGGGATTCACCAAAGATCGAACTCTTGACCTTTTAGATCTAACACTCTAATACCATGTCATGATACCACTCATCTCAAAAACTTCAGCTAATGAGAAAAGGTAATACTAATGATTATATCTTTAATACTCCATAAACCTCCATTGTACGCATTATACATATAAATATTTCATTGGCTCTTCATACTTTCCCATTAACATTTTACCGTTTACACGAATACTCTGATAATCGAATTGAGAATTAGTCACTGCTCAACAATAAATCAATCAAAAAATTAAGAAAATTGGTCAAACAATTAGTTAACTGATTAAACTGGTTCTCTTTTCTAATAGTTAATCGGTTTAAACTAATAAAATATAAAAAAATGTTTTTAAAATTATATATTTTATACATAAATATATTATCTTATTATATTCAATTTAATTGCAATTAAATTTTAAACTTTTGAATTTCTACTATCACCGGTTTAGTTTTTAGAACTTTGCTTTACACACTTGCATAGATAAATTTGGGGTGATCTTGTCACTTGCAAATGCCAAAATGATATATATACTGCAAATTGAATAAACACATTTTCAATTGTAAAAAATGCATGGCCTCAATCCACGATCCACGACCTACAACTAAAATTATGAAAGGAACAACTCAGCTATCTCAACTTTAGTATTTTACAGTTAAAGTTTTCCAATGTTGCTGTAAGACTGAACACTCAATCTAGACTCTAATTTAAAAAGGTAACTATTTAAATGAAGATGCTAAAAATAATTTTTTATGAAAATTTTTATGTTAAAAGTGTACTTTATTTATTTAATCACACTTTAAAAAAAATAACACTTTTGTAACACATCAAAATCAAATCATACATTTCATCATTTAAAGGTAAAAAAGAAACATCTTCATATGAAGACAATAATAAAATCTTCATGGTAGTATCTACCATTTAAAAATGACCACTCAAAATCTAGACTTTTATTTAAAAGTGACCACTCAAACCCCATCATGCTAAGGTTCAAAACTCTGTTTCCTGCACAAGTTCTTGAGTCCTATTCTTTCTCTGTTTTGTACCTTCAATGATCATCCAAATTATTTGGTTAGAAACTTATAGTTTAGAAAACTTTGGTTTAATTTGTATGTGCATAGAAATGAAAGGTTCATAGTAACCAATATGATAATAAACTTTAGTGTGTTTATATAATACATTTTTATAATATTAAGTCATAATTTCACTTTTTTCTTAAATTTAAGATTTATGTTTCAAGTTAATTTTAAACAAATCTTATATATTATAATACAATCCTATCATGTTTGTAATCTGTAAACACCGTTGTATTTTCATATTAATATCACATCATATATATCTCGTTTCTTTGTAAGTATTTGATAAGTTTTTTGTATATTTGGTATAATGATTGACAAATTGAACTAAGTATTTGCTTAATTATCATTAAGGTTTAATCCATTTACAGTTACTCCGGAACTTTATGGACAAAATGGATTTATCTCATTCTGTAAAATGTCGGTTGTGAGCATCAAACAATTTAATATTTATTAATAGGTGAAAACTCAGGTAAATCACTTCACTTCACGTGAAGTTGATATATTGTTAGATGAAAATTTATTCACGTGAAGTTGTCAAATCATTAAACGAAGGGCGACCGCATCTGAGTCCACCTTATTAATAACTTAATATTTCACATGTGATGAGTGAGGATGTTAGTGAAGTTATTTATGTTGCTTTCTTTCTTTTGCAGCTTGGAAGTTTTGCAGAGTATTATAATGAAAATTCCTCAATATATATTGCTGTATTTCGTTGGTAAAAGATTACATCTCACAAATTAATTACAACGATGATACACCATAAAGAATTAGCAGCCATATATATGGCTACCATGTGCACCTCCTCCTCCTCCACCTCCAATATTGATTAGATTAATCAAAAAAGGAAATTGTTCTGGTTATTGATCGAGGCGTCGAAGATCACCAAGGACTTTGAAATAAATTGATTAGCAGCATTAATAGCCTCTTTAGAAATAGGGTTGATGGCTCCTGGAGATTCAACGAAAGCATCATCGCAGGTGCCTCTGTAACTTGCAGCACTGCTGAACCTGTAGTAAGCATCAATCACGTTGTCCTGGTTCACCAGCTCAAGAGATTCATTGATGGCATCTACTGCATTGTCGTAGCACTCCTTGCAGATGGACAGAGCAGCCATTGCCTTCTTTGGGGTGGCGTGGTCCTTCAGTGACTTCGCGATTTCCGCCACAACCTCCAACGAATGGTTGAGGGCGGCGTTCATCTGAGTTTCAAGGGCCTTGATTGGATCGAATTTCCCCCTCACGAATGGTGCAATGGTTTCGGCACAGAAATCAGGGTTCTGGATGCCATTGCAGAAATCCGCGATCTGCTGGGCCTTGGATTTTGCATCACCTTCAAGGTTGAGGCCAAGGTCGAGGTTGAGGTTGTCGTTCAAGCCGCTGAAGAAGTCGTTAACTGGATCGGTGGGTTCAGCGGTGACCGGGCCGGGGGCCGGGGCCGGGGCTGGATTAGTGAACCAGATTGACATTCCTGTGTATCGATAGGCATGGCCTGAAAGGAGGAGAGAGGAGAGTGTCACAATGAGGAGAAGGCTATTGTTATAAGCCATTGTCTTCTTTTTCTTTTGGAAAATAATTATTATTAAATTTATTCAAAAGAAATAGGAGGCAGGGCAAAAGATTTGCCTTGATTGAGAAAGGGAACTAGGGTGGGCTTTTATAGTTTCAGTTGTTCGTTGCATCTATATACCGAAAATAGGTATGTGTGGGATAACTGTTCAATATGCCGATTTTGTTGCAGTGATTAAGGGTTCACGTTGGCTGTGGTAGCTTTCTGTTCAAATTGGAAGGTGTACGTGTGTGGTGTTATGTGTGTATGGTTTAAATTGATAAAAGGTAGGAGTTGTTAAAAGACACAAATTAATCTTGAAAATATCGTCATGAGCATACTTAACTTTTCAAACTAAAAATAAAATAAAAACATATGATCGATCTTTATTTACAGTTTATCAAATACAAAGTAAAATGGGGTTTCAACAACAATTCTCTTGTTCTAACGAGTTATGAGTAGGCCATGCCATTCCAGCTGCTTGCATTATGTAAAATGTAGGTTGTGAGCATCAAACAATATAAGGCGAGTTCTGTGCTGGCATGGACTTTCGTGGCTAACGGTGCCCACTAATTGACCAGTCACTAGTGTGCTGACATGTGACATTTTCTATTGGGTGATGGGAGCGTGTTATGAAAATGTTAATGGTAGAAACTTAAGTACAATTTAGTCAAATTATTTAACGATTTTTAACTATCAACTTCACGTGAAGTTAACTATATCTAAGTTTTCACCTTTCTTTTTTGATTAGACGTAACCCAAGTATAAGCACAAGAGTTTGTATCTCGCCTCTTCAAGAACGCCGCGCCTCTTTAAGAAGGCCGCTTCCATAATCGCAGGTGCCACTACCACACCGTTTTCGAAGAGAAGAATGAAGGTCTCGAATGATGGAGGATCTTCCGCTCCTGTCAGTTGTAGCTGCTGCTCGTG
The DNA here is from genome assembly GCF_014773155.1 of Arachis stenosperma. Lineage (NCBI taxonomy): Eukaryota > Viridiplantae > Streptophyta > Magnoliopsida > Fabales > Fabaceae > Arachis > Arachis stenosperma. Next base: position 9,387,513 of record NC_080382.1, on the reverse strand, counting down.
GAGATAAAAATGAGATGAAAATTGAATAAAGGAAATTTAAGACGATGATTTAATAAATTTGATTAAATTGTTCTCAATTATCAATTTTATATGAAAATATTGCAGGTGAGTCTTCACCTGTATAAATGGACTTTTGTATATGAGAAAATTAATTGATACAACTAAATAGACATGTGTTATGACAATTTGATTGGAACTTGAACAACACATCGGCGATTAAAAATAAAGGATAAAAAACTTGACAAGTGACACAAAGTCGACAGAATGACACTTCTCCGGGAGTTACAGTGAATGACGATAACGACCGCCTCTAATCGGAGTCGATCGTCGCCGCTACTCGATGAATTGCAAACCTTTGCCTATGATGATGGTCGGTCGTTGTTCCTTCCTTTAATCGGAGTCCATCACTGCCGCTACTCCTTGATGGATCACAGACCTCCGCCTACGATGATGGTCGGTCGTTGTTGTTCTCACCGACGCAAACCTCTAGGCGGAGCCCCACCGCTACTGCTCTTTTTCTCAACAGATCTGACAAGTTACTTGCTGTCGGAACTTGCAGAGCTCAGTTTTCCAATAGTTGACCCCCAAACGGCCAATGTCACCCTCCTTCATTAGTGGAGTTACTGTATTGATGAATATGTTAACTAGTTAGTTTTATTATTTTGGAATATTTTATTTTGGCAAGTCTTAACAATGAGAAGTGAGAACTATATATTGTAGTTAGAGGTGACAACATGTACCTTATCTGCCGGTAATTAATCCGACCCAATCCAGTTGAGTAAGGTTATCAATTCAATCCGTAGTTGGTAGGGTTGTCAATCCGACTCGCAATGGATAAGGTGCGGGTAAGATTTTTTGTGGGTTGGGTAGAGTGTTGTTGCCGGGGACCTGAAATTCACCTTCTGATAATGGCGGACCTCCAGTATAAAGACAGCCACACGGCGTCTAAATCTGAAGCTGAAAACCAGAGGACAACGCCATTATACGACCTTCACCACACCAAACGCATGGTCCTCATGGGGAAGGGCCATCAGCAAACCCCCAGCCAAGGTGGATCCATTCAGAAATCCATCACCCTGAAGAGGAAGAACCCCCACAAACGGCCGAGATATTGGGTCTGTTTTGTGGCTAGTGAGAACGGCTAGAACAGCTGGAGTATGAGGCCAAGTGACAACGAAAAGCGGAACGAGAGCTACGGAGAGAGGTAAGACGACGAAGGGAGCTAGAAGAAAAGCTTCTGAAGTTAGAAACCGACACCTTTGCAATCGAAATAACCGAATAGATTGGAAAGATAGCCCCTTAGGTGGGGAAGACCCGTTCATAGAAGAGATCATGCAGGCCAAAATTCTCAGAAACTTCAAAACACCCGACATGAATCTCTATGACGCCTCTGACGCTACCCGTTGCAAAGCCTTCCCAACAACACTAACCAAAGCAGCAATGAAGTGGTTTGACAACTTACCCCTCAAGTTGGTAACTAGCTTTGATGACTTGGCAAGGAAGTTTTTAACTAGATTCTCCATCTAGAAGGATAAAACAAAGCACGCTGTGAGCCTGCTAAGAGTCAAGCAAGAGGTCGGAGAAACCCTCCTAGACTACATGGAAAGGTTCAACAAGGCATGCTTGGTCAGAATCTCCCGTGATCATGGGATTGGTCAATGGCCTTAGAGAAGGGTCATTCTCCCAGTCAATATCTAAGAGGGATCCATCTTTTCTGAATGAAGTCCAAGAAATGGTAGAGAAATATATCAACATGGAATAGAATTTTTGACTAAGGGAACCTCTTCCACGACCCAGCTCGTCCTATCCATCTCGGAAAAAAGAAAAAAAAAACAAAAAAGAAGGAAGACCAAAACTCAGAAAAGCCCGAGAGGTACCACAACTACACCCCTCTAAGAGTCTCTCTAGTTGATGTTTACAGAGAAATATGCCACACAGAAAAGCTCCCACCTCCTCATCCAATTAAACATAAGAAGGTAGGAAGTCAGACTGAATACTGTCAGTACCATAAGCTCTATGGACATTCCACCAATGAATGCTACGACTTAAAGAATGTCATAGAAGGCCGATTAGACAGATATCTGGCAAACAGGTCGGACGACCCAAGGAAAAGAAGGAGGGACGAAGAGAAAAGACAATAAGACCATCCATCTCAAAACCCTAGAACGACACATACACATGATCTATGGGGGGTTTGCTGGAGGAAGAATGTCTAAATCATCACGAAAAAAGCATCTCAAAGAGGTATACCAAGTCGGGAGGAAGTCAGAATACCTGACTTACCTACCATCTCGTTCACTAAAGAAGATGCCCAAGGGATAACACCTGGGCATGATGATCCCTTGGTGATAACGATGATTCTCGCAAACGCAAATCTCCATAGAACCTTGATAGACTAGGGCAGCTCGGTGGATATCCTATTCAAACCCGCTTTTGACAAGCTCGGGTTGGAAGAAAAGGACTTAAAGGCCTACCCAGACAACCTATTTGAACTGGGGGGACACAGCAATTCGATCGCTGGGGCACATCTCCTTATACACCACTTTCGGAAAGGGTGCCAGGTCGAAGACACTAAATATTGATTACATAGTGGTTGATGTAAATTCGGCGTATAATGCCTTAATAGGTCGGACGACCTTAAACTGACTTGTGGTTGTCGTCTCAATACCTCACCTCTACATGAAGTTTCCCACAATGGAAGGGATCGCACTATTAAGGAAGATCAAAAGCTAACTCAAAAATGCTACAATGAAAGCCTTAATTTAAAAGGTAGTCCTAAGAGCAAAGAGGTCAATACGATTAAATTGGGTGGAGTCCAAACTCGAAAAGAGCTACGCCCCCAACCTGGGGCAAGGTAGAGGAAGCACAAATCAGATATCACCCCAACAAAACAAAAAATATCGGAGCTAACCTGGAGGAAAGTCTAAAGGAACAACTCGTGGCGTGGTGCACGAAATTGCAATCACACTTTTGCAATTCCGCACAACTAACCAGCAAGTGCACTGGGTCGTCCAAGTAATACCTTGCGTGAGCAAGGGTCGATCCCACGGAGATTGTCGGCTTGAAGCAAGCTATGGTTATCTTGTAAATCTTAGTCAGGATATCAGAAATTATCAGGATTGATTGTAAAAAGCAAAAGAACATGAAATGGTTACTTGTTTTGCAGTAATGGAGAATAGGTTGAGGTTTGGAGATGCTCCATCTTCTGAATCTCTGCTTTCCTACTATCTTCTTCTTCAAACACGCAAGTCTCCTTCCATGGCAAGCTGTGTGTAGGGTTTCACCGTTGTCAGTGGCTACCTCCCATCCTCTCAGTGAAAGCGATTGCATATGCTCTGTCACAGCATAGCAGAATTCATCTGTCGGTTCTCAATCAGGCCGGAATAGAATCCAGTGATTCTTTTGCGTCTGTCACTAACGCCCCGCCTTCAGGAGATTGAAGCACGTCACAGTCATTCAATCATTGAATCCTACTCAGAATACCACAGACAAGGTTTAGACCTTCCGGATTCTCTTGAATGCCGCCATCAGTTCTAGCTTATACCACGAAGATTCCGATTAAAGAACCCAAGAGATATCTACTTAATCTAAGATAGAACGGAGGTGGTTGTCAGTCACACGTTCATAGTTGAGAATATGATGAGTGTCACGGATCATCACATTCATCCGGGTTAAGAGCAAGTGATATCTTAGAATGGAAGCAAGCATGATTGAATAAGAAACAGTAGTAATTGCATTAATCCATCAAGACACAGCAGAGCTCCTCACCCCCAACCATGGGGTTTAGAGGCTCATACTGTGGAAAGAAACATGTAAGAAATGTTATGAGGTCATAAGGTACGGATACAATGTCAAAAGATCCTATTAATAGTAAACTAGTATCCTAAGGTTTACAGAAATGAGTAAATTACAGAAAAATCCACTTCCGGGCCCACTTGGTGTGTGCTTGGGCTGAGCAATGAAGCATTTTTGTGTAGAGACCTTTTCTGGAGTTAAACGTCAGCTTTCATGCCAGTTTGGGCGTTTAACTCCAAGTTTTATGCCAGTTCCGGCGTTTAACGCTGGAATTTCTATAGGTGACTTTGAGCGCCGGTTTGGGCCATCAAATCTTGGGCAAAGTATGGACTATTATATATTGCTGGAAAGCCCAGGATGTCTACTTTCCAATTCCGTTGAGAGCGCGCCAATTGGGCTTCTGTAGCTCCAGAAAATCCACTTCGAGTGCAGGGAGGTCAGAATCCAACAGCATCTGCAGTCCTTTTCAGTCTCTGGATCAGATTTTTGCTCAGAACCTTCGATTTCAGTCAGAAAATACCTGAAATCACAGAAAAACACACAAACTCATAGTAAAGTCCAGAAAAGTGAATTTTAACTAAAAACTAATAAAAATATAATAAAAACTAACTAAAAGATACCAAAAACATACTAAAAACAATGCCAAAAAGCGTACAAATTAACCGCTCATCACAACACCAAACTTAAATTGTTGCTTGTCCCCAAGCAACTGAAAATCAAAATAGGATAAAAAGAAGAGAATATACTATAGACTCCAAAATATCAAAGAAACATAGCTCCAATTAGATGAGCGGGACTAGTAGCTTTTTGCCTCCGAACAGTTTTGGCATCTCACTCTATCCCTTGAAGTTCAGAATGATTGGCATCTATAAGAACTCAGAACTCAGATATTGTTATTGATTCTCCTAGTTAAGTATATTGATTCTTGAACATAGCTAGTGTATGAGTCTTGGCTGTGGCCCAAAGCACTCTGTCTTCCAGTATTACCACCGGATACATACATGCCACAGACACATAATTGGGTGAACCTTTTTAGATTGTGACTCAGCTTTGCTAAAGTCCCCAATTAGAGGTGTCCAGGGTTCTTAAGCACACTCTTATTGCTTTGGATCACCACTTTATTTCTTTCTTTTTCTTTTCTTCTCTCTTTTTTTTTCTCGAAAATTTTCTTTTTTTTTTCACTGCTTTTTCTTGCTTCAAGAATCAATTTGATGATTTTTCAGATCCTCAATAACAGTTCTCTTTCTCCTCATTCTTTCAAGAGCCAACAATTTTAACATTCTCAAACCAACAAGTTCAAAAGGCATATGCACTGTTCAAGCATTCATTCAGAAAACAGAAAGTATTGTCACCACATCAAACTAATTCAACTAGTTTCAGAGATAAATTTCGAAATCCTGTACTTCTTGTTCTTTTGTGATTAAAGCATTTTTCTTTTAAGAGAGGTGATGGATTCATAGGACATTCATAGCTTTAAGGCATAAACTTAATTTTATTAATTATGAATTAAGAAAAAGACTCAGAAATTAAATATAAGATGGAACTAAAATTAGAAAAAAAAAACGAAATAATATATAAAAGAAAACGAAAAAGAATAAGCTCCTAATGATAGAGGTTTTCACAGAGTTAGGACTCAACAACCTTGATTTTGAGAAGTGGATGCTCCCTCAGCTTGAGATGAGAGCTTTTGGCGTTTCATCTCTTGGATTTCACGCCCCTGCTTCTCTTGCTCCTTCAGCAATTTGCAGAGCATGCAGTTTTGATTCTGCTGTTCTTCCTTCAGTTGCTCCATAGTCTCTTGCAACTTGTTAATAGATGCTTCTAGGTTGGCCCAGTAGCCAATTTCAGGGAATTCAGGGAGGAACTCATGCGCCCTCCTTTTGATAGAGTTGTCTTGCACTTGTCCTTCCATTGACTTCTTGGTGATTGGATGTTCAATGGGTATGAACTCATCTACTCCCATCTTCACCCCAGCCTCTTTACAGAGCAAGGAGATCAAGCTTGGGTAAGCCAATTTGGCTTCAGTGGAATTCTTGTTTGCAATTGTGTAGATCTCACAAGCAATCACATGATGCACCTCCACTTCTCTTCCAAGCATAATGCAATGAATCATCACTGCTCTCTTGATGGTGACCTCAGAACGGTTGCTAGTGGGCAATATGGAACGCCCAATAAAGTCTAGCCAACCTCTTGCAATTGGTTTGAGGTCTCCCCTATTGAGTTGGTTTGGGACACCCTTAGAATTGGTTATCCACTTAGTTCCAGGGAGGCATATGTCCTCTAGAACTTGATCCAACCCCTTATCTACTCTCACCATCCTCCTATTAAAGGAATAAGGATCATCTTGCAGTTGAGGCAACTTGAAGATTTCTCTTATTTTGTCCAGATGGAAGTACATAACTTTCCCTCTGACCATGGTTCTATAGGTATGGTAAGCAGTTCCAGTCATTCTCTGCTTATCTGTTAGCCACAGATTTGAGTAGAATTCCTGAACCATGTTCCTTCCAACCTTTGTCTCAGGATTGGTTAGAACTTCCCATCCTCTGTTTTGAATTTGCTCTTGGATCCCCGGATATTCATCTTCTTTCAGATCGAATTTCACTTCCGGGATCACTAACCTCAGACCCATTATTTTGTGATAATGGTCTTCATGTTCTTTGGTTAAGAACTTCTCTTGATTCCAAAGATTCTTTGGATTATTCTCTTTCTTGCCTCTTAAATTGGTTTGTTTTCCCTTAGGAGCCATGATATTGATGAATCTTGGCTTAGTGATCACGGAAAAGCACACCAAACTTAGAGGTTTGCTTGTCCTCAAGCAAAAGAAAAGAAAGAAGAGAGAGAGAAAGAGGAAATTCGAATGGTGTGGGTAAAGGGGGTTCCAAACGTGAATTTATAAGGGGAGGGAGAAGAGATTTCAAAAAAAATAAGAATTTGAAAGAAAATTTGAGAAGATATGGAGAGAAATTGAGAAAAGGGTGAGTTTTTGAAGAAGATTTGGGGTTAATTTGAAATAGATTTGAAGAATGGTTTTGATTTGTGAAGATTTGAAAGTGAATGATGAAAGGTTGAAGTGCATTTATGTAGAAGAGTATGGTTAAAAAGAGGAAAGTTTGAAAAAAATTGAGTTGAAAACAAAAATGTGGTCCCCCCACCTTTCTGGCGTTAAACGCCCAGAATGGCACCCATTCTGGCGTTTAACGCCCATTTGCTACCCTTTTTGGGCGTTTAACGCCCAGCCAGGTGCCCTGGCTGGCGTTAAACGCCAGAAATCCTTTGTCACTGGGCGTTTTTCAGAACGCCCAAGATGCTGCACACCTGGCGTTAAACGCCCAGAATGGTGCCCATTATGGCGTTTAACGCCCAAAATGGCACCATTCCTGGCGTTAAACGCCCAGAATGGTACCCATTCTGGCGTTTAACGCCCAAAATGCCCCTTATTGGCATTTTTTCGCCAGTAAGCTCATTTTCTCTGCTTTTTGAGCTGAATCCTTCTGTAACTCTGTGAATTCCTTCATTTTTGATACTTGCCTCTGTAAGAACTAATCATATACCTTCCTAATGACTGGGTTGCCTCCCAGCAAGCGCTTCTTTACTGTCTTTAGCTGGACTTCTGCTAAGAATCACTCAAGTCTCAGTCTTGAGCATTCCTGCTCAAAATTGCTTTCAAGATAATGCTTGATTCTTTGTCCATTAACAATGAACTTCTTGTCAGAATCAATATCCTGAAGCTCAACATATCCATATGGTGATACTCTTGTAATCACATACGGACCCCTCCACCGGGATTTGAGTTTTCCTGGAAACAATTTGAGCCTGGAGTTGAAGAGCAGAACTTTTTGTCCTGGCTCAAAGACTCTGGTTGACAATCTCTTGTCATGCCACTTCTTTGTCTTTTCCTTATAAATTTTTGCATTTTCAAAGGCATTGAGTCTGAACTCCTCTAGCTCATTTAGCTGGAGCAGTCTTTTCTCACCAGCTAACTGTGCGTCCATGTTTAGGAATCTGGTTGCCCAGTAGGCCTTATGTTCCAGTTCTACAGGCAAATGACAGGCCTTCCCATATACTAGTTGGTATGGGGAGGTTCCTATAGGAGTCTTGAATGCTGTTCTATATGCCCACAGAGCATCATCCAAGCTCTTTGCCCAATCCTTTCTTCGGGCCATTACAGTCCGTTCCAGGATTCTTTTTAGTTCTCTGTTAGAGACTTCAGCTTGCCCATTTGTCTGTGGATGATATGCAGTTGCCACTTTATGGCTAATTCCATATCTAACCATAGCAGAGTATAGCTGTTTGTTGCAGAAATGAGTGCCCCCATCACTGATTAGCACTCTGGGGACGCCAAATCTGCTGAAAATGTTTTTCTGGAGGAATTTCAGTACGGTTTTGGTATCATTAGTGGGTGTAGCAATTGCTTCTACCCACTTAGATACATAGTCCACTGCCACCAGAATATAAGTGTTTGAGTATGATGGTGGGAATGGTCCCATGAAATCAATTCCCCATACATCAAACAATTCTATCTCTAATATCCCTTGTTGAGGCATGGCATATCCGTGAGGCAGGTTACCAGCTCTTTGGCAACTGTCACAGTTACGCACAAACTCTCGGGAATCTTTATAGAGAGTAGGCCAGTAGAAGCCGCACTGGAGAACTTTAGTGGCTGTTCGCTCACTTCCAAAATGTCCCCCATACTGTGATCCATGGCAGTGCCATAGGATCCTTTGTGCTTCTTTTCTGGGTACACACCTGCGGATCACTCCGTCAGCACATCTCTTAAAGAGATATGGTTCATCCCAAAGGTAGTACTTGGCATCTGAAATTAGTTTCTTTCTCTGCACATAACTGTACTCTTTGGGTATGAACCTCACAGCTTTATAGTTTGCAATATCTGCAAACCATGGAGCTTCCTGAATGGCAAAGAGTTGCTCATCTGGGAAAGTCTCAGAGATCTCAGTAGAAGGGAGGGACGTCCCAGCTACTGGTTCTATCCGGGACAGATGATCAGCCACTTGGTTCTCTGTCCCTTTTCTGTCTCTTATTTCTATATCAAACTCTTGCAGAAGCAACACCCATCTTATAAGCCTGGGTTTTGAATCCTGCTTTGTGAGTAAGTATTTAAGAGCAGCATGGTCAGTGTACACAATCACCTTTGATCCCACTAAGTAGGATCTAAACTTGTCAATGGCATAGACCACTGTAAGTAATTCTTTTTCTGTGGTTGTGTAATTCTTCTGTGCATCATTTAGAACGCGGCTAGCATAATAAATGACATGCAGAAGTTTGTTATGCCTCTGTCCCAACACTGCACCAATGGCATGATCACTGGCATCACACATTAATTCAAATGGTAATGCCCAATCTGGTGCAGAGATGACTGGTGCTGTGACCAGCTTAGCTTTCAGGGTCTCAAATGCCTGCAAACACTGTGTGTCAAACACAAATGGCGTGTCAGCAGCTAGCAGGTTACTTAAAGGTTTTGCAATTTTCGAAAAATCCTTGATAAACCTTCTATAGAATCCTGCATGCCCCAGAAAGCTTCTGATTGCCTTAACATTGGCAGGTGGTGGTAATTTTTCAATTACTTCTACCTTTGCCTTATCCACCTCTATTCCCCTGCTTGAAATTTTGTGCCCAAGGACAATTCCTTCAGTCACCATAAAGTGACATTTCTCCCAGTTTAAAACTAGGTTAGTCTCTTGGCATCTTTTCAGGACAAGTGCTAGGTGATTAAGACATGAGCTAAATGAGTCTCCATATACTGAAAAGTCATCCATGAAGACTTCCAGAAATTTCTCTACCATATCTGAGAAGATAGAGAGCATGCACCTCTGAAAGGTTGCAGGTGCATTGCACAGACCAAAAGGCATCCTCCTATAGGCAAACACGGCAGAAGGGCAAGTAAATGCTGTTTTCTCTTGGTCCTGAGGATCTACTGCAATTTGGTTGTAGCCTGAATAGCCATCCAAAAAGCAGTAATAATCATGACCAGCTAGTCTTTCTAGCATTTGGTCTATGAATGGTAAAGGAAAATGATCCTTTCTGGTGGCTGTATTGAGCCTTCTGTAATCAATACACATGCGCCACCCTGTGACTGTCCTTGTAGGAACCAGTTCATTTTTTTCATTATGAACCACTGTCATGCCTCCCTTTTTGGGAACAACTTGGACAGGGCTCACCCAGGGGCTATCAGAAATAGGATAAATAATCCCAGCCTCTAGTAATTTAGTGACCTCTTTCTGCACCACCTCCTTCATGGCTGGATTTAGCCTCCTCTGTGGTTGAACCACTGGTTTGGCATTATCCTCCAACAGGATCTTGTGCATGCATCTAGCTGGGCTAATACCCTTGAGATCACTGATGGACCACCCAAGAGCTGTCTTGTGTGTCCTTAGCACTTGAATCAGTGCTTCCTCTTCCTGTGAATTTAAAGCAGAGCTTATAATCACTGGAAAAGTGTCACCCTCTCCCAGAAATGCATATTTCAGGGATGGTGGTAGTGGTTTGAGTTCAGGCTTAGGAGGCTTATCCTCCTCCTGAGGAATTTTCGAAAATTCCTTTGCCTCCTCTGGCTCTTCCTGATCAGTTTGAGCATCTTTGAAGATGTCCTCAAGCTCTGATTCTAGGCTTTCAGCCATATTGATCTCTTCTACCAGAGAGTCAATAATGTCAGCGCCCATGCAGTCATTTGGTGTGTCTGGGTGCTGCATAGCTTTTACAGCATTCAACTTGAACTCATCCTCATTGACTCTCAAGGTTACTTCCCCCTTTTGTACATCAATGAGAGTTCGTCCAGTTGCTAGGAAAGGTCTTCCTAGAATGAGAGTTGCACTCTTGTGCTCCTCCATTTCCAGCACCACAAAGTCAGTTGGAAAGGCAAATGGCCCAACTTTGACAATCATGTCCTCTATTATGCCTGATGGGTGTTTAATGGAGCCATCAGCAAGTTGGAGGCATATCCTGGTTGGTTTGACTTCTCCAATCAACCCAAGCTTTCTGATAGTGGATGCAGGTATTAGATTGATGCTTGCTCCAAGATCACATAAAGCTGTCTTGGTGCAAGTGCCTTCTAATGTGCATGGTATCAGAAAGCTTCCATGATCTTGAAGCTTTTCTGGTAAGCTTTTTAGAATGACTGCACTGCATTCTTCAGTGAGAAACACTTTTTCAGTTTCTCTCCAATCCTTCTTATGACTTAAGATTTCCTTCATGAACTTAGCATAAGAAGGTATTTGCTCAAGTGCCTCTGCAAATGGAATCTTTATTTCAAGAGTCCTTAAATAGTCTGCAAAGCGGGCAAATTGCTTATCCTGTTCCGCTTTGCGGAGTTTCTGAGGATAAGGCATCTTGGCTTGATATTCTTCAACCTTAGATGCTGCAGGTTTATTCCTTACAGAAGTGGTTGAAAAAGCCTTGTTAGAGGGATTACTGTCAGCACTCTCAGGTGTCTGATTTTCCCTTGGCGTTTGGACGCCAGGATTGGGTGGAAAATGGGCGTTTAACGCCAACTTTTCCCCCCTTTCTGGCGTTTGAACGCCAGAACTGGGCAAGGAATGGGCGTTTAACGCCAGCTTTCCTTCCCTTTCTGGCGTTTGAACGCCAATATTCCTCTCTGGGCTCTTACTGTCCTCAGAGGGATTTTGAACAGAGGTTTGGTTGTCCTCTGTCACTTGTTCCTTGTTTGGCTTTTTACTCTTTTGAACAGTGTTATTCAAGGTCTTTCCACTCCTCAATTGAACTGCTTGACACTCCTCTGTTATTTGTTTAGATATTTGCTGTTTTGCTTGATTCAACTGTAGTTCTATGCTCTTATTAGCAACTTTAGTTTCATGGAGCATCTCTCTAGATTCTGCTAACTGTTCTGTCATCAGGAGCAATTGTTGATTAAGCTCATTCATCTGTTCTTGAGGATTAGGATCAGTGACTAATGCCATGACTTCCTCCTTTGGAACGAACTCATTGCTAGAATACAAGTATTGGTTTCTAGCAACAGTGTCTATAAGCTCTTGAGCTTCTTCAATTGTCTTCCTCATGTGTATAGATCCACCAACTGAGTGGTCTAAAGACATCTGAGCTTTTTCTGTAAGCCCATAGTAGAAAATGTCTAACTGGACCCACTCTGAAAACATTTCAGAGGGACATTTCCTTAGCATACCTCTATACCTCTCCTAGGCATTATAAAGGGATTCATTATCCTCTTGTTTAAAGCCTTGGATGTCCAGCCTTAGCTGTGTCATCCTCTTTGGAGGGTAAAAATGATTCAGGAATTTGTCTGACAACTGTTTCCATGTCTTTATGCTTGCTGTAGGTTGGTTATTTAACCACCTTTTTGCTTGATCTTTTACAGCAAATGGAAACAGTAATAGTCTGTAGACATCCTGATCTACCTCTTTATCATGTACTGTGTCAGCAATTTGTAAGAACTGTGCCAGAAACTCAGTAGGTTCTTCCTGTGGAAGACCGGAATACTGGCAATTTTGCTGCACTATGATAATGAGTTGAGGATTTAGCTCAAAGCTGCTTGCTTTGATGGGGGGCATGCAGATGCTACTCCCATATGCAGCTGTAATGGGGTTAGCATATGACCCCAGAGTCCTCTTGGACTGATTAATTCCACTTAAGTCCATAATGGACAAAAGGGAAATGAGAATGATTGCAAAGAGATAAATTTTGCTTATTTTTTATTTATTTTTTTTTGAAATAACCGAAAAAAAATAAAATAAAATAAAATAAAATAAAACAAAAGGAAAATAAAATAAAAAAAAATTCGAAAATCAAAAGGAAAATGAGATCAAAGCAACTTGAGAACTGAATCAATTAAGTAATTAAAAAGATTTTGAAAAGAGCAATTAAAAAGATATGATTGAAAAATTTTTATGAAAAAGATTTGATTTTTGAAAAGAGGAAAGAGAAAAACACAAAGAGACACCAAACTTAAAATTTTTAGAAATCAAACACTAATTTTTTCGAAAATTTTTAAAGGAAAAACACAAAGAGGACACCAAACTTAGAATTTTTATGAATCAAAAAGGGACTAAGAACATGCAACTTCGAAAATTAAAAGAAGAAAAACAAAAAGCATGCAATTGACACCAAACTTAAAATATGAAACTAGACTCAACTAAAAGACTCTAAACCAACAAAAATAAAACAGTCCTAATCTAAGCAACAAAATAAACCGTCAGTTGTCCAAACTCGAACAATCCCCGGCAACGGCGCCAAAAACTTGGTGCACGAAATTGCAATCACACTTTTGCAATTCCGCACAACTAACCAGCAAGTGCACTGGGTCGTCCAAGTAATACCTTGCGTGAGCAAGGGTCGATCCCACGGAGATTGTCGGCTTGAAGCAAGCTATGGTTATCTTGTAAATCTTAGTCAGGATATCAGAAATTATCAGGATTGATTGTAAAAAGCAAAAGAACATGAAATGGTTACTTGTTTTGCAGTAATGGAGAATAGGTTGAGGTTTGGAGATGCTCCATCTTCTGAATCTCTGCTTTCCTACTGTCTTCTTCTTCAAACACGCAAGTCTCCTTCCATGGCAAGCTGTGTGTAGGGTTTCACCGTTGTCAGTGGCTACCTCCCATCCTCTCAGTGAAAGCGATTGCATATGCTCTGTCACAGCATAGCGGAATTCATCTGTCGGTTCTCAATCAGGCCGGAATAGAATCCAGTGATTCTTTTGCGTCTGTCACTAACGCCCCGCCTTCAGGAGATTGAAGCACGTCACAGTCATTCAATCATTGAATCCTACTCAGAATACCACAGACAAGGTTTAGACCTTCCGGATTCTCTTGAATGCCGCCATCAGTTCTAGCTTATACCACGAAGATTCCGATTAAAGAACCCAAGAGATATCTACTTAATCTAAGATAGAACGGAGGTGGTTATCAGTCACACGTTCATAGTTGAGAATATGATGAGTGTCACGGATCATCACATTCATCCGGGTTAAGAGCAAGTGATATCTTAGAATGGAAGCAAGCATGATTGAATAAGAAACAGTAGTAATTGCATTAATCCATCAAGACACAGCAGAGCTCCTCACCCCCAACCATGGGGTTTAGAGGCTCATACTGTGGAAAGAAACATGTAAGAAATGTTATGAGGTCATAAGGTACGGATACAATGTCAAAAGATCCTATTAATAGTAAACTAGTATCCTAAGGTTTACAGAAATGAGTAAATTACAGAAAAATCCACTTCCGGGCCCACTTGGTGTGTGCTTGGGCTGAGCAATGAAGCATTTTCGTGTAGAGACCTTTTCTGGAGTTAAACGCCAGCTTTCATGCCAGTTTGGGCGTTTAACTCCAAGTTTTATGCCAGTTCCGGCGTTTAACGCTGGAATTTCTGTAGGTGACTTTGAGCGCCGGTTTGAGCCATCAAATCTTGGGCAAAGTATGGACTATTATATATTGCTGGAAAGCCCAGGATGTCTACTTTCCAATGCCGTTGAGAGCGCGCCAATTGGGCTTCTGTAGCTCCAGAAAATCCACTTCGAGTGCAGGGAGGTCAGAATCCAACAGCATCTGCAGTCCTTTTCAGTCTTTGGATCAGATTTTTGCTCAGAACCTTCGATTTCAGTCAGAAAATACCTGAAATCACAGAAAAACACACAAACTCATAGTAAAGTCCAGAAAAGTGAATTTTAACTAAAAACTAATAAAAATATAATAAAAACTAACTAAAAGATACCAAAAACATACTAAAAACAATGCCAAAAAGCGTACAAATTAACCGCTCATCATGGCGCTATTGAGAAAAAACTCTGACCTCTTCGCCTGGAAAACCTCCGATATGCCTGGTATAGTTCTCGACCTAATGTCCCACAAACTCGCAGTGTATCCGGGCTCCCAACCTATTCAACAAAAGCGTCGAAAGATCGGACCAGAAAGGACACAGGTTGTGGAGGATGTGTGTCGATTACACCGACCTCAACAAAGTTTGTCCCAAAGATCCGTATCTCCCGAGCATTGACGGTCTAGTCGACTCAGCTTCAGAGTATCGATACTTATCTTTTATGGACGCCTACTCGGGGTACAACCAAATTTTAATGTACAAGCCAAATCAAGAGAAGACCTCATTTATAACTCCAAAGGCTAACTATTGCTACATAGTAATGCCTTTCGGGTTAAAGAACGCAGGAGCTATATACCAACGTCTAATGAACAGAGTTTTTTTCTCTCACTTGCGAAAACTTATGGAGGTGTAGATGAAATGCTCGTCAAAATCAAAGAGGACACGACCTTGTTGTCCGATCTCTTTGAGGTGTTCTCCACGATAAGGAAGCACGAAATGAGGTTGAACCCATCAAAATGCACTTTCGGAGTAGAAGTTGGAAAGTTCTTAGGGTTCATGCTAACCCAAAGAGGTATAGAAGACAACCCAGACAAGTGTCAGGCCATACTCGACATGAAGAGCCCATCTTGTGTTAAAGAAGTCCAACAATTAAATAGAAGGTTGGCAGTTCTCTCTAGATTTCTAGCCGGATCAGCTCTGAAATCACTTCCCCTATACTTAATCCTAAGAAAAAAAGAAGCAATTCAAGTGGACCCCAGAATGCAAACAAGCCTTTCAGGACTTCAAAGCATTTCTGTGATAGCTCCCAATACTTACCCGACCTATCAAAGAGGAAGAACTCGTGCTGTACTTGGCAGTAGGAAGCCGAGCTATAGCTTCAGCCCTAATCCAAGAAGATGAAAAGGGACAACAACCTATCTATTTTGTCAACAAAGTCCTACAAAGGGCAAAATTGAACTATCAAAAGATAGAAATGTTCGCTTATGCCCTTATCCTCACATCTCAAAGACTCCAACCTTACTTTCAGGCTCACGCTATCAAAGTCCATACTAATCAGCCAATGAAACACATTTTACAAAAGACGGACTTGGCAAGGCAGATGCTACAATGGGCCGTGGAATTGTCCGAGTTTGACCTAAAGTACGAAGTTCGGATGACAATCAAGTCCAATATCTCGCTGACTTCGTCGTTGAATACCCCAAAAGCCCAAGAGACCCAACTACCTGGAGCTTATATGTAGATGGGTCATCAAACAAAGCCGAAAATTGGACGGGTGTCATTTTAGAACGAAGGAACCCGGATAGAACTCTCCTTAAGGTTCGAGTTTCCTACTTCCAACAATCAAGCAGAATATGAGGCATTACTCGCTGGCTTGAAGCTATATATGTATATATTATATACTTGTATAAAAATATGTTTTAAGTGAAAGTTAAACCAAAGATTTCTCACTAAATATAAAAGATCCTTAGCCTCTAAGAGAAAATTAGTAATTAATAATTTAATACATTTTTTATGTAAAAGTCAATTTTATTTTAAATTATCATGAACTTATATAATAATGTTATATATTTTTTGTAATTTGCGGATAAAATTACTCACGAATTAAAAATGAATAAAATTAGAATATTCTCAACCTGCATGCGAATAGAGTTAGAGTTAGATTCAAATTTTTCTCTATCCTATCTATTACCACTCCTAATTATAGCAGGTATCCTATCTATTACCACTCCTAATTATAGCAGGTAGGTATATTAATAGTACAGTAATTTTTCTCTTATTCTATTCTCTATTGATAAAAAGTTCATTTTCTCATTAATTCTCTCCGTACTTCTATCACATATCCCTCTCTCAATTCTGATCTTAAGTATGGTTTCTTCATGTATTGTTACCATAGTTAAACTCTGCCTCTAAATTTAAGGGTGACAACTGTCTTGGCTATCATAGACCTTACCACAATATAATAATATTTGAGTCACAAAATATAATAATAATAATAATAATAATAATAATAATAATAATATTAATAATATTTGTTAATAACTTATGAGACGTTTTAGTGCAACATGTGATTAGTGAGGATAGTAGTTAAATTATTATTTTATATTTTTGTGGCTTGAAAGTTAGTTCTGCAAAACTTAAGATTATTATTATCATACCTAAATAATATTATTTAATTCATTAAAAGAAGTTAAAAATTAATATTTAATTTATAAATAAATAACTTTTAAATATTCAATATTTGGTGAAAATTTATGTGAAGTCAACTTCACGTGAAATTGATATCTGAAAGCTGTTAGATAAAAATTTAATCAAATCAGTCAAATTATCTAACTACTTTCAGATATTAAATCACCTAACGATTCTCAGATATCAATTTTTAGGTGAAGTCGACTGCACCTGAGTTTCCACCTTAATATTTATCTTAGATAAGTTTGATAAATTCATCAACGCCAAATTAAAAGACCTAACGAATGAATATGCCAAATTACCAGTAACCAGCGATATATTGGAGAAGTAGCACATAATACTCATCAACACATGTGTTATAATAAAAATTCCTCAATATATATTGTTGTATTTCGTTGGTGAAAGATTACATGTTACAAATTTCAACGATAATACACCATAAAGAATTAGCAGCCATATATATATATGGCTACCATGTGCACCTCCTCCTCCTCCTCCACAAGCAGCACTAGTAATTATGAATTAAACAAGGAACTTGTTTTGGTTATTAACCCAGGCATTAAGGACTACCAAGGTTTTACTGACATGTTGACGAACATCATCAACAGCCTCCTTGGGAATAGGGTTAGTGACTTCCAATTCAGCGAAAGTATCATCGCAGGTTCCGCTGTAACCATTAACATTGCTGAACCTGTGGTAAGCATCAACCACGTTGTACTGCTTCACGAGCTCAATAGATTCATTGATGGTATCTACTGCGGAGTCATAGCACTCCTTGCAGACGTCCAGAGCACCCACTGGCTTCTTTTGGCTCTTCAGTAATTTGGCGATCTCAGCCACAACCTCCAAGGTGCGGTTGAGGGTGGCGCTCATCTGAGTGTCAAGGACCTTGAGTGGATCCAATTGGCCCTTCACGAGTGGTACAATGGTTTCGGCACATAACCCAGGGTTCTCCACGCCATTGCAGAAATTATCGACCTGGGCCTTGATTTTTGCATCATCACCGTTAGCTTCGAGCTTGAGGTTCAAGTTCAAGCCGCTGAAGAAGCCGTTAACTGGATCGGTGGTTTCAAATGTGACCGTGACCGGGACGGGGGCCGGAGCGGGGGCTGGATTAGTGAACCAGATAGACTTCCCTGTGTATCGATAGGCATGGCCTGAAAGGAGGAGAGAGGAGAGTGTCACAATGAGGAGAAGGCTATTGTTATAAGCCATTGTCTTCTTTTTCTTTTGGAAAATATATTATTTAATTTATTCAAAAGAAATAGGAGGCAGGGCAAAAGATTTGCCTTAATTGAAAAAGGGAACTGGAGTGGGATTTTATAGTTTCACTTCGTTGCATCTATATGCCCAAAATAGGTATGGGATAACCGTTATCCAGTTTTGTTGCAGTGATTATTGGTCGACATTGGCTGTGGTAGCTTTCTGTTCAAATTGGAAGGTGTACGTGTGTGGTAGGTACTGTGGTGTGTTTCTTGGTTTAAATTGATAAAAGGTAGGAGTTGATGATACGTTGGTAAAATTAAGGAAAATTAATCCAAGTGTTAAGAAGATTTAGTTATTAAAAGAATTTTTTAATATTAAAATTATTAAGAAATTTTAATTTTTGAAATATTTAGAGAGAATGATGAATTTTTTTATATAAAATAATTATATTAAATTATTATTTATTTATTTTTTATATACATATTTTTTAATAGTTTATTATATTTAAATTTTTATTATTATACTTTCATCTATCAAAAAATAAAAATACTATTTATATACTAAAATTAGTCACTAAAATCAATGACCATATATTTTATGTATAAATACATATGTTGTTTAATTTATTTTTAATATATATCTTATATTTCAATATATATTTTATAATAATAGTTAATTTAATAACTATTTTTAATATACAAAATTTAAAAAGAATTACTGCAACTTATTCATCCACTATTAGTAAATCTTCTAATAAACATGTCTTAGACAATATGATAGACATAGCATAAGAAAGAGCTTTCTCAATGAAATTGTTTGATAATTTTTTTTAAGAAATTTTTATGATTTTATTTACCAAAGTCTATATTTTATAGTTATAAATTAATTTTAATAATTGTATGATCAGATTTTTTGGTGTCATAATCTTTCATAGTTAATTTTAATACTTTACTCATTAAATATAAGATCATATTAGACCTTTTATCTTTAAAAAACACAAATTAGCCATGAAAATATCTTCATGGACACACTTTCAAACTTTCAAACTAAAAACAAAAGCATATGTCTTTACCGTTTATCAAATACAAAGTAAAATGATTATACTTTTCGGAATCCCAACCACCTCAAAAAGAAAAACTTACAAATCTGGGAATAAGTGTATCAGCGCATGTACCACCCAAAAAAAGAATGATATAAAATGGATTTTAGTCACAAATTAAAGAAGCCTTTGATTTGAGTTTTCATTTTCTATTTTTATTTTCAGTGTTTTCACCTCATATTTTTACTTTTTTTTCTTCACAAAATCCAAAACACAAAAAATACTGAAAGCAAAAACAAAAAATAAAAAAGGCAAACCAAATACACCCTAATATGTTTTAGCCTTTCCTCACAAACCCTTCAGAAGAGAATGAGATATGGTGGTTTACCATAAAGGATGGCAAATGGCCAAATGTTACCACGAAGAAATCCCTGTACGAATTCAATTAGAAAAATACAATACAACAAATACAAGTAATCTTCCTTTGGTTCTTGTCAAGGATAAATAAAACTCTTGATGATCAATGTCAAGACTACAGTTAACAAATGAACCAGTTGGCTAATTTTGTTCTATTTATACAAGCTATATTAGCCAAACATCTTCAACTAACTCATTGCTAATGAAATTCTATCACTCTCAACAGCAACAAAAAGCTTCCATCATTTAGGAAAACTCCTGGGCTTATATTTTCACCTCTAGCCGTGGGACCAAAACAATTCGCTTAAATTATGAAATTAAATACTTTGGCACCTCGGTGGATTTGAGACTTGAGTCTAGCCTGCAGCCTCCATTTCTTTGGTGAAAACCTTCATCGTCCTTCATGAAGATCTTCAGAGAAAACTGCAGTCCTAGAAACATTTTCGTTCTCAAAGGCGCTTAGACCAGAGTAAGGACCTGAAGAGAACATTGAAGATGTTCCATCAAACTCAAAAGTGCTAGAGGACTGTCTCAGGTTTGCCCGTGTATTGGATGAGGGTATCATGGAATCCTGGTATTCTGTGATGCGCTGCACCATTTTAAGTGACTGCACCACTTCACCCATTGTTGGTCGTTGGTTTGCTTCAGGAGCAACACAAGCAGCAGCAATGGTGCAAACACGTACAAAATCTTCCTTTGGATACTTTCCCCCAAGTTTTGGATCAGCGATCTCTTCCAACCTGTCCTTGTCTCTAAGGATTGGCCTAGCCTGCAGGGAATAAAATACTTAAGAACTATCCAGCATTCCAGCATAAGAACTTAAAAGGGACAAATTAAAGGCTCAAATTGCAAAATATTCCCAATTGTTGAAAACAGAGAAAGGGGCTTTGAAGCCGACACGAATATTGAGGAATTGTGGGTGAAGGTATGGAACCAACCCAAGTTACAAGGTTCTCTTGTCCAGTTGGCTGCGACATGTCCACAGGTTTCCTTCCAGTAAGCAGCTCCAGCAAGACAACCCCGTAGCTATAGACATCACTTTTAACAAGAAGGTGCCCGGTCATGGCATACTCAGGAGCTACATACCTGCCTCACATAAAAGTTCCATTTCATCTTAACTCTATATTCTGTGGAGATACAACAACTCTAACAAAGAATAGATCAATACTAACCCAAAGGTTCCCATGACACGAGTAGACAAGTAATTAGCTCTGCCTTCAGGTGCTTGCTTAGCAAGACCGAAATCTGCTACTTTAGCATGAAAGTTGTTCTCAAGCAATATGTTCGATGCCTTGAAGTCTCTGTGTATCACACAGGGTTGTGAGTCTTCATGGAGGTAACAAAGTCCTCTTGCAGCATCGAGCGCAATCTTCATTCTGGTGTCCCAATCCAAAGGACAATTGATTCCCAAGGGACCTGCATAAAACTCGGCCAAAATTTCCATCAGTGCACAAAGAAAATTTTTATTTTATTTTATATATATATATTGGTGGTCGTGGGGAGGGAGGGTAAAAAGAGATTATATACTAAAAACAAAAGAAAGAAAGATTTGAAAGATTATATTACCATGAAGCCAGGCCTCCAAACTTCCATTAGGGACAAGCTCATAACAAAGTAGATTTTGAGATGAATCACGATTGCTATAATATCCCACTAGTTTTACAAGGTTACGATGATGCAACCGGCTAAGCATCTCAACCTCAACAAGAAACTCTTTGTCACCCTGTTGCCCTCCACTAGTGAGTCTCTTTATTGCTACAGCAGTACCATCATTTAAGACACCTTTAAAAACTCTACCAAACCCTCCTTCTCCAAGTACACTTGCAGGTTCAAAATTGTTTGTTGCCTCTTTAAGTTCTTCATATGCAATAAACCTTGTGCTAGATGGATGGGGAAGCGAACCCACAGCTGAAACAGTACTTTCTGTCCTCGGCTTTTCTGGAGGAATGAGACAAAAGTTAGTGGCAGGGACATGACCTTGAAATTCATGACCTTGAAATTTTTAAAAACTAAAACTAGTACTATAAGTCTTTTATCCATATAGCCAGCTTAGTTGTTATAACACTATCATTATCAGTGCTACAACAGACACGAGCACCATTAGCTTTCAAAGTTCATCAGCAGCAGCCAGCAGGCATATCATTTCTTAATAATAATAATAATACATATATAATCTCTATGTTATGATCTACCTTTTATTGTTTAGAAAACAAATCATGCCCAGGTAATAACCTAAGCAGGAATTAAGTTTCTCAACAACCTACTATTTCTTTCTTTTTCTTCTTCTTATCTCTTTGCATGGATCAATTTGCAGACTTCTTCATATCCAAAAATAAATAAATTAAAGTTTAAAGGTGGCCAAACATAATCCAAAGAGACTTCCACCATTTCCTAGTTGTCATAGAAATGAAATTACTATCAAGATTATACTAGTTTTAAACAGAAAGATATACAAATAGAGATATTTACCACTTTCAACAGGAGGTTCTTTTGACTTCGGCAACAATGTACATAAACAAAGTACAAGTATAGATATGATCGCAATGAAGAGTAGGCCTATAGCAATTCCAAGTATAAGAAACAAATTTGAATGCCTTCCACTATTTGATGAACTTGATGATTCAGCAGTAGGTGAATGATACAGAGGAGTATTCACAGGTGATGCAGCAAAAGCAGGAGCTGCATTAAGATACAAGCATGTTTAATTATGTGCCAAGTTGCCAACTCACAAACACAGATCAATAACTTGTATCGCTTAATTTGAATCATGAAATTAAAATAAATGGCATTATGAATAAAATAAATATGTAAAATCTTATCTGCTTGATTATTAATTTCAATTATCATACACACCAAATCATTGTGATTACTAAACAGTAATTAAATATTTTAGAATTACAGAGGCCTGGACTTACCTGGAGAAGGAGGCGGTGGTTGAAACCAAGTTATATTGATGACTTTGTAGTCACCCACTAATTTAGGGTCCAGTTGAATCTTATGCATTGAAAGTGACGAGTTTATCTTAGCTGCTTCGCTGGCAGAGAAACCGATCCCTTTATATGGTGTAATATCCATTGACATATTTAATGTTGATAAACCGATTACATAGAAATTTATCAGCTCAATCTGGGTGCTGCGTAGCCCAAGATGAGTAGCTAACTCATCAAGAAAATCATTCCAAGTACGACTTTGAGAAACATTCAAAAGCAGAAGGTCTAGCTTTATTGGATAGACACACTGGCAACTCTTACTGCCTCGTTTCAATACCATGTCTTGTTTACAACAATCTGGATGAATAAAATAAGCAACTGTCATTATGGGCTTCTGCCTCAAAGTTCACAAAAAAAGAAAAAAAGAAAGATAATTTAATGCCAATATTTGGAATTAAACAGCTAGGTACATCATCAGGGCATATATCATTTTTTGGAAAATGACACAACAACAACATTAGCTTACTGGAAACATAAGGGGCCAATGGAGGCTGAGCCAAAGCAGAAGGAGTTGCAGCTCCAGCAGAATGTACAGGAGCAATATCTTTAAATCCAGAAATCGGAGGTTGTAATTCAGTCTTCTTCTTGAATGGTACGGAGAAATGTGAACTTCCAGGGGGATGACTAGTACTCATTAAAGGACCATATGAAGGAGGATTGGCTGGTGAAACTGCTACAACTGGTGTACCATGAAAGGAGAAATGCTTTGACCCGTGGTCATCTACTAGTAGTGGTCTGTCTGAAGCTAATGATGGGGGTTGGCGTCCTATATCACTTGCACCAGACTCAATAACAAACAACAAGCAGAATAACACGAGCAACCATTTCAGCAACAGGCCTTGAACATTCTTCAATAAACCTACATTATCAGTAAAAACAAAATCAAGGACACTAAAGACGCACGATTTTAGAATCACATGCCCTGATAGCTTCTTATGCAGAATCAGTCCCTAGAAGCATAGGTTTTTTTTTACCTTGAAACTCTTATAAGTTAAATGAAATGAACAAACAAACAAAAATTGCATTTCAAAGTTTCAACAGGCTACTATCCTGCAGATACAAATGAACAAGCCTACTGAACATTTTTCCGCACACATATTCTTCTTCAGGTAATCTTAGATATACTACGACCGAAAAATGGGTCATCAATTAGCAAGGCATCTAAGCATGCATCAAAACCTGGACAAAGCTTTGCTTGAATTATGCACATCCATAACACCATATATGAACCAATTTCACAAGATTAACTACAGAACCAATCTCTATAAGGCGCAAATTCAAACAGCTCCTACTCCAACTGTGGCATTAGCAGTGCTTTTTTGCCTGTAGCTAAAGATTACTTTACTGGTTCCTAGGTATGCTGGTTCACACAAACAACTAAACCTAGAGGGAAAAAAATGATAGAGAAAAAAGCATGTATTATTACCGATAGACATGAGCGACGCCGTTGATTGCTTTAAAAGTGGTTCAGATCTAAGCAATTGGGAAGAAAAATCAACGGCGAGGAGCAGCAGAAGGCGACACTACGAGCAAGCTCCACTTGTCACTGAAACCGAAGGTGGATCCAAACCGAGAAAGAATTTCATCAACGATAGAGTTATCCCGGCATCAAATAGTAGCGAGTTGCTCCGAGTCAAGCTAACCATTGCTGAGTCGAATCGGACTAGGAAGAAATTGTGATGTTATGATACGAGTGTGCGTCACCACTCACCACCAGTCACTAACTGCTGCTGCTACTACTACTACTACAGTGCTTCTTCCCTCGCCACTGCCAAGTGCAGAGTTCCCCAGTTTTTTTTTTTATGTGGATCGGTTTTTTTTAAGAAAAATGTTTTTTTATTTTTATTTTTTATATTTTGTTTCCGTTGCGTGCGGGAGCAGGGAGATATGAAGGGGAAGGGAGGGTTTTAAAAGAGGGGACCCTAACCCAACCCAACCCCCACTAAGGGGATAAAGGGAACAAACTAACGGTTAGGGGCTAATGTGATGTAACTAAGGAAGGGCGCGTGTGCCTCATCTTCATTTTTCAATCACTTTTGCAGAAGTTAGGGTAGTGCTTAGCGTGGTTTCGGTGCAGTGTGTTCCTCGTTCCATTATTAACCGTTTATCAACGGTCATATGGGCATAGCCAATGTAATGTGCTATTCGCTTTGACTTTATTCTATTCCCATTTGCCCATGCCCCATAGAAATATTGCATCATTCCACGTTCTTCGGTGGGGTATGAATTAGGTTCTGGGTTGTCCCAGTATTTGAGTGATTTGGGCCTTTATTTTCAAGAATTTGTCCTTGCACTCATTAATTTATTTATTTATTTATTATCAACGGGATACTAATACAGTAATACAAGGTCTTCTAAATTCAACTTTGATCAAGCTCCTTTCGTATCAATTGATAAATGATAACTATAATTAGTTGAAAAAAAAAATTATCAAAACCTACCACCATGCACAAATTTGGGCCATCGTTGCGAGCATTTAGCGCGATTTGAGAGCATATGTTAATAGTTATCTGAATATGATAGGGCATTAATGTGTATTCCCTTTTATGGTTGATTTTGTTTGATCAATGTCAATTTTAGGATTTAATATGCTTAATATTCTAATTTATGAGGCCTATAATATATATGATGTTACATTTTTATATTCGGCCCCTAACAATTATCTCGAAAAAATAACGAGATTTTTAAAAAAAAACATCTAATCTAATTCTTGATTTTTTTTACTGATTAGTCTCTGTAAAAAAAAAATATTAATTTTTTTTGACACATTAACTAATTCATTCTATAAAAATAAAGTTCAAAAACCAAATTGATATTTTTTGTCAAAAATTTTGTTATTTTTTAAGATAATTATCAGGAGTTATTTTAAATTTTTCTCTTATAATTATAATATTTGGCAGAAAGATACTTGCTCTATCTAACCAATGATCAAAGCCAAATTGTGGAGGAAAAATTATTAGTTTTAATGAATGACCAGCAGCATCTTACTCATGCTACATTACCCGATTTTTATATTTAACTAATGTGTAAATGTATGGTATGTGTTGACTCGAAAATACATGTGGAAGGAAAATATTTCACAATTTGGTTTAGATATCTTTAATCTTTCAGATATTTATATAGATATCACGATCTAATAATTTATATAAATAAGTTATCACTACATTCATTAAATACATATATAACTTATGATATACAGATAAATTAATTAAATAACGTAATGTTATTACATCTACTACAAGAAAATATATTTTTTCATAATATATACTAGGTCTTTGTGAAAAATCTTGTGTCACAAGTTAAGCTTTATAGTGTACAATTTTTTTTTTTTATTTCATTTTCTCATAAATACCCATCTGTATTCAACAGGTTTTACATCTTTTAGTGTATGGATTATAAGTTCAAAGACTTCATGTTTTACAAGTGAGTCTAACTTAACATTCATAGCTTTTTCCCATTTTGACCAACCATTACTTTGTCGACATTCTTTGACTATTCTTAGTTCAAGATCCTTACTTTCATACATAATGTGTAATGTTACATTATATGCAAATATTTTATTAACAATTGTTTTATTTCGGTTCAATTTTTCTCTTGTAAATACATAATTTATCGACATCTTATCATTTTCACAATTTTAAGAATTTACAGGTACTTGAACGTCTTCAGACGTCAAAATCATATCAGAATTTTGGACAACTACATATGTCTTTACTATGTCTTTATCTTTTTTAACATAAATAATATTTACCTTTTTTCTTTTTCGAAAATTTTTGTCTTTACAACTAACAAACAGGCCTACCACGCATTTGACATAAATTTATTTGGGTGGCCATTTGTCCAATTAGGATATCAATTTAAATTGAGATATTTTAAACTGGTATATATGATTTAGTTATTCTTTTCGTATCAGAAAATATATCAGGCAATTCATTTTCTATTATTTACAAATATATAATCTTTTGAACTTCTAATTCACATTGTCCCAATTAAGTTATTTTTCAAAAAGTTTATTTTTTCTCCCTAATGTTAGAAATTTTGATTCATCCAAATGACAATCTACAAATCGGACTTTAAATATATCTCTAGTTTGTATCTCAAGATACCTCACTATAAAAAGAGAATCATATCCAACATATATCCCCAATTTTCTTTGGGATTCCATTTTGGTACGATAAGGCGGGACAATTGGAACATATATCGCACACGCAAATATTCTCAAATGGAAAATATTTAACTGCTGGCCAAAAACTAATTACAGATGAGAATTTGTGGTAACTTGTTGGCCTTAAACGAATAAGTGTTGCAGCATATAAAATGGCATGCTTCCAAACAGAGATAGGAGATTTGTTCTTATAAGTAACAGTTTAGAATCAATTGGAGCCACTTAATAAGTGATTTTGCTAGTCCATTTTGTATATGAATATAAGCTACTAGATGTTCAACACTTATACCATTGGCTACACAATAGGCATCGAAAGATTGAGAGGTGAATTCACCAGCATTATCAAGACGGATTGTTTTGATTGAATTTTCTGAAAATTGTGCTTTTAATCGAATAATTTGAGTAAATAATTTCGCAAACGCCAGGTTGCAAGAAGACAATAAGCACACAACAATCTCGAAAATCCATCTAATAGGACCATAAAATATCTAAAAGATTCATATGGTGGATGAATAAGTCCACATATATCGCTTTGAATCATTCTAATAATTCAGGTGACTTAAATCCAATCTTTACTGTTTATGACCTTAAAATTAGCTTTTCTTGAGAAAATGGAGTACAACAAAATTCACTAGATTTAAGAATCTTATGGTTTTTTAGTGAATGTCCATGAAAATTTTCAATAATTCTTCATATCGTGGTTGTTTCAAGATGACCCAATCGATTATGCCAAATTGTAAATTCATTTGGACTAGTAAACTTTTGGTTTACAATGGCATATGCTTCAATTGCACTAATTTTGTAAATTCATTTGGACTAGTAAATTTTTGGTTTACAATGGCATATGATTCAATTGCACTAATTTTAGTATAATATAATCCAGAAGAAAGTGAATGTAACTTTTCTAATATAATATTTTTATTTGAATCATGAGTTGTGATATATAAGTACTCATGATTTTTCTCATTCACTGTTTTAATATGGTATCCATTTCGTCAAATATCTTTGAAACTCAACAAGTTTCTTAGAGAATTAGTAGACAATAGTGCATTATTTATTATAAATTTTGATCCTCTAAAAAATAAAATTATAGTTCTTCCGAAGCCTTTTATCACATTGTCTGAACAAATAATTGTATTAACACCTTTTTTTTGGTACAAAATGAGTAAACTATATGTTACTTTTGAGAATGATATACGAGCTTGCATTATCCACAAGGCAAATAACTTTATTATATGTTTTTGCCATTTTCTGTGTCTTCTTAAATTTTGATTAGAGTTTCGTACTAATAACGTGTTGTAAAATAAATAAATAAGGAAGAGGAAATAAATATAAAATAGAGAAGTGTAAATAGAAAATTCTAGTATTAATATTTACTAATATTATTATCTCGATATAATAGATAATTCATGCATTGCTTGATGATTTACTTTCGTACATATATAGAGAGAGATATTTTATTGAATTTGGATTCTCTAAATTTTGAATTCTCACTTTAGAGAGTAAAATGTGATCTTTCACCATTTATTTTATAGGTGGGACCAAGAGAAAATATGAGAGAGAAACTATTTAAGGATAAAAGATCACACCTTATATTCTAATGTGAAATTCAAAATTTAGAGAATCTAAATTCTATTTTATTAGTCTTGTATGTGTCAATTGTCTCCAAGGTTCTGAGAACGGGACTGGTCATCGAACCGTTCTAGTCATTGATTTACTGGTTCATTGGTCCAATCGAAAAAATCGTTTTAGAATAAAATAATAAATAAGTTATAAATAAACATCCTAAAATATAATTATAATCTAATATAAATCTTAAAATATCTTTGAAATTTAAAATACTACATAAAATATCATCAACCTAATCCATATGATCTTATCAAAATACAAACTCAAAAATTAAATAGTAAAAAAACATATCTAAATATTAAATCCCAACATCATGAGTTATCAATCATCAAAATCTGCAAGAACTTGTTGCAAATTTGCTTCGGTGGATTAGGATTAGGATTAGCAGCATCATTCGAAATTAATAAAAATTTTATTGATTAAAACAAAATTAAAAACCAGCCACAGCACAATGAAAAATAAAAAAAAAATTATCAACATGACCATCTCTAAATTCTGCCACCAACATCAGCAACCAACAAAGCCAGCAAAACCAGCAATAATTAGGAGCCAGCAACTACAAATCAAAGCAAAACTAGCAACTACAAAACAAAGAAGTATCCATAACCAGATACAAAATTAAAGACTAGCCACAACACATTGAAAAATAAAAAAATTATCAACATGACCATATCCAAACTCTGCCACCAACATTCAGCAGCAACAAAAAAAAATAAAAACAGCAGGACATTCATCAGCAAAAAACACCATTACCAACAACATTCAGCATTTACCATTCAGTAATTAAAATTATCATTCAGCAACAAATAGGGCATTCAACAACAAAAATTAGCATTCAACAACAAAGTGTCATCAATCAAATCCATATGATCTTATCAAAATACAATCTCAAAAGTTAAATAGTAAAAAGAAATATCTAAATATTAAAAACCAACATGAAGATTTATCAATCATCAAAATCCATAAATTAGAAGAACCTTATGACTGACTATTATTCGAACTAGGTGGATTAGGATTAGCAGAATCATTTGAATCAGGAGGATTGGCAGACGAATTATTACTCAAATAGACATTATTAGCAACTGCTTATTGATTAATACTTTCATCCATAACTAAAATTAATAAATCATAATCCAAATTAAAAATAGCAACAAAACGGCTAGAAATCCAATAATCATCCATAAGACGATAGAACAGAATCAGTAACAAATCGATCGGGTTTCGGTTCGGTCTGGTCGATCGGTTCTCATCCGGTTCAACAGTTTTTTGTGGATTTTCTGATTGTCGGTTTTATATACCTGACCAGATCGTTAATACTGTCGGTTCACAGTTAAACCGATCTGACTGGTCGGTTCGATCCGATTTTCAGAACATTGATTGTCTTGGACTATATCTCTTATTTATACACGTACAAAGTTAACTTTTTTAACTTTTAAAAAATTTGTGTCGTCTATCATTAAAAATTAAACCGCCTAAATAATTTTGATTGGAGGAATAAATAACGGGTATTTATTAGATTGTTATTCATATTGCAACACTTGCCTCGATTTTTTTTTGTTGGTCAATGAATTAAACAACCCACAATTTTAAGTTACACAATACACTCACTCACACACACTAAAAGTTCTATCACTACCCAGCTATAGCTGGGATTCGAACCTGAGATGTGGCTTCTGTGAGGCCAACACTCGCCTCGATTTTTTGGATGTCAATTCTTTGATATGGGCCAACTTTGTCCTGGTCTAGGCCTGCCAAGTTTTGTTTGGGCTTCAATTATTTCGGGTACTAACCAACCAAACTGTCGACCCGCTATTCAATCATCACCTCTTTTCCTTAACCAGAAATTGGTGCCCCAAATTGCTGGTTCCAACTTCCACCCCACACACCGACCCTTCACTCTTCGCTGCTTCCATACTCACTATGCAAACACGCGAACCCGCCAAATTCCATTTCTCACAAACCTAATTTTCTTCTCATTATTATTATACACTATTTATTATTTTTTTTTCCTGCATCATCTTCT
The DNA here is from genome assembly GCF_014773155.1 of Arachis stenosperma. Lineage (NCBI taxonomy): Eukaryota > Viridiplantae > Streptophyta > Magnoliopsida > Fabales > Fabaceae > Arachis > Arachis stenosperma. Next base: position 9,357,262 of record NC_080382.1, on the reverse strand, counting down.
TCAGCTTCCCGGAAGCTCAGCTAGGGTTTTGTCATCCTCTGCGTTTCTTTTCTGCAACAAATCGAAACCATGTCGAAGAGGAAGTTCGGATTTGACGGTTTCGGCATAAACCGCCAATCCACCTACAACTTCGAGCGATCCCAAGCTCCTCAGCGCCTCTACGTCCCTCCCTCTTCACGCCACGGCCACGACAATTACGAGGACACCGACCTCGACAACATCGATTACGACGACAACGACGCCGCCGGAAACGACAACAAAGCTGCCGGCGATGGCGGAGGTGGCAATAATGGTGGCGACGAGGAAATCGATCCGCTGGACGCCTTCATGGAAGGGATTCACGAAGAGATGAGGACGACGGCGCCTCCGAAGCCAAAGGAGAAGGCGGAGGACAGGTACAAGGACGATGAGGAGGATGATCCAATGGAGAGCTTCTTGAGGGCGAAGAAGGACCTAGGGTTGACGTTGGCCTCGGAGGCTCTGCACGCTGGCTACGATTCTGATGAAGAGGTTTATGCTGCTGCTAAGGCTGTGGATGCCGGTATGATAGAGTATGATTCTGATGATAATCCTATAGTTCTTGACAAGAAGAAGATCGAACCCATTCCTGCACTTGATCACAGTTCTATTGACTATGAGCCCTTCAATAAGGATTTCTATGAGGAGGCACCTTCAATTTCAGGTAATTCCGGACCCTAATTATATCGATAATGTATTACTTGTTTGCTTATTTTTATGATGCTTTAATGGCTAAAACCAAACTCTATTTGCATAATTGTTAATGTTAAAAAGTAGTAATAATTATAACGGAAGAGGGTGGCATTGAGGTGTGTCCTGCGAGTTAACTGAGATTTTCCCCTTCAGGTATGAGTGAGCAAGATGTCACTGAGTACCGGAAGAGTTTGGCTATTCGTGTGTCGGGATTTGATGTGCCTAAGCCAATAAAGACATTTGAGGACTGTGGGTTCTCTCAGCAAATTATGGGTGCTATAAAGAAACAAGGTTATGAGAAGCCAACGTCTATACAGTGCCAAGCTTTACCAGTTATTCTTTCCGGTAGAGATATCATTGGCATTGCAAAAACTGGTTCTGGTAAAACTGCTGCTTTTGTGCTTCCTATGATTGTGCATATCATGGATCAGCCTGAACTTCAGAAGGAAGAGGGTCCTATAGGAGTTATATGCGCACCTACAAGAGAATTGGCACATCAGATATATCTTGAGTCCAAGAAATTTGCAAAAGCATATGGTATACGTGTGTCTGCTGTCTATGGTGGAATGTCAAAACTTGAACAGTTCAAAGAACTCAAGGCAGGTTGTGAGATAGTAGTTGCCACCCCTGGGAGATTGATAGACATGCTAAAAATGAAGGCCTTGACAATGACTAGAGCAACTTACCTGGTGCTTGATGAGGCTGACCGGATGTTTGATCTTGGATTTGAGCCACAAGTAAGGTCCATTGTTGGTCAGATTAGGCCGGATCGTCAGACTTTACTTTTTTCTGCGACAATGCCTCGTAAAGTTGAAAAGTTGGCTAGAGAGATCCTTAGTGATCCTGTTAGAGTAACAGTTGGGGAGGTGGGAATGGCAAATGAAGACATTACTCAAGTTGTCCATGTAATTCCTTCTGATGCTGAAAAATTGCCTTGGCTTTTGGAGAAGTTGCCCGAGATGATCGATCAAGGTGATGTCCTAGTATTTGCTTCCAAGAAGGCTACTGTGGATGAAATTGAATCACAATTGGCTCAGAGAGGCTTTAAAGTTGCTGCCCTGCATGGTGATAAAGATCAAGCTTCTCGCATGGAAACTTTGCAGAAGTTTAAAGCTGGTGTCTACCATGTGCTTATTGCAACTGATGTTGCTGCTCGTGGTCTTGATATCAAGTCAATTAAATCTGTGGTAAACTTTGATATTGCAAAAGATATGGATATGCATGTCCATCGGATTGGGAGAACAGGCCGTGCTGGTGACAAGGATGGGGTTGCATACACTCTTATAACTCAAAAAGAAGCACGCTTTGCTGGCGAACTGGTTAATAGCTTGATTGCTGCTGGTCAGAATGTATCCATGGAGTTGATGGATCTTGCTATGAAGGTAATTATACCCCTTAATTGTTTCAACAATATTTTATACCTTGATGTTTATACAATTTGTCATGTTGTCCAAATATTTTGCCAATAGTTTGTAATTTTGCTGTTGGTTCATATCATTGAAAGATTCTATAGGCTCTCCTATTTATGACATTCTTGTATATTTTGTTGGTTCACTGCATGTGTTTTTGATATAATACCGCTACTTTGATGCCCATAATTAATTTTAACTAACAGAGTTCTACGAGTGATTCCTCTTGGAGTATTTTGTTAAGAGGTTAAGGAGTTAACAAATGTGTAGTAAAATATATATTGTTAATTTTCTCATTATAGCTCCTTCATTGCAGCTACTTGGGTTGTTATATTGAAATTTGAATCCTCAAAAACTGTCTTAAATATTAAACATGTGGAGAAGAATATATCAATTCTCTTAGCCATATTTATTACTTATTAACACTATGGAGATACTGTAGTAATCTTGGAAGTGCTTGTCTCCTATAGTAATATATTTATTTTTACTCATTATTGTTCTTTGTTTTTAAAAACTCTGTTTTAATCTGGCTCTTAATGTTGAAGATTCTGTTTAAAAGTTCAGATTGCACCTGTGTCATGATTTTATTTGATAGCTGTTGCCTTGTATTTTAATAGGATGGGAGGTTCAGGTCAAAACGTGATGCAAGAAAAGGAGGTATGAGATAATACTTTGCATTATATTATGTCTATGGAACAGTAACAGATTTGCTGAGCAGACAAAATTATTAAAAGAAAAAATTGGTGATGTGATTTTCTTGCAATGTACCACTTTATGCACTTGTCATAAGCTGCATTATTCCACCTTAACACAGTAGGACCGGGATGTGATGTCGGTTGTTGTTTGATTAAATAATCTCTATTTGAATTTGTTGTGTATTGTGCACAGGTGGGAAAAAAGGCAAAGGGAGAGGAGGAGGTGGTGGTGGTGGCGGTGGCGGTGGCGGTCGGGGTGTGCGTGGAGTTGATTTTGGCCTTGGTATTGGATATAATCCCGAGTCCAACAATGCTTCATCTAACACCCCTCCGAGCCGCTCTGCTGCTGTAAATTCTTTACGAACAGGAATGATGTCACAGTTTCGGAGTAGCTTTGTTGCTGCTTCCTCTAACTCCCAAAATCAAGGATACAATAACAATGCAAGTATGGCTGCAAATAAGAGACCTGCACTTCGCGGTTTTGTATCTGGTGGATCAATTGGCGGGGATATAACTTCTCATAATAATGCTGCTTCACCCAGTCCTGCTACAGCAGCAGTAAACTCCGGTGGCCCAAATTCCGGTGTAAACCCTGCTCAGAACAACTCAAACAGGTTAGTAGTTTTCGAAGCTAAGTTTTTGAATTTTTATCTTTCTCTGAATTGCAACATGTTCAAACGATTTAGTTGCTGATAGAGCTCTTGTTTAACTTGTGCTGCAGCTCTAAACCCAGAGAAAGGAGGAGGCCATCAGGCTGGGATAGGTAGTTTCTTATTTGAGTGACATCACTCTCAAGTGTATCAATGTTTCTATATTTGTAGGTCGAGTCTTGATATGATTTTCTTTGTATAAATAATAATTTCTCAATGCTTTTTAGCCTAAATTATAGAAAGGTTGCTCTGTTCGGTTTTATTGTTGTTTTCAACTTTCTATTTAGACGAGAGTTTTGCAGAGCGAGAGAGCCGAATGCATGTCAATGATTACATTGATCAATTAATGCTACTAGGTACTAGGTACTAGCTACTACTACTGGGAAGGGAAATTTTGTACGATACACCACAATTATGCACCACATTTTTTATTTTTCAATTAGAAGTGATTAATAAACAATGACAGACGTAAAGGATTTTTTAATTTAAATTAAATAAATATAATATTTAGCGAAATGTGTAATATGTAGACAATTTATAATTTTAAAGGTTTTTTTGTCAGATGTGTATGTGTATTTACTATTTAAAATTGTCTGTATGTTATATATTTCAATAAATATTGTATTTATTTAATTTAAATAAAAAATTCATAAAAAGAAAGACAAAAAAAATGCATATATAAAAAGAAAAAGAATAAACCTTATTTTCGATAAAACTTATCTTTACATTTTTTGGCCAAACGAATAAAGGAAAAGCTTTCTAGAATCGAGTATAAAAATTTATTTCTAAACAGTATTTTGATTATAAAGAAAAAAAAATACCTAGGTTCTATATTTATTCTTTTTGGCCAAACCAGAAAGAAAGTTAATGTGCTACTTGTACCAGAAACATTTTTCAAAATAAAAAACTCGTGCATAGGGCTGAAAGTGAATCAAGCCGGTTCATGAGCTAACTCGAGTTTGACTCGATAATAGTTCAATAAGCTAAGTTTGTGAGCTAGTGAGCCAAGTTTGAGATTGGAATTGAGCTCATAAATTAAATGAGCTGAGCTTGAGCTTGGATAAGCTCAGCTCATTAACTCGTGAGTTGACTCAATTATATATATATATATAATTAATACACATATCCTATATGTATTTAATCTATACTTTTAATATTATATACATACATATGAAATAGTAATATATATATATATATATATATATATATTAATAATTTTAATTATTTAAAATTTTATATTTTTTTACATATAATTTTGATGTAGGACATAAATAAAAAATTTATAATTTATTGATATAAAATTATATATTATGTATTTATATTTCTATTATTTGAGCTAGCTCGTGAGCTCGAGCCAACTCGTGAGCTTTAAGTGAGCCGAGTTTGAGCTTAAAAAATAGACTCGATTGTTAATGAGTCGAGTCGTGAGTCAAGCTCAATTTTTGTGAGTCGAGCTTGAATTTGGTCTAACTCGGCTCACTTCCAGTTCTGTTGCCGTATGCAGAATTGAATTCTTGTTAAGTGATTGTTTACCATTTATTAACTATGCCATATGCCATATTTCGCAGGTTAAAATTATGAGTAATGTTATACATTTAAGTCTATTTATTAATTAAATCTAACTGAATTAAATAATAAGACTTAAAATAATATTAGTTATAAATAATTTTTATGTTAGACTAATTTAATTAAATTTAATTAATAAAAAGATTTAGATGTATAAAATTATTTTTTTATTTATTCTTTGGTATCAAAACCCTCGTTTGAAAAGGAGTATTGATTAGAATTTAGAAGTATTATATTGTCTTCCTCATATGAGATAAATGAGATTTTTTAGCCCCAAGAAGAGTAACAAAAAGGGGAAAAATTTGTATTGAGACTTGAGAGAGATAACTACAAACTTTAATCAAAATTAACTGATTCGTAGTAGTAGAGTCTAGATATAATTTAGCTAAAATTTTTGAATATTTAGGTCATATTGTATTATCTTGGCTTTTAAATATATGTGACATTAATTAAGTTGAAAATAAAAAATATGGAGTAATCAAAATAAAAAAATCTTTCAATAATTAAACAACTCTGATACTGATCTATCAGTCAAAAATAAAATTAAATTGAAAAAGAAATCTTTAAGGCTAAGCTGATAGCCGAGTCCAGTAAACAAAATATTAGAATCACAGCTACCGCGCGGTAGAGTTAGCAGCCGCCCGTTCTCGTTGCTGTGATTCTTCCGTCCTACTAAACCCATAAACCCTCCTCCGCCCATCTTCACTTAACAGTTAACGCTTCACACTTCATTCAACCACTGTTTATTAGTATTATAATAAGATAGGATTAAAAACTGAAGGATTAAACATATCACATGATCGTCGAGATCTGTTTTGATTGAATTCATCTCAGATCCGATATGTCGATCAGATTCGCCCTATGCTTATCGCTCTTCATCGCACTTCATTCTATTTCAGCTGCTTCTGCTGATTCCATCTATGGCTGCGGCGGCTTTGTCGAGGTAAACAAAGCAATCTACCTCTGCTTCTTTTTTTACTTGTAGATGCAATACATGGATCTGAATCTCTGCTTTTCTTTATATCAGCTGAATGTTATTTTGTTTTCTTATAGGCGAGCTCATCGCTAGTAAAATCGAGGAGGCAAAGTGATTCCAAATTGGATTATTCTCATGTCACGGTGAGTGCTTGTAAACTCTGTTGCAAACCTAAAACGAAGTGGAAACATAAAAATTATGCATATTATTTGTTTCAACAATATATATTTGTTATAGGTTGAGCTTCAAACAGTGGATGGACTGGTAAAGGATAGAACACAGTGTGCTCCAAATGGATACTACTTTATTCCAGTTTATGATAAGGTAAAACTTGCATGATCTTCGTGCTCCAAGTATTTATATATTCGATGCATTAGTCTGTTCTTCTCAATGCAAGTGTGTTCACTGTAGGGTTCCTTTGTAATTAAAATTAATGGACCTGAAGGATGGGCATGGGATCCAGAGAAGGTTAGTTATTTCTTGCTTATTATTGAATTTTCTTATGGGGATTTGTTTGTTTATTTTCTGCTTCATCTGTATGCATGATATGTTTATCTATTATATTTTCTGAATCTTGATAAAATTGAATATTTGATGCATGCTTATGGTCTATGTCACTCTGTTCTCCTCCATCCCTGTAGGTTCCAGTGGTGGTTGACGATAAAGGTTGTAATGGCAATGAAGATATCAATTTTCATTTCACAGGGTGGGTTATTGTTCTATTTTTCATTCACTCTTTTTCTTTTTCTTTTTTTAATTTTTGTTTTTAAGTTTAAAATTTCTATTTTCTTAACTTGATGATGCTCTGCCTTTTTAAATTACCTGCATAAGTTTCTGTTCTGTAGGTTTACTATATCTGGTAGAGTTGTTGGAGCTGTAGGTGGAGGAAGCTGTTCAGTTAAAAATGGTGGTCCTTCAAATGTAAAAGTTGAGCTATTGTCCCCTGCTGGGGATATTGTCTCTGCTGTCTTAACTTCTCCATCAGGGAATTACTTGTTTAAAAATATAATTCCAGGTAGGGAAGTTTTTTCTTTACTTCTGCTTAGATCTTTGTGTTTAAATTCTAATATCTTGTTTTGTGTGTGTGTGTGTGGGGGGGGGAGGGGCTCTTTGAACAAAGCTATTAAGAAGTCATGATTTTTTTTTTTTTTATATTTAACGGTTGGGTAAAAGTGATTCCGAGATTCAACATCATAAAATATGATGTTACTGTAGTTAAACAAGATTAATTGGTTGAGATTTGTGAATTGAGTAAGATAAGGATAATGGCCACGGAAAGAGAGGGGGGGGGGGGACCTGAGTCATATAACATGCTAATCAGGATGTTTAGATTGAATAAGTTGAAATGGAAATTCAGCTGATTGGATGCAAAAAATACATTGTGCGCATCCTGTGATAGTACCAATGTGACCGAAAGGTATTATCATTGGTCCAGAGGATTTGTTCGTAAAACAATTCATTTCTGTCATTATTCGTATTATTTCCGATTCTCCTTCTAGTTGTGGTTCCAACATATGGGAAATACATCTGATGTGCAGGAAAATATGAACTACGAGCTTCAAGTCCTAATATGAAAGTTGAAGTTAAAGGTTCAACCCAGGTCTGAATTATTATTTTATGTTGCTGTATTTTGGCATTTTGTTTGTGTTAATACCCATGCTTTCCTGTGTCAAATTTAATTTCATAATGCATTTAATGAGCTTCAATATGCTGCTTGCAATGTTTCTAATAATGTGCTTCTTGCAGGTGGAGTTGGGCTTTGGAAATGGTGTAGTTGACGATGTGTTCTTTGTCCCTGGGTATAGTATCAGTGGTTTTGTTGTTGCTCAGGTAATGTTTTCTAAAGGGACTCGTGTATGTTGATTTCTGTATTATCACTTGAACTATTAATCCTATATGATAATTTAGTGAAGAATGCCGTTTATATGCGTGACATATAGAATCAAGACTAAATTATTGATTACCCCAAATGCTTCATATATTCAATTATACATATATCTATGAGTGAGTTGAGGGTAGCTCTCAGTCAACTTGAACTTCCAAAACAATGTCGTGGTTTTGTTTTTTCTACTTGACGGTTTAATTGAATCATTTCTCTTGTAATGGTTTCTTTTATTTTGGTTCTTCCTTTTACAGGGAAATCCAATATTAGGGGTACATGTTTTCCTATATTCAGATGATGTTTCTGAGGTAGAATGTTTACAAGGTTCTCCAAATGGTCCACGAGAAGGGGTAGCTCTCTGTCATGCTGTGTCCGATGCTGATGGAAAGTTCACATTCAATTCTGTACCTTGTGGTAACTCACTTTTTAAATGCTTATTCTCTTTTCTCCTCCTTTGGTGTGTGCCATTGTGGATTTTAATTTTTTTTTCTGCTCTAGTTGGAGCACTCTTTAGAATTTCTGACACACGTATATTATTTCCCAGTATTATTTCCATCATGCTTTTTAGTTTGTGCATTTAACTTTTGAACCAATGACAATCTATAATTATGTATGTGGAAAGATATAATTTAGTTTTTCAAGGTTTTGGAAACTTCACAATGCACCTGTCTGTTGCCATTTTCTCTCTTGGTTGATGATAGAGTGAAACTTCACTTCAATTTTTTTTTTTTTTTTTCTTGTGTTGATTATTTGTCATTTTGTATTGTATGAAAATTTCTTGTTATTATCACCTGCTACTACAACCTATTGCTTAAATGGGTGCTCACCCTTCTTATTAATCTACAGGAAGTTATGAACTCGTACCTTACTATAAGGGTGAAAATACAGTATTTGATGTTTCACCGTCCAGCGTCTCGGTTAATGTTAAGCATCAACATGTAACGGTGCCTCAGAAATTCCAGGTAAAATATATAGATGAAAATGTAGCATGTACATACCATCTTTTTAGTTTCTTTCTTTGGCATTCAAAAAGTAAACAAAAGGTCCATCACTGTGGTAAAACTAATTATTTAATGATGCATCACTGAAAATGCTGATGAAAAAATTTGCTTGCTATCAGTTATAAAAGTTCATATTGCCTCTGAGAAGATATGAAAAAATATAAGAGAAACCAAACTGGAAAAGAATTGCAAATGAAAATTTTGAATTGCTAAACATCTAGGTGTCAAATATATATATGACTACTTGGACTATTTGGTTGGAGCGTAATGCACGCAACTTCAACGACAGATTTTTTGACAAGCATGTTTTATGGGATAGAATTAGACGCCTAGCATCTAGTTGGTGTAAAGCTCGTGATCTTCATAGGGGACTTGCCCTCTTGGTCATGTTAGATTGGAAAGCTATGCTTTATAGATAAATCTTTGTTTTTTTTGCTTTTGCTTTTGTGTATGGGTTCCTTTATCCCCCAATTTGTATTATCCTTCTCTTTACTTTTAATAAATTCTTCTTTTTATCAAAAAAATAAATAAAAATACTTAGTATGTTGTCACAAGTTTGTGGTAACAATGATCGTATTTGAATTTTACTCTGTTTTTTGTGTTCTGGTTTTTTCAATTATCTGTTTATGTCAATTATTATTACAGGTAACTGGGTTTTCTCTTGGAGGCCGTGTGGTTGATGGAAATGAAATGGGAGTGGAGGGTGTTAAAATCATAGTGGATGGTCATGACAGGTCTATTACGGATAATCAAGGATATTATAAGCTTGATCAGGTATCAAAGTAGAGTCTTGTGTGTGTGTGTGTGTTTGTTTGTTTCCTCCCCTTACCTATGTTTTTGAACTTCTTAGGTGACATCCAAGCATTATACCATTGAAGCCAAAAAGGAGCATTACAAATTCAGGAAGTTGGAGAATTATATGGTAAATTATAGCATTAACATCATATTAGATTTATTTGAGTTCAATAGATTGCTCTAGTGGTAACATGATAAATAAATTCTCAATTGTTGATAAAAGCATGAAATTTAGCATTGATACTTTGTGTAATGAATACCGTCGCTATCATAGCACTTTTCTTAAGGATTGCTTTCATGATCAGGTTTTGCCAAATATGGCTTCAATAGAAGACATTAATGCCATTTCATATGACCTTTGTGGCTCAGTTAGGTCAGTTAGTGGTGGTCCGAAAGCCAAGGTATGCTTCTTCTCTCATTTATTTATTACAGTGATATTCGCATGTTAAATTATTAATGAAAGCTGATCTTTTGTTAATTGTAATAGGTGGCTTTGACTCATGGACCTGAGAATGTGAAACCACAAAAGAAGCAAACAGATGGAAATGGAAGATTCTGCTTTGAGGTATGTTTGCTCAACGAGCCATAGTTTAGTCATTTCCCCCCTCCCTTTGTTGAGGTCCTCGAGTTATCATGTGGATATGTGGATACGTTTAACTAAAGGCGAAAGGAAGCAGTGGCTTAGGATGGCAAATGAGAGTTTCTACAGTATGGTCTGAGTGTTTTAGATTTTATTGCCAGTTAACTAGTTTAGGAAGCAGCATGTTACCTTTGCGATATGTCTCAATTTTGTTGTATTTTTGTATCCTATGGTCACAAGCTTTGATAAGGAATTTTCTGAAATTTAGGACTATGCAATTTGTGATAATTATCTTTTTAAATGAGCTATACAGGGGACGACAGAAAGCAATAACCACGTATAAGAGAAACCTGAGAATTTGTGGTTGCAGATTTGGGCTAACTATTTATTTGTTCTTCTAATTTGCTATATAGTTCTTTTTTTGAACAAATAGAATATAAAAAGTGATAAGTTTTGGAGGGATTCTGGCTAGGTAGTGCAATCTTATATCAAACATCGTTCAAATGTTAAAATAATAAGTAAAAAACAACAGCTAATTTTCAGTGCTTGCAGTTCGTTAAACAACAATGTTCTGTGAATAGGTGTCCAAATTATGTTTACCTTATAAAATATCAACTAAGTGATAAAAATTGTTTTATTGTTTCTTTATTTTTGCATTTAGAGCATTGATAGATCCCTGGTATTGAGGGGTGTGTTTTGAGGAAGGTTAGAAAGATGGGGTATGGTAAGGATTTGCTCACACTTCTGGTAAGGGTAAGATGGGAAGTTTCAAGGCTAACCTATAGCATAAGAGAATGGCAACACCGTAATGGAAAATGAGCGAGGGGGAAAATTCATTTATAGGTGAATGGGAATAAATGCAAAGAGAATGAAGAGAAGAGGAATGGCTGGTAGGCAATCCCTTGCGAATCTTGGGGCCTGTGGGTGGGAAGGGATCAGATCCATAGAGCCTCTGCATTGTCTCTATCATTTTTTCTGCTTCTTTATTTATTTATTTATTGGGTATTTTCTCTGAATGAGTAAGAGGAAGTTTTCTTCTGTGATTTGCTCGGAATTATTCCCACATCCTGTAGTCAAATATATGATTCCTTAGTTGTATTTGCTGAATTGTTATTTTTCCAGCCTTAATACTGACATGTAACATGTTTGTTTATTTTTTAGGTTGTGCCTGGTGAATATCGGTTATCAGCTATTGCTGAGAATGCTCCTGGGCTCATGTTTATGCCGTCATATATTGATGTTGTGGTCAAAAGTCCATTGTTAAATGTAGAATTTTCACAGGTAATTTTTCATAGATACTAACTATAGGGTGTCTTTCAAGCTTGTTAGTTCTTTTTTTTTTAATTTATTTTTTATGTTATAATCTCTATTCTATTAAGTGCATACTGCAATCTAATGCTCAAAATCTATAAATTAGTCCTTTGTCAACATACTTGAGCATGAATGATCCATCATCTGGATGTGTTACTCATGGGATATAACTAATATTTATGTGGTTATTCTGAGCCAAAGGCCCACTGCTTATAAGGGAAAATAGAATGTTGTGATTTTGCATGCATTACAAATCTCAATATAATTCCCTATATTGTTGACTTTTATTTGATTCCTTAAAATTTCTTTCATTTCCTTTGAGAATCCTTTTTCCTTCTTCTCACAGGGGCCATGATTTAGGCCCTGATTCAGTATAATATCATTTTTTTCCTTTTCCTGATAAACATGTTTTATTCTGATTTGGTGCTGGATGATTGTAGGCTCTGGTCAATATTCGCGGTGCTGTATCCTGCAAGGAGAAATGTGGTCCATCTGTATCTGTTACTCTTGTCAAGGTTGACAAACATAATGAAGATAGAAAGACAATTAAATTGACCACCGAGAGTAGTGAATTTCTGTTTTCAGATGTTATTCCTGGAAAGTATAGACTTGAGGTTTGTCCTCTTTTACATTTCCATTTAAATTTGTGTATTTTATCTAACCCAATTAGCATTCTTATTGGCTTTTAAAATTCTATTGCATGAAGACTTGTCTTTTCAAATAATTTTCTACTTTGGTTTCAATATAAGTTGTTTGTTGAACTGTTCTGATTCATGTGGTGTTACCCCCCTTCTTTTGCTGTTTGATAATTGTTGTTTTAGGTCAAACATAGTTCCCCTGAAGCAGTGACTTCAAAGGATGATTGGTGCTGGGAGCAGAGCTTCATTGATGTAAATCTTGGAGCTGAGGACTTAGAAGGAATTACATTTGTTCAGAAAGGCTACTGGGTCAATATTATCTCAACTCATAATGTTGATGGTTACTTGACTCAACCCGATGGGTCAAATGTGAATTTGAAGATCAAGGTATTGTGTCTGACAATTGTAGTCCATATTAGTTATGTCATGAAATTGCAGCTTCACAAAGTTCATTTTCTATTCTTTGCAGAAAGGTTCCCAGAAAATATGTGTGGAATATCCAGGAGTACATGAATTTAAATATGTAGACTCGTGTGTCTTCTTTGGGAGCTCATCTGTGAAAATTGATACATCTGTTCTGTCGGTATGGACAACTCAGACACAGCTATATTTTTGGTTAATTGATGTGGATTATTTCTTTGTGGTATTTTATTCCAATGTGTTTGAATTAATTTTTTGTAGCCTGTCCATCTAAAAGGAGAGAAGTATCTTCTTAAAGGACAAATAAATGTGCAGCCCAGCTCACTTGATTCATTACCCAAGAGCATAGTTGTGGACATTAAAAATGGTGGAGCTGGTGGTGTTGATTCTGCTACAGCCAAACTTAAATCCCATGAAAAAGATCAAACAAATACTGCTATCTACGAGTACTCTTTTTGGGCTAATCTTGGAGAAAAGCTTACCTTTATTCCTCGGGACTCAAGGTACAACTTTCTGGTTGGTTTTTCAAATGGTATTTGATTAAATATCTATTTTAGTAGAAGGCTTTCAATAGAAAGAGGTAGGATCAAAACAAGATCATTTGTGTGAATACACACTAGAGATTCTAACTATCTCATGACATCTGTCTATTTATTGAAAGAGGACGGACTGCATACAGCCTTTAATAAATGAAGTTCATGAAATTGCAGTTTGACATTTACATCCTTCAATCCCATACAACATTAAGGTCTTACGGGATTGAATACTTTCCATTTGTGCTCCTATGTTATCGAATGTTGACAGTAAAAACCTTACAAGGCAATGTCGCAGAGATTAGAATGTTTCATTATACAAGTGAGAACACTAGATAAGATAGAACTAGCAATATATGCACGATATATTGCATTAAGCAATACATGCATTGAAGAAGATGGTAAAGTCTTACCTTAGGTTGTTTAAATACATGAAGAGAATACTTAGAGAAAACCCTACGATAAGAGGTGATCAGATGGAGAACACCTCATTAATCTAGAGGTCGAAATTTATCAAGAAAATATGAAACTAATAAGAATGACTTTAATTTAAACACCTTATCTATAGACATGAGTTATGATAAGATAGGATGGTCTATTGGTCTAGTTTGATTTATGCAGCCAACCCCACCTGATTTATGCTTGACTGCATCTGCTGATGTTGTAACTAGTTATTCCCTTACTTCATTCCTTCCCCTCCTCAGTCTTTAGGTCAAACAAAGTTGACTGCATGTGCCAAATTTGTATTGTTGACTTATTCTTTTGGTTTGTTTACAGGAATGATGGGGAGAAAAAACTTCTGTTTTACCCTAGAGAGCATCATGTAAGTATTAAAAGATACATATGTGTAAACACCATTCCTTGGGACAATCACTAAAATTTTCATTTGAAAATTCCATTTCCTCAGATATCAGTGGCAGATGATAATTGTCAAACTTATATTCCTACGTTTTCTTCTCGACCGGGAGTATATATTGAAGGATCAGTTTCTCCTCCTCTTTCTGGAGTCCATATCAAGCTTGTTGCAGCTGGAGAGAGTAGCATTACTGCACTTAAAAGTGGTGAAATAGTACTTGAAACATCAACTGGGGCTGATGGCACCTTTGTGGCAGGTCCTCTGTATGATGATGTTGGTTACAATGTTGAAGCCTCAAAGGTAGTTATATTATTATCATTATTATACCTTTTTTCAGGATATATACACGAAGAATACAAAAGAATAAAATAAAAAAGAAAGGAGAGAGTAAAAGGGATTTTGTTTTTTTTTTTTTTAACAACAAAAGATAATTTACCAATAAAGTAAAGGTTTCCAATCTCAACATATTTGCCACGGAAATCCCTCCAAAAAAATCATGAGCTTTAGGCCAAAATAGAAGCCAAATATGAAATTTATACTACAACACCAGAGCTATGTCAAACTACCTACAGTAAAGGTCAAATTAGAAATAATATTTTAAGTGGTGTTGGCTGTTTCTATGCATTTCCATGATGGTTGTGTTGATAGTTCTCGTTCTTGCCCAAACAGATTGTCAATAGTTTCCAATTTCATCTGAAAGCGTGGTGTGCTAAAAAATGGAGGAAAATCACATAAATAAACATTTTCATATCATAATTTGTACTGTACAATTTTCTTATTATATTATCACCAATCAGCTTCCCTTTTATTAATACCAATTGTTATACTTTGCACTAAATGTACAAGGCATGTTGTTTTATTTTGTTTTTCCCATTGTTGCCATTATGTTTTCTTACGTTTATTCCTGGGAAAAGGCTTAGTTGTTGTTTTTCTTTTTTTTTTATATGCAGCCTGGCTATCATTTAAAACAAGTTGGACCTTATTCCTTTAGTTGTCAGAAGCTTAGTCAAATTTCAGTGCGTATACATCACAAGGATGATGTTAGAGAACCCATTCCTTCTGTTCTGCTATCTTTGAGTGGTGACAATGGTTATAGAAACAACTCGGTATCTGGTGATGGAGGGTCATTCCTGTTTGATAATTTGTTTCCTGGAACATTCTATTTGCGTCCTGTTTTGAAGGTACTTCTCTGAACATAACTCTTGTGGTATTTCATTTTACTACCATTCTGTTATACTTGATTACATGACTTTGCTATCAGTATGTCCTGGTTCATGTGCTTCTGCACTTGCAATTAACAATGTAATTTGTTTCGTTCACGATCAAAGAAGATTGTTTTAGGAGCCTGATTATGCTTGACCAAAGAAACAAAATGAGAAAAAGAAATGGATAGCTGAAGATTGTTTTCGGCCCTGTTGTGTTGCTTTCTTGTAGAGAGCATCTTCATGTGTTCTTGTGCAGCTCAATAAGTTGTATCTCTAGGCTTGTATTAAGTTGTTGCTGTTTTCTGGCATCCTCGTGTTTGTAAAATATAAGGACTTTCCTAAAAAGTTTATGATTATTGAGATTTTGTGGGTGCTCATCTCTGTGTAGTGATCAACTGCCTTATTCAGCTTTATTTAATCACATTTCCTAGGAGTATGCTTTCTCACCTTCAGCACAGGCAATAGAGCTTGGAGGAGGGGAATTTAAAGAAGTTGTTTTTCAGGCGACTCGTGTAGCATACAGGTTTGAATACATTATTTCACCCTAGAAACTTTCCTACTATTCCCATCTTTTCACTTTCCAATTTGGGCATACTTCTATTCTGGAAGATGCTGAGTTATATCTACTCTTGCAGTGCTACTGGCTTCGTCACACTGTTGTCTGGCCAGCCCAAAGGAGGAGTGTCAGTTGAAGCTCGGGCAGAGTCAAAAGGTTATTTTGAGGAAGCTGTGACAGATTCTTCTGGGAATTACCGTCTCAGAGGACTACTGCCTGATACAGTCTATGCTGTTAAAGTAGCTAAAAGGGATGTTCTAGGCAGTTCAAACATAGAGCGTGCTTCTCCTGATTCTATTCCTGTCAAGGTTGGTCATTTGTAGCTATCTTTCTTGGCTTTTCCGTCAATGTGAATATCCTATAATGCCAACTTGTTGGCTGATGTTTCCAGGTTGGAACTGAGGATATCAGGGGTTTAGATTTCGTAGTTTTTGAGGAGCCAGAAATTACAATTGTTAGTTGCCATGTTGAAGGAAATGGTACTAAGGAACTGCATAAACACCTGATGGTAGAAATTAAGTCAGCTAGTGACCCAAATAAGATAGAGTCTGTCTTCCCCCTACCAATTTCTAACTACTTTCAAGTGAAGGGTTTATCTAAAGGCAGACACCTTCTGCAACTCCGGTCTGGCCTCCCTTCGAGTTCCCTTAAATTTGAATCCGACATCATTGAGGTAGATTTGGAGAAAGATACTCAAATCCATGTAGGCCCACTGAGATACAAGATCGACGATCAGATGAAGCAGGTTTCCTCTTGTCACCACCTTTTCCTTATTTATAAAAATTCATCATTTTCCTTCTGTTGCTATGGCACTTATTGTTTCATTCTTTCCTCTTCTGCAATGCAGGAGCTGACGCCCGCACCAGTATTCCCTCTTATAGCTGGATTATTTTTCATTGCACTATTCCTCAGCATTCCAAGGTAGGTTTCATGTATTCTTTTTCATTGGGTAACTAGTTTTGGACTTGGATTCTATGGCGATTTATCTTTATTGATCTCCTTATCCTTATTGTGTATGAAGATTGAAGGATCTGTATCAAGCAACTGTAGATATACCCACACCAGGACTCACTGCTACTTCAAGAAAGGACACAAGGAAGACAACGATGCGGAAGAAGACATATTAGATTCCCTTTCCTACTGCAGATGGCATGCATGGTAGTTATAACTGCACTTGGTAGAGTTAGTTTTTCTGCGTTCACGTTCTCTGGTAGGTTGAGATGTCTGTTTTTATTATTCTGGAGAGGCAACAGGGAAATAGAAGAATGTAATTATTAATTTTTTGTTACATGGTAGTACGCTATTTCTAACTTCTCGTTCAAGGAGCAAATGCATATAGAAGCCATATGTATTTGTTGCTTGGGATTTTTTTTGCAGCAAGGCAAAGGTGTTAAGCTTCAACATTTTGACCAAAGAATTAGGTTTTCCAATTTTGTTACTAATGAATCGGTGCTGCTCGTTACATGCATCATGTATTTTCTGCATTTAATGGGAAATTAAATTATTCAAGTTAGTTTAACATAGATTTCTATCTATATCGAGCTCTCTTGCTGGAAACAAGGATTTTACTGTCAGATCATTGAATTTCTTTTTGGCTGAACATTGAATTTATATGGTATCCTATTATACATACGAATTATTTTGACTTGATTATTATAAAATTTATAACACCAATATATATGATCACAAAAAATTATTACAAGCTGTAAATCTCTTAAGGATATAGTTTTTATAGTATAAAAGGGAATTTTTAACCAAAGTTAAATTTTGCAAAATATTACGATGTATTTATGTATAAATATAGATGTTTTTTAATTTATTTAAAAATATATATTTTATATTTTAATATATATTTTGGATGAATGACTAATTTAATAGTTAATTTTTTGTGTATATTTAATATAGTTGTAAATTTTAAGGTTAAGCTAAATTTATTCAATTCTCATTAAATTTTAAAATAAAAATATTATTTGTACGTGAAAATTAGTTACTAAATTAATTATTAATATAAAATATATATTAGAATATAAATAATATGTTAAAAATGAATTAAATAATATATATTTATATATAAATATATGGTAGTTTATTTTGATAGTTAATTATAGTGTATATCTAATATAGTTTATTTTAAAAATATTGTAATTCTTTTCCCGGTATTATGATGTTGCTTGTTTAAATACATACAAGCTAAAACTTACTTTTATCTTAGTTCTTAAGCTATGACTCATAATTAAAATAAGATAGGCACAGCTCACTCCGTTTTTCTTATTTTCTGTGTGATTTTTTTTAGGAAATTAATTTTTCTTTCAATCAACAAAGTGAATAAAGGTTAAAGGAGGGAAAAAATATTTAAAAAGAGAAAATATTGGTTGATTATTAGCTGATTTAAATTTTTACCTTTTTTTCTTATTATGCATCAGAAATTCAGCCATGATAAGGTTTAACTTTCATTTGGTTTTGAGGACTAACAGTTCTCTTTTCCCTTATAAAAACTGCCGTGAGATGTTGCTTCAAGAGATGATTAAGAGGAGGAATACGTACTTCCGAACGTTGTCACATTTTACATACATTTTGTTGGTCTCTGACATGAAATGTAGGGTTTAATCAATTAATATTATATTTTTATCCTTCATTGTCAATTTTAATTGAGTACCATTCGGAACTTGCAAATGAAGTGAAAGGCAAGCTTGCTCTTTTAACAAAGCTCGTCATGCATAGAATATACTAAGTGCTTATTTTGGGTAATGTATTCGTTGGTGCTTTCACATTTAAACACACCCCACTAACTACAAAGAGCATGACTTGACCCTTTACGTTGCAATTCACTGTCACTGAAGCATACACAACATTGCATTGATAACCAGATGTGCGAAGTGTGGCGAAGTGTATGTGAAAGTATATGAATGCGTTGACGAACTTGCCATAATTGAGGGATAGTGTTACGATGTGTCAATAGCATAGCGTGTATTAAGGGCACGTAACACGCTTTATTGGGCAAGTTAATGGAGAATTACATGTAGTGCTTAGGATCGGAGTTACAAACTTGCCTGCAAGTAAATGTGACAGCCAAATTCTACATAAATTGAAGGTGTAACGACACGTATATTTTAGTGTATATAAAATCATGGCGGCAGAAGCACTAACTATGGTCGAGATTTCGAGTGCAATTACAGGTTGCAGCAGGGGCCAATGGATCATCAGCTATACGTAAAACAAAGCTAGTAGAAAATTCTCGGAACCTAAGTGCCAGTCACTACATCATTACCTTCCACTGGAACCTCTCTACTATAAATACCGTTGCTCATCAAATCAAATCCCATCATCGAACTGCAAGCATTTTCCAATCTACTTGATTTTCCCTCTTCCCCGAACATATTCTCTTATCAGATTTTAGTTAGATTCTTTCACTTCGTAGCAAATATGGCCACATTCTCACGCAACTTCAAATTGCATGTTTTCTTATTGTTGATTGTTATGGTCATTGGAATAGAAGCGCGGAATATCCAATATTTTTGTGGTGGCTATGGAAAAGGTGGTGGTGAAGAAGGTGGAAGTTTTGGTGGTGGTGGTAGTGACAAAGGAGGAGGAGGAGGTGGTGGTGGTCAATTTGGTGGAGGAGGAGGAGGTGGATTTAGTGGAGGTGGAGGTGGTGGTGTAGGTGGAGGTGGAGGTGGAAGTTTTGGTGGAGGAGCAGGAGGAAGAGGAGGTGGTGATGGTGGTGCAGGTGGTGGGGGAAGCGTGGGAGTTGGTGTAGGTGCAGGAGGTGGTGCTGGTGTTGGTGGTGGAGGTGGTGCAAGTGGAGGAGGAGGTGGAAGTTTCGGTGGAGGAGGAGGAGGAAGAGGAGGTGGTGGTGGTGGTGCAGGTGGTGGGGGAAGCGTGGGAGTTGGTGTAGGTGCAGGAGGTGGTGCTGGTGTTGGTGGTGGAGGTGGTGCAGGTGGAGGAGGAGGTGGTCGAGTTGGTGGAGGTGGAGGTGGTGGTGCTGGAGCTGGTGTTGGTGCAGGTGGAGGTGCTGGAGTTGGTGTAGGTGGAGGAGGAGGTGCTGGTGTTGGCGGAGGTGGAGGTGGAGGTGGACGAGTTGGTGGTGGTGCAGGTGGAGGTGCTGGGGCCGGTGTTGGTGCAGGTGGAGGTGCTGGAGTTGGTGTAGGTGGAGGAGGAGGTGCCGGTGTTGGTGGAGGTGGAGGTGGAGGTGGACGAGTTGGTGGTGGTGGAGGTGGAGGTGCTGGGGCTGGTGTTGGTGCAGGTGGAGGTGCTGGAGTTGGTGTAGGTGGAGGAGGAGGTGCTGGTGTTGGCGGAGGTGGAGGTGGAGGTGGACGAGTTGGTGGTGGTGCAGGTGGAGGTGCTGGGGCCGGTGTAGGTGGCGGGGGAGGTGCAGGTCTTGGTGCAGGTGTAGGTGGAGGTGTTGGAGTTGGTGCTGGTGGCGGTGCTGGTGTAGGTGGAGGAGGAGGTGCAGGTGCAGGTGGTGGTGGTGGCGGCGGCGGCAGAGTTGGTGGCGGTGGAGGCGGTGGCGTTGGGGCTGGAGCTGGTGGAGGAGGAGGTGCTGGGATTGGAGCAGGTGGTGGTGCTGGGGTTGGTGTAGGTGCAGGTGCAGGAGGAGGAGCTGGTGCAGGAGGAAGAGGTGGTGGAGGTGGAGGTGGTCGAGGTGGTGGTGGTGCTGGTGGAAGTGGTCGAGGGGGTAGCGGGGGAGGTGGAGGTGGAAGAGGTGGTGGTGGAGGAGGTGGGGGTGCGGGTGCGGGTGCAGGGGCAGGTGCTGGTGTTGGTGGTGGTGCCGGTGCCGGTGCTGGCGGCGGTGTAGGTGTAGGAGGAGGGGGTGGCGCTGGAGTTGGAGGGGGGGCTGGTGGAGGTGCAGGAGCTGGGGCTGGTGGTGGTGGAGGTGGAGGTGCCGGTCTAGGTGCAGGGGGAGGGGTTGGAGTTGGTGGAAGTGTTGGAGTTGGTGTCGGTGCAGGCGGAGGTGCCGGTCTTGGTGCAGGCGGAGGCGCCGGTGGAGGTGCAGGGGCTGGTGGAGGTGCAGGGGCTGGTGGAGGAGCAGGTGTTGGGGCAGGTGGAGGTGCTGGGGTTAGCGCAGGTGTTGGTGTAGGAGCAGGGGCTGGTGTTGGCGCAGGAGGTGGTGCCGGAGCCGGAGCCGGAGCCGGAGCCGGTGCCGGGGGTGGTGCCGGTACAAATGGCAGAAGAAATAACAGAATCAAAGGAAACGAGGGAAAATTTTAAACAAAAGAAAGCTTAGTAAAATGGTCCATTGATGTAATATATAAATGACGGGAACATTGTATTGTTAATGAATAAGACATGGCCCATGATCATGTATTAATATTGTTGTAGAAATGTTATGTTTGTCGTATCTTACAGAATTGATTATGAGACCGTAAAAATTAAAATTGGTTATCTTTTTGTATGTTTATCCTCGTTTTCTCGATGGATTATAATAAGTAACGACAAATCTTCCATTGCTACGTTGTTACGCATGCATGCGTTATTAATTTGGTTGGATATATTATTTAGGAAATATTTTTATTGTCTAATCGATTACTAAAAAAGTATTTATACATTAAAATTAATTATTAATTATATTTAAGGTATATTTATATTCTATTATATATTTTTATATAAATAACTTATTTTAATAATATATTAAATTTTAATTATTAAAAAATATTTAAAAAAATATTTTAAACGTTTTGTTTAATTATTCCCTTAATTTTAATATATACATAACATAATCGATTATAAATGAATATAAGAATAACTAGTCCATTATGCTGATCCTCCTTTTGCTATACGTGATCTAAGTTTCGTGATGTCTTCTAGTTAGATATATTTTTATATTTTTTAAATTAAATAACAATTTTTAACTTTTTTTTAATAAGTTAGATATTACTTTTTATACATTATAAGTTTATAACAATCACTAAATCATAAATGATCATAATGAGGGAATATTAGCAATCCAGCCTTCTTTGTCAATATAAGAGATGTCCAAGAATTGATGAAGGCCAGAGGGGCTTAGATGTTTCGTCCATGGCACACGATGCGATGTGTTTGCTCCTGGTCCTGCGTTTCCCTCTTCTACAAACGTTATCTTTGATCTGCAATAATAATTATATTCATTTCAGGGTTTATGATTTATCATAATTATTTTATGTATATACTAAAATCCGTTATTAAAATTAATTTTAATTCATTTTTAATTATATTTTATAATTAAAATATAGTTATATTATATTACTAATTTAATAATTAAAATTGAAATGAAGTATTTCTCTCCAAAATTAATAAACTCTATTTTTCTATTTTCTTATCTACTTCTGTCTCTTTCTCTATTTTTCTCTCTCCTTCACACTTTATATATAACTTATAATTTATATTTTATATTACTAATTTAATAAACAAAAATGTGTAAAAAATATTCTTTCGTTATAATTAAAATAAAAATTTTTTCCTTCAAAATTAACAAACTCTTTTTCTCATTTTTCTTATCTTTCTTTCTCATTCTTTGTCTCTCTCTATCTTTTGATGATTTTATAAAAATAAAATTAATAAAATAATATAATTTAAATAAATTCATAAAATTATAAAAAATATATTAAATTTATAATTAAAAAAATAAATTCATAATATTATTCACATAATAAATATATTATTATTATATATATTTTTTAATTTTTTATTTAGTTTTAATTTTTTACTAGTTATTTTTTTAATTTATATTTTCACTTCTTTTTTTTTTCAAATCTTTATTACATATAATTTATAAAAAATATTAATGTTGTGATTAATAATTAGAATTAAGATTTAATTTATTTCAAAAACAATTGATATTGAGTTAAGTTTATAATTATTAAGATAAATTTTTTTTACTAATATCTAATTTTATATATATATAAAGAAAAAAATATATTATTTTTAAATAATAAACATAATAATTAATTATTTTTATTTGTGCAATAGAATTAATACCTAATCAAATATAAAAGTAATATATATATTAAATTATTTCAAATTTTAAATAATAAATACTAAAATTAATTATTAGTAAAAAATTAAACTCTTTAGCATAAAAATAATAACTAAAAAATTTATTATTTAATTTCTTTAACTATAAAAATTCAGGTCTTTTTAATCGATAGAAATTTTTGTCCTTTATAATTATTTAATTTTATAAACTTTTTGTATTATAATCTATAATACGAAAATAAAATCGACTCATTTTAAAAGATTTATATTCTACTTATCCTTATGTGCAAAGAAACTAGTGTTTCCTTTAATAAATAAAAGAATGTATAAGGTATGCATGAATCTTACACATTGTGGTGCAAAGATTCCCAACCCTCTGGTCTAACGACATCTGAAAGCAGAGAATTGGCAACAATAACTCTGCCATAAGCATTCAAAGATCTTCCAAGAATGGCTTTTCCTCCGGTTCCAGTTATGTTGCAATTCTTGAACACATAGCCGCTGTTGTCATCTTCTTCCCTTTCGTTTGCTGTGAAAACCCCATCTACTTTGGGACCAAGTCCCATTGAGAAAAATAGCGTGCTTCCCTCAAACATTGATTGACCACTCCCAAAGATGAAGTCAACTCCACCCTGAATGTAACAACCCTTATAGTAATGGCGCCCATATGAATCGAACAGGGTATCTTGTACCCCTATAAATTCACAATCGTAGAAAGCAATTTTGTCTTCATGAACCCTTGCTGCTACTGCTTGAACCACCTTGCCTGTGTCTACAGTGTTATATGTGTTCTGCATCATCAAAATTTTTAGTGTTAACATTTTACTAAACCTATATAATCATAAAACTTTGAGATACATATGCATGGCATGGTTCATTTAATTTAATTTCATGCAATCAACGTTAATTTGGTATTGGACTTTTTTTTTTAAATATATATTAGTTAGATACTATATATGATACATAAATATTGATGTAGACATGGGACACGATAGAATACGAACATATAGATATATGAATTTAAATTTTTTATAAGATATATAAACACAACATATATAAAATATAAAATATTTTTTAGATAAATTATAATGATATTTTAGTATTTTATTGATATTAAAAAATAAATTAATTTTTAATTACTTTTAATTTTTTTAATTATATAAAATATTTAAAATATTTTTTGTTTTAATAATTAATAATATATATTATTTTTAAATTTATTTCAAGAATATACGTTAAGAATAAAATTGAATATACTATCACGTGTGTTTAAATATATTCAATTTTTTTTTTTATTAAAATACGATTAAACCCACAATATGTATATCAAACAAATATTTATGTGTTGTATTTAAAATATGTCTTGAGAAAAAAAGTCGATATTTGATAGTTTAGTTACCTTGAAGGCAATGGCGTTTGCAACAATGTTAGATGCTTTAATGTTGAAAGTAGCAGTGAAATGTGCATTGCCGTGGTCATTCCATTCAATACTGGTGGAACCCCCGCCGCCTCCTTTAAGATATATGCAAAGTTTGTCTCTCTCAATTACCACCTTTTCTCTGCACATATAATCATATCAAAATGACGTATATAATAATGTAATCACATTATCATAAGAGAAAAAAAGATCACCTGTAAACGCCTGGGGAAATTTGGATATGAACCCATTGAGAGTTTCCTGAGGGGACAGAATCAATGGCACTTTGAACTGTTTTGAAGTTTGCATTTCCTGATTGACTAACAGTAATCGTCTTCGGTGGTTTCCTACAATCCTCGCATTTACAAACACTTGTAAGACCAATTATTAGCATTGAAACCTTGAAGAAAAAGAATTTAGGAACCTGCATTTTTTTTCTCCTGCATGCAATAATAAATGTAGTGCAAATAATCTAGGCACTGCCACAAATCCTTAAATAAAGGCGACTACGGATTTTTTAAAATAATAATTTAAACATTATAAGGTATTAAGGTAAACTTTTTTTTTTTAATTTATACCAAAATACTTCGAAAATTAAGAGTTGAAAAATAATTATTGATAGGTGATTTACCAATGTCTGTTATTTCTCCCGAAGGTATTTAACTATTTACTAATGCTCAGATAAGGATCGAATATCAAATTAATGATATTATATATATATTTTTTAACTCTATCCAGTATACAATTCATTGGGTTATACTTTTATTTATGATATATTTAGTATGTTATTGCGGATATACTATTTAGTGCTTATTTATGTGTTTTAGGAAAATAAAAAATGCTATCTACATAAAAAAATTAATTATTAAATTAATTATTATATATTTATATATAAGTACGTATTATTTAAAATATATATTTTATATTTTAATATATATTTTATATTAACAATTAATTTTTTATATACACCTAATAATATGATTATCAGAAGAATATACTTATTAGAAGTCTCATGAAAATAGATTCTTATATTCGCATCAAGAATATGTAAATAAAATATTTATTTCTCGAGAAGGATCGGATAACTTACCTATCTAAGCTAAAGTCTTAGGTAAATAAAGGAAATCTGTTCAATTCATTTTATTTGTCATTTTAGCTATATGAACAAAAAAGAAACACCTTAAAATCAAATCTTGGTTATGAAATATTGTAATAAAAATATTTTAATCCAATCCATACATCATTTAATTAACTTATTATATAAATGTTACAACATATAATTCTATATACTATTATTATATCTCTACAAAAATAAAAAAAATAAAACATATTTTAAGGAGATTTACAATTTGTTTGAGAACTTTTAATGATATAGAATGGTGACGGTTGTGGTATGCTTAGAGAAGGGGGGTTGAATTTATGCCTTCCTTTGAAGTTGCTGTTTTGAACCTTTTTAATCAAAGTTACAAATCTGATTCTGTTTGAACTCAGCAGCGGAAATTTATGAGACAATTTATTTTTGTCTCATGAATATCAGAAAACAGAACATGACAGAGAAGAAAAGGCTAACACCAGCATATATCCTGGTTCGGTTGCTTTGTGCTATGCAACCTACATCCAGTCTCCTCCACAAATATGAAAGAATTTCACTATAGTTAACAGTATTACATACACCAATTTCACACTCAAGTTCTAACCTAACTTGACATTGGCTATGCTAACACCTAACTATTTACTCTTAGTGCTAACCCAACTAAGAAAGGGATACCAAACAGGTACAAGATACAAGACACTTAACCAACCTAAAGAAATTAGAAAATAACTCTAGGTTTTTCTCTCAAGTGTTTCACTCAGACTTTTTCAACTCTTGGCTTTTTCTCAAGCTTTCTCACTATGCCTTTTCTCTCAAGAAATTACAGAAAGATAAGCTTAGAAAAGTACATCACAATCAGAAAAACATGAAGGAGATTGACTTCATCAACAGCCTCTGTACTATGCGAAAAACCAGATTAGCAAGCCTCTGATTTAGTTCTTCATACTGGCGGAATGCACCTTTAAATTGGTTACACTGTCCAGTTAGTTGAATTTCTTCAAAGAGCTCTCTCAGAACAAACACCTCAAGTTCACTGGTTATCTCTCCTTGCTTCAGAATGAACAACAAGCTTCTTTTTATCTCCTTGCATGTTCCTTGGTTCTTCCTCCAAGGTCAACATCTTGAGCCTTGAGCTTCACCAACCCACAAGCTCACTTTTTCTTCTCAATCATCAAAGTAGAACCTTTTCTTCTGACTTTTCCAACTTGACCGAAAGCCACAAAGGAGTAACCGAAATTGTTTTTCCAATGGTCAACCAAATCTGAACCATAGAGATGCAACTTGGTCCCCAAGAATCTCTTGTGACCGTGGATTTGTAGCAGTGAAGAACAGAGATCAACTTTTTTTTTGAATGCCATTTTCGGATAGAACAAAGAGTAGGGAAGAAAGGATGAAGATCTTATGCATGCAAGATGAGATGGATTACCTTTCTTAAGCTTGATTTGTATTAGATTTTCTGCTTTAGCTTCTGTACTTCAAGCTTTAGATTTTCTCTTTCTTGCTTCTTTGGTTACTGACTTATGGAGGAAGCTTTTCTTCTCTTTCTCTTTCTTACTTTACTGAAGTGTTGATGTGATTTGATAAGAGAGGAGAGGAACGTTGCTTTAGTTAAAGCAAAATGGTGGGAAATTGAAAACAATTTTAAGCTTGGATCGGGTTCTCCTCTTTTTGGCCCGTGGTGCCTTGCTATGCTTCTTTGTTTGATATGAATGACTTGAGCTTGTCTTTATTCATACTTTCCATTCAGCCCATTAGCTTTGTTTTGTTATTCATTCAACTTGGGCTGCCAAAATTGAATTATGGCCTGCAACATAACATAAATAATTAGCAATGTGTACTTATGAATTTAACAACTCTAATTATTTATTTAGCCAAAAATAATGTTTGTCATCACTAATTAATTTAGTTAATTTCTTAACTCAACAATCTCCCCCTTGATGACAAACATGATCTAAGCAATAAGTAAAAGAGATGAGTTTGAGTAAAACTCCCTTTGATTTTTGTCATTTGCTTTTATGTTGCTCCCCCTGGATTTATGCTCTTCTCTTCTTTCCTGTTTACATATGATTCTATGGAACTAAACAGGTGCTATGTACCAACCAAAAGTATAGCAAACAGTGACCGTTTAAATGGCCAAAAGAGTTTTAATACATCAGGGTCAGAGTCAGATAGCAACATATCATAAAGCAAGTTTCCAACCTCATTCACAATATCAAACAAAGTTCACAAAGAATAATCAAATGCAACTTTAGTCAGAATGGCATATTAACTATTGCTATTGCTCCTATTACTCCCCCTTTTGTCATCAAGGGCGGATGATAAAAAGACCAACAAAAAGAAAGTCTTGTACCCTGCAGAAAAGAGTTAGAGCACATAACAAAGCACTAATTAAACTGTCAAAAGTGCAGCATAGTAAAAGGTTATTACAGTCATCCAAAATGAAACAGTGCAAAAAGAGAGCAGCATCAGCAGTTTTCATGAGACAAATCTTAGGCATCAGAACCATCCCCCTCCGAAGCAGCTTCCTCTTCACCATCGGTGGCAATGTCTTCATCATTTTGAAGGTTATCAATGAAGGTCATGAGCACAGCCACCCTATCCCTCGATTTCTTCAGAAAGTTCTCATGCTTGCTAGCTAGTTTCCTTTGCTCCTTGCTCATGGCAATAAAGTGATTTGATTTGGAGACAAACTCTTGAGCAACATCCTTAACCACATTCAGCAGAGCCGATTTCTTTCCAGTGGAGATGGATGTTCCCTCAGTGGAAGGAGCAGGAGAATCCTCAGGAACAAAATCATCATCTTCATCATCTAGGACAACTCTTTCAGATCTAGTGGGTCCTTTGTTCTGTTTCACTGAACCACCTCCCTTTAGATATGAATGTCTATTTTCATATTTCTCATTGGTCAAGTCAACACCAAAATACTCAAAAATACAAGTTAGAAATATGCCATAAGGAAGAGCTTTGTCCTTTTCACTTCTAACAGAATCAAACATGTATCTAACCATCAAATATGCAAATGAAATTTCAGTTTTGGTGAGAATGGCATATAAGACAAGAGTGTCAGTGTATGAAACCCTTTGATATGAACCACTTTGAGGAAGTATAATGTGGTTGACCATTCGGTGCAACTGAGCACGTTCATATCCTAGGGCTTTGTGTGTGGGTGTAATGCCATCTATTAAGGAAACATGTTCACAAATGCTAGCCAGGGCATCATTGTAAGAAACAACCAACTCCTTCATCCCACTTAACTGACGTGTATGCACAAGGCCCAACATCAGTATACTTCAAAGCTTCACTAATGGTCTCATTGTTTAAAATGATATCTCGGCCTTTGACATACGAATGAGCGGTGCCTTCATGATAAGTCATGTTTGCATAAAACTCTTTGACCAACAATGGATAAACAGGTTTTTTTATGTCAAAAAGGTGATTCCAGTCCAGAAAAATTAAGTTGTCAACAAATGGAAAACCTTTTCTTTTCAAAGATGGCAGATCAGCGAGAAATGAAGAGCATAGAGTACGATACTGGATGACTCCCTCATAAAAATCATTATTCATGGCAGATTTGAATCTATAGGGGTTATAGTTTGAATGAGAGGTCATAAAATGGGCTTTGTGATCAAATGGTCCAATTTCTGGTTCTTTAACACTTTTGAGAGAGACTCGAGTGTTACCTCTCTGTGAACGCACAGGAACTGACCTTGCCCTGGGTTGTTGTGGCTCAGGAACAGGTTCCTCCGTCGCCGGATGCTTCCCTTTGGATGAGGATGGCTTTGAAGAGCCAGGTTTTGAAGAGGCAGGTTTGGAAGGCGTCGCCTTTGGTGGTGGAGTTGGTTTGGCAGAGGCAGGGAACCTTGGAGTGTTCTTGGTTCGAGCCATGGGGTCACAGCGAGGAGGAGAGGTAGGAGGAGAAGGAGACGGGGTAAAGGTTCGGTCTTGAGAGTGAGTGGAAGGCTTTGTGGGTATTTTGTAAATCTTCTCACGAGGAGCCCTTTTTGCAATGACTTTCTTCCTCATTTTGGTTAAAATGATGCTTTTGATGAAAGAGAGATAGTGGTGTGAGAGGGAAGAAACCGAAGGGTTGAGGAGAAGTTATGGAGGGAAGAGAGGGAGTGTTGGTAATCGTACCCAAAAGCAAATTTCCAAAACCATGCAACTACATCACCGTTTGAAAAGACTTGACAAGACATGACCTCATAAAAGAGAAGATCTTATTTGATTTTTAAATTAAAACAGGAAATTAATTTTAAATTTTTTGAAAGGCAATCAGAATAAATTGAAACTCCTTTTGGACCAAAGTCAAAGATTGAGTTAAAAAAAACTTTTTTTTTTCGGGCCACACAAAAAAAAACTTTTAAAGAAAACTTAAACACACAAGTAAGAATGTAACATTCACATTGGGCCCAGATGTGGTTTGAATTAATGGAACATATAGGACTACCCAGATCTGAATTGAGGTTGGCCCAGATTGATTTTTCACTTGCAATAACCCCAGAGCACGCTGTCATGAAGGAAACATTCATCATCTGCCCAGAATTGTCTCATACCTGTTTATGAGACAAAATTCTCCAGCAAACACATCAGCACTTTTCAAATAGAGAATTATAACTCAAAATTTCTAGACAAGTCCTAAGCATGCAGAATCTATCCTCAGCCAATGGTTTAGTAAAAATATCTGCTAATTGCTCTTCTGATTTAACAAATTGAATGCAAATATCCCCCTTTTGGACATGTTCTCTTATTGAGTGAAATTTCACTTCAATGTGCTTAGTCCTAGAGTGCAAAACTGAATTTTAGAAATATTGATGGCACTCATATTATCACACATTAAGGGAATATTTTCAGCATTTAGTTTGTAATCAGCAAGCTGTGTTTTTAACCATAAAAGCTGAGAACAACAAGAAGAAGCAGCTATATACTCAGCCTCTGCAGTGGATAAGGCCACTGTTGGTTGCTTCTTACTTGACCAAACATTTAAGGACTTTCCAAGGAAGCAGCACAAACCAGAAGTGCTCCTTCTATCAACTCTGTCACCAGCAAAATCTGCATCACAATAACCAACTGCAGAAAAATCATCAATCTTAGGATACCAAAGACCAAAGTTGGATGTGCCATGAACATATCTAATGATCCTTTTAACCGCAGAAATATGTGACTCCTTAGGTTTGGATTGGAACCTAGAACACAATCCAACACTTTGCACAATATCGGGTCTAGAGGAAGTTAAGTACATAAGAGAACCAATCATTCCTCTATACATAGTCTCATAAACATCTTTCTCATTTTCTCCCTTATCTAATTTAGAATTCGGGTGCATG
This sequence comes from Arachis stenosperma, assembly GCF_014773155.1. NCBI lineage: Eukaryota > Viridiplantae > Streptophyta > Magnoliopsida > Fabales > Fabaceae > Arachis > Arachis stenosperma. Next base: position 9,326,693 of record NC_080382.1, on the reverse strand, counting down.
GGAGTTCTCATGGTTTTGGCATTTTCAAGACCAAATTTCTTAACTAATTCCTTGGCATACTTTTCTTGATGAATGAAAGTACCATTTTCAGTTTGTTTAATCTGTAGCCCAAGGAAAAAGGTAAGCTCACCCATCATACTCATGTCAAATTCTCTTGTCATGAGCTTTCCAAATTCAGTACAAAGGGATTCATTTGCTGATCCAAAAATAATGTCATCAACATATATTTGGACTAAAATAAAAGAATCATTAGAATTCTTGATAAATAGAGTTGTATCAGTGGTGCCTCTTTGAAAACCATTTTTCAAAAGAAAAGAGCTAAGTCTCTCATACCAAGCTCTAGGAGCTTGTCTTAAACCATAGAGAGCTTTGGACAATTTAAAAACATGATTAGAATGCTCTTTATTTTCAAAACCAGGAGGCTGCTCCACATATACTTCTCTATCTATCACACCATTCAAAAATGCACATTTCACATCCATTTGGTATAATTTAAAACCACAAAATGCAGCATAGGCTAGGAGAAGTCTTATGGCTTCCATTCGGGAAACAGGGGCAAAGGATTCATCAAAGTCTATTCCTTCTTCTTGGTCATATCCTTGTGCCACTAGCCTTGCCTTGTTTCTTGCAATGCTACCATCTTCTCCCAACTTGTTCCGGAATATCCACTTGGTGCCGGTCACTTTCTTTCCACTTGGCCTTGGAACCAACGTCCACACTTGGTTCTTTTCAAACTCAAGAAGCTCATCCTCCATAGCCTTAATCCAAGAGGGGTCACTAAGGGCTTCCTTGACGTTTTGAGGCTCCATTTGTGAGAGGAGGGCAATGTTTGAACCTTCATTTGCCTTTCTAGTGGAAGACCTAGTTTGCACTCCATGAGAGACGTCCCCAATTACAAATTCTTCAGGATAATTCTTCAAGAATCTCCATTCACGAGGTCTGGTGGACTTGGAGGCAGATTCGGTCACCAATGGATTCTGTATGCTGCTGTCTGCAGAATTTCCTTCAGATTCATGAGACAAAATGGAATTGTCTCTTGAATTTTCAGCATTTGCTGTTTCTGGTACAGCTTGTCCAGAATTTTCTTTTCCATGATTCTGAGCAGCTTCATCATCCTTTTGAGCTTGATTTCCTGCATCACCATCTTCCAAAATGCTTTGCACCAAGTTAGTATCACAAAATGTAACATGTATGGATTCTTCAATAATTCTAGCATCTTGATGATAAACTCTATATGCTTTACTAGTTGTGGAATATCCTACAAACAAGCACTCATATGCCTTTGGATCAAATTTTCCCAAATTTTCTTTGTTATTCAAAACAAAACATTTGCATCCAAAGATGTGCAAGTAATCTAAGTTTGGTGGGTAGCCTTTCCAAAGTTCATAAGGGGTTTTCTTCAAAAATTTCCTTATGATTGTTCTATTCAAAATGTGGCAAGCTGTGTTAACCGCTTCAGCCCAAAGGAATTTTGGAACATTACTCTCACAAAGCATAGCTCTTGTCATCTCTTGTATGCTTCTATTTCTTCTTTCCACAACACTATTTTGATGTGGTGTTCTTGGACAAGAGAAGTTGTGAGATATTCCAAATTCCTCACAAAAGGATTCAAACAAATTATTTTCAAATTCAGTTCCATGATCGCTTCTTATAGAAGAGATTTTCAAATCCTTTTCATTTTGAATTTTCTTGCAAAAAGGTTCAAAGGCCGAAAAGGCTTCATTTTTGTGTGCAAGAAATAAAACCCAACCAAACCTAGTATAGTCATCCACAATTACTAAACCATAATGTTTACCACCTAGGCTTTGAGTTCTTGTTGGACCAAATAAATCAATGTGTAGCAACTCAAGTGGTCTTTTAGTAGAGATGTCTTCCTTTGGTTTAAAAGAACTTTTTGTTTGTTTTCCCATTTGGCAAGCATCACAAGTGATGTCTTTGTCAAACTTTATCAAAGGAAGACCTCTTACTAATTCTTTCTTTACAAGTTTGTTTATTTGAAACATACTTGCATGGCCCAATCTCTTGTGCCATAACCACTTTTCAGAATCTTTAGAGTGGAGACAAGCTACATTTTGATCTTTTAGTTCATCAAGAGTAAGTCCATACATATTATTGAAACGCTTGGCAACAAACATCACTTCATTTGTCTTTTCATTTACAACACAGCATTCAAGCCTTTTGAAAACAACTAAATATCCTAAATCACACAGCTGACTTATGCTCAAAAGATTGTGCTTTAAACCACATACCAAAAGCACATCATCAATGAAAGTAGATTGCTCATTACCTACTTTTCCAACAGCAATAATTTTACCTTTACCATCATCTCCAAAGGTCACAAAACCTCCATCATACTTATTTAGTTTGATAAAGTAAGTTGACCTTCCAGTCATGTGCCTTGAACATCCACTATCCATGTACCACATGTCCTTTTTGTTCTTGGATGCTAGGCAAATCTGCATGAAGAGTTTCAAGTAGCTTTAGGTATCCAAACTAATTTGGATCCTTTGAAGTTAATCCATCTTGGTTGCCCAAGTGCATTGAAATCACAAATAACATTGTAAACTTTGTTTCCTACAACTCTCTTTTCAATGAAGCATTGTGCATATGAGTGACCAAATTTCTTGCAATTAACACAATGATTTTCTGATGTGTGCCGCTGAAATTGAGGTGAGTTATATTGCTTGAAATGATTAAATGGTTGGAATTTTCTGGTTTTTGGAGGAGATGCATTTCTTTTGACAAACTGATTTTTGTTATAATTATTCCTCTTTGCGAAAATGTTTTCACCAGAATTTTTTTGAATATTTTTACCTTTTGAAAATGAGGTTTTGTTGTAAAATGGTGGTTTCTTGAAAGCATCCTCATTTTTCGAAATGTAACCCAAACCTGGCCGGTTTGAACTTGGTTCAGTTTTTGGTGAATGCTCAGTTTCACTTGTGTATACTTCATCAAATTTTTCTTCAAATGTTGGAGCATTTTCAACACCAACTTTGTTTGGTATAGTTTTGGTATTTGATGAAGAAGCCACAAACTTTATAGTGGAAATATTAGAAACTGCATCTTCCTTGGCTATGTAGCCTAAACCAGATTTTTCAAACAATGGTCTTTGATTTGCAAGTAATTTGTCCAAGTTACTAGAACCTTGAGCAAATTTTGCTAAGTCACCATTCAGCCTTTTAATTTTATCATTTAATCTTTCATTTTCAGCAATCAACTCATGAGAAGGATCCACAATGTGCTTTCCTTTTAATTTTTCAAGTTCAGATTTTAGAAATCTATTTTCTTCAATGATGTCCAAAGCACATTCAGTTTCCTTCACTTTTTCTTTTAAAAAATTATTTTCAGCTCTTAGCACATCTCTTTCAGATCTGCATTCATTGTATTTGTCAAGCAGTTTTGAGGTGTTTAAGGTAAGATCATCAATAATAGCATTCAAGTCCTCAATGGTCAAATCATAATAATTTACCTCATCAAGATTGTTGTTTCCAGCCATGAAGCAGTCTTTGTTATCTCCTTCTGATTCTTCTTCTTCATTTGAGTGATTCTCAAGATCCTCCCAAGCTGCCATGAGTACTCTCTTCCTTTCTTTCTTTTCTTTGTCCTCCTTTTTGAGCTTTGGACAGTTTGACTTGAAGTGTCCAGCCTCCTTGCAATGATGACACGTCACCTTGCTCAAGTCTATCTTGTGCTCCTTTGAACTTGAGCCCTTGTATTTGCCTTTGCTCTTCAACATCCTTCTAAATCTCCTAGCAAAAAACAAAAGCTCGTCATCTGAAATACCATCACTTGACTCACTCTCTTTCGGTTCTATTTGTGACTTAAGGGCTATTCCCTTTTTCTTTGAGTCTGTGTTTGTGTGTGTGGCTTCATAGGCAAGGAGTTTTCCTCTCAGCTCATCATAGGTTATGGGACTTATGTTGTTACTCTCGGTTAGGACAGTGGCAGTGTTTTCCCACTCTTTTGTGAGGCTTCTAAGGAGTTTTCTCACCAAGGTTTGTTCTGCATAGTTTGTACCCATAGCATCAAGGTTGTTGATTATGATTGAGAATCTCTCAAACGCTTCATCAATGCTTTCTCCATCCTTCATGCTAAACATCTCGTACTCTTTTCGCAGCATATCAATCCTCGTTTCTTTGACTTGTTTTGTGCCTTCGTGTGTAACCTAGAGTTTTTCCCAGATTTCTTTGGCTGTCTTGCATCTAGATACCTTCCGGTATTCTTCAAAGCTGATAGCACAATGAAGAAGGTTTATTGCTTTAGCATTCAGCTCTATCTTCTTCTTATCATCTTCATTCCATTCAGCTTCTTCTTTTGGAGTCACCACTCCATCAGCACTTGTTTTTGTTGGGATCTTTGGACCGCTCACAACGATCTTCCATAGATTGTAGTCAATGGATTGGATGAAGATCCTTATCCTTTCTTTCCAGTAGGAATAGTTCTTCCCGTTGAAGAAAGGTGGTCGGTTGTTTGACTGACCTTCAGTGAGGGTGTAGGCAACTGTGGTTGTGCCCAAGTTGTTCGCCATTGGATCTTTGCTCCAAGCGGTTAAGCTTGATTCTTGAGACCTTAGCTCTGATACCAATTGAAGGTTGTGGTAGGCTTAGAGAAGGGGGGTTGAATCTATGCCTTCCTTTGAAGTTGCTGTTTTAAACCTTTTTAATCAAAGTTACAAATCTGATTCTGTTTGAACTCAGCAGCGGAAATTTATGAGACAATTTATTTTTGTCTCATGAATATCAGAAAACAGAACATGACAGAGAAGAAAAGGCTAACACCAGCATATATCCTGGTTCGGTTGCTTTGTGCTATGCAACCTACATCCAGTCTCCTCTACAAATATGGAAGAATTTCACTATAGTTAACAGTATTACATACACCAATTTCACACTCAAGTTCTAACCTAACTTGACATTGGCTATGCTAACACCTAACTATTTACTCTTAGTGCTAACCCAACTAAGAAAGGGATACCAAACAGGTACAAGATACAAAACACTTAACCAACCTAAAGAAATCAGAAAATAACTCTAGGTTTTTCTCTCAAGTGTTTCACTCAGACTTGTTCAACTCTTGGATTTTTCTCAAGCTTTCTCACTATTCCTTTTCTCTCAAGAAATTACAGAAAGATAAGCTTAGAAAAGTACATCACAATCAGAAAAACATGAAGGAGACTGACTTCATCAACAGCCTCTGTGCTATGCGAAAAACCAGATTAGCAAGCCTCTGATTTAGTTCTTCATACTGGCGGAATGCACCTTTGAATTGGTTACACTGTCCAGTTAGTTGAACTTCTTCAAAGAGCTCTCTCAGAACAAACACCTCAAGTTCACTGGTTATCTCTCCTTGCTTCAGAATGAACAACAAGCTTCTTTTTATCTCCTTGCATGTTCCTTGGTTCTTCCTCCAAGGTCAACATCTTGAGCCTTGAGCTTCACCAACCCACAAGCTCACTTTTTCTTCTCAATCATCAAAGTAGAACCTTTCCTTCTGACTTTTCCAACTTGACCGAAAGCCACAAAGGAGTAACCGAAATTGTTTTTCCAATGGTCAACCAAATCTGAACCATAGAGATGCAACTTGGTCCCCAAGAATCTCTTGTGACCGTGGATTTGTAGCAGTGAAGAACAGAGATCAACTTTTTCTTTGAATGCCATTTTCGGATAGAACAGAGAGTAGGGAAGAAAGGATGAAGATCTGATGCATGCAAGATGAGATAGATTACCTTTCTTAAGCTTGATTTGTATTAGATTTTTTACTTTAGCTTCTGTGCTTCAAGCTTTAGATTTTCTCTTTCTTGCTTCTTTGGTTACTGACTTGTGGAGGAAGCTTTTCTTCTCTTTCTCTTTCTTACTTTACTGAAGTCTTGATGTGATTTGATAAGAGAGGAGAGGAACGTTGCTTTAGTTAAAGCAAAATGGTGGGAAATTGAAAACAATTTCAAGCTTGGATCGGGTTCTCCTCTTTTTGGCCCGTGGTGCCTTGCTATGCTTCTTTGTTTGATATGAATGACTTGGGCTTGTCTTTATTCATACTTTCCATTCAGCCCATTAGCTTTGTTTTGTTATTCATTCAACTTGGGCTGCCAAAATTGAATTATGGCCTGCAATATAACATAAATAATTAGCAATGTGTACTTATGAATTTAACAACTCTAATTATTTATTTAGCCAAAAATAATGTTTGTCATCACTAATGAATTTAGTTAATTTCTTAACTCAACAAATGGGATTAAATTTGATCAAAAATTGAATTCTGGCCGGAATTAAATTAAATTATAGTGTTTGTAATGAATTAGTAAAACTATAAATTAAAATTTTATATTAGATTTCAATATTTAGAGCATTTATCAAATAAATTAAAATTTTATATTAGATAACTTTATTTTTTATTAATATAACATCATATTCAAAACATAAATATATTTACTTATTAAATTATATGAAATAATTAAAAAATTATTTTTTTTAACTAAAGTTTTCTTCAATTAAAATTTTTTCACCTTTTCACTACAAGAAAAACGCTGAATACCCTCAGATTTACCATCGGATTCAGCGTCGAAAAGTAACGACAGATCTACCATCAGATTTATCGGCGGTAACGTCATCGAATTTGTAAGGTTAAGTAATTACCGGCGGATTTACGTTTTCGATGGTAAATTCACCAGTAATATTTGGAGAAAAACAAAAATAAATTGGCGCATTTTTTTGGTAGGATTTACCGTCGAAAAAATCTGACGGTAAACCCACTTAGTGAAACGTTACGTTTTGGTGACCCATAATGGTTTACCGTTGGATTTTTTTTACGATAACTGAGCCGTAAATTCAAATCGCGAACCTTCTTACCCCTCATTTGAATTTCACACACTCTCTCTCACTCATCTGTTTCCTCCCCTCTCCCCAACACCACCATTTGCTGCCACCGAAACCACCACCATCACAGCCCTCTCCGTCGCCGTCAATCCACCACCGAGATCTCTCCCTTCTTCTTCTTCTTCTCCTTTGCCCTCGCGAATAACCACCCACCATCACGGTCACCACCTTTGTTCCATCTTCTCTGTTGTCATCGGCAACCACAAAGCCGATGTGACATCGCCCCTTTTCTTCTTCTTCTTCCCCTTCCTCTTCTTCTTCCTTTGGCCGAACCACATTTGCTGTCCTAGAGACCACCAAAGCTCCAGCCCTTGTCTCCCCTTGAGCTCACTACCATTGCCGTCTACCAAGTGCCGCCGTGGCTAGATCCATCCTTCTTTCCTTCTTCTCACTCTGGGCCACTCTAACTTGACCCCTATCTCTCACGTTTTGTTCACCACTCCAAGTGTTTGTTCAAATCGCTAATTCGTATTCTATTTTAGTTAGAATTATTATTGGTTTAGGTTTTAATTGTTAATTAGTATTATACTTTAGTTAGATTTAATTTCTGTTAGTGAATTTTAGATGGTAAGGATAGGTTAGATTGGGTTATTAGGGTTTAAATTGTTGAAAAGTGTTTGGATTATTGAACTGAATTACTAAATATTGTTGTTGGAGTTTTTTTAAAATTGTCTGAATTATGTTGATTCATTGTGTTACGGCTAGTTTTACTTAAATTTGATTGCCGGATTATTTGGATTATAATTGGTTGTTGCTAGTTTTAAATTATTTGTTGCTAATGTTGATTGTAGATTTGAAATTGGGGATGTCAATTGATATTTGATCTTGATTTTGTATGATTGAGACATTTATTTAATAGTACAAGATTAATTAATTCAGTCTTTTTTAATTCAATTATATCAACTTTATATGTTTAATTAGTGTTTGAACTTATATTAAGAAACAAATTTCAAATATTAAACTTAATGTTGTGGTATTAGTTATAAGAATTACATTGGTATTATTATAATTTATTGTTGATTTGTTGTTCTAAATTTTTATTAATCGGTATGCTATTTGCAGATATGACAACAGGTATAGGTGTTGTAGATCAGGCTACTGGTCGTGGACATGATCGTGGTCGTGGTAGAGGGAGGATTTCTTCTGGTACCCCTAAAAATTCTGGACCCTCTTTCTCTGCTCTAACTACCCCAACGACATCACAGGTTGTGGGTTTATCATATCAGCCATTCATCATGCTCCCTAACCCCAACTACATCCCTGCCTCTATTTACGGCGACGTTGCCGCCTCCAACCACTCAGCATCCCGCTGCCACGGTGACGCCACCTCCAGTGACGGAAGCTGCGGCCCCAGAGTCTTCTCACAGAAGTGAGGCAGCTGATGCCCCTCCAACATCTCCCATCGTAGGTTGACGATTTGGCTTTATGGCGGCACGAGATAAGTATCACCTTAAGTCTTCTATATTTTCTGATCATTGAATTGCTAAAAGTGTCTGATTATTGATTCTAGTTTAGTGAATTTAATTTAGGGTTGTAAGTTTGAATAACTGAAAGTATTTCATATTTTCTGATTATTGAACTGCTGAATTTAAAATGTCTGATTATTGATTCTAGTTTAGTGGATTTAGAGTTGTAGGTTTGAATGGTTGAAAGTGTTTCATGATTATTGATTATTGAATTGTTGAAATTAAAGTGTCTGATTATTAATTCTAGTTAGTGAATTTAAGTTTGTAGGTTTGAATAGCTGAAAGTGTTTCATATTTACTGATTATTGACTTACTGAAATTAAAGTGTCTGATTATTGATTCTAGTTTAGTAGATTTAAGGTTGTAGGTATGAATGACTGAAAGTGTTTCATGTTTTTTTATTATTGAATTGCTGAGATTAAAGTATATGATTATTAGTTCTAGTTTAGCGAATTTAGGGTTGTAGGCTTGAATGGCTGAAAGTGTTTTATGTTTAATGATTATTGAATTGCTGAAATTAAAGTGTCTGATTATTAATTCTAGTTTAGTGGATTTACGATTGTAGGTTTGAATGATTGAAAATGTTTCATGTTTCCTGATTATTGAATTGCTGAAATTAAAGTGTCTGATTATTGATTTTAGTTTAGTAAATTTATTGCTTGTTGTTTATTTATAGGTGATTTACCAATAGCCATTCATATAAAGATTTTAAAAATGTCTTTTTTTTAAAGATGTTTTTTAATAATTAAAATTTAACACGTATAATCAATTAAATCGTGTTAATTTTTGTCAAAATTAGACCAGACAAATTCATTTGATCGAAAAAATGGTAAACCAAATTTTGAATTAGTCTAAATTAATATTATTTTTTATAAAAAATGACTAAAATACTCCTATTATATATATTAATTTTGAAAATCATAAATTCTAGCCTTTTTTTTTTCTCTGCCGTCATAGAGTTAAGATTTAGAATTTTTAAGTATATATATATATATATATATATATATATATATATATATATATAGGAGTATTTTATTTATTTTTTATAATAGGAATATTATAGTTATTTTTTACAAAAAATATTTAGACTTATTTAAAATTAATTTATTAGTTTTTTAATAAAATTAATTTGTCCTGTCTAATTTTAATAAAAATAACACAATTCAACTGGTTATATATATTAAATTTTAATTATTAAAAATTATTTTTAAAAAAATATTTTAAAAAATATATTTTTGACATCTTTATTTAAGTGACTTCTTCCTCTTAAAGATATTTACTAATGCTCAGATAAAGATCGGATATCAAATTAATGACATTATAATTTTTTTACTCTATTTAGTCTATATTTTTTGGTACAATATCCGGTATACAATTCATTGGGTATATACTTTTATTTATTATATATTTAGGATGTTATTGCTGATGTACTATTTAGTGCTTATTTATGTGTTTTAGGAAAATAAAAAATGCTATATATATAAAAAATTAATTATTAAATTAGTTATTATATATTTATATATAAATATGTATTATTTAATTTATTTTAAATATATATTTTATATTTTAATATATATTTTATATTAATAATTAATTTTTTATATATACCTAATAATATGACTATTAGAAGAATATACTTATTAGTAGCCTCATGAAAATAGATTCATATATTCGCATCTAGAATATGTAAATAAAATATTTGTTTCTCGAGAAGGATCGGATAACTTACCTATCTAAACAAAAGTCTGAATAGGTAAATAAAGGAAATCTGTTCAATTCATTTTATTTGAATATTTGTCATTTTAGCTATATGAACAAAAATGAAACACCTTAAAATCAAATCTTGGTTATGAAATATTGTAATAAAAATATTTTGATCCAATCCATATATCATTTAATTAACTTATTATATAAATGTTACAACATATAATTCTATATACTATTATTATATCTCTACAAAAATAAAAAAATAAAACATATTTTAAAAAAACTTATTACAGCATGTTTGAAAAATTTTAATTAATAATGTAGAATTAAATTAAATTTTATCAAAAATTGAATTTTTGTCATAATTGAATTAAATTATATTGTTTGGAATGAATTATAAAATTATTGAATTGAATTGAATTCGAGTGTTTGAAATATTTATCAAATAATATAAAGTTTTATATTGGACAACTTTATTCTTTATTAATATAATATCATATTTAAGTCATAAATATACTTATTTATTAAATTATATGAAATAATTAAAAAATTATTTTTTTTAACTAAAGTTTTTTTTCAACTAAATTTTTTTTACCTCTTTTCACTACAAAAAAAAAAAAACGTTGAGTACCATCGAATTTAGCGTCGAAGAGTATAGGCAGATTTACTGTCGGATTTACTAGCGGTAACGGCATCGAATTCATAAGGTTAAGTAATTACCGGCGGATTTACGTTTCCAATGATAAATTCGCCGGTAATATTTAGAGGGAAACAAAAACAAATTGCATCTTTTTGGGTTGGATTTACCATTTCGACGGTAAACCCACTTAGTGAAACGCTATGTTTTGGTAACCCGTAATGGTTTATCATCGAATTTTTTTTACAATAAATCCAACGATAACTCGATCGTAAATTCAAAGTGTAAAACCTCTTTCTCCTTCATTCGAATTTCACTATCTCTCTCACTCATCTATTTCCTCCCCTCTCTCCAACACCACCATCTGCCGCTGTCAAAACCACCACCATCACAGCCCCTCTCTCCGTCGCCGTCAACCCACCGCTGAGACCTTCTTCTCTTCTTTCCCTTTGGTCGCACCCTAGCCCTCACGAACAGCCACTCACTGTCACCGGTACCACCTCTGTTCCATCTTCTCTGTCGTCGCCGGCAACCACAGATCCACTGTGATGTCGCCCCCTTTCTTCTTTTTTCCCTTCCTCTTGTTCTTCCTCTGGTCGAACCACCCTCGCTATTCTAGAGACCATCAAAGCTCCAGTCTCTGCCTCCCTTTGAGCTCACTGCCGCCACCGTCTACCAAGTGCCACCGCGGCTAGTTCCCTCCTTCTCACTCTTGGCCACTCTAGCTCGATCCCTGTCTCTCTTGTTTTGCTCACCACTCCAGGTTTTTGTTCAAACTGCTAATTCATATTATGTTTTAGTTAGAATTATTATTAGTTTAGGTTTTAGTTGTTAATTAGTATTATACTTTAGTTATATTTAATTTTTTGTTAGTGGATTTTAGGTGGTTAGGATATGTAAGATTAAGTTATTAGGATTTTGAATTGTTGAAAAGTGTTTGGATTATTGAACTGAATTGCTAAATATTGTTGCTGGAGTTGTTTGAAATTGTTTGAATTATGTTGATTCACTGTGTTACGGCTGATTTTACTAAAATTTGATTGATGAATTATTTGGATTATACTTGGTTGTTGCTAGTTTTGAATTATTTGTTGCTAGTATTGATTATAGATTTAAAATTGGTGCTATCTATTGATATTTGATCTTGATTTTCCATGATTGAGGCATTTATTTAATAGTACAAAATTAATTTAGTCCTTTTTAACCCAATTATATCAACTTTGTATGTTTAATTGGTGTTTGAACTTATATTAAGAATGAAGTTTAAATGTTGAACTTAATGTTGTGGTATTAGTTATAAGAATTATATTGGTATTATTATAATTTATTGTTAATTTGTTGTTCTAAATTTCTGTTAATTGGTATGCTATTTGCAAACATGATGACAGATAGAGGTATTGCGAATCAGGATACTGGTCATGGACGTGGTTATGGTCGTGGTAGAGGGAAGGTTTCTTCTGGTACACTTGGGATAAATTCCTCTCCAACTACCTGGTGACGTCACAGGTTGCGGGTTTATCAAACCAGCCGTTTATCATGATCCCTAACCCCAACTACGTCCCCCCATCTACGGCGATGACACTGCCTCCAATTACTCAGTAGCCCGTTGCCACGAAGACGCTACCTCCAGCGACGAAAGTCGCGGTCCTAGAGTCCTCTCACGGAAGTGAGGCAGCTGATGTCCCTCCACCACCTTCCATCGCATGGCTAACGATTTAGCCTGATGGCAGCACGCGATAAGTATCACTTTAACTCTTCTATATTTCTTGATTATTAAATTGCTAAAAGTGTCTGATTATTGATTCTAGTTTAGTGTATTTAATTTAGGATTCATGTTTACTGATTATTGAATTGTTGAAATTAAAGTGTCTGATTATTGATTATAGTTTAGTGGATTTAGGGTTGTAGGTTTGAATGGCTGAAAGTGTTTCATGTTTCCTGATTATTGAATTGCTGAAAATAAAGTGTCCGATTATTAATTCTAGTTTAGTGGATTTATTGGTTGTTTTTCGTTAATTGTTGTCATTTGGTGTTGTTTAAGTTAATTGTTGATAGATAGAGTTTGTGGTGTATTCTAGTTATAGATGAAACTCTGTCAAAATTTTTGTAAAAATTTCTATATATTATGGTTATTTGCTTTTGAAGTTTTTTTAATTTATATTTCCATATTGGTTTGTTTGTGGATTATTGATAGGTTTGCACCGAACAACAATGCATATACTCAGGAGATGACTAATGTCATCAAGATGATGTACAATCATTCCTAGGCCAGCTACAAGAAGATTCATCTGAGACCAGAGAGAGATGATTTCAGAAATGCACTGTAATTATTTTTTTTAGTTCAAACTTTTTTAGCTAGTTTATTTCTTCTATTTTAATGAACTAATTTTATAAAGTTTTTTTGTGCAACTGCACTTTATATGGAATGCTGACACGATGCCCTCATTAGGAAGATATACGACCATCGAATGGGTCAACGGCTCCAGCAGATGCTGGAGGATGTTCGTGAGGGGCGAGACTACTTGACGACCTAGCTCCGACCAAAAATAAAGAAGGCTCTGTTAGTTCACTGGGAGACCGATAAGGGGTTCAGGCATCAGTGTCTCACTAACAGAGCTAACAGAATATCGACCAGGTCGTCCAAGTATACCGGCAGCTCAGCGACTTTCATGAAGATTAAGGCCAGACTGGTATGTAGTTTCTTTAATTTTGTTACTAACTTATTTATATTCTTTTATATATCATTACTAGGCATAATAATCATATTATTTCAATGCAACATATGTAGTTGAAGTCGTTAGATCGCGAGGTGACATTGGCGGAGACGTTCAAGTACACCCACACGTTGAAGGAGAACAAAGCGAGATTTGCTAATCAATGGTCTCAGGATCATTATTTGAGTAAACATACATCTGATCTTCTGATATAAAATTAGAGATTAACTGTATAGTTGTTGTACTAATCACAATAACATGTGTTACACAGGAGTCTTACACGTAAAAACTAGAGGTCGCGACTCAGCAATCTCAACAAAGTGGGAAGGACGTCGATGGCTCTATTGCTTCAGTCGTTGATCCCGATGCGGTTTGGCGCGAGACCGCCTCAGCACCGTACAAGAATCGCGTCTACGGGATAGCGTCGTTCTTCGCCAGTAGCCTCCATATCTCCACGTTGAGGTTGTCGTCTGCCTCTGCCACCAGTCGAACCGTCGAACATGAAAAAGGAATGGATTTGAGGCTGCAAGTGTAGTATCTCACTTGCAGCCTTCACCAACAACTCAGGAGCTAAACAATGATTAGGAGAGTTATTAGGAGATCCTCACACGTCTGTCGAATATAGATGACCTCAGACTGGAGTAGAGGGAGCAACTGGAACGGTTTCAGCGGAAGGAGGCTCAGATGGAGGTGTACTAGACTCAGTGTGCGCTGCTGGCATCATTCCTGCTTTTGGCAGCACTGCTGCTGGTGGCACACAGACATCACCGCCGTCTCATCAGCGCCACGGAAATGACGATGATGACGAAGAGGACTACCTGGATCTTTAGTGATTAGTGCTTCCTTTTATTGTTTCATTATATTTATTTGATTTACATTACTTTTAATTTATTTAAATATTTGATAATTTATTTTAAATAATAGGTTTTTAGTATTTATAAATTGACCATTAATTATGTGAAAAATAAATTTAAATAGAGAATTAAAATTGACCATTTATTTCACAATTTTTAAAAAAAAAAGTTTACATTACTGTCGGATTTATCGAGAAAATAATCTGACGGTAATAATGCGAAAAAAACATATTATGGTGCCAACATTACCATAGGAAAAATTCATCGATAAAAATGATTTTTCGAGCAAGTAATCCGTCGCAGATTTCGACGAAAATTACTGTCGGACAAAAAAAATCCGACGGTAAATATTTACCGGTGAGGTTTATACCGTCTGATTTTTTTTTATGATAAATTCGACGGTACTAAGCGTTTTTCTTATATAATTTAAAAAAATTAAAAATTGGATAAATCTAAAAATATTAAATTTAAAAACATTGTTATTAATAAAAAAATTTAAATGATTCTCCATAATTAATTCCAATGACAAACCAACAACAAAAAACAAAATATGAACTATCAAGAACCAACATATTGGTGGTTTAATGACATAACAATTAAAAAAATTAGTTATTAACAACAAATTATAGTAATTAATTCATGTTATTCAAATGGAATAAAATTATGCTACTTGATTGACACAACTTCACTTAAAATGTTCAGACGTATTGGTAAATGTTTGGTATCGTTAATCTAAGTTAAACACATAAAATCTAGATATGTGGATATTTTTTTAGATTTACATAGTAGATCTTTCAAAAAATAAGGGTATATATTATATTAAGTGAGTTGAAGAAAAGGAAAGAAAAGGAAGTGAAGGTGGTAAGAGAATTAATGAAGAGAGAGTGTGCATTGAAAGGTGAAAGATGTTGAGAAAAATTAAGCCAAAAAAATTAAGAAGTAATTAAATTATAAGGATATTTTAGATTTTAAATTTTAAGTAAAATTTCAATAAAATAAAATTTCAAATCAAGCTTATTTAAATTAGAATTGATTTTGAGAAAAAAACAATAGAATTAAGTTGAATTAAATCTAAACTAATTTAATTATTTTTATTTTAAGCACTAGAATTAAATTAAATTTATGGAGAAATTGAATTGAAGACCCTGTTAAGATCTTATTTCAGGGAAGGAAAAAAACGTTAAAATAGATACTTGTGGAAATTATTTGTATTAGAGTTTATAAATAAAAAATTTATAATTAAGTTAAATTGATTTACTGGTTAGTTTACTAATTTATTTAAATAAATGTCGAGAATTTAAATTTTTTTATGTGCATATAATAATTTATTGGTCGATTTATGTATATTGAACAATCCATCTGTTTTTATTTTCTTATTTAGGAGTATTTTGATAGTATAAAATTTTGTTTCTTTAGAAATGGTAATGAGTACGTTAGAATATAATTGAAGGTTTTCCAACAATTTTTTTTCAAATGAGAGACTAGGCTTCTTGTTCAGGTAAGAATATTACTCCAATACACTTTCTTTTATTTATATAGGATCGATTTTATGGGTTTAACTAATAAATTATTAATTTAATTAATAATTTATTTTTTTATAATAATTTTTGTTTTACGTACATTTTAACATAATTTATTATATTCTATAATAAATTACGTGTATATTGTAAACTATTATATCTTACATATATTAAAAAAGCATAAAAATATAATCTATTTTAAAAAGTTCCAATTACATAAATTCAAAATCAATTTAATTTATTTATGTAATTTTATTTATATAATTTGCTTTTATTTTTAATTATTTTATCAACATAATTATATAAATGACAAAATTTTATTAATTCTTTATTAAAATAATATCATATTCATATATCAATTTCAATGTAGATTTTAATTTTAAATCAATTGATATTTTTTGAAAATATTATAAATGTTACTTTAAAAATACTCTAATACTATTTTATAGAGACATATAAAATTTTCATAAAATGTGAAATTATTAAATACTCTTAATTAATATGTTTGATGAATATAAAATTCCTACTTTTCTAGATCTAACTTCTCTTCTAGACTTCCACGCACACTTATTTTTGTCGTAAATCTCAAATTCTTAGCCTCCATTTTAAACTATGTTATTTTTTATAATAAATATATTATGGATTATTAATATGAAAGTTGATTAATCGAATTATATTGGATTTTAATTAATTTATTTATTTTATAATTATTATGTTATGTTATCTTTTGGTTAAATTTTCTTAAAATTTTTCAAAAATGAATATTTATAGATACTCATCACAAATATTTGCTTTTTTCATGAAAATAAATAAATGAAATATCACAAAAAAAAGATAGGAGACATTTTTTAATGAAGATGGGAGATGAAAGAAGAATTTCTATGCCTACAGAAATTCATTGCCATCCGTATTTTATTAGCAAATAAGAAAAGAAAAATAAAATAAAATAAAAGGATAATGGACGGCTAACTTTGATGTTTGAACTTCTGGTTTCATCCACCACCTTCCAACTCCAGAGAAATCCACAATCAAAACTTGCATGTGTTTAACATGCCAACTTGATTTTCAAGGAAGTCAATCATAGATTTCTTTTTTTCATTTATATTGGTACTTTTCTTATGAGACCATCTTTCTGGAAGAGGCATAACTAGAGTTTTGGTTAAAGTATATAAAAAAATGGAATGAAATCTTACATGCATAAAGATTGATATACTTAAAAATTTTATAACCTGTTGGATAATATGTATGTTTTGTACTCATATTTACATTTTATAAACTCCAGCTTACTTCTACTTGACAAAAATTATGCGCTTTCAAAGTTTATTTCTACAATTCTATCTCTTAATTTTCCTAGTATATTATTATTATTATTATTATTATTATTATTATTAGAGTAAAGTATCGTTTTTGTTCCCAACGTTTGAGATAATTCCTATTTGTGTCCCTAACGTTTAAATCGTTCTATTTGTATCCCTAACGTTTATAAAAGTGATTTAATGTTATACTACTATCAATTATACTAACAAATCAAATTATATTTTTCAATTATTCTCACTTAGATGTATTCATTCTCAATTAGGTTTCACATGTGTTCAATTTTAATATTATACTCACTATTTGTGTTTAGATTCAATTATGTCCTAGAAAAGTGAATTATGTAAATATTGTAGGAATTAGTTTCAACTTTTGATAAGCTATTTTTCGGAGAAGATCATCGATTCTATTCCAAACATTTGTATTCTAATTTCAAGAAGAGATTTTTAAAACTCAAACTAAAGCGTTTATGATGTGTAATTGACGACAGGATAATATTGAATCACTTTTATAAATGTTAGGGATACAAATAGGACAATTTAAACATTAGGAAAACAAATAAAATTTATCCCAAACATTAAAGACAAAAACGATACTTTACTCTTATTATTATTATTATTATTATTATTATTATTATTAAACAATGAAGAGCCGCCTAGCTTTTTTCAACTTTGCACAATAATAACTTATTTTCATTGATGATAGCTTACGCAAATGTATATATGAGTTTGAGTGTGAGAGCATTATAGTGATATGACGTGTAAACTCTCCATTAGAACTCTCTAGCTAGGTAGAGAGAAAACGTAACAATTTGAGAGAACAAGCAAAAACGAAGAAAGGATATTGTGGGACCCTAGAAAAAAATCACATTTAATTTTAAGAAAAGTATAGGTGGATAATAAAAATACTAAATAATGTGAATAATGAATATATTAGATATTTATTTTATTAAATGTACGAATAATTATTCTAATATTAAAATTTAAATAAATAATTAAAAGATGTAATGTATTTTAATTTAATTAATAATTATTTATGTTCAAAAAAATTATTGACTACCTAATATTACCCTAATTCTATGGGCCAATGTTTAAAATTCCTTGTCCCTTTTATTAAACATTCATGAACCGCTAAAAATTAAAGAATTGGCTATTCCAATTTCTAATTTCTTAAGTAGTCAGTCTTAACCGCCGAAAAAAGGATGACAATTAATTACAACATACAGAAGCATTTGGAAACAACAGCAACACAACCGAATTCAAAATAATTTTACAGTAATATTATAGGATTAACATCATTTATTGTTTTTAATTTAACTAATAATATTTATTTATAACTATTAGCTAAAAATATAATACAAAAATATTGGATTAAAGATATTAGACTGTTAACTAAAAATATTAGTTAATATAAATCTAATTTATTAATTTTTGAAATTTTCTATAACTTTGTAATAAAAAATTAACATTAACTAATTAAAAATAATTCTTTATATTTATTTTTGAATAAACATTCAAATTAATTGTTAAAATTTTTTATATTATATATATATAGCACTTTAATTTTAACAAATTTTTATTATCTAAAAATCTTCATGAATTATTCTAATTAGTCAATTAGACAAATTAATTCTTCTGTCATTTTAAAAGAGAATTAATTTGATTTATAATAATAAAATTTAAAGACCTAACTATTTTATAATAAAAGTTTTAGGAACTTATATGTGACAATCATATTGAAAATCTAATCGAAAGCAACCGGAATAATTTTTTGAAAATTCTTAGAAATTAAAAATCTATCTAATATATTATAAAAATCGATTTTCTTCAATTAATAGCATTGTTAACGTGATATACTTTTGAAAATATTTATTTATTTAATTTGATTGAGATAAATATTATATTATTTAATATTTTATTTGATCACATTAATTATAATTAGTCAATTATATTAATTATTTGATTTGACTGAAATAAATAAATTATTTTTGTTGAATTATATTAATTTTTTGTCTTATATATTTTATTTAATTTTTTAAAAATATTATAATTAAATATTTATTTAATTTAATTGAGATAAATATCAAATTATTTAATACTTTATTTGATCACATTAACTATAATTAATTAATTATTTGATTTAATTGGAATAAATAAATTAAATTTATTTTAATTTACATTAATTTTTTCGTCTTATCTATTTGATTAATTGACAATGTTATAAATTTTTACATGACATATTTATAAAATATTTTTTTAACTTACTTTATTGAGTCAAATAATTATAATTTATTTATTATATAAATTATTTAATTTAATTAATTTAAATATATAATATTTAATTTAACTTATTATCACTGCACGTTAATATTTAAGTCGTTGTTTACTAAATATTTTTTTATATTAAATATTTTGATTTTAAAATTTATATTTTCATTAATTGTTTATATTTCTTTTTTTATTTAATATTGAATCTAATATTTCTATTAATATTGTCTTGCAATTTATTATCTAATAGTTATATGTGCATCATCAATTATATGATCGTAAATATTCTTTTAATTTATTAAAAAAATAATTTCATTACTTCCATTTTTATTTCACCTATTTCTATAAATCTTATTAACAGTAAAAATATATATTATAGTAGAATCTCTTTTTTTTTTAGCAATTACTCTTTCGATATTTTTCTCCTATGATGCATCATTTATATTCTTTGAATTTTTTTATAAATTATAAAATATTATTATTCATTACAGTCATACTATACATTCATATAATTTTTCATCTAAGTTCATCCAAATTGACCCAATATCATTAAATGAGCGTGTATTATACGCGCTCAGAGCACAAAAAACATTAACATATTCATTTGCGCCTTGAATATGAAACAACGTTGCTTCTTTAACATTGAAATCACTACTGGAGAACTTCAAATCTCTCTTAAAATCTCGCAAACTTCACTCATCTTCTCCACAGAAATTGTTACTGGAAAAGAATCGCAAGAAAATTTCAAAAAGAAAAAGAAAAAATGAACGAAAATAAGAACAAAGACTGCGAAATGTATGATAACAATTACTGTTCATTTAAAATCTTGTAATCTCGCATTTCTTCTAGTTGCATTTTAGGTTTACTGAATTGAGTTACTTTATTTAGTAAATTGACTTAATCTGATTCTATTTTTTTTTTGGCATAAATAGAGCATAGGAATAGAAATGTGTTCTTATTTTCTTTCTGTTCAGTGGAGATGCTCATTTTCAGTCATTTGATTGTTAGTGTGTTTAGTTCAACCTTTTTGCATGCAAAAATGATTTACTTGATGATTGAATGTTTATCACGTTTTATTCTGCACATGATTGGTGTTCGATTCACTGGTGTTTGTCATTTGATTCACCTGATTGTTAGTATGTTTAATTGAGTTCTTTTGTATGCAGAAATATTTTTCTTGCTGATTGAATGTTTATCAAGTTTTATTCAGAACATCAATGAAATTCAATTCAGTGGAGTTGGTTATTTTCATTTATTTGATTGTTAGTGTGTTTAGTTGAGTCCTTTTGCATGCAGAAATAATTTACTTGATGATTGAATGTTTATCACGTTTTATTCAGCACATGATTGGTGTTCGGTTCAGTGGTGTTGGACATTTTTATGCACCTGATTGTTATATGTTCAGTTGAGTTTTTTTGCATGTAGAAAAGCTTTTCTTGATGATTGAATGTTTATCACGTTTTATTCAGCACATAAATGGTGTTCGGTTCAGTTGGGTTGGCCATTTTGATTCACTTGATTAAAATATGCATGCTTGTGCTTATAAGTGTATTGAGTGAAGTATTGACCAAATTTTTTGTCCTTACAGCAAAAATGAAGAAGACAATGGTGACAAAGAAGGAGAAGCTGCGCTATAACATAAACATATGTACACATTAAATATATTTATCACCAAAATCAGAGACCAAGTGATTCGAGCATCTGAAGCAATAAGACTCCCAAAGCCATCTACTGTCCTCTACAGCCTTTATTGTAAATTCACATATGGGGATATAGATAGTAAATAGGATATACTTTGTTTGACTGACTGTAATTAAGACTATTTTGTTTAACTTGTTTAAAAAAGCAAACACTGCTTCTTTCAAAAATACTTGAACTCTTTGACATTACAGAATAAATTGACTATTCAATAAACAAAAAAGTGACTATTTGATAAAGAATTTTAGAAAGTTAATATCAAACACAAAAAAGTGACTATTCAATAAAGACTAACACAAAAAAGTGAGTATTCAGAGTTGGAGATATCTTGAATTTTCACCTCCTCTCTCTGCTATATACGATTTGTTGATTCTTAATCTTGTCTCCCTTCCGAGTCGTGTTCCTTATTTTGGTAGAAAAACCGGCAAGTTTGAAATAATTTTTGTAGAACTTTTCAGCTTCTTCTAGTGTTCTGAAAGTCATCCCGACCTTTGGGACAAATTGTTCATCCACTCTGCATAATGAACCGAACACGTTATTAAGGTGCAACAACTGTATAATACTAAATAAACGGAACATTATCCATTGTATAAAATCAAATTCAAAACAGCTTTCTGCATAGTGAACTGAACACATTATTAAGGTGAATCAATGAACGGGACATTATTCATTATATAAAATCAAATTCAAAATACCTGTGTCTACAATTTAGAGATTATCAATTCAATTCAATTTAAAATTGCATTCCATTCAATTCGATTCAAAAAATAATGTAAACCTCGTCTTCTTGATTCGTTTTAGAAGAATAATTCAAAACACTCTCATTCAACTGATTTGAAGTTGAATCATTTATTATTTTGATAGAATATTGAAATCTGAAAACGAAGAAGATAAATCCACAAAATCGAAGAAGAAAATAAAGAAGAATAGGAAGAAGAAGGACGAGCAGCTGAGATTGCAGATCTGAAAATTATAATGCAAATCATTAACGTTGAAGAAGAGAAGAAGAAAAAGAATATTTACATTGAAGAAGAGGTTTATGTAAATCTATTATGTTGATAGGAGGGAGAGGGGGCGAGTGTGTATTTTACGTAGCTGGGAGAGGAGGAAGCGCGTTAACAAAAAAGTACTTGGATGACTTGGTTAAGTTTTTTATATGGATGTGGAGCATTATTATATTCATTATTGTACTCCATTCCTTTTATTTCTTTTATATTTATTTAAGTTTTTATAACTTTTTATTATAAATTTTATTATTTTTATTCTGTATAAGTTAATTTATCATAATTTTTCACATGACGAATCTTTTTAATATTTAAATTATATTCCTTACATGTATTTCTAATTTGAAAATTGAGTAATGAAATAACATCGAAAAAGACTGTTGTGTATCTTCTTATTCATCTTTTTAGTTTACTTTTCATTTTGTAGGGTTCATGAGTAATTATACACAACTATATTAAGATCTGCGTATTGCGTGAAAAGCTAAATAAATTATACAAATTATAATATATAGTATAAATTTAAAGATGTTATATTATTCAAAAATTAATTATATAATATATAAATTAATATTAAATTTAAAAACTCGCTTTTGTAAAAAATATTTTTAATTTGTATATAATTTAATATAATTGTTCCAAAAAAATCAAAGAAAAATATACGACAATAAAACTTTGTGAAGTTAGTCTCTTTCTAAATATTGAGTTGTTGTGTTTTTTAGTATCTTTATATAGTAGAAAACTTTTTATATACTCTATTATATAATATAATTAATTTTAAGAAGATATGTTCCTCTTCATTTATTAGTGTGAATATTTTTCAAAAGAAATTTATATAGACTTTGAGAAATAAACTATATTTATTTGTTGATATTTGGTTTAATTATTTTGTTGGTTTTTATAGTTTTGTGAAATTTTTAATTAGGTCTCTATATTTTTTTTCTTTTTAATTGAGTCTCTGTATCAATTTTTTTTTCAATTAGATCCCTCTTAGCAGTAATTAGCTTAATTTTATAGGGATCCAACTAAAAAAAAATTAGTGCATAGACCTAAATAAAAAGAAAAAAAAAGTGTAGGAATTTAATTAAAAAAAAATTTTAGTGTAATGACTCAATTAAAACGAAAATAAAGTACAGAGATCTAATTAAAAATTTTGTAAAACTATAAGAACCAATAGATTAATTAAATCTTGATATTTTTCAATAGATAGTGTTTCATAGTATAATAATTTAAAAAAAAATAGAATTTTTAGAGATAATTAAAAATAATAATTAAAAATGAAAATACAAAAAATATAGTATACAATTATAAATAAACTTTATCAATCATAATCTAGTGGAATGTATATCTAATAAGAAGATGTTGTTTGTCAAAATTAAATGTGTTTAAAAATATTTTGGACAATCTATTTGAGAGATTAAGAAATAAAGTAATATATAATATACACTTTAATTACTTGTAATTAAAATTATATTTATTATATAAATATTAATTATATTTATTAACAGTTATTTTTTCATTCAATTGATAAATAATATATATATATATATATATATATATATATATATATATATATTAAATTTAATTGATTATTAAGAGGATTAAAGTTTTGTACCATTACTATGTAAACGTTTATTATCTTTCATATTATAAAATTATAAAATTACCATCTATCTAAAATTACTGACGTGACATAATTTTAGAAATTAATATAGCACAAGTTTATTTTATAATAGGTTAAAAATTTATATTTAATTTTATATAAATAAAAATAGATAAATAAATAGTATTTATATAGTGATAAATCTAAAAAAATTTGACAGTAGAGACAAAATTTATAAAATATGATAATAATTTTTATAATAAAATATTATGTGTACATACAAAATTAACTATCAAATTATCTATTAACCATTATGTATTTATGTATAAACAAATAATGTTTAACTTATTTTTAATATGTATTTTATATTTTAATATATATTTTATACGAATAATTATTTTTTATCTATATGTAATATGATTGTTGTTATGATTATATTTTGTTATTGTAAAATACGATTAGTCTTCAAAATATCTAATTTACAAATTAAAATACTAAAATAATAATTTAAATAATAACATATAATTTAAAATTTTATTTTTTTAGGTTTTATATTTTAGAAAAAATTAAATGATTTTTTCTTTGACAATACAACTGAAATTTCTCTTTCTTATATATCACTAAACAATTATTTAAAAATTCACTTCTCAATATAATTAGAAGTCGACTCTTATATATTGATATTTATAGTTAGAAAAGTTCTTTCAATTAATGCAGTTGCTACGAAAAAATTAAAACTAATTTCAAAAGAAGATAAATAATATTTTTTTTAGTCGATTTCTAAGAAAGAACACCAACCCAATTTAAATTTGAGAATTGATTATTTTGACAAATATCTAATATGAAGTTTTTAAATTGACTAATAAGTACCGAAAATTGAATAAAAAATTATTGTGGGGTCAAATTTAATCATTTAATTGAAGCAAATAAATATTATTATCATGTGCTATTAAAAAAAATTCAAATTATAATAGGGGCGTTTGCTCCTATAGGTGTATGCTTAGAACCGTCTCTGTATTTATGCATATAACATCTAAATCTTTTTATTAATCAAGTTTAATTAAATTGACCTAATATAACAAAAATTAATTATAATTAGTATTATTCTAAGTTTTATTGTTTAACTTAATTAGATTTGGTTTATAAAAAAAAAACTTAAATATATAATATTACTCTAAATATAAATTGTTGATGAGTACAATTTTTATTATCTATTTTAAAATAAAAAAATTATAAAATTATTTTGAATCAATATATCTACCATCATTATAAATTACTTAATTATGCATTGAATTCTGATTCATAAAATACTATCAACTATATCTTCTCATATAAATTAAAATCCATTGCATTGTCAACAATTTGATTAAAAAGCTGAGCAACACAAATAATTTGATTAAAAAGCTCAACATGCTATTACGATTATAATTCAATCTCTTAATTTTTCTACCAATATTCCTAGTTAACAAATCTGGAAAAACTACTAAATAGTAATGCAAGTTGAAAATCAAACTATATTGGATAGCACCAATAATTCTAATGTCTCAACTAAATTCCTAAATTTGACCTTAAAAACACAACACAACACAACAATTAAACCTACAGAGTGAATATCTAATCCAATTTCTGACAATTGCTTCGAAGGGATTATGAGAATTTTAACAAAAAAAATATTCTTCTCGACTTCTGATCTTTATTTTTAAGTTTTATGAGACTAATTAGTCCTTATGTCAAAAAAATATTAATCTTTTTTTACACAAAAATTAATTAATTTCATAAAAATAAAAATAAAAAATTAAATTTTTTTTTGTTAAAAATTTCGTTATCTTTCGAAATAATTGTTAAAGATTATTTAAGATTTTTCTCAAAATCTAAAAATTTGAGTAAGCAATTTCACGATAGTAAAAAACTCAGCATCGCTATGAAACAGTAACCTAAAGACTGAGAGCAATGTACGGGAGCCTCATAATAATAAGTCTATAAATAAAGGCTAAAATCAAATTAGGAAACGCAAATAAAAAACATATCATCTAAGTAAAGCACAAACTTTATTATTGGAACTTGTTGATTTCCTGGACTTTAAATTTTAGATTTTATTTCAATCAACAACACTTTTTTTTAACTCTGACTAATAAAAATATAATCAAAATCTTAGGATAAGAAGAATAAAAATAAATCAACTTAATAATATATTGATAAGTCATTAATTTAAAAAACTCACATTTGATGAGAAGAAGAGAGTGAAACGTGCTGAGAAGAGGATAGTGAATGGCACTGCACGAAGAAGAGAAGAAATTGAGAAGAGAGGAGAGTGATGAAGAACATTGAAAAAAGGAAAGCACAAAAAAAAAAAAGTTAAATATCATCAAATTTATTGTCGGATTTAGCGTTGTAAAGTAGTGACGAATTTATCGATGGATTTTGATTTTGCTTTCTGCTTGTGTGTCACCGTGTCTCCTTCCGCCTCTTCTCCGTCTCTGTAGGTGGTTGTTATTGCTGCTCGTCCCTCGTCGTCTATACTTCCGTAGTTTTGCTACCTACATGCTGCCATATATCGTCTACCTTCTGGAATTATTTCTGCCTCTGCAACGACAACAATTAACCATTTTAATTTTTTTCAGTTATTCTAATATTTTATATGCTATATTAATTTTAAGTAGTTGATTCATTAATGTTATTGCTGTTAATTTTATTGTTGATTGGTTTATAATACTATTAGAACAAGGCAGTGGTTGAAATATTAAATTGGTTTATAAATTTGTTAATGAATATGAATATGCAGTGGTTTTGCTGATTATGAATATTATAAGGTTTTGTTGATTGTTGAATTGGTGCATATAAATTTATAATGTAAAGAAAAAATTGACATTATTCCAATTATCCAATGAAATTTTTCTTATTTTAAAAATGTGATATTTTAGGAAGAAATATTATTTTGAATGTATATTATTATATGTGTTATGTACATTATTAAGCTTTTTGTTGATTGTTTTCTTATTTTTAACTTGTAAATATTTTGAAATCATCTTTGGCGTGCTAATTGAGTTGAGTTTGAACTTTGAAAAGTGTTTCGATTATTGAACTGAATTGCTAAATATTGTTGCTAGATTTGTTTGAAATTGTCTAAATTATGGTGATTCACTGTGTTACGGTTGGTTTTGCCCTTTTTTACAGACATGACGACAGGTAGAGGTCTGGCGGATCAGGCTACTAGTCGTGGTTGTAATCTTGGTCGGGATAGAGGGAGAGTTTCTTCCGATACCCCCAAAAATTCTGAATTCTCTACCTCTACTCTGACTACCCCGGTGACATCACAAGTTATGAATTTAGCGGACCAACCGTTCATCATGATACCTAACCCCAACTACGTTCCTCCGTCTACGGCGATGACGCTGCCTTCAACAACGAAAGCCGCGACCCCGAAATCCTCTCACAGAAGTGAGGCAGCTAATGCCCCTCTACCACCTTTCATCGTACGGTTGATGATTTATCTTGATGGCGGCACGGGGTAGGTATCACTTTAAGTCATCTATATTTTCTGATGATTGAATTGTTGAAAGTGTCTGATTATTGATTCTAGTTTAATGGATTTAGAGCTATAGGTTTGAATGGCTGAAAGTATTTCTATATTTTCTGATTATTGAATTGCTGAAAGTGTCTAATTATTGATTCTAGTTTAGTGGACTTAGGGCTGTAGTTATTTTATATTTTTTTTTATTATTGAATTGCTAAAAGTGTCTGAATATTGATTCTAGTTTAATAAATTTAGGACTGTAGGTTTGAATGACTGAAAATGTTCCATGTTTCCTGATTATTGAATTGTTGAAAGTGTCTGATTGTTGATTCTTGTTTAGTGGATTTAGGGTTATAGGTTTATTGAATTGCTGAAAGTGTCTGATTATTGATTCTAGTTTAGTGGATTTAAGGCTGTAGGTTTAAATGGCTGAAAGTATTTCATGTTCCTAATTATTGAATTGCTGAAAGTGTATGTTGTTCATTGATTGTGGCGCATTCTAGTTATAAATGAAACTCTGCTAAAATTTCTATAACGTATGTACTCAGGAGATAAACAACGTAATCAAACTGATGTACGACCACCTCTGGCCCAACTATAAAAAAATTTCCTGTGAGACCAGATAGTGGTGATTTTAGAATTGGGTGGTAATTAATTTTTTTTAGTTTCAATTTTTTTTGCTAGTTTATATCTTGTATTTTGATTAACTAATTCTAAAGCTTCTTTGTGAAGCTACACTTTATATGGGACGCGTTTCACGATGCCCTCATTAGAAAAATACACAATTATCGAATGGATCGACGGCTGCAGCAGATGCTAAAGGATGTTCGTGAGGGGCGAGACCACCTGATGACCTGGCTCTGACTGGAAATAAATAAAGTTCTATTAGTTCATTGGGAGACCGATGAGGGGTTTAGGCATCGACGTCTCACCAACAGAGCTAACAGGACATCGGTCAGATCGTCCAAGTATACATACTGTTCAGCGACCTTCATGATACTGGTATGTAGTGTCTTTAATTTCTATATTAACTTAGTTATATTCTTTTACATATCAGTACTAGGCTTTCTAATTATATTTTTTTCAATGCAATATGTGTAATTGAAGTCGTTGGATCGCGAGGCGACATTGGCAGATATGTTCAAGTACGCCCACACGTTGAAGGAGAACAAAGTGAGATTTGCTTATCAACAGTCTCAGGATCATTATGTGAGTAAACATACATCTGATCTTCTGATATAAAATTAGAGATTAACTGTATAGCTGTCGTACTAATCACAATAACATGTGTTACACAAGAGTCCTACACGCAGAGACAAGAGGCCTCGACTCAGCAATCTCAACAAAGTGGGGAGGACGCCAATGATGGATCTGCCACTTTAGTCGTCGATTCTGCGGTTTGGCGTGAGACCGTCTTAGCGCTGTACAAGAACTGCGTATACGAGTTGGGGTCATTATTCGCCAGCAGCCTCCGCACCTCCATGTTGATGCCATCGTCTGTCTCTGCCACCAGTCGAGCCGTCGAGCCCAAGGAAGGCATGGATTTGAGGCTACATGTGCAGGAGCTCACCCGCAACCTTCACCAGTAGGCTCAGGAGTTGAATGATTATCGAAAGAGGTATCAGGAGATTCTCACACGCGTGACAGATATGGATGACCTCAGACTGGAGTGGAGGGAGCCGCTGAAGCGGCTTCAGCATATGGAGGCTCAGACGGAGGTGTACTAAGTTCATATGCACGTCACTGGCATCATCCCTGCTGGTGGCACACAGATATCACCGCCTTCTACACCACCTCATTAGGGCCACAGGAACGACGACGATGAAGACGACGAGAACTACCTGAATCTTTAGTTATTAGTGTTTCATTTTATTGTTTTATTATATTTATTTGATTTACTTGACTTTTAATTTGTTTGAACATTTTATTATTTATTTTAAATAATAGATTTTTTATTTATAAATTGATCGTTAATTATGTGAAAAATAAATTTAAATAAAAAAAACTTGACCATTTATTTCACAATTTTTCTTTTAAAAAAATTGGCATTACCGTCGGATTTATCTAGAGAATAATCCGACGGTAATAGTGCAGGAAATAGCATATTGTGGTGTCAATATTATCGTCAAAAAATTCTGCTGGTAACGAAATGTTTTTTTGAACAGATAATCCGTCATAGAATTTGACAGTAATTATGGTCGGATGAAAATATTTCGATGGTAAATATTTACCGACGAAATTTATATCATTAAATTTTTTCTGACGGTAACTTATTCACTGTCGAATTTTATTCATTTTTTCGACAAAAAATCCGACAGTGCTCAGCATTTTTTTTTGTAGTAGAGTGAATGGCATTGCACAAAGAAGAGAAGAAATTGAGGAGTAGTGATACGATGGAAGAAACTGAGTTGGCTGAGTTGTTGTTTTGTTTTCATGCAGTATTGTTCGTTGGTGTACAATGTATATATATACCGTATTTTACCATATAAAAATACAGTAATTGATGTGAGATGACTGATTTTGATATATAAATAATATTTTTTATTATCATATTTTGAAAATAAATAAAATTATTACTCATCAATTTTATTATTTTTAATATTAAAACAAGTTAAATTTTAAATTTACTTTATTTTATAAAATTTTTATAACAAAAATTATTATGCACATTTTTATTTAAGAAATTAAAAAAATATATTTTTCATATTTTTGTATATTATTCCGTATAAAGTATAAATACATATAACAGTTTCTCAAAAAATAATGTGTTGAATTTAAAATTTTCTAAATCCAATTAAAGTGTTTACTCTTTATTTGTTTTGTAAATTGTAATTCTATTATTATTTATTTCTGAATAAAGAAAAAAGCTTAACAGGTGAGACTAAGCATGATGTTGTTCTATATATATACACGTTACGCTGCCTTGCCAGTTGCCATTGTAACACTTGTCTCCATTGTTCTTCGCGCCTCTTAAATTTCTCTTGCTCTTTTTCTGCTTTCATTCATTTCAATTCTTCTCTGTTGTTCACTTATCTATCTTCTTCATCTTCCACCATGGCACCTCCAAATGAACCTGTTATTACTTCACTCACCAAACCCACTTCCTTACAAAACGTTTTTCACTTGTCAGATTCCAAGCTCTCAGTGAAAGGTGTCCCATTACTCTCTCAAGTCCCTCACAATGTCTCTTTCACTCCATTCTCTTCCAAACCCCATCCATCTGATGTTGATGCACCACCTTCACTACTTAACCGTGTTCTTGCTGCTTCTCACAAAGGTGGATTCCTCGGATTCTCACACTCTGAACCCTCTGATAGGTTGATGAACTCGTTGGGAAGTTTCACTGACAGAAACTTTCTAAGCATATTCAGGTTCAAGACATGGTGGTCAACCCAATGGGTTGGAACCTCTGCCTCTGATCTTCAGATGGAAACTCAATGGGTTCTCCTTCATGTTCCTGAGCTCAATTCCTATGTGATCATCATTCCAATCATTGAAGGAAGTTTCAGGTCTGCACTCCACCCTGGCTCTGATTCCCACATCATGATTTCTGCAGAGAGTGGCTCCACACAAGTGAAAGCTTCGAGTTTTAATTCAATTGCTTATGTTCATTTGTCTGAGAATCCATACAACTTGTTCAGAGAGGCTTATAGTGCTCTGAGAGTTCATCTCAACACTTTTAAGCTCTTGGAAGAGAAGA
The DNA here is from genome assembly GCF_014773155.1 of Arachis stenosperma. Taxonomy (NCBI): domain Eukaryota; kingdom Viridiplantae; phylum Streptophyta; class Magnoliopsida; order Fabales; family Fabaceae; genus Arachis; species Arachis stenosperma. Next base: position 9,295,826 of record NC_080382.1, on the reverse strand, counting down.
ATCTCCCCAGCATTGTTGACAAGTTTGGTTGGTGCACTTGGGATGCATTCTACTTATCCGTGGAGCCTGTTGGAGTTTTTCATGGCTTGAAGGATTTTGCTGAGATTGGTGGTGTGTCTCCAAGGTTTGTGATCATTGATGATGGATGGCAAAGCATCAATTATGATGATGCTGATGATCCATATGAAGATGCCAAGAATCTTATCTTGGGTGGACAACAAATGACAGCAAGGCTTCACAGGTTTGAAGAATGTGACAAGTTCAAGAGTTACAAAAGAGGACTCATCTTAGGTCCTAATGCTCCTCCTTTTGATCCAAACAAGCCCAAGGCATTGATCTCAAAGGGGATTGAACTTGAACGTTTGGGGAAGAATCGAGACAAAGCAGTTAAATCCGGAAGCTCTGATTTGGCAGAGATTGAAGCAAGGATCAAGTTGGTAGAGAAAGAAATTGATGATCTCTTAGGTGGAGGAGATCAAAACATGAAGAAGAATAAAAGTGAATGTGGAGAAAAGGCAGAGGAGTGTGGATTGAAGGCTTTCACAAGGGATTTGAGGACAAAGTTTAAAGGGTTGGATGATATATATGTATGGCATGCACTTTGTGGTGCATGGGGTGGTGTGAGGCCAGGAGCTACACACCTGAAATCCAAGATAATCCCTTGCAAACTCTCACCAGGACTTGATGGAACTATGCCTGATCTTGCTGTGGTGAAACTTGTTGAAGGTTCCATTGGTCTTGTTCATCCTGATCAAGCCAATGACTTTTATGAATCTATGCACTCTTATCTTGCCAAATCTGGTGTTACAGGAGTTAAAATTGATGTCATTCATGTGAGTTCTTCTCTTTCTTATGTTTTAATTTCTCATTTCATTCAACTACCCATTAGCTTTGATTATTCTTTTTTCTCTGATCACAGTGCCTTGAGTATGTGTCTGATGAATATGGAGGCAGAGTTGAGCTTGCAAGGGCTTATTATGATGGATTGACAAACTCCATAGTCAAGAATTTCAATGGAAGTGGAGTAATAGCTAGCATGCAGCAGTGCAATGACTTTTTCTTTCTTGGAACAAAGCAAGTTTCCATGGCAAGAGTTGGTAAGCAGTAAACAAAACCATTGCTTTTTCACTATATTCACAGATCCATCAAGAGCAAAGTTGCAAAACTTGTGTTGTTTTTAGGGGATGATTTTTGGTTCCAAGATCCATATGGTGACCCCATGGGAGTGTTTTGGCTACAAGGGGTACACATGATTCATTGCTCATACAACAGCTTGTGGATGGGGCAAATCATTCAGCCAGATTGGGACATGTTCCAATCAGATCATGTTTGTGCCAAGTTTCATGCAGGTTCAAGAGCTATTTGTGGCTCTCAAGTTTATGTGAGTGACAGTGTTGGCTTCCATGACTTTGATCTCATCAAGAGCCTTGTGTTCCCTGATGGCACTGTCCCTAGATGCATACATTTCCCACTTCCAACAAGAGATTGTCTCTTCAAGAACCCTCTATTTGACCACAAAACTCTCCTCAAAATTTGGAACTTAAATAAGGTATCTATCTCACTTTATCATACTATGTTAAGTCATATTGTCTTTTTATTGGCTCTATATGGAAATTCTTTCTTTTTGGAGTCAACAAGAATTGAATTCTACACTTTCAAATAATAGAAATTCTGATATATGTCATAATACCACTTCTTCTGAAAACTTAAATTGATATGAGATGCATGAATAATTATATTTCTAACTTCTAACATTATGGAATAACAAAAGTTCTGGATAGTTTTCTTAGTGGCATAATCTTTTGTACTACTACATTATACATTTTTGTGCAATTTTTCAATTGATCACCATATGATATCTAATTCAATGTTAAAATCTTGTATGTAATAACAGTTTGGAGGAGTTATTGGTGCTTTCAACTGTCAAGGAGCTGGTTGGGATCCTAAAGAACACACATTCAGGGGTTTTCCTGAGTGCTACAAAGCAGTAGAAGGTTCAGTTCATGTGAGTGAAGTTGAATGGGACCAGAAGGATGAAACAGTTCATATGGGTAATGCAGAAGAATATGCAGTGTATCATAACCAAGCTAAGAAGCTGCATTTGATGACTCCTAAATCTGAACCAATTAGATTTACATTACAACCTTCCACCTTTGAACTCTTCAGCTTTGTGGCAGTGACAAAGCTAAGTGGCAGGAATAATATCAAGTTTGCACCAATTGGGATAACAAACATGTTCAATAATGTTGGTACAATTCAAGAATTGGAATATGTTGAGATTGGTGCTAAGGTTAAGGTTAAGGTTAAAGGTGGTGGAAACTTCATTGCTTACTCAAATGAATCTCCAAAAAAGTTTCAATTGAATGGAGTTGATGTGCCTTTTGAGTGGCTGCCAGATGGCAAGTTAACAGTCAACCTTCCTTGGATTCAAGAGGATGGTGGTGTTTCTGATTTAGCAATTATCTTTTAGATTTTTTCTTTTTTGGGTCATTGTATTTGATTTCTGTTTGGCTTGAAGATATATACAGGTACAACTTTACTTGATAATATAATATAATTATTGTAAATATATAGGAGTTGTGTTTTGTATTAATTAGTGGTTGATATTTGATTTAATGTATTAACCATTTCTCTAATCTATTGCTCTATTTCTTTTTGAAGTGTAACAATATCTCTATTTTTAACAATGCAAGTATGAATTGTATAGTGAAACAAACTAAGTAATGGAAAGCCTATGTTAATGATAATCTAATATAATCAAATCCTCTTGATTATGCTTTTTTTGTTTTTTGTACTTGCCTCTTGATTATGCTAACTAGGGGTGTTTATGGATCGGGTGAAACCGGGTTTGATGTGACCCAGATTCGATCCGAAATATATACTGGATTTATTTGTTAGACCCGAACCCGACCTTAGACTTGATGAAATCTACACACTTTTGGGCCACGATTACACCAGGTGAAAATCGACCGTTAATATTACCTTCTTGTAAGCTAGCATGTGAAAATATTCAAATTTCCAAGACTCCAACCATTATTTGATATCGTAAAATTTACTTAGAAAAATATAACAAGAATCAACCCTTCCTTAAAATTAAAACATAATCATAATCAATACTAATATTGTCTAATAACACAAAATATTTAAATCAATACAAATAACACAATATTATGCATTAGTCTCAAGTTTTATGTATTTTAAACATAAAATATTAACTTATAGTCTTATAATGACTAATGACACAAAATATTAAGGTTTACAATACTTAAATTCCACATAAGAATAGCCATCATCCATTACTAATAACACAAAATATTAATTGTATATGATGACCGGACCACCAGACTGAGTTCGGGTGACCCAAATCATGGCTCGGACCTGACCCGAAATAATGACCAGATCTATTTTTGAGACTCTTATCCGATCATAAATCCACCAAATTACCCCCTAAAAAGTTTGGGACCAGGCCGGCCATGAACACCCTATGTTAAACTATAATTGTTAGGCAATAGAATTACATTTGTATGTGTTCCAATCCGGTATTCCTATTGGGCCCAAGACACCCTCTTAGTCCAAAGTCCAAACACATTTCTTGGAGACACAATTGGGTCATGAAACACTCAATCCAGATTATATCCTGCTAAATTTTGGCATGAATTTGATACAAATTTTTTTGTATTTGGACAGATATACTATAAATACAAAGGTAACTGTATCTTCAGGTATGTTATTATTTCTTTAATTTATATACCTTTCGGACGACAATAACTTAGGGATAGTTTGATAAAAATTTTTGAAGCACAAGCTTAGGTATGTTATTATTTTTTAAAATTTTTGTACTTATATTTTTTAAAATCAGAACCTTCTAATTTTGTATTTAGTAAATCAATAAGATTATGAACTTGTATTTGCAGTTTTTAAAATATAATAATACTTTTGAAAGTATCTAAAGTAAAAATTTTCAAAAATAATTTATACTTATCAAAATTAAAAAATTTAATATCTAAATTTAATTCTTACATTAAATTTATTATAAATATTTATAAATTTCAAATTATTTTACCAAATATATTTGTTGTTGTTTATATTTATTAAAAATTATTTTTAATTTAATTTACTAAATATAGATATTACAATTTTTAAAAATATAACTTTTATAAACTATTTTTAAAAAATAAATACTTTACTAAACCAAACTTTTAAGTGTCAAGAGTCTTTACAAGTATTCATTCTTATTGTGCAAAAGAAGTGAAAGAAAGAAGATCCTCTTCTATCATGTCTACTATCTACTCTTTCACTTCTCATCTTTTAGATAAATTAGATACAAACTCCTTAATCATCATAGAATTTTTCATAAAAGAAAAAGGAGAGAAAAGTTGTGTGGCAGGTGTATGATCCAACAGCTCAGCGGAGAGCATGACAAGTGGCAGTGATTGATGTGCTTGTGTTTCTTACTACTTTGGGGGTGTCTTTTGTCTTCTTCTATTAGTTGTTGCAACGACCCTTCCAACTTCCGAGAACAAGTTTCTGGAATCGATCACTTGATTAACAATTAAGAATTGTATTAATTCCTTCTTCCTTTCTTTCTTGATATATCTAGTCAAATGAATCAATTTCACATGACGTACGTTAAGTGCAATATTTAATTTGTTTGGGAACATTATCCTTCACGAGATTAGGAGAATTATCTTTGTTCTCTTTGATTTACATTTAATTATTATGATGAGTTGATTCAATTCAGATATGATACGATATGATATACCCGTATCCTATATTTATTATAACGATGAATGAAAAGGATTCATGCATGATGTGACATATAACGAATTGGAAAATTTTTGTCTCTTAAAATAAATTAAAAGTTTAGCTTTATGTTCCTAAACAAATGCAAAATTAGTCTTCATCCAAGTTAATTCAAAAAATCAAATTATCATGAAGTCGTTAATTTGTTTGTACCTAATCCATGAAGGCGTTGGTTAAAAAGTGATGTAATTAAAGAAGCTAGAAAGTGGTCGTATTTAATATTAGTGACAGTTAAAAGCGGTTGAATAGGAATATTCCGCATGGCTCATAATCTTCAACTGCGCGTGTCAGTGCCACCAGGGCTAGGATATTATTATTATTATTATTATTATTATTAGGCTCATTTTTTTTGTTATGAAAACTTCGTTTGTGTTGTGGATGATTATGAGTACGTGGAGTGCTACACTAATATGTGGAATAGTTTTGCTCAGTTTCAGTACGAAGAACTCGGACTATGCGAATTTTTTATATGAAAAATGTGATAATTAAATCGGATGATCTAATTTGTATTTTTAAATTTTTTTATTTTTGAAAATAAAAATCGGAAGATCCAATTTTAGCATTAAATTTTTTTTTTCTACACCACAAATCGAACAAATTGTTTGTTTAAAAAAACAAAACAATATAAAAAAATCGGAAGCACCTGTAACCCATAACAACATAAAACACTTCTCTTCTCACACCATCATGTTATACACGTCTCTTTCCCACACACGAAAAAGAATTTGTGTTATTATTATCTTCCTATAAAGTTGTACGGTCTATTTAGGTATAGTAGTTTCTTTCAGTTGAGGACTGGGGAAATTTCTCGTTTAAGTTTAACAACACCTGTGAAGTGTGTGTAGTAACGTACGTGGACAGTGTTAGTTTTATGGATAAAACGGTTTTTGATGGTCGGCGTAGCTGTCACCTCAAAAATCTTAACATTGTCATCCCAAAACTGATGGAGTATAACTGAAAAATCTGAAATCAAAATCAGAAAAAGTGATCTTATCTATCTGGTCGGTATCTTACTTTGGTTTCAACTTCCCAACTTCCACCAACTGTCTCATGCCGACCGTAATCTAAACCTAGAATATTCCCTCCACATACAAATAAGAAAATGAAAATAAAACACACACACGCACACAATTCTTTTCTTTTATGATTTTTTTTTAATTTGTAGTAATACAATAGTTTTTCTCCTACTGTGTTTTTTCCTCCATAATGGTAAAAACTCAGATGCAGTCGATTTCACGTGAAGTTGATCTTTAAAAGTCGTTAGATAATTTAACTGATTTGACTAAATTTTTATTTAACGGCTCTCAACTATCAACTTCACGTGAAGTCAACTGCATCTGAGTTTCCACCCAGGAATAGGACAATTAAGACATTTCAAAATGGTTAAGAAATCAAATCCATGAAATCTGGCGAATAAATCAAGTTACAATATTCATCATTTAACATATCCGAGCATAAAATATGGAAATCAAATTATTTCTGTGTAACAATTTCTTGTCATTATTTCTTTGAATATATTGGTATATCTCAAATAAAAATAAAATAAAATAAAACAACTTGAGATTCACTCATTGAATTTCACTTTATATATCTAGAACTCATTGAGTAATAATAAACTTTTAAATTCAGCTCAAATTCGCGACAAATTATTTCTTTTCCTTGACAAATGCATCAAGTGAGAAAAACAAAAAAAAAAACAAAAATGAAAGTGGTGAAATCTTTCCTTTGAAAAGCTTATGGCATGATATGATTGTGATTCTAGTAATGATTCACTCAAGCTTGCCATAACATAAATATATTCCTACAAATCCTTATTATGTTGGAATATAGAGTGACTATGGTTTCTGTAATTAATTGCAATATTTAATTTGGTTGATCCTCTAATTAAGTATATATATATACAACAGCATAGTCTACCATACCATTCTTCAAAAACCAATCAAAACCAAATATCAACACCATTTCAATAACAATGGCTCCCCCAAATGAACCAACCTTGAATCCCAGCTACTCATTTGAAAACGTTTTTGATCTCTCTGATGCAAAGTTTTACGTCAAAGAATTCCCACTTCTCACTCAAGTCCCTCACAATGTTTCTTTCACTCCATTCTCTTCAAAATCCCATTCCTCTGGTGATGCACCACCTTCACTACTTAACCGTGTTCTTGCTGCTTGTCACAGAGGTGGATTCCTCGGATTCTCACACTCTGAGCCCTCTGATAGGTTGATGAACTCCTTGGGAAGTTTCACTGATAGAAACTTTCTAAGCATATTCAGGTTCAAGACATGGTGGTCAACCCAGTGGGTTGGAACCTCTGGCTCTCATCTTCAGATGGAAACTCAATGGGTTCTGCTTCATGTTCCTGAGCTCAATTCCTATGTTGTCATCATTCCAATCATTGAAGCAAGTTTCAGGTCTGCACTTCACCCTGGCTCTGATGGACACATCATGATTTGTGCAGAGAGTGGTTCTACAAAAGTGAAAGCTTCAAGCTTTGATGCAATTGCTTACATTCACTTTTCTGAGAATCCTTACACTTTGATGAAGGAGGCTTTCTCTGCTCTGAGGGTTCATCTCAACACCTTTAAGCTCTTGGAGGAGAAGAATCTTCCTTCCCTTGTTGACAAGTTTGGTTGGTGCACTTGGGATGCTTTTTACTTAACCGTGCAACCAATTGGTATATGGCATGGTTTGAAGGATTTCGCGGATGCTGGCGTGTCGCCCAGGTTTCTTATTATTGATGATGGATGGCAGAGTATTAATTTAGATGGTGGTGATCCTAAAGAGGATGCAAAAAATCTCATTCTCTGTGGTGATCAAATGAATGCAAGGCTTCATAGGCTTGATGAATGTGGAAAGTTTAGAAGATACAAATCAGGACAATTCTTGGGTCCTAATCCTCCTCCTTTTGATCCGAACAATGCGAAATTGTTGATAGGAAAGGGTATTGAGCTTGAACATTTGAACAGGGATAAGGAAGCTGCAAAGAACACTCAAAGCTCTGAATTGGGTCTAATTGAATCCAAGATTCAGACAGTGAAAGGAGAGATTGATGTTCTGTTTGGAGGTACAGAACAAATTGAAAAGAAAGATTGTGGAAGCTCTTGTTCTTGTAAAGAAGAAGAAGAGTATGGAATGAAGGCTTTCACCAAAGATTTAAGGACTAAGTTTAAAGGTTTGGATAATATTTATGTATGGCATGCACTTTGTGGTGCATGGGGTGGTGTTAGGCCAGGAGCCACAACCCTTAATTCCAAATTTGTCCCTTGCAAACTCTCACCAGGACTTGATGGAACAATGCATGATCTTGCTGTGGTTAGAATCGTTGAAGGTTCCATTGGTCTTGTTCATCCTGATCATGCCAGTGACTTTTATGATTCCATGCACTCTTATCTTGCTCAATCTGGTGTTACAGGAGTCAAAGTTGATGTTATTCATGTGAGTATAGATAGTACTTATCATACTTTATTCAACCAAGTATTTTGTTGTAAACTAACTTATTTTTCTATAACTTCAGTGTCTTGAATATGTGTCTGATGAATATGGAGGCAGAGTTGAGCTTGCAAAGGCTTATTATGATGGATTGTCAAATTCTATGGCCAAGAATTTCAATGGAAGTGGACTCATTGCTAGCATGCAACAGTGCAATGACTTTTTCTTCTTGGGAACAAATCAAGTTTCCATGGGAAGAGCTGGTAATTAATTCATTAACTAAGCACTGCATGTTTTATTATTATGATAAAACATTATTTGTTTTTTGGATTCAGGGGATGATTTTTGGTTCCAAGATCCAAATGGTGACCCTATGGGAGTGTTCTGGCTTCAAGGGGTGCACATGATTCATTGTTCATACAACAGTTTGTGGATGTCACAAATGATTCTACCAGATTGGGACATGTTTCAATCAAACCATGTTTGTGCCAAATTCCATGCAGCTTCTAGGGCCATTTGTGGTGGTCCAATCTATTTGAGTGACCATGTAGGTTCCCATGATTTTGATCTCATTAAGAAGCTTGTTTTCCCTGATGGCACCATACCCAAGTGTATACACTTCCTTCTTCCTACCAGAGACTGCCTCTTCAAAAACCCTCTCTTTGACCATAAAACTGTCCTCAAAATTTGGAACTTAAATAAGGTACTTAACCATCTATATTATTATCTCTTTCTGATTCTTTCGAAACTCACGTATATTTGTCTTTATGTTAAGAATCATTAGATGATCTAATATGTTTGACTAAGTTATTATCTAACGATTTTCAACTATTAACTTCATATAAAAATAACTGCGTGTTAGTTGACACCTTATGGAGTACCTTATGATATAAATTTTAATGTTTATGCAACAGTATGGAGGAGTTATTGGTACTTTCAATTGCCAAGGGGCTGGTTGGGATCCTAAAGAGCACAGGTTAAGGGGTTATCCTGAATGTTACAAGCCAATAGATGGTTCAGTTCATGTGAATGAAGTTGAGTGGGATCAGAATGACGAAACTGCCCCCATGGGTGAGGCAGAGGAGTATGTAGTGTACCTTAACCAAGCTCAAGAACTTGCTTTGATGACTCCTAATTCTGAACCAATTGAGTTTACCATCCAACCTTCCAGCTTTGAGCTCTATAGCTTTGTGCCAATAACAAAGGTAGGTGGCACTGGCAGCATCAAATTTGCACCAATTGGACTAACAAATATGCTCAATAGTGGAGGTGTAATTCAAGAAGTGGAATATGTTGAGGGTGTTGCTATGCTCAAGGTTAAGGGTGATGGCCAATTTTTGGCTTACTCAAGTGAACCTCCAAAGAAGTTACAAGTGAATGGTTCTGATGTGGATTTTGAGTGGCTTCCTAATGGCAAGTTGATGGTTAACCTTTCTTGGATTCAAGAGGATCATGGTGTTTCTGATTTAGCAATTTTCTTCTAGTTTTTATTTTATAAGATTGTGGAGTGGAGTTTCTTATTTTGAGGTTGTCCTAATTTTTTTCTTTTTAGCTTAGTCTTGAATTCTGGTTTTGAATAATAGTCAATATTGTTCATAGTTTGGGATTGGTGTTATATTAAAATCATTCTCTTATGACCTTTTTTTTTAATTGCTTAATATAAATTATACTTTTTGTTTTCTTATCAACTTGTTTTTATATTATTTCTATATTTGTTGGTTTTTTTCACATGAATTAAACAGTAAAATTAAACTCAATAAAAGCTGCAATATTTGATTTAGAAATTCATTTTCAAGACACTAAATTTTAGTATCAAATCTTCAGTTAAGGCGCACATATTTTTCTCTTTTATTTCTTCTTTATAATATCTCCTCCTATTTTAGCTCACTCGTAAACATAAATGACTGGGATATATTTTGATTACAATGCATATGAATATGATTACAATGCATGTCAATATTATGATTTTTCTTAATCAACTTATTTAGAAAAAATAGTAAAGTATATTTTTTATTTTTAAAATTTGTTAAAAATTTTAAAAATATATTTAAATTTTATTTTGTTTCAATTACATTAAATATATTTCTGATGGCTATTTTTTTTTTTTTTAAAAATTAGCAACAATTTCACAAGAATAACTTTAACATGTTAGATTGGTTCTAAATTTTTTGAAAATTTTGTGATATATTTGATGTAAATAAAATTTTAAGAACAAAATTAAAATAAAATAAAACTTAGATGTATTTTTAAAATTTTTAACAAATTTTACGGACAAAAAATATATTTTATTTTTTAAAAAAATTGATATTTCGTCTCTTTTGGGCTGAACGTATAACTGTTTTTGGTCTAGTTCTTGTTGGGCTTGTCTTATTAATCGAAGAACTGTCTTTAGGATCACGTTTTTTTTTTGGTCTTTTATACATCACAGGATTCACAACACACCCACACAACTTACACACACTCTACACTACATGAGATTTTTTTTTATCGGTAGGATTTGAACCTCGATGTGGTTGTTCGGGAGGCATATAAGATGCCAGTTAAACCAAGCCTCCAACCACTCTTTAGGATCAGGTTTAGTGAAGTATCCTCGAGTAAATAATGGGCCTTTACTTGCGGTATTGTTTGGCAACCCAAAATGAAATCAACATTCTTGGCCGAAGATTAAAATGTGCTAAAAACGCCAATGAGCCATAGTTCACACGGCATTCCGTCCCCTCCCTATTTTAAAGTCTCGAATTTGAGTCTTACTAGCTGCAACTGAAAAGAAAAAATTGGTAAGTATGCGAGGAGTGTGTAGATGTGTATTGTGTACTTAGAATTGGGGTTGTCCAATCCACCGACAAAAAAAAAAATGCTAAAAACAAAGTTATGATGTGAGATCACATGATCCCTCTCTTTTTTCATGATGAGAGTTAGTATTATCCAAGAAATTGTTGTGGAGGAAGATTTGCAGTAAATAAGAATTTCTCTTATCCAATGACAAATTGGTCATTAAAAGCCATGAATCTTCATCATTTTTCATTTCAAGTGGGACTCACAACAGACTAACGGAATAATGATGCACCTTTAATGCCCAATAATGAGTCAAACATTGTCAAATTGTATTTGCCATCATTTCATTGCTAGTAGTTAAAACAAAATCAGAAATGCTAAGAGCTAATATTTTAGTAAAGTAGAAATAAAACCTAGTATAATATATACTTGATCACACAGGCAATATATTAATATTATCGATCTCTACATTCCATTTATCCTTTATGATTAAAGTTCTTTTTAGCATATTATCACGCCAATATATACTATATTAGAATATCATCTGAAAATTTATAAAATGTGGGATCTCTCATATCATTGAAGATATTTAATCATCAGTTTTGGAATTAATCTAAACCCACTTAATTGATTCAAATATTGTTGACTACACGCAAATAAATATGGATAACCACGTGATTAAACTTCAATTATATATAGTAACTTCCCATATAGTTAATTAATTAGCGCATATGAATAGAAAATATAAAAATATTATCTCCAAGGGGAAAGAAGAGGTGGTGGGGTTTGCTGATTCGATTCCAAATATATACTCTCAATATAAAAAAGATATCGTTACGAACATGTAGTATTTATTTAGTGTAAAAATTTTCGGAACTTTGTCTCTTTCTATTTGACTCCCACCACGGTGTCACCATTTGCAGACAAATCTACAAATATATAAATCATTATCCTATTCATTATAGGTTGCGCTATATGTGTATGTGTGCTTTAGAATTTGAACACACATGCAGAACAAAGCCAAAACCAAATTCAAATGCTTTCTATTTTTTACTGTTGGTTTTGAATATTCATTTAGTGGCCAATTGGATGAGTTGAGATTATTATTATTATTATTAACAAATTACAATTACTAGTTAGTGCTAAGAAATAAGAAGGAAGAAGCCAAAGGGAAGCTTCTCTTTAGAACAATCACGAGTTTGATTTACACTAAATGCCGTAACTTCTTTTTCCTTAAATTACGTCAAATTCTCACATATTGAAAGAGAGAGAGAGAGAGAGAGGATTACGTTAACAAATTTACTGCATTGCATGAGTTAAATTCTAAAGTAATTCTCGAAAAAAAATTTAAGATTTCAATTCCTTCATAAAAATTCTTAAAGTTAAAAACAGTCGTATCACTTATTTTTTTTTTCGAGTTAATCATCACAACTTGAGTTATTTGAAACATTTTTTTATGACATTTTAGTTTTGACGTTAAATATTTAAAAGACATCATTTAATTTTAGGTAAAAATTCAAGTGAAATCGATATCTTAGATGAAAATTTAGTCAAATCAGTCAAATTATCTAACGACTCTTAAGTATCAACTTCACGTGAAGTGGACTGCACCTCAATTTTCACCTTAATTTTAATGAATCACACAATATCTTATATCCTAAAAAAATTTATGACCATTAGAATTACACAATATCATTTCATTAAGTATATAGCGTCAAAATTAAAGGTGACACTAATTTGTCTAATAATGGAATATGAAAAGGAGATATTAGGTTATTTAAAATGTGAGGAGTAATTTGATAAAAAAAAAAAACGAGAAATTAATATAGTATAATTTTGTAAATTTCGATGAAATTTAGGTGTAATTAAAATCTCGTGAACTTTTTCGATATAAAAAATAATTAATTTCAAGCACTACTTTTTTTTTAATTAAGTGATGAGAATGATAAGTTCATTATGCTTGTGGGTCAACTGTGATTAAATTTAGCGGTAAGGTAGTGGGGTAAGAAAAATAAATAATGGAATCATGAAAAACTAAGCAATCATGAATTATATGTAACAATTTTACTATATCATTATAATTTTCAGCTCATGACCCAGCAATAATGGAGATGTCACTAATAATAACTAAACTTAGCTGTCCATTTGTGATTTCTCTTCTCTATTTTAAATTAAACTAATTTGTTTTTTTTTTATTATTATTACCAACACTAACTAGTTGTTAGGTAGTGATAGGAGGGATTTATGATCAAGTAGGTCGTTTTGTGTGTTTGATATGATGCTAATGTGTAGGTTTTGTTTAATCAAAGCAGGTAGTAACAGACCCGGAAACGAAAAAAGAAATTAAAATATTCACTGGTACACTAGGATATATATACTACTTTCAAATTATTGTCTCATGATGGATAATAATAGTGGAAATAAGGCGAGTAGCGAGACAACAAAAATTGACACAAAAAGATTAGTGTGATTCAATTTAATGATTTATAAAAGACAATAAAAAAAATTATTATAAAATATAATATATAAAATATGTGATAATTTTATTTAAATTAAAATTTTTAATGAGATATTAAAATGATGGTCATCAGTAATACACTCAAACTGCAAATATACTCAAAATACCTTGCAATATCAAATCAAATAATATATATTTTTAACAGAAATAAACAAAAATAATATACATCTCACCAATACAAAAAAAATATAAAAATTTAACACAAGTTTTCTATAACAAAAATAAAACAAACAACTTAATATAAAATATAAAAATACACAAAAAAATTTAGTTAACATGTGCTCCGTAGACACATGATAAAACTATTATTAATAAAATATTTTAATTATTTTTTTAATAAATATAAAATATATGTATTAAAAATTTAATTTTTTATATTTTTAATAAAAGCTTTTAAAATTTATAGTTTTACCATATGCATTAAGGATAGCTACAAAGCACGAATATTTTGTCGAATTATCGTGTTTGTGTGTTAGACATATTTTGAACATATGATACTAATTGACACTTATTTAACATGTGTGGTTGTTGTGTTTACTGTTTAGCCATATCTTAATAAAAAATAAAAAAAATTTTGTTAGAACATTTGGACACACTTAAATACAATTACGTATCAATATATTTACCTTTATTCTTAATATGTATCTCAAAATGAGTTTAAAAATAATATATATTATTATTTATTAAAACAAAACATATTTTAAATATTTTATATAATTAAAAAAAACATTAAAAATAATTACAAAATTAATTTATATTTTAATATCAATAAATATCAAAATATTATCATAATTTATCTAAAAAATACTTTATATTTTATATATATACTATATCTTCGTATTTTATAAGATTTTAAAATTTGTATGTGTGTATGTTCTATATCGTATCCCGTATCTGTGTCATTATCCGTAAATCATAAAAAAATATTAAATCCTATCCAAAATAATTATGTACACATTAAAAGATCAAAAAATTTAAACAAGTGTTAATTAACTAAGATACCTTTGATTAGTATTTTTATTTTTTATTTTTATTTTTTTAATAAAATTTAAAAACAAAAAATATTGAAAAAAAAGCTAGATTTAAGATATGGATTAAAATAGTTTTGACCGAGGGCGTAGATATGGGATGAATGGCGTGGACTAATGACGCTGGTCAATTCTTTGGATCTGGGACCGATAAGACGATGACGTTTGGCAAAAAGACAAATCAAGATTTTCTTATCATTCTCTGTAATTTTGTCCCTTCCTTCCTTTATTTAGGTAAGCTATTTTTGGCCCTTCTTCAGCAACCCAAACGTATCCGAGAAGTAACCTCCACCCAAATTAAAATACTCTTCAATCAACATAATACAATAGGCTATTCAATTTCAATGAATCGGCTTCTAGATGATTATATATTATAGGAAGGTTATCAGGTGTACCGGGAACATCGGTGTTCCAGTTGTTTTAACCGTCGATCTAAATTATAAAAAATATATATAATATATATTAATTAAAATCAACGGTTAAAACAACTGGAACACCGATGTTCCTAGGTACACCTGATAACTTTCCTATATATTATATGGAGTCAATGAGACATGAGAAATAGTATTCTTAGTGAATAGTGACTGACTCCATATCTATCCTAACTTATGAATCATCCTAACGGCACGGCCCATATCCTATGCAAAGATGCCCTTTTCGTCTTATTCTTTTATATTTTAATCTAATATTTTTATTTATTAAATATGTAAAATTATAGAAAATATGATATTACGTCAGTATAAAATTAGTACATGTAACATTCCTGGAAGTAAGATTGAAAAAGAAGGGAGTTGTGAATATAAAATTAAAAATACATTTTTAAAAGGAGATTGTTGAAATCGGCTGATATATATTTGCATATAGAATGGTGTTTCTCTAGTAGTGGGATTGTATATAACAAAATTAAAAAGAATACATGCTGTTTATTTGCTTGCACTACAAAACAAAAAAATGAATGTACGAATGATTTCTCTTCCAGTAAATTGATTTATTAAAGGACGGTATAAAATCTCACTGTATACAAAATACGTACACCCACTGCATTATATGTGGTGGGTGAAATTAGGCAACCCCCCCTCCCTCTTCTTCTCCTATGCAGAGAGCCCTGCACCATCTCTGCAGTAGGCTTGTAACCCCTTAATTAAGTTACATTTATTAATTTTGCTTCTGTCATTGTCATTGTCAACTTCACTTCAATATATATGTTTAATAATTTCACACTTAATTCAATAAAATTTTGTGTTGATTGGAAACAGTATCTCCTAAGTTAAAAATATGTAACATAAATACTTATTATAATTTTGAAAGATCAATTCTTAGTGTAAGACCGATTTTGGTAGAATTAAATTTGTACATAATTTACATTGAAAGAATCCTAAGAGATATTATATACCTTATGATTAATATAATAGGATATTGACTGATGAATGTACCTATATTTTTTCATTCACTAGAAAAGAAATGTGTAACATGTCATAAATAATGTATATATATAGATAGAGATGAACTAACATAGATATATACATGTAAGGTGGGACCAAAGGAGTGAAAGAAATTGAAAGAGTGGGGAAGCAAACAGCGTGGGTAGTGGCTATATTTGCGGGTTTACATAGCCATATATAGGTGAGGGGCCCAACCCTTAAAGGAGTCCCCCCAGGCCCCCAAAAGTACTCCCTCTTATCACAAAATTAAATTAATTTTTTATAATTAACTTGGTTGGTATAATAGTTAATTTATTATTTATTATTTTATTTAAATAAATTAGTTATTGGTCTGTCAGAATAAAAAATATCGTAAAAAGAAAAAATTAATTTTCATATGTTGCTTAATCTTAATTTTTGTATATATATTTTTGTCAAGTAGTTTAATCATAATTTTTAATTATTAATTTCTATAATAATAATGTATTATCTATGTAAAGAAAAATGATGTATGTATGCGTGCTGGCAGGGAAGAAAGCAAGAAACATGAGAAATGTATATTGTAAAGAAGGAATGACATGATTAATTACCGGAAAAAAGGAAAAAAGAGAGAAATTATTGAAGCATGCTAGGTATAATAGAGTAATAGCAGCTAGGAACAAAGTATATCGTTACACGAAACCGTAGTCGACAGATAATGTATCTCGTGGCACAGTTAAAGCCACACGTGCATGAACTTTTCCCGTTCTTCTTCTATCTAACATAGAATGATAATAAGATCACGAAAAGATCTCAGCAGATTGCAACGTATTTTGTTGTTTGTAATTATCCTTTTCTTTCTTTATTTACTTTGTTGCCTGCTGCTTTTAGGTTTTAATCACCTCACTCATCAGTGATTAAGGCGATTGTTACGCTTTATTTCAAATGTATTAAGGTTCCATGTATTAATGTGAATGCTTGCTTGTGTGAGTGCAATTCAAAGAATATAGAAAAGCTAGTGTACAATTTTTTCTCTAAATATATTTTTTTATTTTCAACAAACTTTTATTTTTTATATTATTATTTTCATGACTTAAATAAATCTAAAGATCTCTTAATGAAATTATAAATTACTTATCTTTTCAATTAATTTGATTTTTATTACTTTTATATATATTTAACAAATAAAACAGTGAATTAATAAACACGTATTGGTATACTAATATGTATAAAGAAAAATGTTAAAACCAATAATATTGATTTAAATATAAGACAGAAAACATATAACCTAAAATTCATCATATAGATATACATTGAAAAAGCAGACTAGTCGCCGTCCACCGACTATAAACGTCCACATGAATATATTTTAAAGTTAATTTAGATATTAACCCTATATTTATCCATTGAATGTTATTAATGAAAAACTATGGATCTAATGAGGTACTAAAAGAAGTAAATTAATTAAAACATGTGTTTGACTATGCAAGAAGATGTATGTTAGATGTAACATCAGAATAAACCTAACAGCCTCCCTGTGATTTGGTCGGTTTAATTTGCATCCAACAACTAAGACTAGATGAATTAATATGCGGCTAAGTGAGGCTTCAAAAATATTCTCGTGTATAATGTAATTTGTTCTTGAACCCTCGCTTTGGTATAAATTCTGAGATAAACAGAAAACGAATAAAATGGATTTATACGATATGATAGTGATGTTGTCGTTCTAATTTGCTGGTTATAACATTAAAAAGAGTAATCAAATAGAGAAAGAGAGAATCCCGTTCACACACAGATGAAGGTGGTCAAAGGAGTAGCTAGCTAGGTATACGTATGAAGGCGTAAGCGTCTACAGTCTACACATACATTGATACCTCCTGCAACCTGTTCGGAGTTGTCCGTACTGAAGAATTACCGGCAAGTGCCGGTGATGAAGCCTTCTTCTTCATCTTCTTTTTGTTGCTTTTTCACATTCACCAGTCACCACTACTATTACTACTATACATACAAGTTCTCATTTCCACTTTCTAGTTTTAGTTAGTTTAATTTCTATTCCCCTTCCTTCTCCGAAACACTTTCTTCTTCTTCCTTCCAAAACCCAAAATAAATGATGCAGTAGGAATTAATAGATGGAGAAGAAGGAGATAATGATGAGTGTGAAGATGGAAGATGCGTCATCACTATTCAGCAATAACATTCCATTATGGAGCGTGTTTGATTTGTGTCAAGAAACAGAGGAGAAGGGTTCTTTAGGGTTTATGGATCTACTTGGTGTGCATCAAGACTACTACAACGGTGGTGGTGGTGGTGGTGGTGGTGCTCCTCTGCTTGCTGATAATAATTCTCCATCTCAGGTAACTGTGAAAGAGTGTCCTTCAAATTCAGAGACTCAACAGCAACCTCCTACTACTCCAAAGTCTTCAACTACTACTTCAGCTTCACCTCTTTCATCATCCGTGTCCACCACTACTACTGTGGACCAAGCTGCACCGTTATCTCAACACGCCGACAAACTGTATGTGATAATGCCTTAGAAGAAATTAATTAATTAATAAAATAGGAGGGGCTAATTGGGAATTTTTGTGGTAGGTTGAAGGCGAAGAAGACAAATGGGAAGAAAAGAGAGAGGGAAGCTCGATACGCGTTCATGACAAAAAGCGAGGTGGATCATCTCGAAGACGGTTACAGATGGAGAAAGTACGGCCAAAAAGCTGTCAAAAACAGCCCCTTTCCAAGGTATATAACTATATATTATATCATCACGCCTTTAATTTTTACTAATTCATAACATAATATACATGGTTCATGGTCATATTTATATAAATATATGTATATATAGGAGCTATTATCGTTGCACCAGTGGATCATGTAATGTGAAGAAGCGTGTGGAAAGGTCTTTCACTGATCCAACAATTGTGGTCACAACATATGAAGGTCAACACACACATCCAAGTCCACTTCTAATGCCTCGCTCTTCATCATCATCATCATCAATGCCTCAAACCTACTTCTCTCACCAACACTATCTACACCCACATCATCAACAACTCTTATTTAATACATTCCCTTCTCTTGATTATCCTCCTCCTCCTCCTCCTTCTTCATCTCAGGACACCACCAATAACAATGCATTATTTCCTCTAAGCGACCATGGCCTTCTTCAAGATGTTCTTCCTTCACATATG
Organism: Arachis stenosperma; assembly: GCF_014773155.1. NCBI lineage: Eukaryota > Viridiplantae > Streptophyta > Magnoliopsida > Fabales > Fabaceae > Arachis > Arachis stenosperma. The sequence continues at coordinate 9,276,684 of NC_080382.1, read as the reverse complement.
TTCAAGCAAGAGTAGATAAACATAGATATAGACATGTGATTTATTGCTTGGTTTATGCGATGCTGACTTAGGAGGCTCCATTGGTAGTTGTAGTAGTAGTATATCTTAGTTTCCTTCTCATCACTCATGATCGATGATCATCATATATACCTGTGAGGTTCCTACTTCATTTATCTATTTTTGCACATATAGACCTTAATTATCATCATAGTTAAAGTTTATTTAATATTATTTTTAAAGATATTGGATACTCTGAATTTGAAATTACTTGTTACATTGTCATTGCCACATAAAACAACAAAGTTTCCGTTGGAGGATTGGAGTGTCTGAGAATGATTAAAAAATAGTACTAGTACTGGTACTAAATCCTATTGTGAATCTTCTAGTTTCTGACTCCTCGTTTGTCTTGTATAATTGTTTCTTTTTATTGAAGGAATGTGCATTAGTTTCACTGAGGCATAACAGGAAAGAGCGTTAGGTCTAGGTTTTTAAAGGGTAACTACAATTGGTGTGTGAGTTTTGCTTTTTCTTATGTACCGGGAATCAACGGGTAAAGAATTATAGGGAAATGTGCTTCTATTTTTCTTATGTTTGAAGGATCCGGTGGTGAAAGTTGTGCCCCAAAAAGGTCAATGAGGTAATTAAATGGTGGAGTAATTCAACCATTAACAATCCATTTTAAGATCCTTGAGTTAATGCCTCTTTTTGTCCTACATACGATGCAATCCCCTAGTGGATTTGATTCATTAAAAAGCGGTGACAGCAGGCAATTCAAATAAGAAAAGTTAACACAAAGGAGAAAAACTTCGAAACGGTACCTTTGGATTTGGAGCGTGATAGCTAGTCCCCATAGTGGAATACATCTTCATCTTTGATAACGACTCCTCTTTAAGAGACACTAATTATAATTATAATTAAACTATTCCCTATAATATTATGATACAAATTTAGTAATTTACAAGCAGTTATTTACATTACCTGAATTACGTCTAATATTGATACCCGTTTATTAGTGCTATTTCTTCTGAGAAATTATTAGGTGCACATATTATATTCATACCATTTATTATTGATAATTTCACCCAAAATCCACCATTATTTCGTATGTCTAAGTTTACTAGTGACATGAATATAATCCTTTTTAAACACCTAATGATTCATCGTTTAGTTAAGACAGGCAGATTTGAGCAGGTGAGAGTCTCATCTGTGAGAGAATAATTGAAAAGAAAGTTAGATAAGTACACAGAGTTTGTACATGATACGCCACCACCAATTCATTGGTGGTGTGGGGCCCTGCTTTTCAAATTATACGCTCTATACATTGCACCGAATTAAAGTTTTCAAATTGGCATAGAGCAGGGAATAAATTAACAAACTCCATTATACTCTTACGCCTGAATTGTTCAATCCCCCAATAGTGATGCCAATAAAATTTACTTAAACACAGTTGACTTGTTCAAACTTCAAACACATCAAACTTTTGGTGGGTGGTAAAAAAAATTGACTACTTTCATAAAAATATCTTCATAGATTATAACCTTTTAATAATTTATAAACTATTTTTATATAAAATATTTTCATAGAAATAGTCATTAGAAAATCCCCATCTATTTTCTTGTGCAAAGATTTCTAAATACAACCTCTATTTCAATATAAAAAATATAAAAGACCAACTATAATATAAACCAATTTTTTTTTTGGTGACTATAATATAAACCAATTTAATCAATCTCTTTTATTTTTAATTTTAAAATTTAAAAAATTAAAATATTGAAAAATTATTATTTTTTATAATAAATCTGTTTTTTTAACTAGTTAGCTCAAATGATTACACTTTAATTGGTTTCTTAGCAGAATCATTTCAATATATAATGGTTTGTTTTCAATATAACTAAAAAAAACCCTAAAAAACCAACTACAATATAAGCAACCACCCACAGCAAACCAAAAAGCTCAACATGGCATAACCGGAGTTGATGAGTACGTTCAAGTTCAGATTCAGTTCCATCATATTAGACAATAATTATATGTTGCTATATCTTTCTTACACGTACACCAAGTTGACAGATTAAATTAAATTTTGGAGTCCCTGGTTTGGTATGCATGTGGAGCCACATTTGCCCTTTTCAATTCTCTATTTGTTGCAATACACGTACAAAGAAAAAAACACCAAATATTTTTACATGAAAATCAGTCAACGGAGCACCAAAAGAAGACAAAAGTTGGTTTGCCTGCCATTAAAATTTATCTCACGTATACAAGTAACACCTCACTCTTTTTCTCTCTACTTTTTTTGGGAAGTGAATTTTTTAGTGAAAAAAAAAATTGAATGATATTCAGTATTTAATTTTATTATTTATTATTTATTTATTTATTTTTTATTTCACTTATAAAATTAAAAATAAAAAATTATATTTTATTCTTTTAAGTATTTAAAAAAATAGAGAGAATCTATTTTTTTTTTCTTCTTCACTGTTTGGGGATTTACATAAACTTAAATTTTCCTGCCTCTCAATGTTCCAAGAGTTTAAACCAAATTGTCTAAATCTATTTCAATGAACAAATGAGCCCAAAATAAAAGGAAGGAAAAAAAAACAAAAAACTCGAGTTTTATTAATTTATATATTATCTAATCAATATTTAATAATATAATATTTATTAGAATATATTATATAATATAATTAATTAATTTCTCCATACATCGCGCAATCTCATTTTAGTTTGTAATAAATTTTGTAATATAATATAGTTAGTTTTCTGTTTTTTGTTAACTTTTCTATCTTAACTTCTGTTAAATGTTATCTGCTATAAATAACAACCCTTGAAAGAATGTAACATATTGATTCCATAATGAATTTGCAGTTGAGGAAATTCAGCATTTGCTTAATTGCTTCCCTTTCTTCTCTCACAATCATCATCTTCAATTTGTGTAGAAATTTCACACACCTAGTCTAATAAAGTAATAATCAAATGAATAATTGTAAACTAAGTGGGTGTAGAAATTTGTGTAGATAGCATTCGTATATTTTTTTTAACTTTAACCCTTTCCTTATTTCAATAGTTTCAGAGAGAATAGTTGTGAGCTGCCAAATTTTAGTATGTCATAATCGTACTAAAAATAAAGCGTTACTAACCTAATTTTTTTATTATTTATTTAATATTAAGCCTTTACATGTTAATCTGTCGACAATTTTATTAAAAGATTAAATTTTTTTTATCATGAACAAATAATACATATTCACATACTTAATATTAATAATAATATATTATAGTGTTACATATAAAACTAACTACAAAATCTATCCTTTTGAATAAAACTTCAAACTAATAAGACAAGAGAAAAAATAAATTCTATTGACAACTCAACGTGCAAACATATTCTTTTATACTCCTATAGTTTCGCAATAAACCTTCGCACCTGTAGTTAAAAGGGGTGGAATTAGGGAGTAAGAACTAGGGAGTTCTTAGTAGGACAGGAGTGGATAATTATGTCCATTTGATTACTTGCTACACATCAATTCCACAACAGAATACTTACAATCTTCAATAGATAGCTAATAGCAACAAATCTCAGAATACAAACAACTTTAACAAACCAAAAATATAGGAAAAATTACAAGTCAAGAAGCACACATACACAATCACAGAAACATATATCATAGAGAAGCATGCGCAAACAAGTATGATGCATGTCTGTCCTATGCAGGTTATGAGCTTATGTGTCAGTTGCTTACCCACTTCCGATATTACCCGAGCACAAATCCCGAATATAGCTTTCCAGATGCATACATTGTGCATATAAGTCTTACAGTCAGGCCGCATACAATGTGACTTTTAAACATATTGTAATATACTTATATATGGAAAACAGTTTATAATGTGTGGTGTTCCCACTATACATTTGGTCCAAACCCAAACAAGGTTGATTATGCTCTCATGTGACAGTTAGTCTTTTAAAGTCTTTTTATCTTTATCCTCTACTCTCTTATGACAGAAATTCCTTTAATTAATACATTCTTTTTTTTTCTGTACTCTGCTCTCTTATAAGGCTATAACAGAGATTCTTTAGAATTATTCAGTTTTTGCTCTTTGTTCTCGTGTGGTAGAGATTCCTTTAATTTTTTTCTTTCTTCTTCTTTTCTTTTCTATTTATCATTCTTTTATTTTCCTTGTTTTGATACCACAAATCCTCTTCACACTTTTCCCTCATCTCTCCTTAAAGAGTGAACCATTAGATTTTTAACTTATGTTCATCTTTTTACAACTTTTAAATAAGTTATTATTTAACTCTTCTATTCTGTTATAATACAAACTACTAATATATAATATTTTAAAAATACATAGATAATAATCTTAATATTAGAGTAAGAGTAGTATTTTTTTTATTACTCAAAACTTATTAACTTAAACTTTAAATAATTTTATTACTCAAAACTTATTAACTTAAGCTTTATTATTAAGTTTTTATAGATTATTCTCTATCTTTAAGATTTTTAAAACATTTATATTTTTTCCGAACAAAATTTATAAATTACTAAAATATCCTTACATATAATGTAATTACCAAAATAAATTTACACTTTTTATAAAATATTTATTTTACTCCCTAACCTTCTTAATTATTATCCAAAATATCCCAAAACTTATATAATTACAAAACTAACTTCAATTTTTATTAAATTAGTATTTCAATCTCAAAAATAAATTTTTGTTTCAATACTTATCCCTTTATCAAAGATACAAAATTCCTATTCTCAAAATTCTTTAAGTTTTCTGCTTAATTTTTAATCTATTTTCAAGCTTTACGATTACCGATTTTTTACAAAATTCACTTTAACCTTCCAACCATCAAATCTTGTCAAATTCTCAAGAGTTTTAAACTTAGAAATAGTCCTAAATAAAGCCACAAATAGTTAGCTCTTGGCTGTCCAATGGTAACCAGACCATGATTCCATGAAATCAACAAGATTTAATCACAAATCAAACACGCACAAAATCATCACAATTTCAAGTCACAAACATCAAATCAATAATCACACATTAAGAACACATTCAATTATTACAAAATTACAAAATTATATTTTTGTATGACAGTCACCAAACCGAAACACTAAGAAAACTTTCTGAATGAAAAATCGAAAAAGAAAATGTTAAAATTGGCTACTTCATCTCTGAAACTCCCATTTGGCCGAACCATGCATGAAAAATCAGCGGCGCCACTATTGATTTTTTCCGAACAAAAGTGACAACAATATGAAAAAAAAAGAAGATACAAATATTTTAATCGGAGCCTGCGTCTTTTTATCTTCATTTTTTTTCACTGTGATTATATTATTCAGGAGCCTGGGTCTTTTATTCCGTCAGTGTTCTTCTAACTAATTTTTTTTTTTGCTTCCCATGAATCAAAGTTCTTACATAGCTGAACTTTCCATCATGCTACACGTCATGGATAGCAAAATAGTGAGTAATGTCCTACTTCATATCTTTTATCATGATAACCATAAAACATAAATGTAATTTATTTGTTTTCAGGACAGAAATTGAATACAAACTGGTTGGTGCTTTAGCATAATCTATTCAATTTGGTTCAACCAAGCAAGATCTTTACCAACATATTTTCACTTAAATATTGCCCCAAAGTCGAGGAAAGAAGAGGTATGGCCTACTCTTGCTTGACGTTAATGTCCTGTATCTTTCCTTACATACATGGAATACCTCCTCATAGAGAGCTTTTCCAAATTCCATAGGAACTTTCAAGTTGTTGCTTTTGCTACACGTGAGAACGCACAGCCTTTGAGATGCACAACATGTAGGTACTTGAATCAGTTGTCCCTTGTATCCTTTTTCTAATTTCTCCTACTAATTACTTGAATGACTAATCTGGAAATTTAAATTTTTATTACAGTATTATTATTGAATTTTTGGACCTCTTTTTTCAGAGAAAAAAAAAAGATGAGCAAATTGTTCTCTTGAAAACTAAACTGAATTGGGGAGCTCAACACAATATGAAGATAATGTTTCTCAACCCAAGGTGGAAAAGGTTGCTTATAGTTGAATACTTACTATAAGTAAATGGAAGAACCTTTACTATGAAAGCAAGAGAAATGAGGAGCTATTGCATTGAGCAGAAAAGCAACAAGTGGTTAATGCCTGAGAACGTTGAAGAGGTTTGCAATTCTTGAGAATGCTAAAATGGATGTTTCCTCTGTCTTACATTCCCTCAACTGATCAAAATGGCATATTTGCTTGCAAAACCTGTGTCAAATTGTCTTTGTAAAGTTTTCATCCAAAGACAGTTTGTTTCTAACACCCCCCCCCCCCCCCCCCAATTTTGTATATATATTAAGTCAGGGTGTTAGTTTCCGTTTTAAGCTTCCTGTTTGAGTCCGTTTTGTATCTCTTTCTCAATAGGCTAGTTTATATTTTAAAATCGTTTGTGCAGTTCTCTTGTAGTTCTGTTATAATTATTTGATTTGCATCCATCCAATCCACTCTCCTTAGTGAGGCTTTAGTGGTTTCATTTAATTTGCACATACTTGAACCTCCTCTAGGCAGATATTCTATACTTTTGTCTGACAAAAATTACTCTTAATTTATCTAGTCTTCTGTGTGCACGAATTCAATAAAACAACATTGTCGAGTAGCATATGTGAAGAAAGTTCTACATCAGAAAGAATAAGCGAAAATTTATAAGATGAGAGATTCGTAAACTCAAAGTCTTAAATGTTAGTTACGCACAAAGATTATGTGTTTTATCTTTGGCTATTAATATGACAACGGACAAGATGTTAGATTCGGCGTTTTATTTTTTATTCTTTAATGTTGTTTTGGTCACGGCAGCGGAAAGGGAGAGGAGGGCACAACGGTGGTGTAGCCTGTAGGCATAAGCAGCCATTGATTCTCTAAAAAGGGAAGAACAAAGGTTCCAACGATTGGTTGATCTCCATTTCAAGAGGGATACTTCTTGGATCTTGAGGACCAAAGCTTGGAGGACGATACACATACCCAATCCAAAAACACAGACCAAGTGCATCAATGTTTTCCCCTTTTTCATTTTTAGAGGGGTCTTAGACTTAAAAAAAATGTTGTAAAACTTAGCTGCTCCAAAAACAGAGAAGACAATTTTCAAATTGGCGCCACCATCTGCTCATTGAGAAGTGGTATTGGATGACACTAGTTGGAGCCAAGACAATCGTCAACAAATTTTCAGATTGTGCAATCTCACACTATATGTTCTGATGACTCCTCCCATTTGAGAATGAAAAATTATTGGGAACTTTTGATAAATAATCAAACAATAACACTATCAAACAACAGGACTGGACTAAGCTCTAGTGGGAGTTACACAAACCTTTTTTTATCCTTTTTTTTTCTTTTGATAAACAAAATTACACTAACCATTTTTATCACCACAATGAAGGCACATAAACTTGTTCTTTGAGATTCTGGGTGGCACTTTCAGTAGGGAAACCTCTAACAGCGCCAATAGTCCATTGCGCTATGATTCCCGCTGCAATAGCAAAGCGTAGTTGTCTCTCCAAAACATCTTGATTTTCAAACATTTCTGGGCAGGTGGTTAGTTTTCTTAAAATAGCAGCAACAACGGCATCGCCGGAGCCAGTTCTATCACAAGTAAATGGGGTTATGAGCACATCTTCGGTTCCAATCACCATCCCATCAAAAGATGGGGTATAATAGTGAACCCTAATAGTACCATCAGTAACAAACAGGAACTTAAGGTGATCATGCCACAAAGGTGAGATTTCCTCAGCGGTGTAATGGTAATAATCCCGTCGATTCTTGGTTTGTTCATAACTCTCCGAATAGTATTGGGGCTGATAGTTTCTCTTCCTCTCATAATATTCTTCATCTAGAAGGAATTCTAGCTCCGTTCTTGAAATTTCAATGATGTCAGCTTCGTTCCATGCTCTTTTTATTATTTCTCTCGTCTCATCACGTGATCTCCAAAGAGGTAATGGCAGGTTCAAATCGAAAAATACAAGGCTGCCAAACTTTTTAGACCACTTAATTGCTTTGAAAAGAGTCGATGCCATTGAGGGGCATGTAAGAACTTCTGAATTGAAATGGAAGATCCTAGCCTGCAGTAGTCCACACCCAAAAAAAGACAACTATTTCAGTTCACACGATGAATATATATGTGCAAGCTTCTTACCAAACAATAACAATTCTTACTATCGCTAAACCTAAAGGTTATTAAAATTGGAGGGTTTAACCTTAACTCATATGACTAAACTCAACTCAAAAACTCAATTTTGGGGGATCTAAATTCAACTACAAATTCACTTGGGAATTTGATAACGTGAAAGTTTCCAGGACCAAAATTTGTATTACATGAGCAGCCACGTGAACCAGCTCCTTGTTACTAGGAGTCAAGAAAAGGGCTGCACCCAAACCATGTAATGTAGAAAACCTAAATAACAATGCACGCTGTAATTTATTGCTTATATTCACTCTTTTCCCTTTTCCCCTCAACAATCGTTACTTAGCTCATATCAAAACCAAAGGATTGCCATGCAACCACATTGCACCTTAATTGATGAAGCAATCTGCCCCCAACAAACTCCATTGCATCAAAACTAAGGCATGTTTGATTTTCAGTTTGCAAAATTCCAGTTTGGCGGATTATACTAAACACTTCTAAAATAAATGAAACTCACATTTTACCCTCCACACACATTACTCTATCCATTTCTCAATCAATGAACTAACATCACAACAAAAATTAATTTCATAAACCAAAATCGTTAAAAAAAAAATCTAACTTTGCTTCGGGTACCTCTTTCAAAACAGCAAGATTCAACTCATCACGACGCAAAGAATCCTCAGCACAATCCTTAGCCATTACCATCTTCATCTTCCCCTCCTCAAACTTCACCTTCATGTAAGAACACGCAGTCCTAACACCATCATCGAACTTCACCCCTCTCGTCTGCACCTTCTCCTTGTTCAGCATCAGCACCATCTCCTCTCCAAGCGAGTCTTTCCCGACCTTCCCCATCACCGCGGCCCGCCCTCCGAGCCTCACGTGCGCCACCGCCACGTTCGACGGGGGGCCACCGGGGGCCCGGGAGAACTCCGGCGGGTCCCACTGGAGCATCTTCCACTCGGAGTATATGTCAGGATGCATCTGGAACTCGTGCACGCGAACCGTCGGGAGGAACTCCTTCTGCAGCGCGCCGAAACAGCACACCAATGGCGGGTCCTCGTAAGGGAAATTGATTCCGTCGTCGTATTCGTATTCCGAATCTGAATCAGGTTCTGCGTTTTGGGGTTCCATGGTGCCGTTTTCGGGCTTGGTTGTTGTTGGTTCAGTTCCGGATTTCTTCGTCTTCCTGCCGCGTCGTTTTGGGGTTTCAACTACGGCGCCGTTTGTGTTGTCGGTAGCGGTGGCGGAGGTCGAGAGTTTGGAATGGGTTGGAGGTTTCCATTTTGCGGAGTTTGGAGAATGGTGGAGGGAGGGTGGAAGGGGGAGGAGGAGGTGGTGGTGGAGTGAGAAAGCCATTTGGGTTTTGGATCAGTGGGAAGGGTTTATCCATTTGAATTTTTTTTCTGCAAGAACTCTTATCGGGTCAATGGGGAATTTTCCATTCTGCATGATATGTATCGGGTCGGGGATTTTAGTGACCCGTTTATTAGATAAAGGGGGAAAAGTAAGAAAAATTGGTGAGTGAAATTATAATTTGGATTTCTTTTTAGGGCTACAAATTACTGTAATTTGGATTTACTGTTAGTATCATGTTAAGTTAGAAACCTATTTTACTTGACTATTTCACTATCTTAACAAGTTTTATAAAATACAAGTGTATTTGGAATATAACTTGTATTGTTTATTTTTATTAATCTATTGTTAATAATACTACTTTGGACATGTTTATAAATTTAAAAGTAAAATTAGTCAAATTAGATCTTTTCAATAAAAATTATCATATTTTATCCATTATTCATTAACATTAAAATAATATGCAATGTCAAATTAAATCATTAAAAGATATTTTATAGACAATCAAATATTTATATGTTTTGTTTTGAGGATACCTGAAATAAAAATATAAGGGTGATAATGGGTAGGATAAGTCGGACTAAATTCTAACTCTACTCACGGGTTATTTGTGACCACAAGTACCTAATTCTAACCGCGAGTTTACAAAAAACATGTAATATTATTAAATAATGGGAAAGTCTTGGAGCCAGCAATTTTTTAAAAAATTGGCCAATATTTAACCATCAAAAGAAAATTGAATGATTCCACACCATTAAATTTAATCTCACACCATTAAAAACACTATTAATGGTCAATTGATGGTTACAAAACACAAGAGTTATTGGCTCCTTAGCACTCCTCATAAATAACCTAATGAACATGCAAATTAAAAATTTAACACCATCAATTCACAAATAATATAAATATATAATCATCAAATGTTCAATTTTACATAAAAATCTTTATTTAAATTAATAACTCAAATACAAATAAAATTACTATAGCCATTTGCGTATTTTCTATACATTAAATTGATTTTTATATAAACAAAAATATTAAATTATCAAATAATAATCTTAGTTCAGTGGTTAGAAGTCTTTTACACTAAGGTAGAAATTCTTGATTCAACATTCACTTGAAAATAATTTTATATAACATTACATATACATATATAGAATACGGATCGATCAGGTTGGATCGAATACATGCAAGTAGAATATATGTTGCTATCCCTATAGAAAAGGTGCTGTTGGGCCTGGATGAATGCTTAAATCAGCAAGAATTTTTAGCTAGTTCTAATGATAGTTAAAACTCAATAAACATTTGCTTATGTGTTGGATATTTATAGAATAGAGGTAATTTAATCATAGATGAGGATATTTTTCAGTTGATAGTAGATCATTATTTCCTCACTATTTGAAAAGTTAATGCAAAGTGACTTTTTTTTTTAATTTAAGGAGCTCAACACAATATGGTAGAGCAACAAAAAAACAAAAACTAAACAGCAAGTACAAAATTTAATCCATAATTATTTTTGGCATTGCCATCAACAATCATTAGGATCAACTTCATTCCACTCTTTATAGCTCATAAATGACCTATTAATAACATCCGCTACTCCTGCTTCTTAACTTCTAAAGATTCTGTTATTACTTTCCATCCATATATGCCAAATGATAGCAAAAAAATTAATTAACTACCTATTACGCTCCTCCTTCTTTACAGCCCACTCATGTCCATCTCTCAAAGTGTTACTTAATTGTCCCTAAAATAACCCACAATCTATCATAGTCAAACAACCACACACACCATAATTACCATGTAAACTCACAACGAAAAAATAAGTGATGAAAATCCTCAATATCTTTTTTACATAATACACACACACTATCATGTTGATTAATAATGCCTAACCTACATAATCTCTCATTGGTATTGACTCTACCAACTAACACAACCCAGGTAAATAACTCAATTTGTGGAGGTACTAAACCTCTCCAAATAGAACCAGTGAAACTATAGCTCGTAATATCTTCTGGAAGTATTTTTGCTTGCAAAATCTGCACAAAGAAGTTAGTAAAATAAATAACTGATATATCAAATTTTCATACTAGTCGGTTCTCTCTTTCAGTTATTAAGTTGACTGACTGTATAACTCCATGAAGTTGGTTAACTAGTTTCAACTTTTATTGGAATAGTTTCCTTCTCCACTGAAAGTTTTATATCCACTATAAACCATCCCAAAAATCACAATCCTCTATAACAAATCTATTCTAATTTAAAACCCAAAAAAACCTTAAGAAAGTGTCCTTCAACACACCAACTAGCAGTGACGGACTCAGAAAATTTTATGTTGGGGGTAAAAATAATACACGAGTTAATAGTCAATTTCGTCCTCGAAAATGTGCCCGATCTCCATTTTCGTCCCCGAAAGTCAAAATTAATCAAAAACGTCCTCGAAAGATATCCGTGTTGATCACGTTCGTCCTTTCGTCTTCTCGGTTGATGAGATGGCAAACGGCCGCTTACGTGGCCCGTTAACTGCCAAGTTGGCCAACGCCAGGCTGTAGGATGTTGTTGCTGACAAGATAAGTTTTGTTTAAGCAATCAAATTAGTCCTTCGAGTTTATAAACCCAAATCCCAATTCGAACGATAAATACATCGAGGTGATTACTTTCGGTGGCAGTAGAGGTAAGTGGGAGGCGTAATCCCTGGCTGGTTGCGTGGATGGAGAGAGGAGATGGTGGTTGTGGTGGCGGTTTGTCACATGCATCGCACGACAGTCATGGATCCAGTGTTTCGATACGAAGGAGGAAGGTGAATACTCATGATGGATCATGTTTCTGTGGGCTGAAGACTGTGATTAAGAAATCTGGGACAGCAGAGAATCCGAATAGATTGTTCCATGCATGTCCAAGGTACAAGGTGAGTGATGGTAAAGGAAGTTAAAGCTTTTTCATGTTCTTATATGCTGTTGGGTGTTCTCTGATTTTTTTGTTTACTCCCATCTGAAATTGCAGAAGGGCAGTCACTGCAATTATTTTAAGTGGGTTGATGATGATGAATTTGAAGTAGTGAGTGTGTGTAGTACAAAGAAAGACGCAGGAGCTGATATGGAGGTTGAAGGTGAGAATGATGAATGGAGGGTGAAAGTGGCATGGAAGTTGGGCACTTTGGAAGCTGAAGTTATAGCTTTGAAACTGCTAATGATTTTGTTGTTTGTAGTAGTTGTGATACTTTGTTGTTTCTTATGTACTTCTAAATGAATCCAGTTATCCTGTATGAACATGTAATGATGTATTGAAATTGTTGATTTGAATGGGAGTAGTTATTTGAAGTTGGAAGCAATTTCCTGTCAAATGTGGATAATTTTATAAAATTTGGCAATTAATTCTGTGTTTGCATGAATTATGTTGAGGCATAAACAAAATGAAGATAGTAAGTAATGTTAATCTTAATAGTAAGTTGTCATTGACAGCTAATTGTGACATTGTCTTAATAGAGAAATAGTAGAACAAAGTCATATGGTTCTTAACTGACAAATACATTGTCCAGAGACTAAATTACCACACACAAAAGCAACAAACAGAATGTTGTTTCATACACAAAATGAGTCAACAACTACACATTCCTAACAAATCAAACTTTGTCATCAGTCTTCCTTGGAGCCTTGAAGCCTGGAGTAGGCACAAAGGTCATGAATTTTTTCAGCCGCTTAGCAGTTCCAGAACTTGTCCCCTTAATGGTCTCAGCAGAAATAGCCACAGATCCAGAACTTGTCCCCTTAATGGTCATGAATCTTGTTACTCTGCATGCACTGGTATTTTCTTTCTTGTTATCACTATCTAGGTTCTTGGCTGGTTGAGAGGATGTTTTGGAATGATGTGGGGCTGTCTTCCCCTAATTGTTGGTTTTGGTTTGTTGAGGGTGGAGTTTTGTTGACTGCAAGAGAGTCTTTATGGGCTGAGAGGTGGTCTTTGAGGCCTGATGTGTTGGTTTGGTGGGCTAAGAATAAGGCTTCTTGGGCTTACTGGGCTGTGAGGCTGGCTTTGTGGGTTGAGAATTGGGCTTACTGGGCTGAGAATTGGGCTTACTGGGCTGAGCTTTGGGCCTACTAGGCTGTGAGGCTGCCTTAGTGGGCTCAGAGATTGGTTTCTTCGGCTGAGGGTGGTTCACTATGGGAGTTTTCACAGGTTGGGAGTAGTGCATCTTGGCCTGGGAACTGAACTTCTTCTTCTTACTAGTTCTTGCTTCCAGAAGAGCTACACATTCCCCTATATTGTCCACTAAACAGGGCTGTGAGATGCAGTCCTCAGAGTATAGGTTGATCAAATGGTGGTTCCTCCTACAATCCTTGCACATTGCAATCAAGTCAGCATCTGTCACCAACTTCTTCAACCCAGATGGAATCGGAACTCCAGGAACTTTCCACCAACAATTGCCAGCCTCAATGTATCCCAGCTCCTTATAGTAACCCCTTACAAAAAATACATCAAGTGTGTCTCCCTCAACACCCATCAATACCTCTGTATTATCAGGTTCATAAACCATGTCTCCATCCTCACCCGTCCTAAACAACCCACCATGGTGAAAAACAAAGGTCATGGGAGGACCCTCCATCTACAATGACAAACACGAAAACATCATAAACAAACATGACCAGCAACAACTGCTCTGTATCAATCACCACCTACTACACCTAGTTGGTACCAATCAACCTTTAACCCAAAAAAAAAAAACATGCAACAGAACCATCACTAAATTCAAACATCATTGACTACTGTCACAGAGCCATACAAAGTAACACAACCTCACACACGAAAATGCTAAAACAACACTAATAAACCCTAAATCAGACGAACATTAACACCACCACAGTAACAATACACACATCACAAAATAACAAAAGAAATCATATTATGAGTTCAATCCTTACCTCTCAACGTCTCAATGCCTTCTTTTACTAGCAATGCTGCTCCAGTATAACATCTACTCTGCATTCAACGGCCAAAGCCTTTCCACTGTAATCGTCGAGGAGCACTAACGATCCTTGTCGGGGTGGTGCAGAGCTTCGGTCAAACGCTTAGGGCATACCTTGTGGGAGACGACACGTTTTGGAGCGAAAGACACAGCGATGGTTGATATGAGATAGGGGTAAGGCATCGCAACGTTTCAAAACCTCTTCAGAAGACAATACGGCGACGTTTCAACGCTACTGGCTCACTCAACCAAAACGACGTCGTCCTATTTCACTGCCAAGTTGGCGGTTAACGGGCCACGTAAGTGGCCGTTTGCCATCTCATCATCCGAGAAGACGGAAGGACGAACGTGATCAACACGGGTATCTTTCGAGGACGTTTTTTATTAATTTTGGCTTTCGGGGATGAAAATGGAGATCGGGCACACTTTTGAGGACGAAATTGACTATTAACTCAATAATACACATTACTACAAAAGATATATTAATTTAAATTTAAAAAAATAAAAGTGCACATTAATTATTCGAATACAAAAAATAACCAAAAATTACATTAGCCGTTAACTTTATTCTCTTCAAAATTTGAAGGTACTTCTCTTCTTGTTTTCATATATTGAAAATGTTGAATAATTGTTTCATTATCAACTTGATTGAATGTCTCTCTTTCTATATATGTAACCAAACATTCATTCAACCACTCATCTCCCATTCGATTACGAAGTCGACTCTTTATGATATTGATAGCAAAAAATGTTCTTTCAACTGATGTCGTTGCCACAAGTAGAATCAAAGCTAATTTCAACAGAAGAAACACCAATGGATAAATAATATACTTTTTTGTCTCAACAATAAGAACTTCTTTTTATTAGAAGAGACTAATGGAGTGATTTCGGATTCTAGTGGTAGCTTTCTTTTGAAATATTTTTTCATTACTATTTCTAAAATGAAAATATGTATTTTAAATTATTAAATTGATCAATTTACTTTAAAAATTTATATGCAACACAATTACATATAATAGAATAAAACGAAAGATAAACAAATAAATAATAAAGATCACTAAATTGAGAATAAAATAAAACATATAAAGTTATGAAGAGAATAAAAAAATAGATTAATACCTAAACTAAAATTGTTTGAATTAAAATTTGCAATTGAAAATATCAAAAAGAGAAACAATGAAAATTAAAGATACATAGAATCATAAAGAGCTATAAAAAACAAAATATAGAATTTAAGATTTATCTTTTAATGAAAAGAAGATGACCACTAGAAAAGAAATAGAAAAAGAATGTTGAAAATATGAAACTAAGAAGAGGGTTTAAGAGAATAAATGAGTGACGGCTGATATTTGAGAATGAGAGAAGACTAAATTTGATTAGGTTAATTAATAGTCAAAATGATAAAAAGATAAAATGAATTTAGGACTTTAAATAATTGTGCTTAGCTTATTTGTAGTGGGGTCATTTAAAATGGGGGGCATATTATATATATATTTTAAAAAAAATGAAATCAGAGTGGGGCAAGTGCCCCCATGCCTCTGTATAGGTCCATGCCTGCCAGCTAGTAACTAATTGTCCTTACAAAATTGGACTCTTTTATCATTTTCTACCTCCAAAGATAAACCCCATATCATCTTCTCCCTGACCTCCTGCTCATTTATTTGCAACTGGTAAATATCCTTCTATGAACCCCCTCTAATAGGTACAGACTGATGAGAAAGTAATACATTAAGATTTAAATTATTACAAGAACACACAATCTTTTCCCATAATGGACAATCTTTCTTAGAGAACTGCCACCACCATTTGAATAAAAGAGTGGTATTTTGAAGTACTATATCCCTCACTCCTAAATTTTCTAGCTTTTTTGGAACTTGTACTATTTTCCATATCACTAATGGTATCTCATACTTGTCATCTTCGTTACTCCATAGAAATCTCCTCTGCAGTGAGATTAACTTCTCTACCACTGCTTTTGACATTTTGTATAAGTTAAGGTAGTACATTGGCAAACTATTAAGTACTAATTTAATTAGAACAAGCTTACCAGCTTTATTTAAAGTTTTCACTTTCCACAAATTGGATTTCTTTTTCACCTTGTCTATAATCGATTTTCATGTCTTGACAGGTCTTAGATTTGCTCCAAGTGAAACACCAAGATATTTAAATGGCAAGGATGCTTTCTTAGACGGTTACACCCCAATAATTTGCACATCCTCCGCATTCACTTCCTCTCACAATTAACTGGAATCAATCTGAATTTATCAAAATTTACCCTCAACCCAAAGATCACCTCAAAATACCGCAAAACCTCTTGTAATTCCTAATTGTAACCTTATCCCGTGGACAGAACAAGATGGTGTCATCCGCAAACTGTAGGTGAGATAATTAAATATTGTCTCTTCCAACCAACAACGAAAAAATCCTACTATTCCTCACAACTTCACCTACCATCTTATGGAGCACATCAACAACAAGAACAAAGAGAAAAGGAAAGAGAAGATCGCCTTGCCTTAAACCTCGTTTCATCTTGAAGGATTTAGATGTCGACCATTTATCAGAATCAACATAAACACATTCTTTGACCCATCTTCGCCATCTAATACCAAAACCAATTTTTTGAAGGACGATATCCACAAAACTCCACTTGACTCTATCATGCATTTTCTGAAAATCTAACTTAATTATCACTGAACTCTTTTTCCTTGTCTTCAGCCACTGCACAGTCTAACAAGCAATCAAAACTCCATCATGTATCTTCCTTTCCTTTACAAAAATACTATGTGTCTCTCCTACTAATCCTGTTATTACACTCCTCATTCTTCATACCAATACTTTTGATATGACCTTATATACATATTCTACCATGCTGATTGGGTGAAAGTCTTTTATCTCCTTTGTCCCAACGAACTTAGGAACCAGAGCCACCCAGGTAACATTAAAGTCTCTTGGTAGCTTCGCAATTTGAAAAAAAATTCACAATTCCATACTGCTTCCTTTATTTCTTCAACCGATGGCAATTTCTCCAATGCAGCTACATCGTCTTCATGTATCCGATTAATCAACCATCACGAAAACTAACCAATGCTGAAACTTCCTCATGATATAAATTTTTGTAAAAGTCCCTTATACCAATCTTTATAATTATGGCTTGATTCCTCACTAACTGTCTGTTTATCACTAGAGCTTCAATACAATTGTTTCTCCTCCTTGCAGAGGCTAAATGATGAAAATATATGGTGTTATTATCCATCTACTTAGCATGCCGAAACCTAGACATCTGCTTCCAATGAACTTCCTTTCTAACGTACCATTTTTTACAGTAACTAACCAAAGCTTTTCTTCTTGCCTTTATTGTACCATCATACATCTGATTACTGACCAAATCATCTACTTTTTTTTATTTTATTCACAAATTGTTTTGTCTGCAAATCAACATTACCAAACTACCAAAGTGTTACTTATGCCATCTACTCAAAGGTACAGTCAATGCTTTCAACTTATTTGTAAAATGAGCATCTCCTAGACCCCTCCATTCCTCTTTCACCAATCGAAAAAAATCTTCATGTGTGAACCAAGAATCTAAGCTTCAGAACGACCTTGGCCCCCCACCCATCTTGCTATCCTCCACTACGATTGGACAATGATCAGATAGACCCCTTGGGTCTCTTCTAAGTCGCGTCTCAGGAAACTCATCAATCTACTCTAGGTTCACCAATACTCTATCAATACGACTATATGATTGGCCTCGAAACCATGTGTACTTACGATCATGCAGTTCCAAATCTACTAACTCTATCTCCTGGACCCAATTTTTAAATTCTTCTGGTGATGTTGTTAACATACTAGCTCCTTTCTTTTCTTCCACCTGTACAACCTCATTAAAGTCTCCTATGTATCAAAACAGTACTTGACAGAAAACTCGATTTTTCTTATGTAGCTAGTTTCTCCTCTCTTTCATGTGTACTATACATCAAGCAAAACGCACAGTTAAAATTATTCTTCAGTAAAACACCTTCAATGCACAGTCATCTAGTCCCTTTATAACAATTGTTTATCCTAAACATCAGTTCATTTCACATTATTAATAAACCACCAGAAGCCCCTTCCGATTCGACAAATTCTCATTCTACTGCATTATTTTTCCAAATTTGCATAACATCAAATTTAGTAACAATCCCCTTTTTTATCTTTATCAATCCTAACATATTAACATTAATACAAAGTGACTTTGTTACATTCTTCATGCCAATAACCGAAGTAGTGGTGGAAAGATTCTTAACTTGTTTTCCAAATTTTACCAAATTTGGGTCTCAAGCTGTGGTCTATTTGGATATGGCAACTAGGCAACTAGTAGTCGGGGAGTCAGCATACGAACATATTTATTTTAAATAAAAAAGAGAGTTAATACTTATTTTCGTCCATAAATTTGTATGCGAGTTTCAATTTAGTCCCTGAAGTTTTAATTACTTATATGTAGTCCTGCTCACATTAGTCTCTAGGACAATTTTCGACATACAAACGTTTATAGAACGCTGACATAGATAGTCAAATACCACGTTGAAACCTGTAACATATGCAGTTTTGGTTTTGGCGCTCAAATAGCAAAAAACGACATCGTATAACTTGTTTGGGAGAAAAAGTTTCAATAAACACTATTTACGATATTTTTTGACTATTTAAGTGTCAAAACCAAACCAAAATCGTTTTAACAGTCAAGCATAACATCTGACTGTCTACATCAGTGTTTTGTTAACGTTTAAGTTGAAAATTGTTTCTGGAACTAATATGAATTACATTCATCATATTTAAACAATTATATATATATATATATATATATATATATATATATATATATATATATATATATATATATATATATATATATATATATGCTGTCAAATAAAAAATTGCCTTCGTTAAATATTACTATTTATACAATAGAATTATATATAATTTTTATCAAGGAAAGAAAAGATTTTTTAAAATCACTAAAAATTAACTCATTATGGTTATTTAGTGTCCTTAAAATATGCTTCTAACACAACAATGAGTTAATAAAGATTATTATACAAAATTATATCGCTGACTTAAGAATAATTAATTATGAGAATAAAATAATATATTTTCATGGTAATTTTGATTTCTTAAAACATACACCTGAAATAAAATAATTAGTATATAAATTTTTTTAAAATTTATTTAAAACAGAAAAATTGACTGAAAAAATAAAATATATTTTTTACAATAAATTTTTTAAAATTTTTCTATATACTATTGTTTATACTCTATCCTAATACACAGTTAGGCCCAAAGTGAATAAGGTCCAATCTACAAATGTCATCTAGGCCAACACCCGTCTGACCTTATTAATAGAAGTCGAACGCGATGATGTGGGTTTAGCTCTACTTATCCAAATAAGTAACTAACCCTCTCAATATCTCCTATTAATCTAAAAAAAAGATTTCAACAACATCCCTAATAAAAGAGAACAACTACCCAACATCAAAGGTAGAACAACATCCCTATAAATACTTTCAAGTGTTTTTCGAACCCAATCTACTAAAAAAACCTATTTAATATCCTTGTTAACTTAAACATTAAAGTTCTTTGTAAGTACCACCTCCACCTCTTCACGAAGAACTTAGACGACGATACCTTGACATCTATAGACATCGGACACTGTCCCAAAAGAGTTTGGATCTCACGTTCAAATTCAAAAGCAATCCAATTTTAGATAACCCTAAAACAACCATATTTATTGTGCATTTATTTTTAAGTATTCATAATTTTGCAATAATACTTATGAATCATCTTTACATAAGGTATTAATAGATCAAATATGATTATAACGGTTATGATGACTATACAACTTTGGCAATGCTTAAAATTAAAATTATGTTTTTTATTTATTATTTTTTTTAAATTAAAGTGTTGTGACATAGTAAAAAAAATGTAACCTTAATTTAGCTGCATATTTTAATTGTTGTCATTAAAGTTTCTTAGTCATTATAATTATAGCCATAACAGTCATAGCCACCATAAAATGTACATAGATATTGGAGTTAGCAGTTAATTCCAAATTTATATATCAAAAAGGAAAAAAGTACATATATAGAACTTAATCATCTGTAAAAGGATCAATGTCATAGTTTTTAGTAGCTTAATTTGATGATTGATCAATAGAGTATTAACAATCTTTAAACATTATATTTTTACTCTTTGGATCATGTACTTTGTGGTTGCATTTCTAACATTAGTACAACTTTTCTCCATAAGAATATAATAAATAAAGAGTAATTATTCAAATCAGTCCTCAAAGATTTTAAAAGTAGATATTTTAATTATTTTAAAAAAATTAATACACAAAAATATTTTTAAAATTTTATTCCAGTAGACAAATCAGTCCCCAATTCATTTTCTATCAAAATAATTATCCAAATCAGTCTCAAAGGATTTTAAAAACGAATATTTTAACCTCTAAAAAAAATTAATACACAGATCAATTCTCAACGCTTTTCTCCGTCAGACATGATAATCTCCCATTTATTTTTCGAAATGACTCACTAAATTCTTCAAATATTTATTAAAAAAAGAATACTAGTAGATATTATAATCAAATTAACTTTTAAGATCAAGTTAACCCTATTTGATTTCTAATATAATATTTTTTCAAAAAAATATTATTGAACTATCCTCATTACATACACAATTCCAAATCCAACAAAAAGAGATATACTAAATCTCATAATTAGACTAACTTAATATACACATCTATATGACACATGCATATTATTTTTCTTTGATTTATAATATGCGCAAAAACTATGTTAACAAAATATAAATGTGTCAAATTTACAACTTAATTCCATATGCATAATGTCTAATTGTTAACAAGAATATGATCATGTCCTATTTTAAAAAGTATGTTTGTATTAAAAAAATGTTTTAATTTTAATTTTAAAATATCATTATTCACCTTACTTGTTTTCAATTAAAAAAGTGTATTAATATGTTAATATCATCATCCATATGCACAAAACTAAACTAATAATAATAAAAATTGACACATAATAAAAGTAAAAACAGATATTTTATTTTATTAAGTTAGAGGAACTCCCTTGTAAGTTATTAAATTTTATCTACTATAGATAGACTTTTCATTTTAAATAAAGAATTAGGACCATTTTTAGTCTTATCTGCTTAACTGCAACATATATAAATTTGCATACCAACTTAACATTCTTCGTTAGTAAATTACATCAAAAAATAGATGAGACTGTCTGACAAAAAAAACATTAAGAATTGATATATATCAATTTTTTTTGGAAGATTAAAATATCTATTTTTAAAATCTTTAGAGATTAATTTGTCTGTCAGAATAAAACATTAAAGATGTTTTTGTGTATTAATTTTTCTGTGAACTAAAATGTCCACTTTTAAAATTTAGAGATTGATTTGGATAATTACTCATAAATAAATGTGCAGAAGATAAACTTATACACGCGCACACAAATCATTTCAACCTGTATTTATTTGGTAAATCTTTAAATATTGGTATAATTGAAAGAAGAATAGAAGAACGTCAACTATTACTATTAGGAACATCATAATCCATGTTACAAATATTGTTAATAATTGATTTGATTATCAAAGAATGTGTAGCTCATATTTGCAATGTATTTCCTTTCCAAAATAACTAATTAAAGGAGAATGTATAGGATGATAACTTTCATTCTTTGCATCTGAACAAAAGTTCCTCAAAATAAATAAATAATATTAATGTCCATATTAATATGAAAATAAAATATAGTTCCTTAGAAATTTTAAAGCCATTTTATGATAATAGTAATAATAATCGTTAATGTTTCTATCAATAAAAATAGTTATGAACAGTATGTCATACCACTACCAGTGACCCAACAAGAAAAACTATATCACCCCTGTCCAACAACAGAACTTGCTTTTGAGTGCCCTTGATCATTATCTGTTTCCTGCAAAAGATTACAGAGTGTTAGGCAAGTAACAAACCATGAAACTGTTGACTAAATAGAGGTTACTTTCAGACAAACAAATGTTGTCATACAACCCTGTTTATCAGTTGGGGAGAGTTTTTTCTCCCTTGCCTGATCCTGTTAACGGGAAAGATACATCAAAGAAAGCACCTTTTGGCTTTGAGCAACTTGTGCAGAGGAGGATAATGATAATTGTGACAAAAGACAGCTATCATCCTCAAGCTCTTGCAGCTTCTGTGATTCTTTATGATCCTCGTTCTCTTGCTGCTTCTGTGAATATTTATGATCCTCATGCTCTTGCTGATGCTGTGATTCTTTATGATCCTCGTTCTCTTGTGGCTTCTGTGAATCATTATGATCCCCGTGCCCTTGTTGCCTCTGTGAACCATTATGATCCTCATGCTCGTGCAGCCTCTGCAAATCTTTATGATCCTCGTGCTCCTGCAGCCTCTGCAAATCTTTATGATCTTCGTGCTCTTGCTGCTTCCGTGAATCAGTATGATCCCTGTGCTCTTGCTGCCTCTGTGAATCATTATAATCCCCGTGCTCTTGCTGCCTCCATGAATCATTATGATCCCCGTGCTCTTGCAGCTTCTGTAGATCTTTATGATCCTCGTGCTCTTGCAGTTTCTTAAAATCTTTATGATTCACGTGTTCCAGCAGGTTCCGTGAATCTTCATGATCCTCGAGCTCCTGCAGCTTCTGCGAATCTTTATGATCATCGTGCTCCTGCAGCTCCTGCGATTCTTTATGATCCTCATGCTTTTGCTGCTTCAGAGACCCTCTCTCATAGAGAGCATACTCCTCAGGTTTTTCCCACTGCACCATGAAGAGTAACCATCACACAAAATAACAATAAATCAAAACATGTCTGATCGAGATCCAAAGGTTGAAACATTACTTTGCTTTCACAAGTGACGCAATTGTAGTAGTAAGTATGACCATCAGGGCAGTAGTGCTCACTCCAGTCACACTCGGGAAAATCTTCATCTACAGGACTAGTAGGCATATCAGGTGAAGTACTGCCAGCAACTGTATTAGAATTGCTTACACTCTGAGTAGGTGTCTGCAAGAGACATTAAAGCAAGAAATTTTTTGCGGGCTGAGAAACAAATAAACTTAACCAGTAACTAGTCAAATGATAATTCATTTAGTGGTTAGCAATATAGTTAATAGTCAGGGATACAGCTTGGGGGGGACGGGGGAAAAGAGAACTACATTATGTCATTATCTGATACTGTTCCACAATTATAGTACAACATTTTTAAGAAAGAAAAATCTTTCCTCAGAAAAGAACACTCAAAGTTGTTGCATTTATAAAGGCCACAAAAAGAATTGTATGACTAACTTTAAACAGTAACTGCAAAAAATTGTAAATATAATTTAATTGACAACAAACATAACAAGAAGTACCTAACTATCAACCCAGCAGCATCAGCCAACCTCTTCAATAACATAAATTTACTTACATTACGACCAAAATGCCCCTGAAAGAGTGACTTTCAAAGAATGATTGATCACTGTATTACCCAATAGTCACTAACCTGTGAACTTGGCTGCTGCTCTATATTTTGCACTGACAAATCTGTTGGATGCAACTGTCTCTGCACCTCAGGATAAAATGGTTGAGAAGACATCTTCAGAGCTTGATTGCACTGCAAAGGCATCGAAGTCAATTGTGAATGTGGCTGTTGGATAGGAAATGGCTGGGGCACCATGTTAGCCCCAGGTTCCCAATTCTGCATATGAGAAGAAACTTGTGGGTGTGCAATTGTAGAACGATGTGGAGCCATAGGCATAATACTTCCTCTAGTATTTGGATCACCGAAATTTGGCACTGGCCTGTGACAAGATATTAATCAGAAACTACTTTAGCATGTCAAATACATGTAGTAATTACTATTCAAAGTAAGCACCCCCCCCCCCCCAAAAAAAAACCAAAAAAAAAAAAAGGTCAGAAAGAGGAAGATAAAGAAACAAACAAACCAAACTGCTGATTCCTGAGGAAGGGGACCAAAATTTCCATTCCCATTTAAAAAGTTGCCTCTGGGAAGAAAAACAAATAAACAGGATGAACAAAATTCCCGAGTTAGATCCATCAACAATATTCTACTGGCTGGAATAATAAACAACACAAATAAACATGTCGTGTAGTCTTGCATTAATATATTAATAACAAAGACTGTCATGAATAAGTTGTGTGAAATGTAAAGAGGCAAACAGTAAAACCTTGGATCTCCAGTCTTTGGTTTCTTTGGCTCCGCAAAACGAACAATTAATGGATGATCACAACCCTGAATGATTAAACATGACAGTTTAGTATCCATTCAAAAGAAGTCATAACAATATGTATCAGGCACAATATTTGCCTTACTCTCATTGTGAATGTGTTGTTCAGCCCTTTGATTGCCGCCAACGCCATTTCTCTATTAGAAAATTTGACAAAAGCATATCCTTGGAAAACAAGAAATGCATCCATGTGACAAGCATGCTAGGTGAAAAGGAAAATCATGTATAATAGCATCATGAACAAAAATAAGCACAACTTGATGACGTAGACCCAATTCTAACCAAGTTCCCAAAGTGATAATAATTTGAATTTCCTCATACACTGAGCTAAGTGAGGAGTGGGGAGGGAGAGCTCTCTCTCTTCATTCTTAATAAGTTACTATTTTTGTTAATCAGGTGTGTGATCTCCTTGAAATACAATGTCAAGTAAAGAAACAAAAAGATCAGGTTTGTCTATTCTTCAAAGCCACAGAAATGATAAGAACATTATATTACAGGAATAGGGACCAACCACGATTGTGCAGGAAGACATCTTCTATATGTCCATAAGTAGAAAATATCTGCAGAAAACGTGGATACAAAATTTAGAAACTTAGTATGAAACCTAGGATATCACACACAGCCATGCAGACTACACAGAATATTCCATAATATCTTAAGCAAACAATAAACAATAATCTCGTATCAAAGCAAAATTGATGACTGCCATAATAAAGAAGAAAATATCATATCTACCCACTTGTGTGATTGTTTCACGTAATGTTTGGAAATTGAATAACTAATTTTGATATACGAAATAAAAATGTTACTATCTACAAAGTTCCTTCGGAAGATATATTTTTGACTTGGCAAAATTTAGAAAGAAACACATCTTAAACTGAATCAGGCAGCAAAAAACTAGCAGATAGTAGACAATGGTAACCAGCTTTTCGGGCTATCTGTTAACCATAACAACACATGTATCAATATGATTATGAATATTTCTGTCTCTAATATCTGTTTCCAGTTTAATTGGAGACACCTGCAATGGTGAGGGTCTAGACACATTTCTACAGTTTGCACATCATCAAGCGAAATAAAAGGAATATTGGACTACATTCAATAATAAGAAAGATACCATAGCAACTTGTAATTAGGTTAAGGAAAAATATTTGGCTGGATGTGAATGGTGAAACATACTTCTTCTATTTCGTTTCTCGAAGCTTCTTTGTTGATGCAACCAACAAATACTTTATCAGCAACCTCTGAAGAAACATAAGAACAAAAAATGAAATAAAATATGAAGTGATAAGCTGAAAACAACAGCATAAAGAATGAAAACTTATGTTAGAAAATAGTAAGCGATGGGTTATCTTGGGAAAAAGGATGAGAATTTACCTTCTGAAGGATCTTTCTTTTCCACGTTCCGTACAAATGTTCGAACCCCTAGAAAAGGAATAAATATGAATCAAATGACTAATACACAAACAAGTATGAAGCTTTTAATTACTCATCACTCACTGAAGACAGTATACTACGCTAGATGACAAGTTTTTATCAATGAAACTCAATGTTTGAACATAATAGGATGATTCTTTGTAGCATTAAATTTAAACCTGTTGCCTGGTAAGGTCTAGAGAGAGTAAAATGGTAAATGTATGCAGTCTAACCCTTGTGAGTGGAGACTATTTTTCCATGATTTGAAATTTAGAATCCATGATCTCTAAGTCACAAGGCAGCAACCTTACCATTGCATCAAGGCTGACTCTCAATTTTCAAGGGAAGCCAAAGAAAAAAGGGGTCTAAAAACAAAACATACAAAGATTCGGTATAGACACATACAGTACCAAGGCTAAACCGCAGCTTCAAAATGCTTGTGTGCACACAAACAAACATAGAATTACTCTCACCTCCCTTGAGTTTTACCTTCGTTATATACGATACTGTTCTCTATTTTGAGAACATACAGGAACTTCCCGCAACAGACCATATGTCAGGGGAAGTTTGTAACAAATAAAGAAAATGCAAGCAAGGTTTGTGTAATTACCATAAAATAAAAAGGGAGAGAACAAGACGAAGCTATATATGCCTATGAGTTCACATTTCAGTGTGAAACCTGTTCTTTTCACTATTTTTTCCTTAAGAAACTAAACTACAGCATGCATTCAAAACCTTCTTTAAACTGAACCAAACTAGATGGAGAAAATATAATCTATTAATCAGCTAGGAAGTGGAACCTGGTTAAGGCACACTAATACAGTATTTATCTCATAAGTTTTGAAGGAAGTAAAATTTGAAAGAGTTACCAAGCCGTTCACGTTCCCGATCAGCATATCTGACAACAACAGGAGATGATTCCTAGAACATGTAAATGAGCCCAACAATAAATATATGTTTAACTTTGAAATAATAAGCTGTATAGCAGAAAGAAAAGGTTCAAGTCCATCATAGGTAATGTTGTCCTTACCCCAGGAAATGTATACTTATTGTTTAAAGCCTTAATGGCTCTCTCAGCTTCATCTAATGTTGCATATTTCACAAAACAACTTCCTACAAGGTTAATCAAAATTTGAACTAGTGTGATTTCTTTCAGATATGGTATGCGATTACTGGTAGTGTCAAATTAAAGTCATTAATCCTTGCAACCATTGGGAAACCAAATTACACAAACTGATGATGAAAAATAACTTATACCTTGTCGTCCACCAGTTCTCTTATCTTTTAAAAGAACAACCTCAACAATAGTCCCATGCCCTTCAAACACCAGGCGGATCTGATTAAAAATTAAAAGTAGAAAATGAAAAGAGATGGAAGGGTAAGAAACGGTTACAACTTACAAGTTGATAAGCCAGTGTGCCAGCAGGCAAAAGACACAACAAATCTTATCACTTGAAACTTGAAAATCCTAATATCTCAAAAGTAATGCTTATGGCAAAAGGACTTACATCAGTCTCGGTAGCTGTTCTTGGAACCGGTGCAACATAAACTTTTACATGACACGCACCATCTGCTTGATCTGCAAAGAAGAATGCCGGCGAAAAGAATACTTAGCAAAACAATCGTATTATGCATTTATTTATTAAAAAAAAAAACAGCTAAAAGGTAACCCTCTCAAGAAATAACAGGAACAACAGTGCAGCCTCATTGGTCTCAAGTAGAATGCATATTAATAGTCATGGTCATTGGTATGAAAAGCAACAAAATTCAAATAAAAATGTTAAGAGTGTGATTACAGTGTGCAACGGGAAATCAGGTATCAGAATAGAGTGACCATCTAATCTAAGGGCAACATGAAATGAGCATAAAAATAGAATCCAAACCACTTACATATATCAAAAAAGAAAAGAAAAGAGAAAAAAATAAACAGAGGAAACGAAATTGGATTGTACCTGGAGAAGTAGAAGTCCAAGCTCGCTTGCGGGGTGGACGTGAATGGTTATATCCAGAAGCAGGAGAATCGATTGGGTTAGGGTTGGGGAAGGCATTGACCCCGTTGTGGCAGTTGTAGTTGCCGTTAGGGTGGTTGAAGTGGTTGCTGTTGTCTTGGGTTTGAGGTTGAGTGTAACTGTGAGGGTCTCCGCTGAAATTCACCATTTGAGGGATAGCCCAGCTGAGCTACGCTGGTGGATAGAGAGAGAAAGAGGTTCAATTTGGGAAGAAGCTGTGCCCTTTTCCGGTGGTCTTCACAGCTCCGGACTCTGCTCAGCTCGGAAAAGCGAGGTTCTCAACTGATTTGCCGTGCCGCTGAGGGTTTACCAATTGAAAAATAATTAAGAGACCGAATTCATATTTTTAAATAAAAAAATACATTACAAAATGGAATTTTTTATTTTTAATATTGGAGTGGTAGTGGTGTTTTTCTTAAATGTGGATTATTGGAGTGTTATACTTAAATGTGGGATCGTTTAACTAGAGGTACACAAATCGGTGCGTGCCAGGGATTTGTGTTAAAAAAAAATTAAAAAATTTTAAGTACAGAAATCGGTGCTAGCGATTTGTGTACTTCCACAATTTTAAAAAACACCAAAAATTACCATGTTAAAGTATATCACCACTTTTACTTCCATAACAAAAAAAATTAGCCTACAAAATGTTAATCATTGTATATTTTAATAACTTCAATAGCACATAATATTACTAAACCCTTAAATACTTTCTAAATAGTTTATTGTTAAAAAACACTCTTTTTCTTTTACAGGTTTTAAAAAATAATTATGCTATATATTAAAATTAATCAACAAAATCAATTATTAGTATAAAATACATGTTAAAATATAAATACATATTAAAAATAAATTAGAACACATATATATTTATACACAAATATATTAATAGTTAATTTTTGTTTAAAAATAATCTCACATAATTACGTTCAATAAATCAATAGATAGAATGTACTATTTGAGTATTTTAGATTTTTAGGTGAATTTTTGAAAAAAAGAGTATAGGAGAATAATATTTTTTTTTAATAATGTAAACAATAATTAAAAAAGGTTAATTTTAATGTTAAAATTTAAATTTTAAATTAATTAAAATCTTTTTTTTTAATTGTTAGTAGACCTAAAATGTGACCTATTTTCACGTTGTTCATATCTCTCATTATTTATTTAGTAGAATTGTAAATAAATACGTGTAAAACTAGTCAAAATAATACACAAATATATTTTTAACAAAATAATAATAGATTTAAATCTTAAATATAACAAAATTAGAAAATGAAAATAGTTTAGGAGTAAAACGTTATACACTAAATTTCTTTCAATTTCTTTTATCCCTTTTATATAGAATAGCTAGATAGTTACAAGAATTATAAAAAAAAAATGAACCAAGAACTTTTACCAAAAATTTCTATGAAAGTGAAGCTAGATAAAGTACTACATATATATTTGAATGTTCAACCAACAATACTATGAAATGTGTAGATAGATCCTTTTATGAAAGGCTGCATTTAACACTTGATGCTTATTCTAATGCATATTGAAAATGCATAAAACTAGCAAGAGAATAAATTTATATTTTATATATAAAATATATTTTTTTATTTTTTATATTTATTCTATATGCTATGCATATTTTCAATCTATATATGAGTGTGAGTCTTAACACATAAGTTAGGATTGGAAGTGAGCCAAGTTATAACAAATTCAAGTTCTACTCATAAAAATTGAACTTGGTTCACCACTCGACTCATTAACAATCGAGTCTATTTTTTAAATTCAAGCTCACGAGCTGGCTCCAACTCACGAGCTGACTCAAATAATAGGAATATAATCTATAATTCTATAACAATAAATTATAATTTATATATTATTTATCTATCAATAAATTATAAATTTTAAATAATTAAGATCATTAATATATATAATATTAAAAGCTAAGTATAGATTAAATGCATATATATAATCGAGTCAGCTTACGAGCTAATGAGCTAAGTTTATCCAAGCTCACGAGCTAATGAGTTAACCTTATCCAAGCTCAAGTTCGGCTAATTTAATTTACGAATTCAATTCTAGGCTCAAACTTGATTTACCAACTCACGAATTTAGTTTATCGAACTATTAATGAATCGAATTCGAGCTGACTCATGAGCTGACTTGACTTACTTCTAGCCCTATACATAAGTTTTATTTATACTAACGTAATTAATGTTTTTATATGACTAATTACATGAAACATGTTGATTTTATTTTAAAGAATACCACAATTATTTAACTTATTTTCCTGAATTGACAATTGAATAATCCTTTGGATAATTTCATTTTGTTGCTCTTTTTATCATTATTTGTTACTTATTTTTTTTAAGTAGGTATTTGTAATTCTAATCCATCTAATAAGAGATAAAGTTTATTGAGGGGAGTAAAGCTCTCAATAACATTTTTTTTTTTAAGTAAATCCACCATCATGTCTCTGATATGTATCTTTCTGTCCCCAAGACACAAACTCATGCACTTCCATGCACGACTTCAAAATAAACTACATTAAAAAACAATGGAGTAGATGCATTCATTTATTTGATAAACAAATTACAAGTTGTACTTATTAACAGCAACAAACAATAAATTAAAGGAGACATTACATTTTTCGTACAATTAAAGAATTGCAATAATGTTACAATTCAAAGAGCCTTTGGAATTAAAGGAGACATTAATTATTCCGATTCTGTTGTAAAGTTCTAAGCATAGCTGCACAAGCCATAGACACAAGAGCCTTTGGAATTGCACTTGTTGCCGCATTTGCCACAGTGCTTCTCATTAGTCTTTGGATTGATGCACTTACCTTCACAGCATATCTTGGAATATCCACATTTCTTCCCACACTTTCCGCAGTTCAATTCATCTGTGTTGAAGTCGACACACTTGTTGTTGCAGCAATTAGGACCTCCACTCCCTCTTATGCTATAGCAAACCTTTGGGTTTCTCTCACATGTCAGACTTGCCTTGCTGCTTCTCTGAGACAAGAACCGGCTTGTTCCTCTCACAGAATTTGGTTCCCCATCATTCTCATTATTGGTTTCGAAAGATTCTACTCTTGTTGGCATAGTAATTGCCAACGCCATTATTAGCATGGACACAAGAAAAACGGTCTTCAACAACTTATTCATTTTCTGCTCGAGACAGGAAAGCTTGTTGAAGTTGATTATATTTGTTTGATGTGATTGTGATGAAGAATGGATGTGCAATTTGAAGTATTTATAGGAAACCGGGGTTCATCAATTTTGGTCTTATTATTATTATTATTATTATTATTATATATTATATATAGGATTACATGCATGAAGCCATTAAGTATATAGAGCTACCAGCTAATTAATTCTACGTATAGTTAGGTACTTAGCTAGGTGGAGTCTAAATTTTACAGCGCCAAAGCGCGAAATGTTAGGCTTGGTGGCAATATCATCAGAAATTCAAACTTGATACAAACTTGTTATCAGTTACGTTTCATGTTGGAGGAATAAACACATTTATTTGAAGATTATATTGGTTTAATTATCAAGTGAAGCTTAGTCGAATTACGTACTGTGTTAATTCTTAGTGAGAAATGGATCAATTCGTATTCATACGTGCGCCTGATTTCTTTGGGAACTAATTCGGTGAAATAAAGCAGTTATAGTAGACCGCCAATTGAAGTTATACGAACAAGAGAGTATACCACCAATCGGACTTTATAGTTTGTTACGGATCCATTTAATTTAATTTGAAGAATAATGTTCTGCAAGTAACAAATTTGTTTTGGATTAAGTTGTGTTAGGCATGAACGAGTCAAATATATAATACCAGCAACAACAAAGGATACCACTTTGTCAATTAAATAAAAGTGAATTCTATCCAAACCCTATAAAATAACATATAAGTTTTTTTTATGATACGTCATATTAATTTTTTAAAATATCAAAATTTTATTCCTGTTAATTAAAACATATTTTCACTCTTCTATTATTTCTTCGATCTTTTTAAATATTGTCGTCACAGTCGTAACAATAAACGCCGACATGGTCGCGATCTACTGTCCTCTAACCTTCTTCATGTATAATTGAATAATATTTGAACTCTATTTAAACTCTATATATAAAAAAAATGTTAATTAAAAGTTGACAAATACTAATTGGTAAATTCTACTTTAACTTTCTCAAAAATAACATTCATGATGTGTCACATTTTAATTGGTCATTATCTTAATTATAATTGGATTATTTTATAATTTAATATTTGAGATGAAAATGGTATAATTTCTTGAAGAGAAAATATAAGTAAACAATACATATAGCGAATAATATGAATAACTCTTTAAAGAAAAAAAATAAAATTTAAATTTAAATTTAAATTTCTAATTAATTAAATAATTATTAACATATCTTAAAATTTAAAAAATTAAAATTAACACCTAAACATATTCATATTGCGTATAGTTATTCCTAATTCTACCATAATCACGCTTTCGCAGCAGTTCCTTTCACATCCACGATCATTACTCATTGTCATCGCCATAGTTGCTTCACCAAACACTCTCATTAATGTGTTTGGAGTTGTATATGTAGCGTTGCTACTGTTATCTCGTAATCTTTATGCGGGGCTGTTGCTGTCTTGTTGCCGTCCTCTCTCCATTGCTGTGGTTCTTCTCTTTTTTCCTTTTTTTTGGATGTGAATGTTTATTTTATTAGTTATGTAAATAATTATTTTTATTAAAAATTGAAGACTTGATGGAAAAAAAATTCGGCAAAGTTGAGACTAATTGTTGAAGAAGGAACCGACAACGGAATTAAAATTCATATTTTTAATTAGATAATTTAAAAATTAACCATTTAAAATTTAAAATTTCGAAATCAATAGCAGTGGTAGATGGTTAAAATCTGAAAAAATAAAGTAAAAGAATTAATCCATTATTTACGTGGTTCAGATTTTCTGTTGTCTCGACTCTCGAAACCGTTTTCGAAATATCATATTTTATAGGATTTGATTTGCATTTTGTAAAGTTTACGCTTTTACGGGCTAACGGGAACATAACATAGACTTGAAGGGCGAACGTAGAATTAAGCAAGAAAAAAGCGAGATGGGCTGAGACTGAGAGCCTTGGGCCGCACCCCTAAGGAGACATAGGGTTTCACTCTCACAGCTCATGTCTTTCTCGTTCTGCTCTTTCTCAAATCAAATCATCTCTAGCACACGCACCGGCTACCACCATCTCTTACCTTTCGTTTCATGCATTTTCGATAATCTCATCTCATAGCTCTTTTCTTTTCTCTGAGTCTTCTTTCTCCACAATCCACATAGGTGGCGACCAAACTCCAAACCACGGGCGGAAGCCACTCTCTCTAGCGGCCACCAGGTTCCAATTTCACTTTCTCCTTTATGTTGTTGTTGTTGTTGTTGTTAAGAAGTAGTTAGAATTTGATGTAATTGATAGGTTTTCTAAGGCTTCGGTTGAGATTATTATGTTTTCTGAAAAATATTATCGGTTATTGTGTTCTTCGTAAGAAATAATTAAGCCATGATTTATCTATTTTTTTAATTAAACGATGCGAATTTCAGTATTGCTGTGTTTTGTGTGGGAATGCAGGAGTTCAATATAGATAAGGCCTTGTAATGGCAAATAGAGCTGATCCTGATATTGACGACGATTTGCGTGATCTTTACAAGGAGTACACTGGCCCTCTGGGATCTGCTCCTACGAATACGCAAGATAGGGAAAAATCAAACAAAAGGTCTCATGCTGGTTCAGATGAAGAGGAGGAGCCACGGGACCCTAATGCTGTTCCAACCGATTTCACCAGCCGAGAGGCTAAGGTTTGGGAGGCTAAGTCAAAGGCTACTGAGAGGAATTGGAAGAAAAGGAAAGAAGAGGAAATGATCTGCAAACTTTGTGGAGAATCAGGGCATTTCACTCAGGTATCTATCACAGCTCCTACTGCGGCTTTTGTTACGAGTTGTAACCGCTGTATTGTGAATTCTATTGATGATATATAAGGTGTTGCTAGTTGAGTATAATATCATTAACATCTCATAATTATTTTGGTTGAATATCATTTTTATTGATAACATAGGGTTGTCCGACTACTCTTGGAGCAAACCGCAAGTCTCAAGATTTCTTTGAAAGGATACCCGCAAGGGATAAAAATGTAAGAGCGCTTTTCACAGAGAAAGTTCTAAACAAGATTGAAAGGGATATTGGCTGCAAAATTAAGATGGATGAGAAATTTATTATTGTCAGTGGTAAGGATAGATTAATTTTGGCAAAAGGTGTTGATGCGGTGCACAAGATTAGAGAGGAGGGTGAACAAAGAGGAACTTCTAGTTCCCACATGGCCAGGTCAAGGTCTCCTGAGCAAAGTCCTGTTGGTGCTCGGTTTCAACGATCTGAGCCCCAGAGGTCTCATTCTGGACCGCGAAATGCATCTCAGTTTCAACAAAGGTTTGGTAGGCAAGAGAGAGCTGTTGAAGATCGCGTGCGAGAGGACATGCAAAAGTTTGCAAGAGGTTCACCACAAGGTAGGGACAGCATAGGATATGTTTACGGCATCCTTAGAAAGCTGGTAATCTCATGTTCGTAGCTTGTTAGGATTCTGTACAATTCTATTATTTTGAGTAAACTTTGCACAGAAATGGCCAGCATTGTAATGATGTTGCTATTGCTTGTAATTTACTTGCAGCAAGAGGTAAGTTCTTAGCTTTCAAGCATTATCACCGTCCTGAAGGGTTGCCTCCATTACGAACATATTTACTGAAAGGATTGGCTCCCATGGTTTCACTATGCGAATATAAAGATAATTTTTGCATTAAAGCTATGTTAGCATCTTGAATCAAGTGCAATTTGTTGAATTAAAGCAAACCATCTATGTTGGCATCCTGAATCAAGTGCTTAACATACTCTTCATTTCGTGAAGCTTATGGTAATAGTGGAGCAAGAGGTCGGTCAAGCCATTCAAGATCTCCAAGACAGCCTCCTTACACAGGGAACTCATATAATTCAATTGATGGCCGCAACCAGAACATAGGATCTTATAGGAATGATGGGTGGGATTCTCACAGAAGAGAATCTGCAGGGATCCAACCCAGTCATCAGTTTGATTATAGCACTTCCCCCAAGACTTTAGAAGAATTAGAATTGGAGTATAAGAAAGAGGCAACTGAGCTAATGAAAAACCGTGACAGGGAAGAAGATGAAGAAAATTTCAAGCATCGTGAGGTATGATCATTTATCATTCATGTTTTTACCACAGCTTGAGTCATAATTAACAATCGGTCATTCTTGCATAAGCCAGGCTGGTTCTATCAAATGTATGATTACTTGTTTGCTAATTTGTTTGTATATGATGCTGCGAATACTTGAACAGTCATACTTAAAAATGTGTTTGTCAGGAATCACTTTAACTGAATGCAAATCTAGTCTTGTTCCTTATTATGATTTTCTAATTTTCAGTAAAAATAATATAATCAAGCACCTTGGCTTTTATTGCAAGTTTTTCTGATATTTTATATATTGGATTTTTTACCGAGGAAAAGAAAAACCAGCAGATGTTGTAGTTAAGCTTGTAATTATCTGTTGTCTTATCCACTAGAGCTCTATTTCCAAAATGAGTTTTATATTTATCAAAATACTGGTCTGATGTTTACCTACTGCTACTTTATGATGCTAATATTATGTTTACTGCTGGAAAGGCTGTTCGAGACTTGAGGGAGAACTACATGAACAAAGTTGCTATGTTAAGGGTCTCACATGCTAAACAATGGGAAGAGTTTCTTCAGCTTGAAGCCCAGAGGCATCAACAGCACACAATCCAACAAATCCCCTCTGGTTTTGGCAGTTATAAGCAGCAGAATTTCACCGAATATGATGGTTCTGCTGTCAATCCTCACTATGCTGGGCCCAACTTACCCTTGGAATCGAGGAACAGGTTCTCAGACATGGAGACTTATCCTACCAGGCCTCATGATAATTTTGGTGAATTTCAGAGGCGTGGTGGAGATTTTACAAAAGCTTTCAACAGATATTAAAATGTTATATGTGAATGAAGTGGTGAGTTGTTCAATTGATTGGTCTTGCAAACCTGCTAAAAACTTGAATTTTAGTTTATTGGCCTTCATTAGTGGGTTCCTTTCTTAATTGTACAGTTGGGTAACTCCTTGTAGTATTATTTTGAACCTCATACCTCAGATATGAATCTTGACCCGGAGTCTGAGTATATTTAATTATTCTTGTATATATTAGTCTTCTGTACTCGGTGTGCTATATTCGGTTGACCAAGCTGTTTGCTATAGTGGATACTGCAAATTCTTTTTTTCTTGCGTAAACCTTAATGTCACTCCAAAAATTTTCAGGGTCCAGCTTGATGGAGAAAAGTATAATGCATGGGGAGGCCAAGGTAGGTAAGTATGTTGAATAAACGGTAGGGTTAGAATGGGACATGCAGTATGGTTGATGAATTCAGTTACCTGGTAAATTAGTTTTGTCAGGACTTCAATGCAATATTTTGTTATCCGAAACTGGTAATGTGGTACTGCTTTTCCGCCTGGTTATTGTTGTGTAGACATACTCTGTGTTCAGTAGTAACATTGATTTTGGTAGAACGAGGTTCATGCGTTTATTGTACTATTAGAGAATGCTTATTGGGGTTTAGCTTCTCTAGGTGTATGTTGGTTGGCTCTTGCTACAAAATTATTCAGGGTTCTCATTGGTATTTGGTTGATATCTACAACGCAGTTTCCTCGCAATATTAAGATTTGTCGGTTAGATGGATTGATTTTGTTTGGCAACTGAGACAATTCACTTATATAAAATTCATCAATTGGAATTTACATGTTTCAAGTAGTATTAATCTCCAACAAAAAATCAGGCAATGGATAAATCTTTTAACATGTACTTGACAATTTTATTTTCATTCCCCCTTTACAAATAGGAGTTATATAGATTAGTTTGTAGTTTTATGTTTTTCCCCCCTAGTTTTATGTTAGTTACAAAATTATTAGCTATGTAGCTGAGTTTACTAGTACAAGGTCTTGCTGGAACAGCATAAGAGATATATACGCAACAATTATTTCCTCTCGCTCAAATCGTATACTACATTAAACTACTAATACTTGGTCTAATATTGTGAGACTTAAATAAGTTAATAAAATGCTATTACACTGATAAGACAAATAAAGAAGCGGGGTGGGGAGATTGGACCGACCAAATTACAATATTATCAATGATGAAAATTTTAAAAATTTATATATATTGAATAAAACGTCAATTTTTATCATTTTAATATTTTTCACTTTCGTATTTGCAATTTTAGTAAATGTGTAATTGTCCACAAATTTCAATTCCTCTAGTTAGGTCATACGAGTTGTGAATCCCAAACGATGTTAAGCTCTTGAATTTCTTCAAGGTCAATTTAGCATTTTGGGGATAACATTGAATGAAATTGAATCCCACAAAATTCTCTGCACAATTTACGAATATAGTCGCCGGATATTATATACATATAGTCCCGTACCATTGATTCGACGAACATAAAGGCTGGAAAAACTAGTAGTAAGCAATGCATATTGGGCAGGGCCACACTGCCACCATTCTTGAAATTTATAAGCTTTGCTCTATTCACGAATTCACATTACGAGATTATGTAAGCCCATCTCGTTCTTGTGGTAATGTTTGTTTTGAGGTACAGAAACTGTGACTCAATATCATGTTTGTTGGTTCAGATACTGGTACTAAAATTTCTGTCTTTGTCTCCAAAATTTCAGTATTTCAATACCTCTAAAAAATAAGAACACAGGGGACTAAAATTTTTAGAGATGAAAACTAAAACTTTAATAACATTTTATACTTAAAATATTTTCATTTTAATTAATTAATTTCAGCTTTATCTTTTGTACAAATTAAATAAGAGTTTCATTCTTGTTTCAATTTTTGTCTCCTATTTTGCACAAACAGAATACTGAAATTTATTTCAATTTCTGTCTCAATCTTAGTCTTTCTGTCTCTATCTCTCCACCAAACACTAGCTGTTAGTTGTTACTATTTAGTAAAGATAATCTTATTGTATCCCTTTGCCACGATAACTATTTCTCAATATTTATGATGGGCTTCTACCTCCAAGAAAAAATTTTTTAAAGAATAATAACAAAAAGTTTATAACGAATGTTATAACATCTAAAGCATCACTAGTTTTATAGACTCCTACATATGGCGCATGTAATATATATAAAATTAAACTATTAAGAATTTTAAATCAGATATTCAGATTTTTAACAAATTTTATCATTCTAAAAATTCTCGAATTGTATTTATCATTATGTAAGAAAAATTAATTTGTTTTATAACAATATAATTTAAAAATTTAATTATTTTATAATAAAATTATTACGAATTTATATCTAATACGCATATTAAAAATTTTACTGAGTGATAAAGTGACTAATTTTTCGATAAGTATACTTTAAAGATTTTTAGAATAATAAAATATTAAAAATTTAAAGTATCTAAGATAAAATATTTTAAAAATTGATTGATATGTTTACTGTTTACAACATAATAATAATAATAATAATAATAATAATAATAATAATAATAAATTAGTCAATAAAAAAAGATGGCAATTCAGATCGACTTGAACTGACCTGTCCTATCAGAACGGGACAGGTTTTTTCAACGGTTGATTGGGTGTATAATGAGTTTGGGTAAAATCTGCTTATTTTTGTTTGGATACATGGGTAATAGTAGGTATTTAAATTCAAATCGATTCAAATTAAATCGTTTATCCAATTCAATTTAAATTAAAAATCGATTAAAATTACACTAATTTAGATTTGATTGGATTTTATTTTTTATAAATTATTGGATTGGATTGGATTTTAGATCTATTTTTCATAATCGATCTAATCCAATTCAAACCGCACAATGTGTTATAATATTATTATTTTATTATTATATTTATAATTATACTTATAACATGTTCAATTTGCTATATATTTTTCTATTATTCATATATTATTATTATTTAATAAATATTTTATGTTCAAAATATTATTTATTTATTTATTTTAACTAACCTATAATTTTATTTTTTATTGTTATGTTATCGTTGGCTTTTTAAGATATTGTTAAGACTTGTTATGTCATTGTTCGTTATTTAAAATTTGATATTGAGACTTGTTATATGTATTTAATTTTTTGGGTAAAAAACGCTATTAAACCATGGGAGGATACAATTTACGCAATTCAGCCAAAATGAATTCTGATACTTTCATATATAATTCGAATCAATAAAATTCGAATTATATTTACACGTAATTCGAATTGAATCACATCGAATTACTTCCAAACAATATTCGAACGTAGTTCGAATCAAATTGTATCGAATTTTGCATGCATAGTTCGAGTTATATTAACTCGAATTACTTGGAGCACGTGCCCTAGGGTAGTTCGAATCAAATTGATTCGAATTACTCACATTTCGAATCATTGTACAATAAGATACTAGAAAAAATACTATATAATATAAAAAATATATACTAAAAGAAGTATAAAATAAGATTATAGTAAATTAATTTTAGTATAAAATTATTAAATATAAATTAATTTTAAATCCTATTAGTACATTGAATTAAAAATAACATATAAAAATGTACTTGTATTTATTAAATTTTAATAACATATAAAAATTAATGACTTTTTAAATATTTTTTTTATAATAGGAGTACATTTTTATATACTTTAAATACTTTGTATACAAATATACTTGTATTTATCATACAAAAATAAAGTCTTGTGCCAATATAAAAACATTATAACATCTTAAATCAATTTTTTTCTAAGATTTTAGATTAAAAGCAGCACATGAAAAAGTATTTTTGGTATTTTAAAGCTAACTTAATTAAAAAAGATAGAACTGTATTTTTTAGGATTTTATGTACATAATTAAACTTATTTTTTTAATATTGATCAAAGATGTGTGTTACGCTATATTATTTGGTTTCAAGTAAGTTTTATTCTACTATATTTTTTTTACTTTTCAAAAGACACAAATCTACAATATTTTATAAATTAATTTTAAAAAAAATATCATTGACGTTTTATAAAATTTTGTTGATTTGTGTCTTTTGAATTATAAAATTTTATAAAACGTCAATGATATTTTCTTTTAAATTAATTTATAAAATTTTTTAGATTTGTGTCTTTTGAATTATAAAATTTTATAAAATTTCATAAAACGTCAATGATATTTTCTTTTAAATTAATTTATAAAATTTGTTAGATTTGTGTATTTCGAAAAGTAAAAAAAAAAATATAGTAGAGTAAAATTTACCTGAAACCAAATAACATAGTGTAACACACATCTTTGATCAATATTAAAAAAAATTAGCCTAATTATGTACATAAAATCCTAAAAATTACAGTTCTATCTTTTTTAATTAAGTTAGCTTTAAAATACCAATAATGCTTTTTCATGTGCTGCTTTTAATCTAAAATCCTAGAAAAAAATTGATTTAAGATGTTATAATGTTTTTATATTGGCACAAGACTTTATTTTTGTATGATAAATACAAGTATATTTGTATACAAAGTATTTAAAGTATATAAAAATGTACTCCTATTATAAAAAAAATATTTAAAAAGTCATTAATTTTTATATGTTATTAAAATTTAATAAATACAAGTATATTTTTATATGTTATTTTTAATTCAATGTACTAATAGGATTTAAAATTAATTTATATTTAATAATTTTATACTAAAATTAATTTACTATAATCTTATTTTATACTTCTTTTAGTATATATTTTTTATATTATATAGTATTTTTTCTAGTATTTTATTGTACAATGTGTAATTAGCCATTTGATTCGAAATGTGAGTAATTCGAATCAATTTGATTCGAACTACCCTACGCACATGCTCCAAGTAATTGGAGTTAATATAACTCGAACTATGCATGCAAAATTCGATACAATTTGATTCGAACTACGTTCGAATATTGCTTGAAAATAATTCGATGTGATTCAATTCGAATTACGTATAAATATAATTCGAATTTTACTGATTCGAATTATATAAAAGTCATATTTGGTGGAATAGTGTATCAGAATTCATTTTGGCTGAATTGCGTAAATTGTATCCTCCCATGGTTTAATAACGTTTTTTACCCTAATTTTTTTATTTAAAAAACCGCAAATCCAAACTGATCAAAACCGCTTGTAATCGGATCGGATTGGATCGGATTTCCAAAAAAAGATCATCTAATCCAAACTGCACTGCACATTAATTAAGCGTTCGGATCATATGACTTTTTCTCTTAAAACCGAACTAAATCACACTGCAAACACCTCTTGTTAATAGTCTCTCCGTTCCATTACCTGTCTTATCATGTATATATGTGTTAATTATGTGTAAAATCTATTTAATTTTTATATCTTATGTACTATTGTGAATAATTTAGAATTATTTTTATACTTATTTATGCTAGTGAAGTACTTCATCATGTTTGGAACTTTATTTAGGGGCGGAGCTAGATGAAATATTAGAGGGGGCCAAAAATATTTACACAATAAAATAAGACTAAAATAAAATTTTAAGGGGGGGCTAAACTGAAATTTACATATAATTTACATGTAAAAAATTAAAATTAGGGGGGGCCATTGCCCCCCTTTCTATGTATGTAGCCCCGCCCCTGACTTTATTAATTAGTTGTTTCACTCAATTTTTTTGTGCTTTTCACAAAATGTCGACTCGACTTTATATCAAGATCTCAATTCGAGAAGCAGAAACGATTTCATTAAAAAAAAGTGAGTCCAATTCAAGAATTATTTAGTAATAATGTTGAAAAAAATTACGTCGAAACACTAAGTGACAATTTACAATAAAGAAAAAGAAGATGAATAAATAAATAAGTAAAGAAAAGTTTTGAATAAATGAAAGTGTAAAATTGAGTTTCAAGAAAACAGAATAACACAAAACATAAAGAACTTAAAAAAAATGGATTAACATAAAACAAAAGAAAATAAATTAGAAGTTGACTTCTAACACTCACATGCACTTGCACTCCATGCTCTACTGTTGTGTTACTGAAACTAGAATTTTTATGAGTTTGTGTGATTATTTAGTGTTGTAGAAGTCTCCTTTTCTCTTCTGGATTTCTTTTATTTATAGATCTCAAAGGTGGACCTGTTTCTGAAGAATTTTGACCACTATCTTGATTCCTCCTTTTTCTCAGGTTATGATCTTACCTTAATCTTAAAGAATCTTTATATGGTACTCCGACGTTCTATCTTGCCTTGCCCTTCAAACCCCACGTTCTTGTGATGTCTGTATTTGATCACTTGGTATCGATCCTAACGCTCAACTTACTTTAACCAGCAATTCTTCGACCTCGAGTGTCCTTCATTTTCATTCGTAGTCGAAAGAGGATCTCTATACTAAGCTTGTAATAGAAGTGAAGATGACAAGCTGATGAAATTTAGCATTATGCCAAGCAGCAGAAGCAGAAGCAGAGGAAAACTAAATTGAAAGAAGAGTAAACTAAATGAATTTTAATGAATTCTCAAAGTGTAATCTA
This sequence comes from Arachis stenosperma, assembly GCF_014773155.1. Classification (NCBI taxonomy): domain Eukaryota; kingdom Viridiplantae; phylum Streptophyta; class Magnoliopsida; order Fabales; family Fabaceae; genus Arachis; species Arachis stenosperma. Next base: position 9,233,884 of record NC_080382.1, on the reverse strand, counting down.
CCCTTGGGGGGATATAAGACTAGAATACATATAGTAGTAGATTAATAGTAAATAATACAAGAGCTGAAGCATTAATAATTAACTTTTAGCAGCTTATTAACAAACTAACTTCTTATCCTTTAACACCCCCTTCAAACTTAGATGGAGTGGAGACATCACTCTAAGTTTGTTCCTGAATTTGCTGAATAATGGTAGAGAAAGGGGTTTTGTGAGAACATCAGCAACTTGATCCAAAGAAGGAATATGAATTAAATGAAGTTCTTTATTGTTTACCATATCTCGAATACAATGAAGATCTATCTCAAGATGTTTATATCTTCTATGCAAAACCGGATTAGCAGCTAGGAGACATGTACTTTGGTTGTCGTAGAATATAGTGGGAGAAATTGATTGATGGATTCTGAGTTCACCTAGCTGCTATTTGATAGAAACAATCTCACTTTGAGCAGCAACTATTGAATGATACTCAGCTTGAGTACTACTTCGACTGACTTTGGTTTGTTTATTACTCTTTCATGATACAAGAATATCTTCAAGGTATATGCAATAGCCTGTAACAAACTTTCGATCATCAATGTCCTTTGCTCAATCTGCATCAGAAAAAGCCAAGATTAAAAAATTGGCACTTTTATTAAACACATTTCATGAGCTAAGGATCCTTTAAGATATCATAATCTCCTTTTTACAGCCTTTTAATGCAGTAGCTTAGGATGATACATAAATTGGGAGACCTTATTAACAGAATATGCTAAATCAGGCCAAGTAATTGTTAAATATTGAAGGGCCCCAATAATGGATCTGTAAAATTTTGGTTTGTCAAAAACTTCAGAATCATTGGAACTTAATTTTAAACCAGCAATCATTGATGTGGGCAAAGGATTACAATCAGTCATGTTTGCACGTTTTAAGAGTTCAGAGGCATATTTATGTTGATTCAAAAGCATAGAATGATTAGAAAGGGTGTAAACTTCAAATCCAAGAAAATAATAAAAAGCACCAAAATCTTTGAGAGGAAAAATTGAATTTAACTAAGAAATAAGGGAAACAATTTCAACACTGCTACTACCAGTAACTGCAATATCATTGACATAAACCAAGAGTAAAATAACAGATCCTGAATGATGTCTAACAAATAAGGAATGATATGATTTTGTATGAGTAAAGCCAAGTTGATGTAAAGTGCTATTTGAAGTGTTAAACTAAGCTCGTGGAGCTTGTTTGAGGCCATAAATAGCCTTCTTAAGTTTGCAAACCTGAGCAGAATCAACATTAGAATAATCAGGTGGTTGTGTCATATAAATTTGTTCTTCAAAGTTGCCATTAAGAAAGGCATTGTCAAAGTCGAATTGGCGCATTGGCCAACCAAACGATGGCGCAATGCTTATAACAATCCTCACAGTACTTGGCCTGATTACAGGACTAAAGACATGTCCATAATCAACACCTTCGGCTTAGTGATATCCTTGAGCAACTAAACGAGCTTTGTATCAAAGTATATTACCTTGTGGATCCTTTTTTATGGAAAACAACCATTTAGAGCCAACAACAGTGGCATTAGATGGTGGAACAGCAAGATCCCATATGTTTGGCATCGAAAAAGAGCTTTATATTCATTATCCATAGCCTGTTTCCCGTGAGGACACTGAAGAGCTTGCTGGATAGTTTTTGGTAAATTATTAACAAGATCTAAAGATGGATGAATTATAGCACTACAGGCATATAGATGGCCAAATTTTGATTTTGATCTAGTAATCATTTTGTGAGTATTAGTATGGAAGGTAGGAGGAGAAAGACAAAGTTTAATTCCAAAAATTGGAATAGGATTAACAGAAGCATGGTCTTGTAAGATATGTGTAGTGGAAATAGAAGCTGTATTAGTGGTGAAATTATCAGCAATGGATGTTGAGGCAGAAAAAGTACCAAAAGTGATAGTAGTATGGGATAGATCAGTAGTATTATCAGGAGCAAAATTAGAATTACGTATATCATGAATAAGAGAATGCTGCTAAAAAGTAAATGAAGGTAAGGAAGAGGAAATAGAAGTACCCGAGTCAGTTACATTATCCAATCTGGTAGTGAACATTCTAGCATAAGTAAAGACTAATTCATCAAATAGTACATGCCTTGACATGTATACTCTACCTTCTTTGTTCATACATTTGTAACTTCTGTATTGTGAGTTATAATCCAGAAAAAGACATAATTTCAATTTATATTCAAACTTGATTTTATTAAAGGGTGTTAAACATGAAAAACAAGCACAACCAAAAATTTTAAATATAATATAATTGGAGCCTTTCCATACAAGATTTTAAAAAGTGAGATATTATGTAGAACAGTAGTAAAAATTCTATTAATAATGAAAACTGATGAACTAAACGCACTTTTTCAAAATTTCAAGGGAGTAAAGGAAGATGAATAAATAAATAAGTAAAGAATAGCTTTGAATAAATGAAAAGTATAAAACTGAATTTTAAGGAAATAGAATAACGACACAAAACATAAAGAAATTAAAGAAAATGGATTAAACATTAAAAAAAAAAATAGAAGTTGACTTTTAACACTTACATGTACTTGCACCTCATGTTTTTCTGTCGTATCATTGAGACTGAGAATTTTTATAAATTTGTGTGATGATCTAGTGTAGTTGATTGAAGTCCTCTTTTCTCTTCTAAATTTCTTTTATTTATAGACTTCAAAGGTGAACATACTTCTAAAGAATTTTGACTACTACTTTGTTTCTTCGTTTTTTCTCTCAGACCATAATCTTACCTTCATCCTGAAGAATTTTCATATAGTATCCCTACGATCTCTTGCCCTTCAAATCTCACATTCTTGCGTGGTGTTTATATTAAATCCCGTGATATCGATTCTAACGCTCAACTTACTTTAAACTAGCAATTCTTCGACTTCAATTGTCTTTCATTTTTGTTTATAGTCCAAAGAGAATCTCTATAATCGAGTGACAATAATTTTAATTGTATTTTAATTTTTTATGAATTGAATTTTTATAGGTCAAAATTTATACCAGCATTAATTCAGTTCAATTTGCTTATCTTTATGTTAAATATTTTTCTAAAAAAAACTATAAATTAATTAAATTTCAAGACAAAGCGAAATAAGATGGCATGTGGCAAATACAAGATACGTGGTGGTTGAATCACCATAACCAATAGCGAGAAGAAAGAGATGGAGACACACCTAAAGACGTCGACGAAGTCGTGAGCTACAACGACGGTGGTTTAGTGACTACGGAGATTCGAGTACCTTTTTCAAAGCTTAGCGTTCTAATATACAGATTATAATGACTAAACAAATATACATTACTCAATAATTAATTAGTTATCCAATATGCATCAAACAATAAAATAAGGGTAATATATTAAATCATTTTTAAAATTTTTTGGTCGAAAAGTTTAATCTTTAACAAATTTTTATTATTAAATTTTATTTTATTAGACAAATTAATTCTTATTTTAAGTTTTACTAAAAAATTAGATAAATTAATCTTAATTTTTATTTAATAAAAATTAAACATCTTTATAGATCAATAATAATCTAATATAAGGATAATTTTTTTAACAAAATAAAATTTTAAAAAATAACTTGGTAATTAAAATTTATTAAAAATTAAAATATTTCACAAAAAATTCTTTAAATATCAATATGGGTATTGCTCATATATAATTGGCACTAATTTATTATATCTAAGTGTATGTGTGTTTGGATTGATATTTGTCAAATTAAAGTTTGAATGAACTTAATTTTATAGAATTAGTTTTGAGTAGAAGTGAATTTAGGCCAACATAATTTATGTTTGACAATTTTATATCAAAATTAATTTTAATAAAATGAATATTATTTGAATAATGTTAGTTAAAATTAATTTAGCTAAATAATTATTAAAAAAATATTACATTAAATAGTATGATGAGAAATTATTATTATTATTATTATTATTATTATTATTGTTATTATTATATTTCTAACCGCATGTAATAGACTATATATACTTGTTAATTAAATCAAAATAACATATCATTTATTCTCTTTGGTCTATACACATATGTATAATTGATAATTATTTTAAAAATGTAAAGATAATTATTAAAAAATAATATCAATATATCTATTTTAAACATAGTATATTTTTTAATATGACTAAAAATTAGTAAATAATTTGTCAAAATTGAATATTAATTGTCCAATTATCAATTTTTTTATACTAAGTGCATATTTATTTTTGTTTGATTCTAACTTCTAACATACCAAAGGGTTATGAAAAACCATGACTTCAAACAGTATGACTCAACTTACTCTACAACATATAACATATAACTTGAGGGAAAAAAAAAAAGACTACAAATTTTGTAATACATATACAAATTGACAAACATAAAATTTTGAATCAATTCAAACTGAAAAAGAAAAGACATATTTTATAAACTTTTCAAATTACATGCTCAGTTGCTCACAATAATTTTATCAACTCAATTTAAACCATATAAATTATTTAATATAAATCTTAATGATTATGAAAATTAAAATACCAATATATATAAAAAAAATACAATGACATACTTAAAAATCTTCGTAAATTATGATAGTAGTACCGCTGCTGCGATACAAAGTAGTCTTCCAAATTCAGTTGTTAAAAAGAAAAAAAACAAACTTTGACATGATCGTGTCTTACTAGTCTTAGAATATCGTTTGTATACGAAGAGAAGAGTCTTAAGATTTAAGAATATCCGATTCTGGTATAGTGCACGCATTTCCATCTTTTGTATGTCAAGTTACCAACCTTAGCCATTTATTTCAGGGCGTTTGAAAAACTTTAAAAATATATTTTTTAATTTTTATTTATAAAAAATGATAATATTAATGTCTGATGTAATTTTTAAAATTAAATTATAATTTTTTAAAAAATTATTTAAAAGTTTTTAAAAAAATTTAAAAAAATAACTTTTTTTTTATAATATTAAGGATTAAGTATGATTTTGGTTTTTAAAATAGAGGTCAAAAATTTATTTCGCTCTTATTCTTTTTTTTTTTGCTACAAAATGATCTTAAAATTTTCAATTTGTTTTAAAATTATCCTTTTTACTAAATTTTTTATTTTTATTACTATTTTACTTCTAATTAAAAAATTATAAAATAAAATAAAAAAAAGAAAGAGAGCGTGGGGAGAAAGAGAATGGGGTCGGGGAGAAAGAGAAAGGGGAAGAAAGAGAGTCACGGGGGCGGGGGTGGAAAAGGTGGCCATCGCGACGCCACCTATGATGGAGAGTGGAAAATCTCCACGCCGCCACCGGTGCTTCCTCGTCATTGTTTCTTTGCCGTTCTCGTTGCAATTTGCGGAGTCGCCACCACTATCGCAGCGCTTTCCACGGGATCCACCACCAGCCACCACCACATATCTCCTCTTCTCGCGATTCGCAGTTTACTGCCGCAGTCTCTCTTTCTCCCACCACCGCTGCAGCCCCTCCTCTCCTCTCTGCTTCTGTTTTTACTTTTGTTATTGCTTTGATTTCATTATCTATTGTTGTTGTTGGTGTTATTCTTCTAATTGTTATTGTTTTACTGCTTCTGTTTCTACATTTTGAGAAAGATAGCGAAAGAAAATTTTCGTCCGAAGGATGCTTTTTAAATAAACTGAAATTTCAGACTATTTTGTAGCAAAAAAAAAGTCGAGAACGAAATAAATTTTTGTCCTCTACATTAGGAACCAAAATCGTACTTAATCCTAACTATTTTTTATCACATTTCTATAAAATAAATATTTTTAGACCTAATAAAAATTTAAATATAAAATAACTTATTTATAAATTATTTTTAATATAAATATTTATTATTTCAAAAAAACTTAATTAAGCAGGTCATTTATTACTGCATTATTGCTTGCCACAATACGTGGCATGGTGTACTATTATCATAAGGAGTCACTCACATCATCAATGGGACCTCATAATAACAAGAGCACCGCTTGTATAAAAATGACAAAAACAATTTTAAATATTTAAATATAATTAAAAAATATACTTTAAAAATATAGATTTATAATAAAAATGTAAATTATAAATAAAATTAATGATCTAGAAAATTATATTAATAATTCTAATTAATATTAATTCAAACGATGCTAAATTTCTTAAATTAATATAAAATATTTTGTAAAAAAATCTCAATTTTATAATAATTTTTATTTAAATAATTTAAAAATAAATAAAAATTACTAGAATACAAATAAAATAATTAGTAATAAGAGTTGATGCATTAAAATATAGATCTTTAAAAATAAAAAAAGAAAATAATTATAAAAATTATAAATAAAAATTCAACTTATAAAAAATTATTAAATTTAGAAAATAAAAAATACTAAAATAATAATAAAATAAAAGCAAAAAAATAATATTATAAAATTTATAAAAAATAAAACAGTCTTTTAATAAAATTTTTATTAAAAATTTAAATTTTAAACAAATTAAAAATTAATATTAAAGTTAAATTAATAATTTTAAAAATATAACAATATTTTTAATAAAAATAATATTTTTAATTTTTATTATGTATTAAAAATCTAATACATAACCATCTATTTAATATGTTTTGAATTTTTTTATCTGAATTTCTATTCTATAATAATTTGTCCATTTTAATTTTCAGTTGTCTGGATCCACAACGGTGCGAGGAAAGTGGCATGGAGTTGTCACAAGTGGAAACACTTCACCTAGAAAAATGTTATTGGCAAACCATATAAAAAAGGTTTATATTTACCATGCATAGAAATTAATTTCATATTATATATAACCAAAATAACAGAAAGAATATTTTGTAGCATTTTTTTGTCCCCGAATGGCGGTCGGCTTGAACCCATCCACATCATTATTCTTCTGCGTTGACAAATCCAACTTATCTGTCCATTTCTTTCCAATATTTTCCATAGATAGATATGAACATAGTGAGTGAACGTATTCATAAGCCATGCACAAATTATTCAATTCATAGTACTTGTGCCAAGCATATTGAGAAGAAAATTGACGAAGTAATTGAAACACGCCAAATTCAGAGGTGTATATATATAACATTAACAATATAAAATATTTTATGTAAATATATAATTATATCTGTTTTTTATGATTATTTACATTATTAATATAAAAAATAATTATTTTTATTAATATAATATTCTATAATTAAATGTACACATAAAATTACAACAGTGCATCGAAATTAATATATAATATATTTTAGTAATAATGATCGATGAAGTTTATGTTAGGTTATATAAAGTAAGATATAATAATAACACAAATTTAATTAACATGTGTTTTAAAATTACCAATTAATTTTTTATTTTTTCTTAAATATTTATATTAACTAAAATAATCAGATAAAACTATTTAAATTTATCTTGTTTAATATTTATTAATTATTACTATAATTAATAAATATTGAATAAGATGATTTTGGATTTTTTTTACTAGCATTACCGTAATTAATAATAATGATTTTAAGATATTTTTTCATTTCTCATCAATGATTAATAATTAATAAGGTGTATGCATATGAGATGAAGAATTTTAAGAATTTTCAATGTAGTGTGATAAAGAACCGCATATACTTAATAACCACCTTGAGTAATAGGTTGACTTTGTCAAATAAGAGACGCGCAATAGGTATTAGGAAAGTGGCAAATAGTGTTGCTTTTTGCTGAGTAATAATGATGAATTAATGAATGGTGTATGTTGAGTAGTAGTTATCAGCCATAATACTCTCTCACACAACTAGCTAGCCCCTTATTAAGTGCATCTTATATATGCGACTTAGGCACGGAAACTAGCTGGAAGGGAAGCTTCATTATACTCTCTTACTCGTTTATATTATCATCTCAAAGTCCTCCACCTCTTTTTGACTCTTTCCTTGAATGTATATGTAATGTGTTCCTACTTTGATTTATGCAACACGCACACCACCCTATCTGTCACCAATTCATAACAAGAATTTCCTCAGAAACTATACGAAAAATTATTCTGTGTGCACAGCTTTTAATTTCTTTATCTTCATTCTGTATTTATAACCTTGCATGTACAGAGTTGCTATATATGGGGGCAAAATAATCATATCATATTATCATGCATTAAGATCCTTTACCTAATTAAGTTAAATATAACTAATTATAGAAAAAGTTCTTCAAGTCAACATTGTACGATCAATGTCATATAGATAAGATTTAACAAAAAAAAAAATCTAAAATTTTGAAAATTAAGAACATCTAAAACTTAATTAAAAGAAATATCTGAGATCAAAAACTCAATAAAACTTAATTTTTAATGAGTTTTATATTGAATTTATTTCATAATTTATTATAATATTAGCTAAAATTGACTGAAGGTTTGTTTGAAAATTTTAGAATTAATTTTTTTTTAACTTTTGACTTATAAAACTAAATTATAACTTTCTAAAAAATTATTTAGGAGTTTATAGAGAAGTTAAAAAAATGACTTTTTCTTATAATACTTTTACTTTTCATCATATTTTTATAAAATAAATACTTTTAAAGTTAAAAATCCAAATACAAAATAACTTATTTATAAATTACTTTTAATAAAATCATTTATTATTTAAGTTATTTTATTAAAAAGAGCTTAATTAAGTTGGTTACTCAAACTGGACCTGAATAACTTTTATAGTATTATTCTTAATTATACTAAATAGTTGCCATGCTGTAAATATGTGTAGGTATACTGTATGTATGCAAATAGTAATAGTCGATGTTCAGTAATTAATGCCTTTAATTAATTAGCACCCACATATATAATTTTCAATAAAATCGGCTGTTGCCAGTACAGTAATCAAGTTACTACGTACTAGCTAAGTTAGTGATAAAAAAAAGTCAACCATAGCTCTCTTGTATGATTTTTAACCAACTGATGGCAGAACATACTAATCCCAATATTTGAACATAAGTACAAAGATTAAATTAAGATAATTTGTTAAAAATAAAATTTAAGAGAAAATTTGCCTCCCGTCATTATTACCAATAATTTATACTTATCTTTAGCTAGCTATACAAATTAAATCATGCAGCAGGTGTCCTATAATGACATCTAAAAAACGATAGAATACCTAAAATAATAAGAAAATTAAATTTCTAGAAGGAATAGCCTTGTCTAATTGTTAACAGACCTGGATTGAAGTAGTACTACTTTAATATGCGATAGAATTATAAATCATTAGCGTACATCTTTTTATTTGTATAAGATTTTGAAACAAGTAATTTTATAATATGATATTAAAATTTAATTCTTATAATTCTAAAAAAATATATAAAATTTTACATAAAAAGACGTATTGAAGATACAATTGTATATTTTTCTCTGATTAAGAAAAGTAATTAGTTTGCAAGTTGCAACCAAAACCAGGTCAATGAAAATTGACCCCTAACGACCAAGACAAAAGGATAATAAGAAAAGGTTCATTCATGGCACTTTTCGTAATAATAGGGAAAACAAGGGTTTTTTTGGATTTATCCTAGTATAAATACATAGTGTTTAATAAAGTCCAAGGACATAAGCTAGCAATCACATACACAACATTTCTCAAGCATATTGCTTTGTATCCTTTGCAACCTTAACATTAGCTTTGCACATTCTCTAAGATATATATTTAAATCAAGTTGTCACGCAGATACAATATTATATGGTGGAGATGGCTAAAATGTTCACCATTCAATTTTTTTTCAAATCCCTTTTCTTCTTTTGGTACCGTTTCTTCTTCAAGCCGCTCAAGAACTTCCAAAGAACCAATAGTATTAGCTACATCACCACCACCATTGCAACCACTCAATCATCGTTCAATAAGTACCGCAAGTTCTCTTCTTATTCTTCTTCTCTTCTTCACCGTTCAGACCTCAAGGAGCACACCCTCTTGTTCGACGTAGAGGGTGCGCTCCTGAGGTCTTCTTCGGTGTTCCCTTACTTCATGCTCGTTGCTTTCGAAGCCGGAGGGCTCGTAAGAGCCATTGTTCTCGTTCTCACGTACCCACTTGTTTGCTTAGTCGGAGAAGATTTGGGGATGAAGATAATGGTGATGGTGTGCTTCTTTGGGATCAAAGAGAAAAGCTTTAGAGTTGGGAGTGCTGTTCTTCCAAAATTCTTGTTGGAAGACGTAGGTTCAGAGATTTTTGAGGTGGTGAATGGTGCTGGAAAGAGAGTTGGGTTGAGCAAGATGCCACGTGTCATGGTAGAGTGTTTCTTGAAGGAGTATTTGAAGGTTGACTTGGTTGTGGGAAGAGAAATGAAAGAGTTTTGTGGTTACTTCTTAGGGTTTATGGAAGAGAGAAAAAATAATAATAATGCTTTGGAGCTTGTTCAAGAAGGGAAAGGAAGTTGTTCTTCCAATATTATTGGAATTTCAGGATTCCGTAATAAGGATTTTCGTCATCATGAGATCTTTTCCCGTTGCAAGGTTGGTCTTCTATATCAATTATATTATTATTATTAACTTTTTCGTATATACTTAATTTATATATAATGTATAACTTATTGGGTGCATTTATCGCTTCTTGCTTGTGGTATTTTATTCGATGATATTAAGTGTTGTTGATTTTTTTAAAATTTTTTATATGTTCATAAATTTATTGTATATATGCATAGCAACATTAATATAATAATGTTATAATATTACTATTTTCAGAAATTTAATCTGTTTATAATATTACATATATACAGACCCAATTATTTTTAACATAAAGTGTTTGTAAACTATAATTTGTATTCAAGTTTCATTATTAAAATAAGGAAAAACAATCACCTTAATTCACAGAGTTACCATATATAGTGGTCGAGATTGGTTTTGTATGTAATATGTGATTAATTAATTTTAGGGTTAAGACATGCTTATTTATATAAAGAAATCTATATAATACACATCTAATCATTTGTTATCGTATCCGTGAAAGTAGTTGTTTTTAAACTCATTATTTAAATAACTATCTAATAAATGTATGAATTTAATTGAATAGTAATTGTTGGTGTATGAAATTAAACTTATTCATCAGTATGCAAATTTACTATTAATTGATCTAGAACATGATTTTTTTTTGTGGCTTGATTTATTACATGTTAACTACCGTGAGAACGGATTGCAAAAGATAGAATATCAATTATATGAAACTGATAAAAAAAATACATCAATAATTATATTTTAAATATAATCTCTTTACATTATTTTTTGAGTTTTTGTGACTTTACACAATTTTTTATTTTATTCGAGAATCAATATAAATAAACCTTAAATTTTTGTCATAAAAATTTAAGTTGATAAAACAATATATATAAATGATTATATATCTAATGAAATTATTAATATGAAAATTAAAGTCCTAAAAATTTTCTATCTTGTAATTAGCAGCATGCATCTAAATAAAAATAGTGGAAACTCAGGTGTAGTCGACTTCACGTAAAGTTGATAATTGAGAAATATTAGATGATTTAACTGATTTAACTAAATTTTTATCTAATGATTCTCAACTATCAACTTCACGTAAAATTGACTACACCTGAAGTTTCACCATAAAAAGTAGATAGGATCATGAAAATATGTTGATTATGAAAGAAGAAGCCACAAGTAATTTCGTCTAATTTGTGTGTTTTGTGTGACCAATAATTATTAGGAAGTGTACTTGGTGAGCGACGGAGACAAAAAGAGCTGGCAAAAGCTATCAAGAAACAAATACCCTAAATCACTCATTTTTCATGACGGAAGATTAGCGCTCAGACCCACACCATTGGATTCTCTTGTCATCTTGACATGGTTTCCGTTCGCAGTCGTCCTCGCCTTCGTCCGAATCGTTGCCGGACTCACCCTCCCTTTTGACATCTCAATTCCACTATTAGCCCTAACCGGCATGCGCCTGGACAGTTCACTCCCGGCGCAAACAAATGAACATGCTTATAATAATGAAGAGAAAGTAAAGGGAAACATGTACGTGTGTAACCACAGAACATTGTTGGACCCTTTGTACTTGTCATTCTTGTTGCGCAAGAAAGTAGTAGCGGTAACATATAGCTTAAGCAGAATGTCGGAGATACTAGCGCCGATCAAGACGGTGAGGTTAACTCGGAAGCGCGAGGAAGATGCGAGGATGATGAAGGAGTTGTTAATGGAAGGGGACCTTGTTGTGTGCCCTGAAGGGACCACATGTAGAGAGCCATATTTATTAAGGTTTAGTCCTTTGTTTTCTGAACTATGTGATGAGATATCACCGGTTGCAATTGATAGCCATGTGAGCATGTTTCATGGTACAACCGCTGGGGGTCTTAAGTGCATGGACCCTCTCTTCTTTCTCATGAACCCTTTCCCTTCTTACTCCGTTCACCTTCTTCACACTGTCACCACTTCTTCTTCTTCGGATGATGATGATAATGTCAGCAGGTTTGAAGTTGCTAATCGAGTTCAGAGTCAAATTGCTGAGGCTTTGGGATTTCAATGCACCAAACTTACAAGAAAAGACAAGTACTTGATTTTGGCGGGTAATGAAGGCATTGTTTCCAGCAGTTCCAACAAGTAGTACTCATATATATATAATGAGAGAGATGGAGATACTTTTCATTTTGTTTATTAATTTTTTTTTGCCATTTATTATCCTTGTACATATGTAAAGCAATAATAATAATAATAATAATAAATATTGATTTTTATTCATGTATTTCTCGTTATGTAAATAGAGATTATCCCAACATTTAAAAATAATAAAATAAATTTTAACATAATTATTGATAGTTTATATTATATATATGATAATAGATTGGTTTTATATAAATAACCATTCGAGTACTTCCAAAAACTTAAATTGATTTTAGGTTCACTAAGCTAAGTATCGAACTCTTAACTTTTTAGGTCTAGCATTTTAATACCATGTCATGATACCACTCATCTCAAAAATTTCAGCTAATGAAAAAAGGTAACACTAATGGTTATATTTCTAATACTCTATAAACCTCCATTGTACACATTGTACAAATATTCTATTGATTTCTCATACTTTCTTTACGTTATGCTAATTATTTTTAATTTTAAAATTTATTAAAAATAAAACTCTAAATTTTTTAAACTAATAAAAAAGAATAACATGAATAATCATATATATATATCTCTAATATAACCTGAATGGGGTAGTGTTGTCTACACAAGTGTCTATAGGTTGTATTTTCCTCATGTTAATGTTCCATGTCGTATGTATAGTGGCATATATGGTGGTTGGGTATTCATTGTTGCAACTAATGAAGTGTCGACCCTTCTAAGTCCTAACCTGCTTTAACTATTTGTTTCATCTAATTATTTTGAAATCATGTTGTGTGGCCATGGATGGAGTATCTGAACGACATGGCTCACCTAGTTATAGCTACCATGTCAGTAGCTAAAGGTTCATTATTTATTTATTTATTTCTCCATATAACACCTCTGTATGTCTTAAGTCTTGACTCTACTACATGATGCCATTGATTGTTTTATATTTAACTGAAATTAAATACACTTGGATATGATATGATTGATCGAGTTTTCTGGGACTGAAATATGACTTCACAAAATTAAATGGGCTCGTATTTGCTGTAGTAGGGTAATCCAACAATATTTGGGTGCGGGACATTTAAAAATTAATTCGCCAACCCAACTTTGGTCATCTCATTCATATATCCCGTATAGGTGCAGTCGTCTAAATTATTCAAAGTTAATAAGATACGTATTTAATTTTAATTTCTTTTTGTAATTTTAAATTAGATCAAGTTTTGTTCATCATTACAAAATTAAGAATAATAATGATACATGATGAACAATTTTGTACTTAATATGTTTAGATCACATATATAAAACAAAAAAAATAAAGAAATTAAATAATTAATACAATCTAGTATGTTTTTTTTTCTGGCATGTGAAAACAAAATTATTCATATTTCTCTTGTCTGAAATATGAAAAAAATTGGATTTTGTTATTTCTGTCTATAAATAAGATATGCTTTAGTTTTTTGGAAAAGATTCGTAAAAGACATATTTAAAAGAAAAAAAAAAAAGCGACAGCAATAATAACGACATTGAAGAAAGAAATATGTAAAAAAAAAGGGTAGTATGTACATGCAAAAAAATGAAAAAATAGAAGCTTGTAATGACTTAATTGAAAATTTAGTTTAAAAAATAATTTAACGTCTAGTTTTTTCACACATTTTTTACTCCATAGATTATTGTAGATATAATTAGTTGTGATCGCAGCGCAGATTATTAATACGTACTACACACTATTAAATTTCACCCACGTGATGACAAAGTGAACGGTACAAGTTGGGTCAAGCAAAGGAAAAATTTAAAACCGGCAACTTTATTAAATTTTGTCTAATATGTAATCAGTAAAAAAAATAAATAATTAAATATTATTGAATGAAATCTCACACTATTAAAAATATTATTAATAACTACTTGATAGTTACAAATCACAAAAATTGATGTTTCCTAACACTCTCTCGCAACAAAATATATGAGGCAGATTTATGCCGACAACCTCACTAACAGAGATTTACGCTTACATAAAAAATGAAAAATATCAGGCTCAGGTAGTAATGTCTTCTTAAATACTTCATCTACCAAAAGAAAAATGTGAATACATGTATATTTACGTGGAGCTTCTCTGATCTAAGTTCTCTATATACCATTCATTATTCAACACTATTACTATTTCTGTGAATTGGTTATTGTTCTTTGATTTCTCCCATGTATGTTTATTTGCTTTTCTTCTAGTAAATTTCTCATATGTTTTGAATGCGATGGATTTGATATATATGTAAGTATTTACGCACTCTAATGATGCGTTAGGAATTGAAAACGCAAATTAAAGGATCCCAGGAGAGGAAGAGTTAATATAATAATCCAACTATGTAAACTAATTGACGCAATATATATATAACCTAGATAATAACCTAACTTGATAATTATCATATGAGACGTTAATTTTACAATTTAAACTCATAACTTTGAGATCATACAAAAATAACTTAACAAGTTACTTTAAAATTTTGTAACTCACATGCATACAGTTATTTTTATATAAAATTGATAATTAAAAATAATTAAATTTTAATTTAATTAAATATGTTAAATTATCTAATAATTTTTAGTTATTAATTTTATATAAGATAAAAATTTATATATAATTATCTTTATATGAAATTAATATTTAAAAATTATTAAATAATTTAATAAATTTAATTAAATTATCATCTAACAATTTTTAACTATCAATTTTATATAAAAATAATTACATATAAATTTTTACATTTATATAAATACAACTGCACCTGAATTTTACTATATATGTATGTATATATTATATAAAAGAGAGATCAAACAATAATGATAGTCAAATGAATCCATGCATATGTATGACTTCCATGTCCTTATTAATATGAAGAAAGCTACGTACAGTCTAATAGTCGGATAGGGATATTATTTAATTAGTTTCCTTAATTAATTAATAACTACTCTCTCCAGCTATTTTCCGTTGCTATTTATTCTGAGTTTATGACCATTATTTATAATTTAAACCTTAATTAATTAAGATACGCAGTGGCGTAGCGGACATGCCATTAAGCCAATCAGAATTCAGAAAGAAAGCGACAACACTTTGAGAGAGAGTCACATCACAAGTTAAACAATATAATGCATATGCTTTTTAATTTCAATGCTAGGGAAAGTTCCTAAGTTTTCAATCCCCAAAACTTTACGAGTAAAGTACGCGTTGAGCATGTAATCCACTTTCGTTGAACTATATTGCATTGCGATCGATCATATTGCTAATGACCAAAGATGAACCAAATCACAGAGTCACAAATTAACATACAAAAATTAAAACATAAATAAACCAAATCATCCGTATACCTATGCATAACGACGGAATACGTGTCCCCAGCTTCAGTCTGTCAACCTTTTCATGGAATAATTAAAAGAAGGTAGAAATTTATAGTGATGACTAAATACTTATTTTGGTTTTTAAAATGTATATAATTATTTATTTTAATCTTTAAATTTAAAATTTTTTATAATGATTTTTTAGATTTAAATTTAGGAATTAATTTGATCATTCAATCTCAGTAAACAGAGTATTAAGGTAGTAATTTTTCGGTCACACACTAGATACTGTAACGGTCAATTGATGTGACCAAATTCATATTTATATTCAGTGTAATTTTTCAAATTCTAATTTTCTCAAATCCTAATTTCTCCTATTATTTATTTGAGTTCGATTGTTCTTCAACCTCCTTCCTCTTGTCTTCATATTTTTTTTATCTTCTTCTTACTATTTTTCTTCTTGTTGAAGATTTATCATTCCTGATCCCTCAAACATTACTTTTTATACTATAAAGATAAAAATCAAATTTCACGTAACCATTTAAAATTATATAATCCTAACCCCCAATCAACATCATTTCCTACTCCATTTATAAAAAACACAGCATCCCCAAATCCCAACCCAACCCTAAACCAACATATAAGAAATCAATAAAATCCTAGAAAAATAGTAGCAATATAGCATAATGGTTTTCGGAGTAAAATTTCATAATGGTCCCTCAGATTGAGCCTGTGCACCAATGTTACCCCTGACTTTCGAAATGCTCTAATTGCACCCTTCAGATTGAGCTCCGTGCGAAATCCTGGTCCCTCCACCTAATTCTGGCGTGACTCAGCAGCCGGAGCGCTGAGCTGGCTGCTTATGGTCCACGTAGGCAGCCTTAAACGACGCCATTTTGCCTGGATGGTGTTAATGAATCAGGACGACATCGTTTTGCCTTGGAGGGGAATTGAAAGGTTGCTTGGGGAGAGGGTTGATCATTCGTTAGTCTTTCTCCTACTTCTCTTCAGACGTTTCTTCTCTCTGTCGTCCAGAGAATGCTCTGACATTAGGGCACGTTCTGGTTAGTGCTTGACTGAGTTCATTGCCAGGAGAAGGAAGGACGGCACAGGTACGAAGTTGTTGAAGCAGAGGATATCGTCATCGTCAGCTACAACAAGGTTAGTAATACAATGTGTAGTTGAAGTTTAAATTTTTTTTTTTGGGTTTTCACTGATGGCTCTTCACGTGGTATGTTGATTGAAGGAGAGTTCATCTTCGTTTGGTGTTTTGTTTAGATTTCTATGTTGTTAGGTTTTTTGTGGTTACGTTGTTAGGAAGGGGTTTGGGTTGCTCTATTTTTTTCTTCCTCAAAGAAGGGTTGTATATGTTTAATTTGTTTGTTTACTTATCTGGCAAATGGATGAAGTACTGGACATTATGTTTCATCATGGAGGAAGTTTTGAAAAGGGTGTGGATGGAAAGATTGGTTACTATCCGGACAACAGAAACTGCCTTGGTGATGTTGAGGTGGATAGGCTGGATGTATTTTACCTGAGAAACTATTATAAGGAGCTAGGTTATGAGAGAATGAAGGAAGTTTGGTGGCTTATACCTGGAAAAAGCATAGGGGAGGGATTGAGGAAGTTAAATAGTGATGCAGACCTAAGAGAGATGTGTGAGATGGGTTCACAGAATGCGGGTCTTGTTGATATCTACATTGAACATGAGGTTTCGTCACCTGAACTGATAGAAGGGGAGGATGTTATGGTATACATTGATGATCAAGTAAGGGACCTTGGGACGCAAGCTAAGGAAAATGTTGCAGCTGCCCCACACGATGCTGCTAGGCCAAATAATAAAAAGAATCATACTGCTAATGTGAGTCGACCTAGGGAGGAAGGGGTAAAAGCATCTGTTAAGGTGCCAACTGAACAAAAACTTAAAAAGAAGGCCAAGAACACCCCAAAACCAAGTCAAACAAAAGTTTATAGGAGGTATTGCCTGAGGTCTGCCACTGGGATAGGAGGCACAAAGGCTCAGAAAAGGGGACAGGGTAGCAAGATCCCAGTGATGTTGATGTCCTCTGATGAGGAGTCCTTTAATTCTGATGATAGTTCAGAAGATGAGCCCTATAAACCAGTAAGGGAAGACAGCTCATCTAATTCATGTGCTGCGGACCCTGTTCCTTCACGTAAGGTAAAGGGTAAGAAGAAAACAAGTAATAAGAGTGATTCACATGATGAGGGTAAGGGAAAGAATAAGATGAAGGATAAGATTTGTGTTGATGACGATGCTTATGTGGAGGGTAATTCTGATGTTGAAGTGGATTTTGGGAAAGTTGGAACTGATAAGAATGATGATTATGATGCATACGATCTTGGGACTGATTCTGATGGTGCCAACTCTTGGCATTCATTGGAGATGAAAACCCCACCCAACTCTGAAGACGAATTAGAAGAGGAGACCGAGTCTAATGAGGTGTTTCCAGTTTTTAGAGAGGGGGCTAGGTTCGGGGAGCTTCACTTAGAGGTTGGAATGAAGTTTAATACGAAGTGGGATTTTAAAGAGGCTGTTAGGGAGTACACCATCCAGGAGGGAAGGCGTATTCGATTCAATAAAAATGATAGGAAGAGGCTTAGGGCAGTTTGCAAGGTGAAGGAATGCAGTTAGGTTATCTTTTCTTCCAAGGACCGAGACGATACTTGCTGGCAAGTGAAGACTTTCAGAGATAATCATAGCTGTGCAAGGGAGGATAAGAACAGAGCAGCCAATCGTAACTGGGTTGCTAGTAAACTGGTGAAGAAAGTCAGAAAGTATCCCAACTTCAGGCATTGTGATGCAAACACTTTCTTCAAGACCAAGTATGATCTGTCATTGAATAGGAACTCGATCTCAAGGGCACTGTCTGATGCTAGAAACCTTGTATATGGTGATGAAAAGGCACAGTATGCAATGGTGAGGGACTATGGGGAGATACTACTGAAGACCAACCCGGGTTCAACTGTCCAAATTTGCACCATCCCACAGCCAAACGGTGATGTCATATTTGAGAAAATGTATGTGTGTTTAAGTGGTTGCAAGAATGGATTTAAGGCAGGATGTCGTCCACTCATTGGACTTGATGGTGCTTTCCTGAAAACTGTCTTTGGAGGGCAGATTCTATCAGCTATTGGGCAAGATGCAAACCACCACATATATGTCATTGCTTGGGCAATTGTGGAAGTTGAAAACACTGCCAACTAGAAATGGTTCCTGGAACTATTGCACGTAGATTTGGGAGATTACAATACACATGATTGGTGTTTCATATCTGATATGCAAAAGGTACATGGCTGCTAATCCCTTCAGATTTAGTTTCCTGTTTGGTTGCTTCACTGTGTTATAATATACTGGATCTGTAAGAGGCTTGCTGATATGTGAGTAGGACTACTGTAGATGCACGATAGTAAAAGTTATGAACAATTATGGTGCCTTTAATAGAAACTCAAGGACTATTATGGTGAAAATATTAGAAGTCAGGGTCTATTATGGTGAAAATTAAAAAAGTCAGGGTCTAATTCGGTGAGCATATAACTGTGTATTCTACAAACTTCTCTCCGCTGTATCTGTGTTAATTATTATTTGCATCCACTCTGTGTTGCAGGGACTCATAAATGCTGTACAGGAGGTGATGCCCAATGTGCATCACCGTTTCTGTGTATGGCATTTGTGGAAGAATTTCAACAAGTAATGGAAAGATCTGGAGCTAAGAGGCTTGCTGTGGGATTGTGCACGAGCCACAACCTTTGAGGAATTCAGGGAACATAGGAAAAAGTTGAAGCGGCTTAATCCGAAGGCATGTGCATACCTAGAAAAGTGGCCAACACATTCTTGGACAAGATCTCAGTTCAGTCACAAGCCAAAGTTAGACTCAATATGTAACAATGCGTGCGAAGTATTCAACGCAAAGATTAAGGAAGCTAGGAGGAAGCCTATAATCACACTGCTGGAAGAGGTTAGGATGTTCGTAATGAGGACGATGGCCAAAAATAAAGTAAAGTTAGATAATCATGTAGGGATACTTCCCCCAGTGATCAAGAGCAGACTGGAGAAGCCGAGGAAGGAATCTAGGCAATGGCAACCAATCTGGGCTGGAGACACCGGATACGAGAAGTTCGAGGTACATGGACACCCTACACACCATGTAGTGGATCTGGGGAAAAGGCTATGTACTTGTCAGTTTTGGATGCTAACAGGTAATGTATTTAATTGTTACTTAATTATTTAACTACTCTGCCTAGTGAGTCTAATTAACTATGCACCTAATTGTTATTGCTGATTATGGTGTTGCAGGAATCCCATGTGTGCACGCATGTGCTGCTATTGCTAGGGTCAACAAGTGGCCAGAGGATTTCTGCCACAAGCTCCTCACAATGGAGTCCTTCAAAGCCACTTACTCCCACCACATAAATCCTTTACCTGGCCAACAATTATGGGAAAGATCTGAGGCTAACAGACCATTGGCACCTTTGGTTAAGAGGAAAACTGGACAGCTCCAAACCAAGAGAAGGAAGGATGCGGATGAGGGGGTCAGTCTAGCAAGAAATCAAAGCCAACCACCACTCTGAAGAGATATCTACGACCATTCACTTGCAAGTATTTCTTGTAGAAAGGTCATACAAAAAGAGGGTGTGAGAAGAAGAAGGCTGTTGAAGCTGCAGAGGCTGAGAAGAAGAAAGCTGCAGAGGCTGCTGCTAAAGACCCTAAGGCCGCTACTCAGAATGTCACTGCAACTGCCTCTGCGTCAACTACAACAACTACTTCCAATGCACATCAAGCTGCAATTGCCTCTGCTACTGCTACAGGCTCTGGAACTGCAACAGCGTCTGCTACTGCTACTGCATCTGCCCCTGCTCCTGCCACTCTTGTGGATGTGGATGTCCAGTAGGCTGAGATTGATTTGTCTCAGCCCTCATACTCTGAAGCTGAAAACTCCCAAAAGGTATTGTGTTTAATAATGCTTCATGTAGTGTGTTTTTATTATTTGTCTTATTTTATAGGCCTTATGTCAAATATTGTCTGCATTGCAGGAGCATGAACAAAACAGGAACACACCTACAAGACCTAGGAAACTGCCACTTAGAAGAAGGTCACCTACTCCAACTGGCTCTGCATCATTCAATCCAATGGAGGGAGCTAGTGAGGCAACTACAGCAAGGCTCACCAACTTCCTCAAGTTTGTACCCACCCCAGGGTTCAAACCGCCAAGAAAGAAGTGATTATGATCCTAGCTTTAGGTTGAAATTATGAAAGATTGTAATATTTTGTGAAACAATTATCTTAGTCTCTTTTGTTTGGTCATGGTGATTTATAGACACCTCTGCAACTTTTAAATACTAACTAAGTTGCTGAAATCTAGCTGAAACAATGCTCAGAATTTTTTGGCTTCTTATTGTCATCAATGTATTATTGCAGAATTTTATATAAACTATTTTTATTGTCATTCAGTTATGAATTGTGCCTTATGTAAGCTTTCCCTACTGTTGCTTATCCATATCAATTATATTTACAAAAACAAAACCAAATAGTCATTCAATATATCAAAAATAATCTAATGTCAATTACATTGTTCATAAACTGGATTACACTGGTTCTGTGTTTCAGTTCTCACCCTAATCAAACCTTCAACAGTAACATCAACACAAACACAACTAACACGAATACCCCTAAACCAAGCACTTGGACCATCAGCTTTACATTTCTCACATCTGCTTCTAGTTTGCCCACCTTCCATGCAATGTTCATCTTCATCCCAACATGCTCATCTTCTTCATCAGACTTCAACAGCACCTCATCCTGTACCAAATCTGCCCAGACAAATAACCCACACCAATTCTTTCCACTAGTCTGTAAATATGCGTCAACCTTATCAAACAACTACCTCAACCAACCAACACTATAAATTTCAGCCAGTAATTGCACTCACGTTATGATTCGGACACCTGAAGAACGGCTTATTAGGATGACTCTCCGTCCCTGACCAACGAAGGACAGGCCTGCACCCACAACCACACCACTCTGGAACTACTGAACGCCGGCTACGCACATTGTTCCCTCTCCAGTTTTCAGTCGCAGATGAGCGATTCGACCTTTGAGAAGCATGACTATCACTCATGGCGAGAGAGGACGAAGAAGAAGAATAAGAGGAAGAGGGAAGAAGAGCTTGAGCTGGACGACAAATCAATTCACACAGGAAGAGGGAAGAACAACTTAGGGTTTATAATTGGTACCAGGGACTAATTCAGGGAATTCAGAGATTCTTTAATGATAGTCCACATCAGCTAGCCGTTTCAGGCTGCCTACGTGGACCATAAGCAGCCAGCTCAGCACTCCGGCTGCTGAGTCACGCCGGAATTGGGTGGAGGGACCAAGATTTCACACGGAGCTCAATCTGAAGGGTGCAATTAGAGCATTTCGAAAGTCAGGGTAACATTGGTGCACGGGCTCAATCTGAGGGACCATTATGGGGTTTTACTCTGGTTTCTGATTAACAAGTACACCGGCACCATGGAGTAGAATCATACATGCATTTTGAAAATAAATTAAAAATTTTATAAAATTAAATTTCAATATTAATGATTATCTTGGCTGCACTACAGCAAATGTGGAGGATAGTGATGGTTAATTGACAGCTGTTTATTAAACTGTTACAAATTGGCAAGATAGTAGCGACTATAATAATGATTTGGGTTTCTGCTACAAAAGAAACCAAGATAGCGACGGTTAGCTTCCCAACTGCTGCAAATCAAACCAAGAAAAGAGCCAGCGGCCCCAAGTGCCCCCTCACTCACTCGACTAGAAGTCCAGAGCTCTGAAGTTCAATACTCCCCCTTCTCCAACCCTAGCTTCTCTTCGACCACCCACGCAGTGCCACCATTGATCATCACCTCCCAGCGTCTCTGTCGAAACCACAAAACCACGACCATCATCATCATCTTCTTCTTCCACTTTTGCCGAACAACCACTGCGAAAATCCTTTCTCTCTCTCTTCCCCTGTCTCCTGCCTTTTTCTGTCTAGCCGCCGGCTATCATCTAATGCCACCGCAACCATCTTCTTCTCCTCCTTACAACCTTGCATTGTGGGTCTCTAGCTCATCTCTGCCTCCCCCATTCCCAGTCGCTGAATCAGAATAGAGCCATTCTAGTTCCAGCGAGTTCAGACGCAATAGCGGTTGGTCACTGCCGCTGCATCCCTCTCTCCTGTGTTCTTGCTCTGTCCTTCGACTCAGGTTCGCAGATCACCTTTTCTTTTCTGTTTTAGTTAATTTAGGATTAGTTATATGTTGATTCTAGTGTTAATTTGATTTGGTTAGAATTAGGATTTTCTGATTAGAATTAGTGTTAGTTTATACATAGTTAAACATGCTATTAAGAGCTTCTTCAGTTTGAATTTCAAATTGTTTGGATTGATTGATTGATATTTTGCTGAGTCATTGCGAAATGCTGCTTATTTTTCATATCATTGGTGCTGAATTTTGAATTGATGTTGCAAAGAATACTTGTTAGTACTATTTTGTGTTGTTTATACTTTTGCATGCCAAGTGTTCGACAATATGCCAAGTGTTTTGAATATGTTTTAAAGTTCTATACAGATATGATCTATGATATGGACACTATGGATGATAATGTTTGATCCATTTAGTGCACCCAACCTAATGAAAATCCTAGTGTTGACACCATGGAAGTTGATGCCAATGTGTATATAGATGTTGGGAAGATGGTTGCTGCGCATGCTTGTTGGTTCATATCTTGATTTAAGTAGTAGCATTACAAAGATATTGGAGGAGCAAGGGAATTAAGATAACTTCTTAAAAATGTTGATATCCAGCAATTTTTTGTTGGCTTATTACAACCAAATTACTAATTATTTTGCATTTCAGGCACCCTTTGAGACCAAAAGAAGATCAAGTGGTTCCCCAGTTATAAATTGGCAATGGAAGGCAGTGGCCTTGAATGTTGGGAGCAAGTCATCAAGTGCATCAGCACTTTTTTACCTCTAGAACAAGTGAGTTGATACACACACACACACACACAAAAGGGCAGTGCAACATGTGTTGATAAATGGAAGGCAGTTTTTATATCTTGTGGTAAACTTCAAGTTTGTCATTTGTATAACTTTTTACCTTATGATAACAGAATTTAGTTGAGACTTTCACAAATTTTACCTATTATGGACATGGCTATATGCCTAAATCCCTTTCTTTAAGAATGGAATTACTAATGTATGCATATTTCTGTATTATTTAGTAATACCAATGTTATTTACAAGTTTTGTTCCTTGACTTTTGAATCAGCTTGTCTGCTCATCAAATCTTTTACATATAGGAGTGTGTGATGATTGTTGACACTTTATCCATTATAATTTGGCAATGTCACATCATTCATTTCATTTTATATTTTATATGTTACTCATTACAGATGAATATAACTATAGATTTTTTCACTCGTCATGTTTTTTTGACATATTTTAATTTGCTTTGTCTTCTGTTTGTTTGACTGCTTGTTTGCTCTTATTTTTCTATTTTAAAATTGGGAGAAATAATTTAAATTTTTTTCTCTTCTTGTTTCTCAAATTGGTGTTTCCTTTGGGAAGGAGAAATCTCCTTTTTGTTTCTATCTTGTGTAAAATATAATACAGATAACCTTTTTGCATAAAGGTTTTGACGAGACTCGCAGGCTTAGTCTAAAAAACGAGACAGAGTAGGTTGCTTTATCTGTATCAAGCTATCTTTACTTGGTAGCATTTTCATTTAAATATGCCTTGAATCGTTACCTTGTTTATGAATAATGTAGATGGTACGTCATTCTTCTGCATCTAGTGAAATCAGAATGCTAGTTTTGGACTCTATGGTAAGCATATTGTTACTCAGAATTTCAATCTTTTATGAGGTGGAATCCATTTCAATTTCTTTTGGCTTAATCCATGGCTTGTTTAGGTGCCAGGCGGTCCACCTTTTAAACATTTGGAACCAGTTGATGTGCTTGTTCGTGTCAATAGGAAGTAAGTTTGTCATGATATACGACTTTAGTAGTAGATCACAAAATCATATAATTCTTTTCAGCTTACAATCTGCTTGAATTTGGTATTCACAAAATTCACTTTGGATTCAGAAATTTTTTAAATTATTTATTTTTGTGAATATTATTCAATATAAATGGGTCAAGGTTTTACTTTTGGTCTTGTATAATTTGAAATCACATGTTTATTTAGCTCTCATCATCCGTGTATAAAGACAGTAACCATTACTAACTCATTAGGGATGACTAATTATTATAATTAATTATATCATTATTACATTAATGATCATCATATAAACCTAAGGTCCAGTAGCAGATACTTTAGATTCATCTATGAAAAGTCCACATGTTATCACCTACTAGTGGAAATTGTAACAATTATGAACACTAACTTTCTGTTGTTGTAGGACAAATTTGGTGTAAGGTCTCTGAGACACAACCCTGTAGAAAATGATGGCAACCCTTTACCTACAAGTCAGTATTATTAGCCAGGCACTAATTTTTGTCACTAGGTCTTGCAGTTGGTCCTATGTTGAAAGACACGGTCTTCTTCTACTAGGTTCTTTCATGATTGCTCAGCTGATAATCTCAATTCTCTTTGTTCTCCTCTCAGCAACCTAATATGTAAAGATATGTGTTAGCTTGGTTTTCTTCTATTGTAATTGAAAATTTTTTTGTAATTAACAGGTGGCAACTGCTCTTGCAGTATATACTAACTGGAGCTTTGCAAGAATCAAGGGAATGAGATGAGATTGGGCTGGTGTAATCTGGCTCTACAGTTTAGTGATCTATGTGCCTCTTGATTTGCTTAAATTTGCAATCTGCTATGCTTAGTGGAAAGACCTTGGATAATTTTTTGGAGAACAGGGTTAGTTTAGCTTCTTCTTTGTGATTATATATCTATCTATTGTTTATTTAGTATTTTTTTATATTAATATCTCAAGTTTAATAAATATGATGTAAAGAAAATAGGTTATAGTAAAGAGAAATGGTTTAAACCATTTGAGCAGTTACTCAGCTTTTTTTAAAGCTCTTGTATAAAATTGCGGCAGTTCAAAATCGTTGCATTTTTTAAAAAAAACCCACATAAATTTGCAATGGTTTCAAAATCGCTGCAGATTTTTTTTAAATTCACTAACCAAAATAGTGGCGGTTCTGCAATCGGCGTAAAATTAATTATCTGATTTGCTGTGGTAATGCCAGCGGTTCATTGGAACCGTCAAAATCAAATCTCCACGCCCTAAACCGTAACATTTGTGGAACCGCTGGTATGTCGTTTTGGGCGTTTAAAAAGCGTCACAAATCCTCCAAAAAACCGCCGCAATTTTTTGGTTTTCTTGTAGTATTGAGAATGAGAGGGAAGCAACCTCTTTCCTGCGAAACACTGTGATTTTCATTCTAAATTAATCATGTGTTACTTCAACCTGCGAAATGAAGGATTTCAATAACTCTTCATTGGCGCCACTGATAAGAGTTGAAGAAGAATAGTGAAGATGGGGAAGAATAAGAAGAAAATGTTATATTGGTCCAAATGATTTCTTTTCCCTTCATGTACAAAACAATTACTTTTATTGCTTCTTCATAAGTTAAATACTAAACGACGTCATTTATCCCATTCAGCATGGTAAAGAGAGTGCCACCTCAGCATTCTATTTGTCTTATCACCGAAAAAGGTCGAAGGATTAAATTGGTGCTTAAACCTGAATCTGAAGGACTACTATTAGATAACTTTAAATTTCGAAGAACAAAACGAATAATTGCGTAAATTTTAAGTATCAAAATGAGTATTTATCATACAGTGACTATGTTGTTTATGATGAACTAGATAGCCAGTAAAAAAATATGAAAACAATTTTTAATAACAATAATGAGGCATAGTGGACTCACTGCCGCTAATTTGGTAAGTGGCGACTGCCAAATTTGAGTGTGTTGAGGAAGCTTATGCATCCAACACTCAAATGTAGCCGGAAGACACCTACTCCGCCACACTTCATCCACCGCCTCTTCTTGTCGTGTCTGACGACGCTAATATTACATTTATTTAATTGTACTTCAAACATAGTAATTTAGTTCATAATTCACCTCAAATCTCAATTTGTACAATTGAATCTAAGCATGACATTAATTAGTTTTTCTTTTCTTTTCTTTGGTCAATGTGGCGTCAGAATTTCAATTTAATTTAATTCATTTTAAATAATGTTTTTTTTTTTACACAATACAATCACACATTCTCACTCACTACTATATTCCACTTTCTGAGTTTAACCCATAGTTCGACTCCCATGCAATTTTTTTATAGCTCCATTTAGACTAGATATAGACTCTGAGACAAAGAAATTAGAGGATAGAGACTGAAAAATAAACATTAAATTAATTTTTTTATTATATTTGATATAACCTCTAGTCCTACCACCTGATTCAAGCTTATGCTGTGATAAGGATAAGACTTAATTAGTCGTTTGAGCGGTTATTTGATGTTTAGCTCAAGATTTATTAATTAGTCTAGATCCTTCTATATTCTTGATGTTATAGTGTAGCTATATATATTGAATACATGGGAAAACAGGGGAGTACGTGATGATTTATTTTTTCGTAATAGAAAGTTACCTCTTTTTTCTCTTTTGTGATATTGTTATCAGATTCCAATAATCTCTTCATGGTATCAAGAGCCTTGTTCTTGTACATGATCCATGGCTACTAGTGCTGTTAATTCAGATTCTTCAGTCACCTCTTCCTCTTCTAATTCATCATTCACTCCACGATCTTTTGATCATCCCATAGGTGACAAGCTCAATGACAATAATCATAAGAGTTGGCAACAACAAGCTTTGGCTGCAATTTTTGGGCAAGCCCTTAAAAATCATCTACACTCTGACAGAATGCCCTCACAATTTGTGTCCGAAGCTGATCGAACTACTGGTATTCTATCAACCGATTACAAATGATGGAGGCAAGAAGATTACAATATTATTTCCTGGCTTCTTACTTCCATGGATGAATCCTTCAAGAATAAAATGATAGGTTGTGTTTTTGCTTCTGATATTTGGAATAAAATTGAAGATTATTTCTCAAAATCGATTCGATATAGGGTCAAGCAGCTAAAAACTCAGCTGAAACTTATAAAGAAACAAGGTCTTCTTGCTGCTGACTATGTCTCAAAAATCAAGAGAATTGTTGATTCTTTAGCATTTTTAGGTTTTCCTTTGACTACTGATGAACATATTGATGCTCTTTTGGAAGGGCTCAATGAAGATTACCGAAACCTAATTACTACCGTTTCTACTAAACCTGAGTTGTATTCTATTCAAGAGGTTGAGATGTCCATTCTATCTCATGATGATATGCTTGAGAAATTTCGCAAATCTGAGCCGTTTCTTGCTCAAGCACATCTCACTCAATCTGCAATTCCTTCTTCATCCTCTGCTGGTAGAAGTGCTGGGAGTAGAAGGGGGCGTGGTGGAAGATTCTTCAGAGGTGGTCGTGCCTCCTTTGCTAACAATAATCGCCTCCAATGTCAAGTATGCGGCCGATTTGGTCATATTGCGTGGTATTGTTTCCAACGATTCAATCAAGAACACCCTCCCCCTTCTCATATCTCACGATCTTAACAGCCCAATGCCTCCTCCTCTTCTGCTTCTTTGCATTCCACAACTCCACCCCCACCATCATCATCTTTCCATCATCCCTCTACCTATATGGCAGTTCCTTCCTCTGTTTCTGATCCAGCGTGGTTTCCTGATATTGGGGCCTCCATCACATTATTCCTCATCAGTCAAATCTACTCTCATGTTATGAATATTCAGGTCCTGAACAGATTCATATAGGTAATGGAGCAGGTATGCATATTAAACATATTGGGAATTCTTATCTGCATGCCCTTGATTCTGAAAGATTTTTCAAATTGCAATCTTTAATTCATGCACCTGATATTACTAAAAATCTTGTGAGTGTCTCTAAATTTACAAAAGATAATGCAGTATTTTTTTAGTTTCATGATGATTTTATTTTTGTGAAGTGCAATCACACCAAAAAGATTCTTCTTCAAGGTTTTAATGCTGGAGGGCTCTATCAATTTCACAATGTTTCAGTTCCAAGACTCACTACAAGTTATCCATCTGCTCTATTTTCTGTTTCCTCTTCCAATTTTCAGCTGTGGCATAAGAGACTTGGACATGCCACTACTAACACTGTTAAAACTATTCTTCAATTGTGTAACTCTATACAGTTTTCTAATAAAAATGATGATTCTATACTTGTGTTGTGTAATGACTGTGCCTGTGCCAAAATGCACAAATTACCTTTTCCTGATTCATTAACTTCTTATACTTCACCTTTACAGCTCATTTATTCTGATGTTTGGGGGCCTAGCCCCATAATTTCTCATTTAGGATATCGCTATTATGTAATTTTTATTGATGCATTCTCTAGATATACATGTCTTTATCTATTAGTAAATAAAACTCAAGTTTTTTATGCTTTTCTGCAATATAAGGCTTACATTGAAAAACTGACTGGTCACCATATTAAATGTTTAAAATATGATAATGGTAAGGAGTATATCTCCAATTCTTTTTCTTCCTTTTTACAGCAGTTTGGGATTGAGTATAGGTTCTCCTGTCCTTACATTCATGAGCAGAATAGAAGGACAGAGAGAAAACATCGCCATCTCACTGAGATGGCTTTGACGATGCTCTCTATTGCACATATGCCATTAATATACTGGGATGAAGCAGTTTTAACTGCTGCTTTCCTTATTAATAGACTATCCACTTCTGTTTTACACAATAAGTCACCTTTTGAAGTTCTTCTAAACCATAAACTTGATTATACTCTTCTAAAGGTCTTTGGCAGTTCCTGTTATCCTAATTTGAGGCCATATAACAAAACCAAGTTTAGCTATAGGTCTCACCAGTGTGTGTTTATAGGCTATGCTCAAAATTATAAAGGGTATAAGTGTTTGTCACCATCTGGTAGAGTATATGTTTCAAGAAATGTATTATTTGATGAGAATATCTATCCATATCCTCTGTTATTCTCTGGGAGCTCTAAGTCTCTCAGGAGTACTACTAATACTTCTACTAATGAATATGTTCCTAGAACTTTAGCCTTTAGGTCTCCTGATCCTGTATTGCGAGGTGACTCTATCCATTCCTTGCAGTCTAGTGATGTTGTCCCTGATATATCCACTGATGCTCCCAATCCATCTCTTATCAATACTAATGTGACAACTCCATCCATTGTTTCCTCACAACCAATTCCAATATCTGGCATAAATATTTGTTTACCACCCGTTCAGCCTAACCCTGCCCCCAAAAATACTCATCAAATGGTCACTAAGTCAAAGGTAGGCATTCATCAACCTAAAGCAAATTTTTCTTGCCTGAACTCTCAAGTGGTTGATGTAGCATTGCCTAAGAATGCCAAATCTGCTTTGATCATTCTTTATTGGTTTCAAGCAATGCAAGATGAATATCAAGTACTGATTAGGGCCAACACATGGACACTTGTGTCTCCACCAGAAGGTGTTAAGATCATAGGCTGTCGTTGGGTGTTTGCTGTCAAAAGGTTGTCAAATGGACAGATTCAGAAGTACAAAGCTCGTTTGGTGGCCCAAGGCTTTTATCAAAGTGAAGGTTTTGACTTTGAACAGGTATTTAGTCCAGTGATTTGACCAGCCACTGTCAGGTTAGTTCTTAGTGTTGCTTTGTCCAGAGACTGGGTACTTCGACAATTTGATTTCAATAATGCATTCCTCAATGAATAATTGCATCAAGAAATCTACATGACACAACCCTTGGAATTTGAAATGGATGCTGCGATAAAAGTTTGTAAGCTTAATAAATCCCTTTATAGTCTAAAACAAGCTCCAAGGGAGTAGTTTTTAAAATTAAGTACTACTTTACAAACTTTTGATTTCTACAATTCAAAGTCTGATATGTCATTATTTATTCGTACCTCCTTTAATTCTGTTATTTATATCCTTTGTTATGTTGATGATATTATTATCACTGGAAATGATGCTGTTGAAATTGATGATATGATTAAGAAACTACACAAAATATTTTCGTTGAAAGATTTAGGAAACTTAAACTATTTCTTGGGCATCGAAGTAGTGAGGACTGCTGATAAGTTGTATTTGTCTCAATCTAAGTACATTACTGATCTTTCAACAATAGGTATACAATGTGCTAGTCCTATGCCAACTCCCATGCTATCCTCTTTGCAGCTCACAAGTAATGGCTCTGAGAATTTTGAGGATCCCAAACTGTACAGATCTATAGTTGGATCTCTTCACTATGCAACTATTACTAGACCTGATTTATCGTTTGCTGTTTGTAAAGTAAGCCAATTTATGCATGCTCCTAAACTGGCTCATTGGAAGTCTGTAAAGCGGATCCTTCGGTACTTGCAAGGAACGAAGGACCATGGCTTGGTTTTTCATAGATGTCAGGACTTCAGGCTCTATGGTTTTTCTGATGCTAACTGGGCTTCAGATCTTGATGAGCGAAGATCGGTGTCTGGCTTTTGTGTATTTTTAGAAACTAATATTTTGTCATGGACTTGTAGGAAACAAAGTACAATCAGCTGATCCTCCACTGAAGCAAAGTTCAGGAGTTTAGCTGACTGTGGAGCTGAGATTGTTTGGTTCACAAATCTACTGGCTGAGCTGCGGATTGGCCTGGCTACGACTCCTACAGTATTTTGTGATAATCTCAGTACGGTTCTTCTCACTGCAAATCTAGTTCTTCATGGAAAGACTAAGCATTTCCAAGTTGATATTCAATTTGTTCGAGACTTGATTAGGCAGAGACAGTTGCATGTTCATATTCCAGGAAATCACCAAATTGCGGATGTGTTGACCAATCCCCTATCTGCAGCCTCTTTTGTCAAGTTTAGGTGCAAACTGAGAGTTGTTCCAAGACCAACTATCAGTTTGAGGGGGGCTGACAAGAATAACACTTAATTAGTCGTTTGAGCGGTTATTTGATATTTAGCTCAAAATTTATTAATTAGTCTAAATCTTTCTATATTCTTGATGTTATAGTGTAGCTATATATATTGAATATTAGGGGAGTACGTGATGATTTATTTTTTCGTAATAAAAAATTACTTATTTTCTCTCTTTTGTCATATTATTATCAGATTTCAATAATCTTTTCATGATGCAAATAATGCTTTTTAATCCAAAAATTGTTGTTTTTTTCCCCTTTCTGTTAACAGCCAGAAATTACTTTAATGTTCATCTTGAGCCTCATAGAAATATGTGTTGAGCCTAATTAAATTAAAAGGGGTAGTTCACCTAAAAAAAATTAAAAGAGGTTGAAAGAGTGAAGAACTGATAATAGAAAAAGATAGCATATTTATATGTCTCTTGCAAGCTGTACTCGAATTTAAATTTTAGTTAAGGCTGGATATTGTTTAAGAATCTATAATATGTATTCATATAGTATGTGTAAGTATATTATATGAGTATGTGGTACATAGATATAATGTCTAAAATTAAGAATTATCCAATTTACTTGATAAAAAAAAATAAAATAAAAAAGGATTGTTGGAATGACCTACACTACAAAAAAAGGGGCTGGACATTGGACTCGCCGCTAAAGAAAGGGCATAATTGTAATTATGGAAGGCACGTCTTCTTCCTCCGCTGAACATTAACCCAAGGTTTATGGAAGTTATTTTTGGCGGGAATTAGGGTTTTAATCGGTACAGAGAGAAACAGGATAGCGTGCTTGTTCGACGTGGTTGACGACGGCACCCCTATGATGTCGGAATCCGGCGGCGGAGCCACCGACAACAACCACCTCATCAATCGGTGGACCGGGAGGCCTTTTTCGCAGAGGTACTTTGAGATTCTGGAGAAGAGGAAGAGTCTTCCCGTTTGGCACCAGAAACACCAGTTCTTGCAAACTCTCGCCCATAACCAGATTCTCATTCTCGTCGGTGAAACTGGCAGTGGCAAAACCACGCAGGTTTTTTTTTAATGCTTAAATATCTTAAGCTTATTGCTCATCTTACTTCTTCGAGTTGTATGCTTTATTGTTTTCTCGGTTATAGTTTCGGAAACTATTTGCTAGTTGGTTAGGTGATTGATTTTATATGGTGTCGTTTCATTTGATCGATAGTCATTTTATCTAGTTGCTTTCACTTCTGTTGTTGAAGGAATAGTAAATTGGGAAAATAGCAAAATACAGAATGCATTTGAGGATTATTGAACTGTGAGTCTGTGACAACTAAATTTGTTAGTTAATCGCTTGCCTACTTGTGTTGGACTCATTGGTGGTGTGCCCTGGCAATAGTTTCTCATCGTAATGTTATAGCGTGATTTTTATTTATATATTTGTAATTAAATGGAACACTTTTTCTTCTGGTGTCATGTTTATAAACATAGAATTATTCTAGCGCTACATCTTGGTTGTGTGTGTCTGTGTCTTGAATTTGACAGTTGTTTAATTATTTGCTGTGTGGCAGATTCCTCAATTTGTTTTGAATGCTGTTGATTTAGAAACACCAGATAAATGCAGGAAGATGATGATTGCGTGCACTCAGCCTCGGAGAGTGGCTGCAATGTCTGTTTCCCGGCGTGTGGCTGAAGAGATGGATGTAACGATTGGTGAAGAGGTTGGTTATAGTATCAGATTTGAAGACTGCAGCAGTTCAAGGACAGTTTTGAAGTATGTCTAATTTTACCATAGAATTTCTTTCTATAATTAAGGCAGAGCTGATGCCCTATGTAATATATATTGTTTTCTTTCAGCTCATTTCCCCTCTCTTGCATCTAGTCTCAAGTGGGATGTTTTGTCTATAGGTATCTCACAGATGGTATGCTTTTAAGAGAAGCAATGACAGATCCACTCTTGGAACAATATAAAGTAATTATTCTCGATGAGGCACATGAAAGGACTTTGGCTACAGATGTGCTATTTGGCCTTATAAAGGAAGTTCTTAAAAATAGACATGACTTAAAGTTAGTTGTAATGAGTGCGACTCTAGAAGCTGAAAAGTTCCAGGGCTACTTTAGTGGTGCCCCTCTTATGAAAGTTCCAGGAAGGCTGCATCCTGTTGAAATTTTTTATACTCAGGAACCTGAAAGAGATTACCTGGAGGCTGCTATTAGGACGGTGATGCAGATACACATGGGCGAACCTTCTGGGGATATACTTGTTTTTCTAACGGGAGAGGAAGAGATAGAAGATGCATGCCGCAAAATATCTAAAGAAATTTCAAATTTGGGAGATCAGGTGGGCCCTGTGAAAGTGGTATCCCTCTATTCTACTCTTCCCCCAGCTATGCAGCAGAAAATTTTTGAACCACCTCCACCTCCACTAAAGGAGGGTGGGCCTCCTGGAAGGAAAATTATTGTGTCAACAAACATAGCTGAAACCTCCTTAACAATTGATGGCATTGTCTATGTTATTGACCCTGGTTTCTCTAAGCAGAAGGTTTATAACCCACGAGTTCGTGTTGAGTCTTTATTAGTGTCACCAATATCAAAAGCAAGTGCGCATCAGAGATCAGGACGTGCTGGAAGAACTCAACCAGGGAAATGTTTTAGACTTTATACTGAGAAAAGTTTCAATAACGATCTACAGCCTCAGACCTATCCCGAAATTTTGAGATCAAATCTTGCCAACTCTGTTCTTACCTTGAAGAAACTGGGTATAGATGATTTAGTGCATTTTGATTTCATGGACCCTCCCGCCCCTGAGACCTTGATGCGTGCATTGGAAGTGTTGAATTACTTGGGAGCACTGGACGATGATGGTACCTTAACAAAGTTGGGAGAGATTATGAGTGAATTTCCCTTGGATCCACAGATGTCAAAGATGCTTATTGTGAGTCCCGAATTCAACTGTTCAAATGAGATTCTGTCAATGTGTGCCATGCTTTCAGGTATTATTCCTTTTATTTTCTCGATTTTGTGTGATTGTGTCAGTTTGTTGTCAACTATTATAATAAGGTAATGTACTTCTGCTGGAATCCATTTATAAATGGATTCATTGCAATTGTGCATGTATCTGCACAGAGATAATTCTGTGTATATCTCAGGGGACATTTGACTGCTTATATGTGTACTTTGTTGCACAAGTGTGACCAGTGGAATGTCCTGTTAGGTTGCCATCAGCAACTATTCTCCTCTGGGTTCCATGCCACCGGCCTCCAGGTAGCATGAACCTCGGGGTTTATGACTAAGTGCTGATGTAGATAGTTTCTTCTCTCATGAAGCAAATGCTCTGGTCTCGCCTCTATGCATCTGCTGACCTACCGTGGCCTCCTCTGTGATAATCAATTTCTTTCTTTAGCCCCCAATTGCTTTGTCCGGCCTAGGGAAGCACAAAAAGCTGCTGATGAAGCTAAAGCTAGGTTTGGGCACACTGATGGGGATCATCTCACACTCTTGAATGTCTACCATGCATACAAGCAAAATAGTAAGTACTTTGCTTTGGTTTCTTCAAAAAGAAAAATTATTCTCAAATATTTGCTATTAACATTTTTTCAAATATCCACTTTATTGATTATTTTCGAAATCGCTTTTCAGATGAGGATCCCTCTTGGTGCTACGATAACTTTGTTAATCAAAGGGCACTGACATCAGCTGATAATGTTAGACAACAGTTAGTGCGTATCATGGCCCGGTTTAGCCTCAAGTTATGCAGCACCAACTTCAATAGCCGTGACTACTACATCAACATAAGGAAAGCTATGCTAGCTGGATATTTCATGCAGGTAGCTCATCTGGAGCGAACAGGACATTACTTGACAGTGAAAGACAATCAGGTTTGTTAAGACGAGCTTCTTCTCTTCATCTTCTTCCATATTTTATTTGTATCACCAAAATATGTAGTGTGTCAGAATGTTAGGCATGTAGTATTATATTTATTTGGTTTCTAATGATGATCCTCTTTTATAGGTGGTGCATTTGCATCCATCAACTTGTCTTGACCACAAACCTGAATGGGTTATCTATAATGAATATGTTCTTACTAGTCGAAATTTTATTCGCACTGTGACGGACATTCGTGGGGGATGGTAAGATTTTTTCCTCTTTGCATGTGGATTTTGATGTTTTATTCCATCATGCTGGTAAAGTCGTACGTGTTTTTCATGTATAACGTGTTAATACTTAATATCAACCCGAATTTCATGATGACATCATTGATACCTGACTCAGGTTGGTTGATATAGCACCACACTACTATGATTTGTCAAATTTTCCTCATTGCGAGGCCAAGGGTGTTCTTGAGAGACTCTACAAGAAGAAAAAGAAGGGAAAGGAGGAAGCCAGGAAGCACAAATGACATCCTTGCCATCAACATTTTTAGGTCTTTGGATTTGCATTGGCTGTTTCGTTTTCTTGCAGCTGAAGATATGATCCCTCCTGCAAGCCAGAGTTACCTAAAGCTGAATTCTCAGTAATTTAAATAAACAATGGCGAAGTTCCTTGTAGCAATTTCTGGTGTATTTTATATCTAATCGTTTTCCATGTAACTTCGCATCTTGGTGTTTTCCCAAATATGAAGCTTAGTCACCACTTAGATTTTGATTTAATAACATAATATTTTTCGTTCAGTTAAAATTCTTCTCGGTAAACTGGTAAAGTGACCATTTAAGACAACTTTGCATAACTCTCCCCCTCTCCAGTTACACACAATGTCACAAAACATTGATGGTATGGAAGAAGACATAACAATTACCCGGACATCACAATTTTTTTTTGAGTAATTTGGGCAGTTTTATTATAAAAATACAAGATTAACTACTCAGTAGTCATTTAGTTCTTCAAAAATATAACCGACACATGTTTACTCCCCTTAGTACTCATTTAACATTATATAATATAATGTGTATAATGAATTCAAGTGAAATTACCTTTAAGTCATTTCTTTTTTATATTATTTACAAGAGTATCCCTTTTTTATATTATTAGAAAAGAAGATTAATCTCAAATTTTGTCCAATATAATCTCTTTTAAATTTTGTCCAATTTAATCTCTAAACTCACATCATCTTATTTCTTACTGGTGAAGTCATTAAAATTTTTTGAAAGTATTCATTTGATTTTAAGTCATTTAAACTACTTATTTAATATAAAAAGTTAAAAACAATACTAACGTTTATTATACAGTTTATATTAGCGGTGTCAAAAGTGAAAACTTAAACTTCATCTCATTCATATTGTGTTCTTACTTCTTGTTATAATATATACACTGAAAATTCGGTTCCTTGTTCTCCACACATGCTTAGATATATTTATAGTACAACGTTAACAGGACTTAGAGATCGGGAATTGAACCTCGGCATGGATCCTCAAATTTTATGCTTTGCCTCCATTCAAATTTCTGTATACTTGGTCAATTGCCACCTGTTAGAATTTCAACATTTTAAGATGGTTTGTGATATATTACAGCATTAACAAAACTTCAGAATGAGAAAGGAAGATGAGAAAGTGACATACGTACTAGGATTACCTGATAATACTTGAGCATATTGTTTCTTCTCTTTTTCATTGTTGCTGTCACCAAGTCTCTTTCCATATCAAATGGACGAGGCTCTAATATCACCCCTTTTACATTTTCAAAGCCCTTCAACTTGTTCATCGAGGAAAAAAAAAAGAAAAATAGAAAGAAATTGAAATACTTAATAGTAGTCTGTTATATCCATATTCAATAAGAAGTTGAAATATTCTTACATACCCACAAGTTTAATATTTTATCTTTAGACACACTCTCAATATAATATAAGTTGAAGTCGATTTTCTTATTCAAAATATCATTTATGTATTTATAAATTCTACCAACATTTATGTAAGTATATTTAAGAATTTACTAATTGAGTTATTTTATATCTCAAGGGTACATTTTAAAAATATAATAATGAAATTTTTTTAAGATTTAATCATGTAAAAGAATTTATTTTTTCAATAACTTTTAATAAAATTTTTTTTTATGGTATTCTTAAGATCCTATATATTGTGCCTATATAAGAATTGATACCTTGTTTCTGTCGGCAGTGAGCTTGAGCTCTGATAGGACATGATTCATCAATTGGGGAAGGGAACATAGTTGAGAGAAAGGAGCCATGTGGCCATTTGAATAGGCCCATTTTTCAGTAACTTGTTGATTTGGAACTACCACAGCAACCAGTACTGACTTGAAGCTATTCCCATAAACCCACACCTTTACAAGATAAACAAGGCAGCAGCAACATATAGTTAAGAATCCAAGAACTGAATACAAGTGTGCATAGTAATTATAAGATGCATACTTACATCTTCTATTATTGGAGTAACAGCATAGATATTTTCCAAATGCTCCAGTGCTATATACTCTCCTTGAGAGAGTTTGATGAGATTCTTCTTCCTATCAATGACCTTAAGAACACCATTAGGTAGCAATTCTCCTATGTCTCCAGTGTGAAACCATCCATCTTTTATGGCTTCTCTTGTTAACTCAGGGTTCTTGTAGTAGCTGGTGAAGACAGTTTTCCCTCTCAAACATATTTCACCACATGGAGGATTTCCAAGAGGGTTGTAACCCATCTCTGGAACCTCCTCAAGCTGCACTTCATTGTACACAGAAACAGGACCAACAGTTCCAACCATGCATATCTCATCAGGAAAGGCCAGAGTAGTTGAACCACAAGTTTCAGTTAAACCTGGGTACAATCTTGTCATTATGAGTTATATTGTATGGGATACTAACGAAATCACTTATCCCAAAATCTTAAACTGATAGAAAAAGCTACTTCTCCACTTTTGGAGTTCATCAAGAATCGAACTCTAGATTTTTCGGATATAGAACTCTGATAACATGTCATGAAACCATTCATTTCAAAAGCTTAAGTTAATAGGAGGAGGCAACATGAATGATTGTATCTCTAACAAACACCATCTTGGCTCGCATTTCAATTAGTCCAAATTCTATTCTGGATGACACCAAATATGTAGAGAGTTCCTTACCATAGCCTTGACATACAAAGGAACAAGTAGTAACACGCAAGAACTCTTCAACCTCAGGGCTCAAGGGTGCACCACCAGATACTATTAGTCGAATGCGCCCACCTAGCCGAGCTTTGACCTGACTCACAAAAGCACCAAGAAGGAGAAGGGTGAAGTTTCTAGAGAGAGTTTTCATCATTGCATGTAAAGAAGTGAAGGTTATGAATTAAGAAATTTGCAATATGCATACAATGAAGAACAATATTAGCATTGAAAATAAAACCTTTCTAAAGGCTAATAGATCTGCTAGAGGTGATGCCTTTCTTTGTTTATATCCTTTGTTCATCCAACCGAGTTTGCTGTAAACGTGAGTTGACAAAGTTACATTAACTGAAAATCAATAACCAAAATTTATGCAATCAAGAAATGTAATCATATAATGCTAGCTTACTATTTGTAGAGCGTTTCAAAAACTTTTCTCCTCAGTGGACTGAGTTCTTCTACTGCTTTCTTAATGCCTGAAATAGATGATCTAATCTAATATGATTTACATTGACTGTGAACTTCAAATAAAAAGAATTAATGTCCTGCTGGTGCAAGACCTTGCCTTCATGGATCTTTTCGAAAACTCGAGGGACCCCAACAAACAATGTTGGCTTCAACTCCATTAAATCATCACTCAATGCTTTTACATCCTTCATTTAGTAATTAGGAGAATCAGTTAAGAGGATCAATAGTTTCTCATAACAATGATCATTCATGTATGAACATACCCCATGGTAGTAACCAACAGATGCACCCTTATGGAAAACGAACTCCTCAACCGTGCGATCAAGGCTATGAGCCAAAGGGAGGAAGGATAGATACACATCTTCCGCAGTCATCTAAAAAGAAATGTATCAGCAGAAATCATATCATTCTAAGCAATTGAATCATGTAAAAAATTCTATAAATATTACCTTTTCTTCAAATTGTTCCATGAAAAGATCTAGTCCTTTAACCAAAGCTGATATGTTTTCATGGGTTAAAACAACACCCTTAGGATCTCCACTGGTTCCACTTGTATACATTATTGTGCAGATTGTCTGAGCCTGAGGTGGCTCAATACTTGATGGTTTTTCTTTGCCCTGAAAGATCATAACTAATGAAACATTGATATACAGAGATATGATTAATATGCAGAGAGTTTAGTTTCTTATACACCAACCATGTTCAAGAATTCTTCCCATGAATATGGCTTGATTCCCATGCTGGTTGCCTTATGTTTCTCTTCCTCAGTTAATGAAGTGAAGCATACTATTGCTGTAACAACAACCAAACTCGGTTGAAAATTCCTTCAGTTAATTGCAGCATAGCAATGCTGAATTGCCAGTTACCTTTCAGCCGTTGAGCCGATTTACATTCAGGATTCAAAAGCTTCAACACAGCATGTGCAACTAATCAGAACCTATCTCTAAATTCTTGGATATGTGATCTATCTTAATATGTAACTCGATGATTCTTACTTCTTTAACCTTCTTGTCTTGGACAAAGGCAAAATCTACTTCTCCATGCTCTATGATAAAATTTACAGCACCAGGCCCTGACACAAATTCGAACCACTCATGACGGTTCATTAAAAAGTGACCAACAGAATAAAAGAGGCATAGCATATGTAAAATAAATTCATGGAAAAATTACCAAGTGTGTCATAGAAAGGCACACAAACCAAGCTGTGCGCACAACAAGCCTACATGAACATAAACATAAAGACAAACATGTTCAAGAACTATGATAGTGAAAAAGTTTTAAGTTTAAGAAAACACAAACACAATGGACAGCAAACTGCAGAAGTAGTCCAAAACCTCCATTGACACAATCCATTGAGGGCAATTAGATCCATAAACTCCAATTTTGGACCCCTATGTATGACAGGAACAGGATTACCACAATAGACATTGATATGATTTCATTCAAAAGTGAAATGATTAAACAAACTTACAGGTTCAGCACCACATGCTCTTAAAGCAGAACCAATATGCAGAACTTGATCATAAACTTCCTTGTATGTGTTCCAAACATATGGTCCTACCTATTACCATAACAAATTCATATTAATTAAAGATCTTTCTGACATGTAAATGAGTTAACATAAAATAAAAATTACCTTTCCATCAACAAATTTTCGCCACCCCAGCATTCGATTCTGAGGGTACTTTCTGACAGACATGCTGCAATCATCATAGAAAAATTGAAGTTTTGGTTGCTTTCAAAAACATTAAAGATATGATTGAACTTAAATTACCTGAAAATATCCCAAGCTGTGCACAAATCAGGATCAATTGGAGGGAATCCATTTTTGGAGAGGAGGCTGCGGTATACCGGACCAACACACGGCTTTCCATTTATGCCTTCTCTTCCTTCCTCAACCTCAGCTGCAAAAATCTTCATTCTATAAAAAGTTCAGTTAATAACTTAATATCTGTGAAGTTGGAATGAATCAACTAATGATGATTAAGAAACAGTGCCTATGCCTTCTCTAATTGATATTCAGCAGAAAAGAAGTGACGAGGAATAAAGCATGACGTGAAAGATAGATAGATAGATGTGGCATTGCATATACGTGTTAAAAAAACATGCTAAGTACTAGAGAGTAGAAAGTGGAAACCGGGTTCCTAGCACCCAGTAACATGCATTAAGGACAATATATAATTCAATGTTATGCTACGTTGGTTTTAGCCAACTAATGATATAAATAAATAAAATGTCAGATACCATTCACAGGAGTTGATTCTCATTCTATCAAAGCTTAAAATCCAACTTGAAACCGCATTGAAAATCATAAAATTAAAGCCCATAGAAATAATGTTCTAAATTTCTTTATTGGATATTTATTTTTCCAAATAAAGGAAACTAATT
The DNA here is from genome assembly GCF_014773155.1 of Arachis stenosperma. Taxonomy (NCBI): domain Eukaryota; kingdom Viridiplantae; phylum Streptophyta; class Magnoliopsida; order Fabales; family Fabaceae; genus Arachis; species Arachis stenosperma. The sequence continues at coordinate 9,192,108 of NC_080382.1, read as the reverse complement.
ATCTCATATTATGTTTGATCATTAAGATAGATAAACAAAGCCATCCCTCTCGTGTGCATACGATAATGTAGAGTATCTTCAACAATGATAAATGTGTATATATATATATATATATATATATATATCAACTTTGGAGGTTAAGACATGCAATATGAATGAAGGTTAAGACCTTGGCCAACCGTTTTTTTTTTTTGGAAATATAGCCAACCGTTTTAGTAATGGAAAATCAGCAAAGTTTATGATTTTTGGTGAGTGGTCAGTCATTAATATTTAAAAATATAAGCTAAAAGTATATTATTGGGTTGTTAACTTGAAGAAAATTGACTAATAACTAAAAATAATAATAAAAAATAATAAATTTTACTGACTCTTTCTAACATTTCTCTTTTAATAAATAGGTCATTGAACCATGACTACTATAGTAAGGACTATAACACAATACTAGTGTATCTTATAATTAATCTACTTTATTATATTTATGTATAATTTGCCTTTAAAAAGATCAATATATATTTACAGAAAAAATTAATTTACTTAGTATACACATAGTAGTTTATCTTTTTTAATATTAATATTTAACTTGGTTAAAAAAATAATATATAAAATTTAGAGTAGTTAAAATCCTTTTAATATTTTAGGTAATATTAATTTGTATCTTTTTTTTAAATTATATTTTCAATTAGTAATTTTTAGAATACATTTTAATAAAATCTAAAAAAAATAATACACAAATAAATTTATTGTTATATAAAAAAATCAACTACCAAAAGTATTTTTTTTTATACATTATTTTTTTTTGTTATATATGCTAATTCGTTGCCGATAGGAGTTTCATTTTTCTTTATACATTATTTAGTGAACAGGGCTAAGCATGTAAACAAAGGTCCAAAGCCCAAAAACAGTGATAGTTGGGCTTACTGCAGGAACCACCACACGCGCTGCACGCTGTCTGTGTGGTGCGTATTGCATTGGCTCTCTCTCTCTCTCTCTCTGATTATGGCGGCAGTAACAGTTACAGGCACGGCACTGCCGAAGACACCATCGGCGTCTTCAATCAGGAGTTCCAGTGGTGAAAGGTTTTCGGTTCTGATATTTTGGAAGAACAAGAGAAGAATCTCATTGACCTGTTCTGCATCCAACAACACAAGCTCTTCTTCATCTTCTGGATTGTACTCTGCTCAGAAATATGAACTGACGGCAGCAAACGTGGACATGGTTCTAGAGGACGTTCGGCCTTACCTGATTTCTGACGGCGGAAACGTGGAAGTGGTTTCTGTGGAAGACGGCGTCATATCTCTCAGACTCCAAGGAGCATGCGAGTCTTGTCCCAGCTCAACCACCACCATGAAGATGGGAATCGAACGCGTCCTCAAAGAAAAATTCGGAGACTCCGTCAAAGAAATTCAGCAAGTATACGATGCTGAACCCAAGGAAACCACCATTGAGGTCCTCCTTCTCTTCTCTTCTCTTCTCTTCTCTTTTGATTTGCTGATTTTGACCGTTTTTTTTTGTTGCAATTTAATTTTTCAGGCGGTGAATAATCATCTTGAGATATTGAGACCTGCCATTAAGAACTACGGAGGAAGCGTGGAAGTGGTTTCCATTGAAGGCGGTGAGTGCGTTGTGAAGTATATTGGACCTGACTCCATTGCTTCTGGCATCAAAGCTGCCATCAAGGAGAGGTTCCCTGACATTCTCAATGTCACCTTCCAAGCCTGGGATTCCCATCAGTAAGGAATGAGGATTTATCCATTCACTTCACTGTGCCAATCATCATACTACATATACGTTGTATCATTATATTCTTGCTTTATGTGCTACATGTAGCCATGTACTGCTTGAATTTTTTTTATATATGTCTTTTTTTCCCTTTATAGTTCTACTAGTGACACTAAAAATGTTCATTCCTCTTGCATTAAGTTTGGTATCTATAGCTTTGTAAACTTCCCTTGATTAGACTTGTTTTAATAATAGCATTCACAGTATGTTAGAACTCCATATATAGAGAGACCTGAAATAGTATAACCTGAGAGACTTTATGTCTTTATCAATAATTTCGCAACAAGGGAAGGCTTTTGCAGAAAGTAGTTACAATATATCTGGCACAAAGTTTCAGTTTAATACCGGAGTGAATAATGCGAAACGAGCATTGATAATGGAAGTAAACATTATTATAATAACAATATCAATCTGGTAGAGACATACAGCTGTAAAATAAAAAAGCATGCCTCTGGAAAGCTGGCAATAATTGGTTACAGGCTTACGGCACTTGATTAATGAAGAGTACATTTATGCTATGTTTGTTTGAATGGAAAATGGAAGGAAAGAAAAGGAAGGAAAGAAAATGGGAAGGAAAATGATTATTTTTCATTGTTTGGTTGAAGAGGAAAATTGAGGGGAAAGAAAATGAATGCCACCAATTTTTTTTCTCTCCAACATTAGAAAGAAAATGGAGAGAAAACTAATGTTTCTCTCTCTACTTACAATACTACTCCTTCACTTTTTTCAATATATATTATAATATAGGGGTAAAATTGTCTTTTTATAACATTTCTTTCCTTCTTATTTTCCTTCCAACCAAACACATCTAAAGAAAATAAAAATCTACTCAATTTCTTTCCTTTCCTTTCTATTTCCTTCCTCTCTATTTCTTTCCTTTCAACCAAACATAGCTTTAGTGTACAACATTCTTCGTATTGAGGGTTGTTTGCTTCAACCAGTGGAAAGGAAGAAATACTGGGTTCACAGTGGAAAGTAAAAGAAAGGAATGTACCCTACAACTATCTGGTGCTTTGGAGGTATGGTATCATTTTAAGGAAAGAAAAAGAAGGGGGGTGGGGGGTGTAAAATTCAAGGCTTTGGCTTAGACATATGACAAGGCATTGAATTCTCCTATTACCAGAATTGGGAAGTAAGGCAAAAGTTACTTTCTGAGATATTAAAGAATTATTATTTGCTTGTATCCAAGTACTAAGCCACTAAGAATGTGTTAATAGTAATATTCTCTGCCTTCTTTATAAATATGCAATGCAGGGGATGCTCTTTCCCATTTTATCTAGTTCCAGGTGCATATAATATTTTATGCCTAAAGTTGGATATCAAGTAGAGAAGATGGATGGAAGTCCAATAACTGATGATGATAATGGAGGACTTGTTACCATACTTAGCATTGATGGAGGAGGGGTACGTGGTGTTATCCCAGGGTATATTCTAGCCTTCCTTGAGGCCGAACTTCAGGTAGGATACTTAGCTTACTTTCTTGCCATCCTTGAAGGAAAGTAGGCACCAAAATGGTGTGAGGAATAAGTCGAATTTAATTTTGATATGTTGACATTATCATCTAATGAAAAATACATCCTTTTCTATAAATATTCAAGTGAAGTAAAGAATTACTATCCAAATGAATAAACATGAATAAGTTTTCTGTGCACAGTTGGATTTTAGCAAAGATCCAATTGAACATAATAGATGGATGAAAGCAATTAATTCAAGTTAAAGAACACCTTCGTTAGAATATTGGGCAATCTAACAGCATTAATATTAGTGCACAACTCCTAATTGAAGTGAACACATTTAACCAACAAAAACCACATGCCACACACCACACTTCAATGCTTTTGTTGTTTGATAATGTGGGAGTCATCACTGCCCCTACTTTCAGTATGGACTGGGTAACCTTTCGTTGTTCCCATTTTTCTCTGCAGAAACTTGATGGTGCAGATGCGCGGATAGTGGACTACTTTGATTATATTGCAGGGGCAAGCACTGGGGGGATCGTGACAGCAATGCTTACAAAGCCTTCCACACAAGATGGCCAACCCTGTGCTGCAAAAGAAATCAATATATTTTATCGTGAAAAAGGCCCAAAAATATTTTCTGAAGCAGCAGAGAATTTGAATATCTTCAAACAATATGTCGAAAGGTATAATTATACTAATTTAGGCTCAGTGTGGCTAATTAAATCGCGAGGAGATAGTGTGGCTTTGCTTTGATTCTATGTTACCAAGTGCCATGCCTTCTCTGCATTAATGGCTGGTTTCCAATGGATTTTATTTATGACTTGCAGTTATGTCTCTCGTCTAGAAGAATCTGAATCAACGTGGTTTCGCAAGAAGATAAAGGGCTGTATATCACGGGCTATGAAAGTTGGGGCGTGGCTTGGGGCAAAGTCATTGGCTTCTCTATATAGCAGCGAGCCTCTTGAAGAAGCAATCACTGAAATTCTTGGAGATTTTCGCTTGGCTGATAGTTTGACAAATGTTGTTATTCCTGCTTATGACGTGGCTCACCTCCAGCCTGTCATATTCTCTACACAGCAGGTGGGTATGGTTATGGTCTTCCTAAGCTTGTATATATTGTTGAGTTCCATCCGTTGCTACATTGCCAAATGCCAAATCCATGCATGTAGGCTAAGAGGAAGAAATCTGCTGTAAAGTTGGCTGATGTGATCATGAGCACAACTGCTGCTCCTTATTATTTCCGTCCACATAAGTTCTCTGTTGGTGGTGAAAATTATACTCTAATTGATGGCGGAATAGCAGCCAACAATCCTGTAATACACCATAACCTATCCTCCTCTTTTTCATTCTATAAGTGTGATTCATCAAACATGGTGTTATGGATCATTCAGACAATCTTTGCCATGCATGAAGTGTCAAGGATGAATGCACACAAGACAAGTACTGCAATTGAAGATCCAGATTACAGTAAATTCTTGGTTCTGTCTCTCGGGACGGGCAGTGGAAAGCTAGATGGTCATGAAGTTCTAGATGGAGGTTTACTAGGTTGGTTTAACCCGCTAACAGGATCGCCACCATTGGTTGACGTTCTCTTCAGAGCTTCTGATGCCATGGTAGACAGGTGCACGTCACTTATACTAGGGCGACACAACTGTCTGCACAATTTCCTCCGAGTTCAGGTATGTCGACCCCATAAAGTAAACTTAGTATTTCACATTTTCAATGATTGATGTTGCAACTGCTTAATGAGGCAATGATGCATGGTTCCGCACCAGGATTCCACTTTGCCCGGCAACCAAACCAAGTTACATGATGCAAGCAAAGACAACATTGATGCCTTGGAGAGCATTGCCAAAGAGCTTCTGAATCAGTCCATTAAAGTGGTTAACCCAGCATCAGGATTGCACGAAACGCCTAATGGAAGCTTGTTTGTAAATGGAAGGGTGCCCACCAATCGCGAGGCTATCACTTGGTATAAACTTTCTTAGTTACCATTCGTACAATTTCATTCTTGTTGATCGTAGTTCAATTTTACCTCTGCTAACTCTCTCTCTCTCTCTCTCTCTAAACCCGAAACCCTATATATATATGATATGTCCATACTTTGACAGCTTTGCAAGAAGGTTGTCGGCAGAAAGAAGGCGCCGGGCGGAACAGTGATTTATGTCGGAACTTTGAGCATTGCTTCATATATGGGAAGGACTAAGGAGTTAGCTCATCAATCATTTATTCCCGCCATCTATTTGGTTGCATGATTGTATCGCCTGCTTTCTCATTATTACACGTCTATAACAAATTTAAAATAAAATTATATCATTCATTCCTTCAATTTGGAAAGATCATGTATTAATAAAGAACATTTGATGTTGTTTTGTTTTAAAAAATAAAAAATAAGTGATATATTCCGTTTATTAGAGTAATAAATAATTAAATATTAGTTGAGAAGTATTTCGGTAGTAGTTAAATATTTTTGTTAGTAGTTGTAATAGTGGTATCATAACGTTTTTATAAATAGCTAGGTGTATTTCTTGTATGGTACACACTTGAGTACATATTATCATTTTTTTAGTTTTCTCTGAGTTCTTTATAGTATCAGAGTTATCGTATCTTTCTTGAAAATGATAGGCTATTTTATGTTTTTTTTTTACACATACTTTTATTCCGTGCTTTTTCCTTTTTTTTTTTGCCACTGTCTTAATGTTTTTCACCTCAACGATTAGTTGATCCTTTCTGTTCTATCTTTCCGAGTTTAATGAGCCAAAAACCACTGTCACTCACTGCCAAACGCGCCTTCAGGCAATGTTAAAAGTTCATTATCCACCTCGGTTATCATACTTCTTCCAGGCACATTTTGAGCCAGTTTCAGACGTTTTTATCCATCAACAACCACATCATCAAGTCAGTCGTGTCGTTCCAAGTTGAACGCACCCAATTCCGTTGCCATCCACCTCTCCATCTATGCGCGTTCCAAGTTGAACGCACCCAATTCCGTTGCCATCCACCTCTCCATCTATGCGCCGACTAAAGATGTCACCATTAACCGCTAACTTCATCACCACTTACAACGTTTTTCACCCTTTTTGGTAATCTTTCTGATGCTTTTCTGCACAAACGACCACACCATCGTACTCGTCTCAACATTACTACGAGTCTAATAGACCCAACCTCACCGCCAATGGACGCTGGAAGCACTGCCATGCTCTAGTCAAAGTTTCGCTGCCTCCATCATCTCCATCAGCCTTCCAGATTCGTTGTCAACCGTCATAGCTGATTAGAAAATCAACGATTTTGATATCATGGCATCTAAGTCGTCCGATCAGATGACTAAAGCAACAGTTTTGATTTTATTGACCAGCGTTTACCCGCACTCTCAAGTGAATGGTTATTCAATATCTTCGTACGGTCAATTTCTTTCAAGAATCTTGTCTCTAACTTTTAACTGCTATCAGCCTGCTACTTTTCATTTTGGAAAAGTATGAGGAGCCAATGTAATTGATGTACAATGTGTACAATGGTGGTTAACACAAAAATAAACCGTACTTTTAAAATGAGATTAAACGTGGGTAATTTTTATTTTTAATTCATATTGGACCAAATAAACAGCCCATTATACACATTGTACAGATACCCAATAAAAAAATCATATTCTTTTCTATGATTTTTCAGATCCGATTTGCGACCCAATTCGCCAACTTGGATATGACCTACAATTGACCCCACTAGTTATACATCATCCTAGGGATGCATAAGCACAATGACGTGTCTTTCTTTTCCATCACGATGATGCCATGTGTCATAGCATGTTGATGTGGCAGTGTCACATAATTGATGATGTGGCACTTTTGTAGCATTTTTTAAGGTTTTTTTGTGTCCTCTTTTTTTATTATTTCTTCCGTTTTTACAATTTTCACCCCGATTTTGTTGTTTTTCATCTTTGTGGGATATTTATCTATTCCCATAGAGAAACTAGTTGCTTTTCAACCATTCTGTTTTCATCATTTTTTCGACAGTTTGCCACCTCTTCAGTAATTTTTCAACAGTTTGTCATCTCTTCAACAATTTACTTTCTCTTTGGCAGTTTTCTAGTAGTTCGCCATTTTTTCGATAGTTCGTCATCTTTTCGACAATTCGACACTCTTTCGACAATTCTATCTGTGCTTTCTTCCGGTAGTTCTGTCTGCGTTCCATTTCAGCAGTTTCGTTTGCGCTCCTCTGATAGTTTCATTGACGCTCCTTCAGCAATTCTGTTTACACTTTTCTAACAGTTTTGTCTGCACTTCTTTTCGACAGTTTTGTCTACATTCTATTTTGGCAATTCTATCTGCATTTGTATTCCGACAGTTTTATCTGCGTTTCTGTATCAACAATTTCGTCTGCGCTCTATTTCATCAGTTTTTACTGTTTTAAATAAGTTTTGAATTCAAGTTATCATTTCAATTTGAGAAGAGATATTAGAGTAATAAATATTAGTTGAGATTTGAGAAGTAGTTTAGGAATAATTAAATATTTATGTTAGTAAGTCACGAAAAAAAAAATATTTATGTTAGTAGTTGTAATAGTAGTATAATATTTCTATAAATAACTACCTTTATTTCTTGTATGATACACACTTAAATACATATTATTTTTTTTAGTCTTCTCTCGAGTTCTAACGCCATTAAAGATCTTGAACATATCTTTAATAGTTCTATGCTTGTTTATTTATACTAGATCACCTATGTTCAGATTTTATTATGGATTTAGGCCTTCTCGAAAGAACTCAACTTACTCCATCGAACCCCACTGATAGCATTTGATCATTCGTGACAGGGGTATAAATATTCAAGGGAAGAATTTTGATTTCTATTTTTTATTGCGAAAAGAAATAGTAAAATAAATTATAATTCACGAGGGGTTTAAATGAATTCTTATTCAAAAATATTTATTCATTTTGGTTCTGGTATTGCACGAGCCTAAATTTAGTTATAAGAATATATATTTTTTTGCTCCCTTTAAATTCTGAGTTTTATTCAATGACCATCATAAAACATAGGAAATTTTTTTTATATAAATAAATTAAATATTTTATTTACTAATATATATAATTTAAAAGGTATTTATCAATTTACGTAACATTATTTATCTTATTTACAGTATAAATAAAATGATTATGAATGTATCTTCTTTACACAGTAAATGAAATAAGTAACAATTTTATTTGACTTTATTTCGTTTGCAAACGACATATGTGAAGTTTTAGAAAATACACATATCTCGTTTACAGTGTAAACAAAATATGTTTTTAATTATCTCATTCATACTGTAAATGAGATATGTATATCATTATAAAAAAATTACGATTTAAATGATATTAATTTAATTTTTATTTTTAAATTAATTAAATTTTTTAGCAATTACTAATATCTTAATATGCTTATCTAATATCTTGAAACGGTTAAACTACGTATTTAATACAATTTAATTGCCCAAAAGAATACATAATCTAAAACTTGTTCCTTGAATTAATATCTTAATTAATTTTATAGGAGAGTATATAAAAAATTTAAAATGTAAAAATTTTATTATATATCTTTCAAATTTTCTTTGTTATATGGCCATTTATCATGTTGGAAGGTCAGAAAAATTAGAGTAACTATCTAATTTGGTCTCCAAGAATTTTAAAAATGGATATTTTACTCTCCAAAAAAAATTAATACACAAATCAATCCACATCGTTTTCTTCCGTTAGATATATCAGTTCCCAATCTATTTTCTGGCGTGACTCATCAACAGAGATTGCTAACTTGGCACGTTAACTCGCACACGTGGCCGTTAAATGTCCACATGTGCAAGGAGGACAAAACCGTCCCTAGACTTGTTAATTAAAATGTCGTCGTATCCAAAATAGGATGAAACATTACACCCAATTCTCACCTCTTCTTTCCTTCTATATGTCTTCATCCTCTCAAAAAGACATCAAAACCCATCATTCATTCTCCATTTTACATAGAAACCTTATACCCGTGTAACCTTATCTCTCTAACATCACCCCATCACTGTCAACGTTAGGATTCCATTCATCATCATTACAGCCGTTAATTACTTTTGTTGTCCTCGAATCGCACGAAGCGGCAGTGGATGCCACGATAACAACGAGGTTTTCACTGAATACTCACATGTAGCAGGTGAGTACATAATCTTCGTTAGGCTAATTTATAGGATACAATGATACTTTACTTGATTAATCCATTAATTTGTTGGATGGTTAGGGTTTAGTGACGGTAAAAACTTGTGAGTTGCAATAGTATTTAGTTTGTATTAGTTTTATTTTTGTTAGAAGAATACATCATGTTCAATAGTTATAAGCAACAAATAATGGTATATTTGAGTTTGTAGTTTCGATTTTGTTAATGCTGGTCTATTTTAATTTTGTTTGTTGATGGAGTATTTTGTGGTTCTCGTTTTTCACCATGGGTCACTTTATGCGAGATAATAAGGGTATGTTGCTGTATATTGATGAAAAAGTAGATAAGGTTTTTAAAATGGACATTGACTTGCTGTGTTTCTTTGATTTGAAAATTCTATTCAAAGGGTTAGAATATCATGATTACAAATCTATGTACTGGTTTGATTCTTCTGTCTCTAAGCTCGAGTCTAGATTACATCCCATAGAAGGAGATGCTCAGTGAATTATTTGCGTACAAAGAAAAGAACAAAGAGAGTCCAAAATTTGAGTTATACTTTGATCACCCAATAATGTTAGCTCCATTTGAGAATGAAGACCTTGATTTTGAGTGTGATCAATCTGATAGTAGTAAAAATGAGTGTGTGGTGATAAAGAAGAAGACTGTTAGGAGTGAAAACAGACCATAAAAAAAATGTGTGGAAGAAGAAGACAAACAAGGATATCAAAAGTAAGACCATAACTACAAAGAAGAATCAATTGAGTAGCAAGAAGGCTAGTGGCCCAACATATGGGAGGAATAAAGATGAATTTATTGGTGCTAGTCCAAGTGGTGCTGCTAGGCTTAATGTTGCTGCTAGGCCAATTGGTTCTGGGCCAATTGATACTAGGCCAAGTGGTTCTGCTAGGCCTAGTGATGCTGGTGGGACAAATGAGGCTGGTAGGCCTAGTAGTACTACAACAATATCTGCTAAGTCTGGTATTGGAGTTCATGACATTAATGTTAATGAAGAGGATGAGGAATGTGAAGAGGAGATAGAAGAACCTGTATTTGACTACGAGTCTGAAACATTATTAACTCCTGAGAGTTCTAAGGATGAGCGGGAGAGATATGAATTTTCACAGTTCAATGAGGGCTGGATTTGATGAAATTCATTACAAATGTTTTTGCAACTTCACCAAATAGCATTCAAATATTGAACTAAAAGCAAGCTTACACATAATATATGTCCAACTCTAAATCTCTTACAAAGCAACAATAGCTACTGTCATGGCCAAAACTAACAATGATAGAACCATAAATGCAAACACTACATTGAAACTTCTACTCTTGGAGTCAATCTTTGAGACTACATTTTGATGAGCTTCTAACATATAATTCTACTCTACAACTCTATTAGTTTCTGTCTCAAACCAGCATCTTCAGTCTCACAAGTGGGTGGCACATTAGACAGTAGTGGTAGAAGCTTGAAACACCAACAAAGCAATCGCAGTATAGATGACCATTTCTATAATACTAAAGTATGACCTCTCTCTCATATGAGAAGAATAGATATATTCGTTATTTTATAGCCAGCAATTTCTAATCAACAAAGTTGAAAATTTTCTAAACAAAAATGATTTAGGAGGATTAGTTAAGAAAATAAATAATGCATACGTTTAAAGTAATAAAATTATTATTAGCATTTTGCATTATGGAAAACTCAGCAAAATATCACTTTTGAATAATCCAATGGCATCACTCTTGTGCTAACTTTATGGCAAGATTCTTCTAAGCTATTACTATTACCACCACCCATCAAAACAATCTCAATACCATCAAATGGCAGAGTTGAAGTCCCTGCTTCAAAAACCCATATGCATAAGAGGTCAAACACAAAGGTATCAACTGGTTCAACGTCAGATGAGAATTTGGGTAACTGGACTAATAGCCTAGAAGATAATATTCCCGGAGAAAGATTGCTAGGATCTCCTGATAGTACCATTGAAAACCTCGAGACAAAAATTGCTTCTCCTAATAGAGTTTCTCCTATCCATTTCACAAATAAATTATTCAACGCAATTTTTTTTATTTTAACTAACTAGAATGGCAACAATTGTTTACCTTATATAGTGGGCATCCAAAAAATAACTTGCTCGAATTTTCATGAATTCTTGAAATGGAGATTATTGCATACAAATCGCATGAGCATTTTGGGTGTTGCCTCTTTATGATTTCAACGTTTCTCAGGCTCCTCACGTCACCATATACGAGACTATTACCACTGGAGAAACCGTGTCTCCCTCTACGGCAATTCGAAGAAGATGAACTTCCTCTACTTGGTATCATCAAAACTAAACCTAGATGTGTCGATTCCTGCAAAACTAGGGTTTCATGAGACCTCCAATGATTAAGAACGAGAAAGAAGGAATATTTTGAATACGATGATGTTTTAATTAACAAGTCCAGAGATTGTTTTATCTTCCTTGCACATGTGAACACTTAACGGTCACGTGTGTGAGTTAATGTGCCAAGTCAGCAATCTTCGTTGATGAGTCACGCTGGAAAATAAGCTGGAGACCGATATATCTTACGGAAGAAAATGATAGGATTAATCTGTATATTAATTTTTTTTAAGGACCAAAATATCCACTTTTAAAATCCTTAAAAATTGAATTGGATAATTACTCAAAAAAATTAACTGTTTAAATATGAAAAATATAGTATATAGTATAACTTAAAAAGGATAGAAACTACTTGTGAATGATAGATAGGAGAAGTAGTTATTGATGACTTCTTGGTAAGATATAAACCACTCCTGCAGTTATTTTTTGGTGAATTATTTTTTAATTTATGTATTTTCTTGAAAATTAATTGAGATATTAATTCAAAGAACACATAATTTTGGATTATATACTCTTTTGAGTATAAAATTAAATTATATTAAATTCATAGTATAACCGTTTCAGATATTAGTATTAATAACCGTATCAAAATATTAGTAATTGCAAAAAAAATAAATTAGTTTAAAAATAAAAATTAAATTAATATCATTTAAATCGTAATTTTTTTTATAATGATACATCTATCTTGTTTGTATATTTTTTAAAACTCTATGTATCTCGTTTGCAAATGAGATAAAGCCAAATAAAAACATCACTTATCTCGTTTACACAGCAAACAAGATACGTTCATAATTATCTCGTTTATACTATAAATAAGATAAATAATATTACACAAATTGATAAATACCTTCTAAATTATATATATTAGTAAATAAAATATTTAATTTATTTATATAAAAAAAATTTCCCAAAAACATCCCAAATTCCTAATATGGGCTTATACCAAGATATACCAAGACATCTAGAATGCCCATATCTAAACTTATTTACTCACAGCGCATTCTTATAAGGAACTCCTTCCCTCAAACACCAGGTTACCTTAACAAAGCTTTACAATTTTTTTTTTTTTTTTTTAATTCAGCTTCTTCGTAAGGCTAAACATGGTGTAGATGTGACATTCCACTCATCAGAGGGATTTCAACGTTCCACTTTACACTGAATTCCAAATGGCATTAAACTCTAGCGATCAGAATTTGCAGGCGCTTAGAGTTCAATGCAGCTTTCTGCAAGGTTCATAATTAAAGGAGTTCTGCATACTGAATCAACCTTTTCCCTGTTGCCACCTGATGTAGCACCCAAAACACCGCTTAATAAATAAGTATACCAAAAGGTGGTTCAAAGAATTGAAGGCAGTAGAGGAAAACAAAGTATAAGATACTGAATTATAAAATCATGAGTCCATGGCACTTAATCATTTGTATTATCTGAGCAAAATTCAAGGGCTTACTAGTTACAAGTGAAACTAAAACTCCGAGGCCTTTTTTCTAGGTCTTTTATGAGCTGATGATGATGGATGTCCATGTCCCTGAGAAAAAGGAAAAAAGAATCCAAACAAAAAATAATATTCATCATTAAATTGGTTAGGCAAAAATGACCAATCAAGGAGAGAATGATTAGCAAAAGACTATGCATTGTACCTTGCGCTTTTGGTCCTTTTTGCTAACCCTTTCACCTGAAACCAGTAACATGAATAATAGAGTTAATAACAAATAGATCAAATTCCCATAACTTTGCCGATAATTATGTAACAGGTGCAAACCAAAAAATACCTCCGAAATTCATTGTGTCTGGAATAAACGTCCAGTCCTGATACACAACGCGATGTAAGTGTTGTCAGTAGCTTCCGAATCACAACTTAGTTTGAATAAAAAACGGAATGCTTGGACCATTACAAGCTGAAAATATTAATAAAAGAGGCGGGCAAAGAACCAAAAATAAAACCAAATTTATAACCTTTGGTGTGCCTGGTGCTTCATTGTATGACCCATCACGAAAAGGCGAACCTTCAGCCTCTTTGTATTGCACCTGGAAAAAAATCTTAACAACTGATTACCCAGAAGAAATTGATATTTGGAAAAAGCAAACCAATTTTGGTGTTATCATAAAACCTGTTACAAAATTGAAAAAGCACACGTTGAAAGGCATATTACAAACTACATTTTAATTAATGATATCCTCATATTTCTGCTCATACTAGAATATTAATAATCACATTTGCCGAAATTATGCCTCTTAATTCTCATTCACCTGTTTCTGAAGATTCAGCAAAGTTAACATTTCTTTTCTTAGTTCAAGATGCTCAGCACATACAGCTTTAGTTGGAACCCTTGGTTTCAAATTGACCTGTAATCACGTTCAAACTATAAATTAAAGGGATATCCATTAGGAAGAGAATTTGAAATTTACTAGTAACATTGGGCTTTGCACATATATTCAAATATATGATCAAGCTCAACTCATTTAATAAACATTTCAGCTGAGATTTAACATGGATAGATTTTTATTTTGTTTGAAAATGAAAAGCTACAGCTAGAAAGCAAATTTCAAGCTTAAATGAGCTCAAGGAAAATTTTATGCTTATATATAATAGTTTGTATTTCATTTGTGTAAAAATTGTTTTATAATATCCCAAGACATAATTGAACTATTTCAGAGACAAGCCAATACAGCTATGCAAGCTGAGTCTATATAGTTTTGAAACACACACATTAGAGCCTTGAGCTCATGCTCAAAACCAAACATCAGATTAATCAGATTAATAGTTTAATGCCATTAAAAATATAAACAAGTCCTAACTAAATGAAGTATGGGTTTATACATTGCAAATGCAGAGCAGTGACATTACCACAGGACTGTGACTGGAGGAAAAAAATAAAATAAAATATCTAAACTGCATTATAAGTTCAATGAGTTTTGACAAACCCCGAGATCTAGCAAAGTTTGTTCAATCCGTTTGACAGTCCGCGGCCCAGCAGATGAGCTTGTAGCTTGCACCATTTGGTCAAGTGCATACGTTCTCAAATATACACGAAGCTGAAATATTTCTCATTATGAGATTGTGTTTGAAATATACTGTATAAGCATTATAAAATTATTGAATTGCGTTGCATGAAAAAGTAGTCATTTGCATTTTGGAATATGGTAATCAATGCAAGATCAAATTCTAATACACTTCAACAACAAAATTTCTTTTTCTTCTTCTTTGTCAATGGCTCACTGCCTTGGGGATGGAACATGGGGCAGGAGGTGGGTGGGTTTTGGAAGGTATTGAGAACAGAATTGTCAATAGAAAACATCAGGAAAAAGAAGACGATCTATGACAGAAACATTCTATATACTTACTATGCGAAGAGAAGCTAGAGTAGATGCATTATCAGGAAACGTGATTGATGGAAGTTGTGCATTTGATGGAGATGCAGTTTCACCAGGGACAGCCCTCCCTGTAACTTCTGCACCAGCATTTGAAGGAGCCAACTGGGATTCTTCGACAGCCTAAAACATATAAATTCAAACACATGAATAATGATAGTTACGAGTGACTGCACAACTTAAGGGAACAAATTTTATATATTCCAAATATTGTGTTGCCCGAATTTGATCATTACTTATTATGAACTGGGAAGAATTGATGCAATGACACTCTTCAACACATAGTTTATAGTCAGTAAAAACTAAAATGAAGTTACAATTTCACAGCCCTAACATCCCAGTGCAAATTAAAAAGTACATGCATTCTATTAACACAGCAATCAGATACAATGAGTTAATACTTAAAATAACCCCCGAAATTTGACTACCAACTCAATTTGATCCTCTAATTTTTAATTGACCCAATTTATACCCTGAAATTTTAAGGCGTGACTCAGATTGGCCCTTCCATCCAACTCTGTCATCGGAGTAATGACATGGCACCCAAACCTCACCACATGCCTCTCCTTCTTCCTCTTACCATCGCCATCACCACTTCCCCTCTACCAACACCCTCCCTCCCCCAACAAACAACAACATTCACAACCCACCAACACCCACACATTTCCACCGCCATTTATGAAGGGCCTTTCTATTATTTGATCCTTCTCTTTATCACCATCTTCCCTCTACCAACGTCTTCCCTCCCCAACAAACAACATTAACAATCACTAACATTAACAAATTGAAGAGAAATAGAAAAAGAAAAAGAAACACAACACCACACTTTAGATCCCTCTTAATAGGAACACAAAGATGGGTGCAATGGGTGAGGGTGATTCTGAGGGTACTTCGAATTTGGGGCAATGGGTGGTGTGACCTGTGATTGATGGTAACATTTGGAATGCATTGTTCAACATGTATGCTAAGTGTGGTTACATGAAAATGGGGTTCAAGATTTTCAACATGATTGTGCATAAGGATGTTATTTCTGGGGGTGCCGTTATTTGTGGCATGGCGATGAATGGTCATGGTAAGCAAGCATTGCAGCTCTTTTCACAAATGGTGGTTCATGGTGTTGCCCCTAACGATGTTAGGTTCATTGGTTTGCTGTCTGCTTGCAGTCATGAAGGAATGATGTGTGTAGGTGTTATGCTCTTCAAAGCTATGGGCCTATGGCGGTGGAAATATGTGGGTGTTGGTGGACTGTGAATGCTGTTGTTTGTTGGCGGAGAGAAAGTGTTGGTAGAAGGGAGGTGGTGATGGCGATGGTAAGAGGAAGAAGGAGAGGCATGTGGTGAGGTTTGGGTGCCACGTCATTACTCCGGTGACGGAGTTGGACGAAAGGGCCAATTTGAGCCACGCCTTAAAATTTCAGGGTATAAATTGGATCAATTGAAAATTAGAAGGTCAAATTGAGTCGGTGGTCAAATTTCGGGGGTCATTTTGAGTATTAACTCCAGATGGAATCCTCAATATTTTAAGTCGTGGTTATGAATCCAGAAATACGATTAATCAAGAATCAGAACCCATCAACCCTATAATCCAAAACTAACTTTGATGTTTAACACACAACAGTGCCATATAAAAAAAAAAGAAGAAGATAAAACTCTATGAAATGTTACCTTAGCAGGCGTACGTAACTCAGCTATCCGTTTTGCTTCAACAAGAACCTGCAGAAAATTAAAAAAAAAAAATAAATCAAAAGGTGGACAGCCTGAATGAAGGTGCAAGCTGATAGCAGAATTAACTAATTTTTGCTAGAGAAAAAAAATTAAAACCTCCTCATCTCTTCGCTCTTGTTGCCTTGTTTGAGAGAGGACCATGGATAGTGCTCGTTTTCGTTCGATCTCTTGTGAAACATTATATGGTTCCTACATTGAGGAGGAAAGCTTATTTATTATGATCACATGGTAATGGCCTGAGCTAGATACAAGTTTGTTTTTAACCAAAAATTATATAATTACAAACACTGATGCCCAAACAAACAAAAGAAGTAACTTGAAAGCCACATACAATGGTGTTGTTAAAAAGGTATACTGCACCTTAACAAGTGGATGTGTTGCAACATCCCCAGTAGATGAAGCTCTAGCAATCAATATAGCCCGGGATACTGCAAGACAGGAACATCATTAAAAATCAAGTTTAAGTATCACATTCTCCAAACTATCAACTTGAAGGATGATGGAAAAGTGGAACAGATAATACTTCAGTAAGCAAATAAGACATACCGCTATAATATCGATCCTTTAATTCCTCTACAGTACGAGATGATGGGAACCTATCAGCTATTATAATAAATCGCAGATCAAACCTCTGACATAAGTCAAACAGTTGATTTGTCTCCTCCTTGGTCCACATCTAGATAGATCAAACATAATTGAAGAGAGTGCGAATGCAATTAACACTAAATAAAAGAAATAGGTGTGAGAGTACTAGTACTATGTTTCTACTTTCAATTGTGAAAAGATCATGGAATTGTGCAGTTCAAGCAAACTCAAACACAGTGTCTAATTAAACACAATACGTACAGGATCTGTCAAATACTTGTCATACTCTTCGTCCGTGTATTTAACAACATCAACAGACTGCACCATAACATGTAAACTAAATATTCAATCATGTGAACTATAAGAATAAAAGCAATGCAGAAGATGCAATTAGAGAAAGATCACAGTTGAATTTAATGACCTTGTTATACTTGGCAAAAGAATAGTCCCCTGTAGGTGGAACACCGTTGACCACTCGAACCTGCAACATGGTCACATAATAAACACACAACTTCGACAGTGGCATGTGAGTGAGTTAGGGAAGAGGAAATTACCCAATGATAAAGTTGAAGATTATCTTTACGAGCTGAGTTCGTGAAAGGAAGCCATTGCCAAGTGATCTGAACCAAATAAATTACTGAATGAGAATTGAGCATAACAATGGGAGAAAAGAAACGAAAATGCATAAAGAGAAAAGGAACCTTTTCGTGAGAGGGAGGTTTCTTCTTCAATTGAGAAGAATCAAGTGAAGGCATAAGAGGTGGCACTCCACCAGTGAGAGCATAAACCTCGCGGGAAATTCCATCGGGTTTTCTGTGAGATTCTTTGTGAGGACGAGATTTCTTCTCCAAAGCTGGGAATGAGTTCTTGGGCAATCCCAGTATATCCTTCGCATCCATTCAATGGATTTCTCAACTCACGCAAATTCTCACTTCGATTAATCAATTAGGGTTTGTTCAACTTTCTATCACTCCAAATCGCTATCTGCTTTTGCATTTGGAACGGTTTAATGAATCTTTTTCTGTGTTTTCCTCTCTCACTTCCTCAACTGCCAACTGCTGCTCGATCGCACCAACGGAAAGTCGGAAACCACGTTCTTTTTTTTTTTCCATTTCGGTTGGATTCACAGTTCATGATACTTTTTTTATTGACACAGGTCTAAGGCCGAAGCCCACAATCCAAACTACTTTTAAGCGTTCTACGCAGGCTGAGAGGCCCAATATTACTACATTATTGGACCTCATACTCATACCAAAAGAAAAAAGACAAAACCAAAAGTTGTCTTACTGTCCAAAAATAAAGGTGGTATTCACTGTGCTGTTTATTAGCCCAAGTTTAGTTCTTAAAAACATGACAAAACAAGACATAAAATACAGAGATATAAAAATTAGTATTCTTATATTGTATTTAGTGATAAATTAGAATAAATTATGAAAATCTAATTTATTTTTTTTTTCATTCAAAAAATGTGGGAAGGGAAATATAATAATAAAAATATGATTATAAAAAATTAATAAGAATTTAATGAAAGAAAAAATGAAAAATAAGTCGTATCTCTTTTTAGTGTCTCTGTGTCTTTCCTGTCATGGTGGACACAAATACACTAATTCAGTGTCTTTTGACACAATATCTCTATTTATATCTCATCTGCTAAATTCAATGTTATGTCTTTGTGTCATTGTCTCAGTATCTCATACCTGTAAACAAATGCAGCCTTATTTATTCAACTTTTAAAGTTTTCATATATTCAATTCATTAAAATATAAAAAAATTATATTTTTAATAACTTTTAATAAATATTTTTTGTAATATTTTTAAAGAACAATGCTACATGGTCAGCAAATATTATCATTTTTTATGCGAATTTAGCCAGTAATAATTTGCACCCATATTTACACAGATATATTTTTTGCACACAAAAAGTATATAATTTGTACCTATATTTACTAAAATTTGTACATATAAATCAATACAATTTGTATCCACATTTTTTAGAATTTATACACATAAATCAGTAAAATTTATTTATTAAAAATAATTAAGTATTTGTGCTCATAAAATAATAGTAAAAAATACTAAAATTACTAGTCCCAAAAGTTTTTTCATTTTTAAAATGCATATTTTAACAAGACTTAAACCTCAAAGTGTAGGCATAGCTTCCCAAACTAAACCTTTTTTAATTAATAGCATCATTATTATAACCAAGTTGGGTTGGTCTAGTGATTATCTCACTAGTTCGTTTAAACAAGTGTCGAAAGTTTAAATCTCGCCTTGTGCATGTAGCAACTCATTGGCCAGTGACAAATCCTTAAATGGGGCTCAGAGAGAAACCAAAAATAGCATCATTATTATAGCTAGAGAAATAACACTAAGAATATATCATAAACTTTTTTTGGTGTAAAGAATATATATATATATATATATATATATATATATATATATATATATATATATATATATATATTGATACGGCCGTTATGGTTCGACTACACGTCATAACTCAATTGTATCCGTTAGAAATCGACTATTAATAACAGTCATCAAAACAGATATCAAAACGTTCAAATATGCTATTATTTTTCGTTTAAAGTAAAATTACTCTGAGACATAATTGTTATTCTTCGTCCCAGATATAAAAAAATGGTAAGAAGATTGTTCAGATTATTGCAATTTGCGAAGCCTATTATTCGCTTACTGATTTGAGCGTTGGAGTGCCTATCTACCCCTTATTCTTTTTTTTTTAAATAAAAAGCTCAACACAGTAAGGTGGAGCATTTAGAAAAACCAGAGTTACAATACAAACACTATACAAAAAAACCGTAGTTATCTCCGGCATTGCCATCAACAACTAGACAGAACAAAGCCAACCAACTCTTTGTAGCTCCTAATCGACCTGGTAATAACTTCCGCAACGCATGTTTCTTGATTCCCGGAAATCCTGGCATTCCTTTCAACCACGTATTCTAAATGATAGCAAAAAAAACCAATCACCAACTTGTTACATTCGACTTTTCTTACAGGAGCTCCTGTCCAACTCTCAAAGTGTTGCTTAATGGTTCCTGGAATAGACCAAAATTTATTATAGGCGTATAACCAAGCACACCACACCTGCCACGTGAACTCAGCCAATGAAAAAGTGGAAATTATTCTCAGTTTCTTTTTTACATAAAACACAAATCATATCCCTTTGATCAATAATGCCCAATCTAATCAATCTTTCCTTAGTATTAACCCTACCAACTAACACAAACCAGGTGAATAGCTCAACCCATGGTGATACTAGTCCTCTCCATATAGATCTAGTAAAACTATAACTCGTAATGTCCTCCGGGAGAGTCTCAGCCTGCAAAGCTTGCACAAATGAGTTAGTAGAGTAAACTCCTGATCTATCAAATTTTCATACTATTATATCCTCCCTCTCATTTGTTAACCTGACAGATTGTAGAACTCCATGAAGTTGGTTAGCTAATTCTAACTCCCATTGGAATAGTACCCTTCTCTGATGAAAGTTTCATATCTACTCCAACCCATCCCAAAATCCACAGTCCCTTATTACAGATCCAACTTGATTTGAAACCGAGAAAAGCCTTGGAAATACATCCTGCAGCACACCACATGGTAGCCAATTATCTTCCCAGAAACGAATTCTTCTACCATCTCCTAACTCTAATGATAACCCTCTGACCATCTTATCTCTCGCTTGCTATCCTCTTATCTGCAATTGACAAATGTCCCTCCACGGACCCTTTGTATTAGGAACCGGCTGGTAAGAAAGAAGGACATTTGGATTCAAGTCATTGCAGGAGCACACAATTTTCTTCCATAATGGTCAATCCTCCTTTGAAAACCGCCACCACCACTTGAATAACAATGCTGTATTCCAGAGCACTGCATCGCCCACGCTCAAACCCCCGAAGCATTTTGGAGCTTGCACAATATCCCACCTTACCAAAGGTACCCCATCCCTTCCGCCCTCATTACTCCACAAGAACCTCCTCTGTAAAGATATCAACTTATCTACTACTGCTCTGGGCATCTTATATAAGCTAAGATAGTAAACCGGCAAACTATTAAGCACATATTTGATGAGTACCAGCTTACCAGCTTTATTAATCGTATTGGCTTTTCACAGATTGAGTTTCTCTTCTACTTCTATAATAGGTTTCCATGTCTTGACCAATTTCGAATTCACTCCCAAAGAAATACCAATATATTTGACTGGCAACGTTGCTTCCTTACACCCCAACAAGCTACACATCCTTTGTGACTACTCTCGCTCGCAATTAACCGAAATCAAGCTAGATTTATCAAAGTTAATACTCAAACCAGACATCATCTCAAAACACCGTAGAAGCCACTTATAATTGCAAATAGTCTCCTCCTTTGGGGGGCAAAAATGTATTGTGTCATCCGCAAATTGCAAGTGAGACAACTCAATATTGTCTTTTTCAACCAACAAAGGAGAGATCCTTCCATGTCTTACTGCCTCTCCTACCATCCTATGAAGGACCTCAACAACAAGAACAAAAAGAAACGGTGAAAGAGGATCCTCTTCTCGTAAGCGCCGTTCCATCTTAAAAGATTTAGAAGGCGAGCCAATTATCAAAAGTGACATAGACGCCATGCACACACATTTCTTGATCCATCCTCGCCATCTTTGCCCAAAGCCCATTTTCTGAAGTACAATATACACAAATTTCCATTTGACTCTATCGTAAGCTTTTTGAAAGTCCAGTTCGATTATTGCAGATTTCTTCTTTCTTTGCTTCAACCATTGCACAGTTTCACACGCAACCAAAGCCCCATCATGAATCTTCCTCCCTTGCACAAACGTACTATGAGTCTCCCTTACTAAGTCTGGCATTACCCTTCTTATTCTCTGCACCAACACCTTCGAAATGACCTTATACACACACCCTACCATGCTAATCAGCTGAAGATCTTTAATCTCCCTTACTCCCACAAACTTCAGAGCTAGAGCCACCCATGTAACATTAGAATCTCTTGGTAGCTCAGCTGACTGGAAAAAATCCATGACAGCTGCAGTAAACTCAGGACCAATTTCTCACTAACACTTCTTTATGAAGTTCATATTGTAGCCACCACAGCCAGGGGCCTTAGACGTCTTACAATCCCAAACTGCTTCCTTTATTTCGTCAACCGAAGGCATCCTCTCTAAGTCTGTAGCGTTCTCTTCCTGTAACTTTTTAACTAGGCCATCACGAATACCTACCAAAGGTGACGCTTCTTGATGATACAAGTTCTTGTAAAAATCTCTTATTGCACTCTTAATCTTGTCTTGATTCCTCACCAATCTGCCACTTATCACCAACGCATCAATCCGATTACTTCTTCTTCTTGCTGAGGCTAAATTATGAAAATATCTAGTGTTTTTATCCATGTACTTAGCATGTCGGGACCTTGACATCTGCTTCCAATGATTTCCTTCCTGACATACCAATGCTTACAGAAGCTAACTAGAGCTCTCCTTCTTGTCTCCATAGTCCCATCATAAACTCCATCACTAGCCAAATCATCCAACTTCCTGATTTCATCTTCCAACTGCTGTACTTTCAAATCAATATCACCAAACTTCTCCTTGTGCCATCTACTCAAAGGTATCGTCAAAGCCTTCAACTTTTCAGTGAATTGAACCTCACCTAGACCCCTCAATTCCTCCTTCACCATTCTGAGAAACCCATCATGTGTGAAACAAGAATCTAGACTTCAAAATGGCCTCGGCCCTCCTCTTAATCTACTGTCATCCACTATCAAAGGACAATGATCAGATAAACCTCTTGGCCCACCTTTAAGCCGTATGCCCGTATCTCAAGAAACTGTTCAAGCCATTCCATGCTAACGAAGACTCTATCAATGCGACTGCAAGATTGGCTTCTGAACCATGTAAATTTGCGATCATTCAGTTCTAAATCCACTAACTCCATATCCCGTATCCAGTCTCTAAAATCTTCCGCTGATGCTGTTAGAGCATTAGCTCCTTTTCTTTCTTCTACTCTCACAATCTCATTAAAATCACCTATATAACAAATAGAGACCAGACATACTTCAGTAATAGAACTCAACTCCTCCCACACAATTAGCTTCTCCTCCCTAACATGCACATCATACACCAAACAAAATGCACAGTAAAAATTAATCTACCCCCTTATTCTTTCATCAGCAAACAAACTATAGAGCGGCCAATTTAATTTACTAAGTTAGGATTACTAGATAAGAGGGAACAGCAAACCCTCGACACTATCCATCAACCTTTTTTCCATTTATGGAATTATTTTTATTAGAAAAATGTTAAAAACTTCTCTTTTGATAATGTGACAATATATATTTGACCCATGTGGTGTTTTTCCTTTTGATGAACAGTATCACGTATAAGGTAACTAGTCAATTCTGTGTCAACAATAACTTTTGTACATATATATTATTGATCATAAGCAGCTACACTTTTACGTTTGCATATCGTTAAGTGTTCTTTGCATAAATAAATTTATGGTATCATATTGTTACGAACTTATTATGAACATTTTTTCCCTTCCTCGCTATATGGGCCGGCGGTAAATAAAGTTGAATCATTAATTGGTTATCTTTCAGAGGTTTTTGATAAAGTAATAAGTCGGCAGTAGGGCAGGGCAAACTATACGATATGATATGATGGAAACATTTAAATTTAATTTTTGTGAACATTAAAAAATGAATTGGGTTCGTCATACTTTTGTGTCTTGGCCTTCGCTGAAGCATATGCACGAGTATTCATTCATTCACTGATGATGGAGATTCCAATAACATTGTCACGATATTGCAAGGACACACTATATGATTGATCTTTAGTTTTTATTTGTACTGATTATTGCTTTTCTGAAAGTGATGATGAGTGGGGATCGTCTACGAAAAACGATCAACTTGCATTATTTGCGCCCCCCACCCCTCTCCTCTTCTTCCTCTTCTTTTATCCGCATGCGCATTTTAAAGTGAAGAAAAAAAATTTGACCCGTATTATAATTCAACTGTAACCGATTAAACTCAGGTAAAGTTGATTTCACATGAAGTATGATTGATTTAACTAAATTTTCATCCAATGACTCTCAAATATCAACTTCACGTGAAGTCGACTTTATCTGAATTTTCACCCTCAAACAATAGTAGTACATATCTCACTTTTTTTTATTGTTAGTAAATACATTTGTATTCACTTTAGTACCGAAATATCTATTGCAAATAATAAATTATTAATAGTATTATGTCAACATTGAGCATCACATACATATATATACTACTACTTCATGAAGCCCTAGCTAGGTAGAATCGGCATCTTCAATCACTTATTATGAATTATTACGGCTTTAATTTTCATTTATATATACTCAACTTGAAATAAACTAAACAATTCTCCCTCATTTAATATATTAACTTGATTTAACTCTATTAACTAATAGATCAATACGGAAAAGCTAAGTCACCAAAACAAAAAATACGGAAAAGCTAACAATAATAATAATCCTGAGAAGGAGCAACACTTGACTTTTTTTTTTTCATGGTCATACTTACTCACTTTCACATACTATTATAAGTTCTATATTCCACTTCCTGAATTTAATCCAAGATTCAAGCCCAGTGCAGCTTTCAGCAAGCAACACTTGACTAAACAACCTTTAATTATTATGTCCCTATATGGCCGCAGTTTCATATGTCAAATGACGATTGTAGAGTAAAGAATATTTTTTTTGTCTGATTGAATGAAATTAAAGAATATAATTGTTACGGTAGGTAACCGGAGATTAATAGATTGGATGGCGTTGGTTGGCCCAATTGTTGGAAAGAGGAGACCTTTGTACGGATCGGCACCTGGGGGCTCCGTCCGACTTGTGTGCGTGAAAGAACGGGGGTGGTACCTGCAAAGACACTCCGATGCCTAAGTCAACAAGGATGTGAGTAGGTTTAGAGAATATTGGGACTTAGAGATACCTGAGGGATGTCAGTGTATTTATAGTGGTGAACCAATAACCACCGTTGGAGCAGTGCCACTTTTTTAGGGTGTTAACCGTCCCTTTATCTTGGGGAGGTTAAGATATGGATACTGGAAGTGGTTAGAGAGATTTTAGGGGCAGTTACTCATCTGAATGAGTGCTTATCTGCTAGCTAATCTTCGGTCCCGACTTCTTTAGAACAAGTCGTGGTGAGCACCGACTTCGTAAGACGAAGGTCGGTGCCGAGTGAGGCTCAACCCGTGGAATTAGGCCTTTTATTTGGATCTGAGCCTTTACTGTTGGACCAGGGTATGAACAATAATCATATAGCTAAGTAGTGATAATGATACCAATATATGTATTTATTAAATAAGGGAGAGAGAGGGGACGATAGAAGCTATATTATTCGATCAATACTATTCGTTTCAAACACATTATTTTTTAGCGACATAACTGGATCGGATTATAAGATACTTAGTTTGAATCATGTCTTGTAAAAATTTCGCCAAATCAGTATACATTATAAATACAAGGTAAAATATCTACCTTTGAAGTATGATTATTTTTTTCTAATTATTATACTTTTCAGACTATAATAACTAACTTAATATCGAAATCTCTTATAAATATTACTGTTATCTTTTTGGTGGATTGCTGTTGAACTGAAGTCTGTCCTTTCTTATAGACTAATCCAATTGGACCAGATTAATTACTGTTGAACAACTACTATTCAAACAAATATATAAGATAAAAATTCAGGTGCAGTCGACTTTACGTGAAGTTAATAGCTGAGAGCTTTTAAATAAAAATTTAATCAAATCAATCAAATTATCTAACGGTCCTCGTCTATCAACTTCACGTAAAGTCAACTGACCTGAGTTTCTTCCGATATATAAATGCAACAAAATGAAAGTGATGGACAAGTTGTACTTTGACACCACCACGAATAAAAAAGAAGATGATGAATTGATTAAAGAGTTTCTCATAATGGGAATAAGAGGGGCATCTCTTTCCATAGGGTGACACATCTCAAACATAAACCCACCTGCTCTATAATTGGTGAGGGGAGGTTTCATAAACATTATTTTATGGTGTACTATTTTGGATTTTGAGATAGACACAAACATTATCTTATGTTATTATGAGGTTCCAAATTCTTCTTGTTTCTTTCTCCTTAGGCCGCAGGGGTGGAGCTAGATAAAATATTAGAAGGGGCCAAAAATATTTATACAATAAACTAAGAGTAAAATAAAATTTTAAAAAGGGCTAAACTGAAATTTACATATAATTTACATGTAACAAATTAAAATTAGAAGGGACCACCGCCCCCTTTTCCCACCACCTAGCTTCGCCCCTGCTAGGCCGGCCCTCTCTTCATCAAGACATGGGTCCTCCCAATGACAAATTAAAGTAAAACCCTAAAATATATGATACGACTACTACATCATTAATCTTATGTGTAATTAGTGATGAGATTCTCTCCTCGATAAACTAGTACCATCATGAAAATTACCTTCTTCTTTTTCTTTGGTTTTTTTAAGGAATAATGTTTTAAATCCAGGATGGTCCTCATCATCTCCAGCTTTTTAATTACCTCTGTTTTGGCAACAATGCAATCA
The DNA here is from genome assembly GCF_014773155.1 of Arachis stenosperma. Classification (NCBI taxonomy): domain Eukaryota; kingdom Viridiplantae; phylum Streptophyta; class Magnoliopsida; order Fabales; family Fabaceae; genus Arachis; species Arachis stenosperma. The sequence goes on along the minus strand of NC_080382.1, from coordinate 9,165,042 downwards.
ATTCTAATAATCATTCATTTAATTTTTCGTCTGTCTTCACTTCACGTATTTTGTAGATTATTTAACTCACTTGCAGTTATTTTCACATAAAATTTGTAGTTTAGAATTATTCAAATTTATAAAATTATTTAATAAATTTTAATTATTAATTTATATAAAAATAATTGTATGTAAATTTTTACCTCTACTTAATTCTTCTAACAGCTATGGCAGGAGAATATTCGAGTAATAATATATAAAAAAAATTAAAAAATTAAAAAATTAGTTAACATTCACTTAAATACAAAATAAGTAATAAACATAAAGAAAGTTAGTTACATAATATTTTTATATATAAACTAACATAAAAAAATAAAAAAATATGTGTAAATATCCACTAAATAGTCTATACAAATTTAACTAATTAAATAAAATTAATTATTCTTTAATTTCGCATTCCTTATGTTCATATCAAAAAAAAGTCTAGATTTGAGTTTACATATCGAGATAGAAGATGTAGACATTATTAATAAGAATTTGGATTCTCTAAATTTTGAATTTTTACTATAAAGAATAAAGTGTGATTTCTTATCTTTAAATATTTTTTTTATATTTTTTCTTGGTCTCACTTATAAAATAAATGGTGAGAGATTACACTTTGTCTTCTAAAGTGAAATCTAAAATTTAGAGGATCTAAATCCTATCAATAAAAAAATTATTAGAAAGATAAATTATTTTATACTAAAAAAGAAAAAAAGAACTTAAATACTTCAGCAAATATTGTTCAAGCTAAGACAATGGAAATGCTCTCTAGATATCAACCAATAATTGGTTATTCATGGAGATTTTATTTTGATATTTCATATTAATTAGATGGGATAAGTATTATTTTGGTTCCTAACGTTTAGGGTCAGAATTGAAACCGTCTCCAACATAATTTTTTATTTAGAATCGTCCTTAACATTTTATTTCGTATTAAAATCGTCCTTTTAACTTTTTATGGACAAAAATACCCTCCACCACCACCAGCACCATCTCCCTTACTCCCATCAAATACTAATAATCAGATTCAAAAACACCAATAATAACACATTATTCAACTAAAAAATAACAACATCAAATTTAACAACAAAATCAACTCACAACAACAATAAAATTAGAAAAATAATAAATCAAAATCAGAATCAGAATCAGAAGCAAAACAGAAACAAAAGCAGACACAGACGCAAAAACAAAAGAAGAAGCAAATGCAGATGCAGTTGCAGAAGCATAATCAGAAGCAGATGCAGAAGACGAAATAGAAGAAGAAATAAAAGAAGATGCAGAAGAAGAAGCAAAATCGGAAGCAAATACAGAATCACAATCGGAAGCAGATGCAGAAGAAAAAGCAGATGCAAAAACTGAAACAGAACCACCGGCCTCACCCGTGCCTCTTCCCCCTTCCGTCACTGCCTCGCGCTTCGTCCTTTCTCCTTCCTCGTGCGCCACCCATTGCGGAACGAGCCAAGCTCTCTCCCTGGCTCGCATCTCTTCTCTCCCTCGCGAGCTCTGATTCCAGACAGCGATGGCGGCTCCAAACTTCGCGGGCGCCATCCCTCCTCCTCCCTTTCCCCTTTTCCTCCCCCCTCGCTTTCTTTTTCCTTTTTCTTTCTCCCCTCCCCTTCATGTTCTTATCTTTTTTTATTTTATAAATTTTTTATTAGAATCAGGGTAATTTAATAATAAAATTAAAAATTTTATTCAAAATAATGATTTTAATATGAAATAAAACGTTAAGGATGATTCTAAATAAAAAATTACGTTGGAGACGGTTTCGATTCTTACTCTAAACGTTAGGAATCAAAATAATACTTACCCCTAATTATATTTAAATGTTAATATTTCATTTAAATAAAATGGTTGGAGATATTATCAAAATCAAAATTGATTTGATGAGGTGTAGATTTATAAAAGAGTCAAAATCAATTTGAATTGTTAAAGAATATATTAGAAGAATTATGAAACCTAGTTGCAAATGTCCAGCTACATGTGTCATATTGTGATATAGTTAAAAATGTTGACTAATTTAGTAATTCTCATGACTATATATTATGCCCAGCAATATGTAATTTGTATACAAATTAGAAAAGAATTATAGAAACACAGAAGAATCAAGAACAAAAGAGATGCATAGCTGGATGTTTTCTTGTCGCCACAAGAATAATAAATAAGTGGTTTGGCTTTCAAGTTTAATTAGGCATGTCATTTTAGTTAAGAGCACAGTTATGGGTCATAGTTAAATTAAGTTGTTGATAGTAAAATCTTATTTTGATTGTTATGACTTTATATTATTTTGTTTAATAAGTTATTAACCATTCTTTTGTTTAGAAAATTTATCTTGTATGTTTTAGTATTTTTTTAATATTTGAGTTTAATATTTACACGATTTAATTTAATATTTGTAAGTGTTGTGATGAGTATATTTAAAATTTGGTTTTGGATAAAGTGTCATAAATTATCACTTTATTATATTACTATGTGAGAAATTTGTTTTGGATAGAATAATTATTTATTTGAAAACTCTTTAGAAGATATTTGATTAAGATAGAGTAATTATCTAATTTTATAACTATTTTATATTATATATTTTTTATTAATTAAAATATTTAATATTTTTTTATGTCAATTGTGTAATCTTTTGTGTTTCAACTCACACGCTCTGTTTTCTAACACACGCAAGGAATTACTTAGAAATTCAAACGGATCATTAGAAAAAAAAAAATCGATTATAAAACGAATATTAATTTTGAATAAACTACGAGTTGCACCTCAATAATGAAAACATACAATAACAGTAGGAAAATATTCTCATAAACATGCGTAAAACATCTTTTTGTAAAAACATTTATGTGTTGCATTATTATTAAACATATTAATGAATTTGTTACTTTTTAATTTTTTAACAAATTAGAATAAAACCGATTTTTTATAACAATAACAATAAATCTAATTGTTATTCGATCCGGTCGAATCGACTAATTTACATAATCTACTGGATCATGATTTTTTTTGTTTTTTCTAAAATAAAAATAAGAGATATATTTAGTTTTTTATAAAAAAAATTTAGACATGATTCATTTTAGATTGTGTAAATCGATCGGATCAAATCGAGTTTAATAATTATAGTACGGACAATTGTATTTATTATTATTGTTATAATAAGCCGATTTTGTTCTGGTTTATTAAAAAATAAATTATTGACTGGTTTAATAAATATATCCAATAATATCATGACACATGTAAACATCTTTAAAAAAATATATTTAATGTCTTTATCGAAGTGGTCTCTATAACAGTAAGCAACATCTCTATAAAAAAACATAAATAATAAGAAAAGAGAGAGCGAGAGAGAGATTCTAACTCATTCTTAACATGGCCATGAACGATGTTTTAAATTTGAACATTTATTTACTTGAGAGTCGAAGTATTTTTTGTAAATAAACATTTTAAGATAAAAACTTATAAAAAATTATCCTGCAATAACAACTTATGAGATATATTTCGAACAAATTTAGAGATACAAAACAGTTTTTTCTTTAAGTGATAATTAAATGAGATTATTTTTATTGAATTTATTGTTTAAAAATCTTCTATTGCGATTAGAGGTGTATATGAATCGGGTGAAATCAGGTTTGTATTGATTTAAATTTGACCCTATTAAGTTTATTTTTTAGACTCTACCCGACTATAAACACGAAAAAATCTTACTACTTTCGGGTCACACTAAAATCGGGTCTAAATCAGTGAAGTCCAGATCTTGATAAATTTTATGTCAAAAAATTATAGTGCACTTATTTATAAAGAAGAAAAAAACATACTTGTTACCAAGAAATTGATATCATATTTGAATTTGAATTTGTTCATAAATTCTAATTTCATATTTTTTGAATATATTTTTTAATTCAACAAATGTGATTAAAAACAAAACGATAAGTTTATAATTAATATAATATAATATTAAAATTAATTTAAAACATATATACTTTTTTTAGTCCCTTTAAAGTGTATATAGGCCGAGTGAAGTCGGTTCACTTGATTGAGACCTAACCTTAGATAATGACCGGGTCTAATTTTAAGACCCTTACCAAATTTCAAATCCGATAAAATTATACCAAATTAACATTTAAAATATTTAAAACCGGACCGAATCTTTGAATCGAAATAAACCATCTACACCCCTAATTACAATTAGGGGTAAAAGTGGGCATAAAGAAGACAAATCTGCTTCAGTTGCAAAACTAAAAATATAATTGCAGCCATTATATACCGAACTACACTTCATATTACAACCGAGTTTATTACTCATGAATCAATATCAATAGGTGATGAATAAAAGTTAATTAAAAAAGGGACACACATTTTTTTAAACCAAAATAGCTAGAGATTTGAAAGTGAAAATGTAGCATTGAATGATTAATGTACTCGATCGTTGATCGGTCTCTTGGTCTCTATGAGATGAACATTCATAGTTGAAGCTTCGTCAACTAAAAAGTTTTTATATATTAAAACGAAGCATCACTAGAAATGTACGTGGTAACAAGAACCTCATGAGAGGAGGGAAAGATATCCGACAAAGTGATATTCTTATGTTTGTAAGTTGTTGAACACCACCCACCAGCATCGTCCATGCTTTGTCCTTTAGTAAGAGTGTTTATGCTCTCCTTCAATTCTAGCTAGATAGACTAGATAGATATAAATTCAACTCTAAAGAAAATAACAAGAATGATGATATGATATGTTTGAGCTGTCTAAAAAAAGAAAGGTACATATTCTAATAAAAATTTTATAATTATTTTTATATGAAATTTTTTTTTTATTTTTAAATAATAAATGATAAAATTTGATTTTAATATGTTATAAAAATATTATTTTTATTTAAAATATAATTAAATAAATAAGTCATTTTTTAAATAAAATATCTTTGTAAAAAATATTTTATTTAAATAAGTGACAAAAAACATTCTACGAATATTTTTTTACAAAATTTATATATTTTTATGAGACATAAAATTAAATGATTGTTAAAAAAATACTTATAACTATCTAATTTTTTAGAATTGATGACCTGTAATCTACATATAAAATTGTCATAAACCCTAAACCATACAATCGTACTCTTAAGGGCCCAACTAACTATTAAGAGAAACTCTTGTCTATTTTTGGTAGGTTGTTGAAATTAGATGCACCCAAGTATCGTAACACCCAAATTTCTCATTTTTCCTTTGCTTTTTATTTTTTCCCTTTTAAGTGGCTTTCTTGTTTTATCTTTTTGCTAGTTTCTCTTGGAGAGAGTTGGGTGACGTATCAAGATAAGGCGTATAAATCACTGTTAATTATATTAAATTCTATATATATATATATATATATATTAAATTCAGTTATTATTTATAAATATATATTTTACATTTTAATATATATTTTATAAATTATTAATTAGTAGCTAATTATATATGTAACCTATGGTTGATATATACTTAAATTCATTGTATTAAATTTTAATGAATGACAACCACTGAAGTTTGAGTATTTAAGCGATAAATGATAAAAGCATAAAATGGAACAAGAACAAGCTAAGTGCACAAGATTGAAGACGTTTAGTTTTGTTACGGCCCGGCCCAAGGTCTGCACGGGTCGACCCGACCCAAATACTACCCGACCCGGACACGCGCCCTCCAACCGACCCGGACACGCGTCCTGTACGGTCCGGCACGCGGCTGCAGAACAATGTCCTTGGGGATATGGGCCTGTCCTCTCAAGGGGCCCACTACTGACATGTATATAAGGGGAAGATTGGCTCTTCCCCCGAGGTACGTCACATCCTCTCACCCTATCATTCTGCCCGCCTGCACATTGCTGACTTGAGCGTCAGAGTGTCTTTGCAGGTGGCACCCCCCCTCAACATCTCTCCACGACCAAGTGCTCCAGTGCTCGGCCACTCGACAACCCCCAAGCAGTGCGACCCAAGCCAAAGCGTCCTCACCCCTACATCTATCCACCCGATCTGTTCGGAACCCGACTACTGAACATTGGCGCCGTCTGTGGGGACGTCTAAATGGAAGTCGTACTGGGTCCCGGCGACCACGCTCGGGCGGCCGGGGCGGAGGGGGCAGCCTCCGTCGCCTCGCAAGGGGGGCGGCGGAGGTCCCCCCATCGACACACGAGGACACGACCATTTGGAGGAACGGGCGGCGATAGCGCCATAATAATGCAAGAGCTACGCCACAGAGTTCAGAACCTAGAACGGCAGCTTGCCGACCGGGAGCGGGAGGGACGGTCTACCGACCCGAGCTACACCCCGTCTCCCGGGAGCGAGGAGGAAGACTCTCACCGAAGCCGCCCGCGGACAGAAGCGGAGAGCTCGCGGGAGGAGTCACCCATAATAAGGAGACGAAATGACACGATCATCTACTCCCGCGGCAGACCGACCCATCGAGCGATAAGAGGACGCGAAGACGGAAGAACACGACAACCTGTCATAATGGGCGTCACCCCGTTCCACCGATCCATCCTCGAAGTCCGGCTGCCGAAACACTTCGACAAGCCAACGGACATGAGGTACGACGGAACTCAAGATCCTCTAGAACACCTCACGGCCTTTGAGGCCAGGATGAATCTAGAAGGAGTAGGAGACGAAGTAAGGTGCCGCGCCTTCCCGGTAACCCTAGCAGGACCAGCGATCAGATGGTTTAACGGCCTCCCTCAAGGTTCCATCTACAACTTCTCGGACATCAGCCGTGCATTCCTGGCCCAATTTACAACGCGAATAGCAAAGGCCAAGCATCCTATCAACCTTCTAGGGGTAACCCAGAGACAAGGAGAACCGACCAGGAGGTACCTAGATCGGTTCAACGATGAATGCTTGGAAATCGACGGCTTAACCGACTCGGTGGCCAGCCTCTGCCTGACAAACGGCCTCCTCAACGAGAACTTCCGAAAACACCTCACCACGAAGCCGGTTTGGACAATGCACGAAATCCAGACGGTGGCCAAGGAGTACATAAACGACGAGGAAGTCAGCCGAGTCGTGGCTGCCAATAAGCGGCAGTCCGGTTACGGCCAGGGTCGACAGTCCGGTGGCGACGGTGAAAGAGCAAAAGAGAAGGCCAGGGAGGAGGCACCAAACAAAGCACCTAGGTCGTTCCCTCGAGTCGGAAAATTCACTAACTACACTCCACTCACCCTCCCCATCGTGGAAGTTTATCAACAAATAGCTGAGAAAGGAATTCTTCCGAAGCCTCGACCACTTAAGGACCGTACGGGAGGAAACAAGAACCTTTATTGTGATTACCACAAGGGATACGGCCATCAAACACAAGACTGTTTCGACCTAAAGGATGCACTAGAATAGGCGATAAGGGAAGGAAAGCTAGCAGCGTTCTCCCATCTCATCAGGGAGCCGAGAAGACGTTATCGCGATCAAGACGAGGAAGGAAAGACGCGCTCGGCCAAGCGGCGACAGGAACCCGAAGACAGAGACCATGGCCTCACTGTGATAAACGTGGTAACAGCAAAAAACGCTGCACCAAAATCCCGGTCGGCACACAAGAAAGACGCCAAGGTTCTGGCGATCTCATCCCTGCCAGTACAAAGCTCTAAAAAACCTCCATCCATTTCTTTCGGCCCGGAAGACCAATGGTTCAGCGACGCCCCGGAAAACCCCCCATGGTCATAACGGCCAGAGTGGGAACCAGCCTCGTCAAACGGATCCTTGTCGATACAGGAGCTGATTCAAATATCATGTTCCGCAACGTTTTCGACGCACTAGGGCTAAAGGATGCCGACCTGATGACTCACCAGCACGGGGTTATCGGGCTAGGCGACCACTTCATCAAACCGGACGGAGTCATTTCCCTACCAATCTCGGTCGGGCAGATCCAAGGTCGAAGATCGGCGATGGCTGAGTTCGTAATTCTCCGAGATTCCACAGCCTACAACATCATCTTGGGAAGAAAAACGATCAATGATTTTGAAGCCATAATCAACACCAAGCTACTAGTTATGAAGTTCGTCACCGATGATGGATCCATAGGGACCGTAAGAGGAGACCTCGAGACGGCGGTTGCTTGTGACAACGCCAGCCTTTCCCTTAGGAAGAAGTCCAAGGAAGCATCCGGCGTGTTCCTAGCCGACCTTGATGCCAGAGTTGAGGACAAGCCGAGGCCAGAACCAGAAGGGGACCTCGAAAAGTTTAGAATCGGTGACGAAGAGGAAAAGTTTACATTCGTTAACAAGAACCTCCCACGTGAGCTGAAGGAGCCTTTGATTGAAATGATAAGGGCCAACAGGGACTTGTTCGCCTGGACACCAGCCGACATGCCAGGCATAGATCCAAGAATCATCTCACATCACCTAGCCGTCAAAGCGGAAGCGCGCCCAGTGGCTCAACGAAGAAGAAAGATGTCGGCAGAAAGAGCAGAGGAGGTAGCCAAGCAAACGGCCGGCCTCCTAGAAGCAGGCTTCATACGTGAAGTGGACTACTCGACATGGCTCTCGAATGTGGTATTGGTAAGAAAGCACAACGGCAGGTGGAGAATGTGCGTGGACTACTCAGACCTTAACAAAGCATGCCCCAAAGATTGCTTCCCCCTCCCCAACATAGATGCACTCGTCGACGCCGCGGCGGGATACCGGTATCTGAGTTTCATGGACGCCTACTCCGGTTACAATCAGATACCGATGCACCGTCCCGACGAAGACAAGACGGCGTTTATAACGCCAGGAGGGACTTTTTGCTATAAGGTGATGCCGTTCGGCTTGAAAAATGCGGGGGCAACATATCAAAGGCTGATGAACAGAATATTCCACGACCTCATAGGGAAAACGGTTGAAGTTTACGTGGACGACATCCTCGCAAAAACAACACGACCTGACGACCTCCTGAAAGATCTGGCAAGTGTATTTGCGTCTCTCCGTCAACACGGTATGAGGCTGAACCCCCTCAAGTGCGCCTTCGCCATGGAAGCCGGCAAGTTCCTGGGATTCATGATAACTCAGAAAGGGGTAGAAGCTAACCCGGAGAAATGCCAGGCAATACTCCAGATGAAGAGCCCGGGTTGCATCAAGGACGTCCAGAGGTTGGCAGGACGGTTAACCTCACTATCTCGGTTCCTCGGGGCTTCGGCGACAAAGGCCCTGCCATTTTTCAACCTCATGAAGAAAGGGATGGCGTTTGAGTGGACACCCGCATGTGAAGAAGCCTTTCAACACTTCAAGGAAATCCTGGCGGCACCTCCCGTTCTCGGGAAGCCAAAGGACGGGGAACCACTATACCTATACCTCGCTATAACAAGCGAAGCCCTGGCCGCAGTTCTGGTACGGGAAGACGGGAAAGCTCAACAGCCAGTCTATTTCATAAGCAGGGCCCTGCAGGGGGCAGAATTAAGATATAGCAAGTTGGAAAAGCTAGCCTTGGCACTCCTAACTTCCTCGAGAAGGTTAAAACAATACTTCCAAAGTCACCAAGTTGTCGTCAGGACGGACCAAGGGATCCGGCAAGTTCTCCAAAAACCTGATCTGGCGGGAAGAATGATGACTTGGTCCATCGAACTCTCCCAATATGATATACGGTACGAGCCCCGGCAAGCCATCAAGGCGCAAGCCATGGCGGATTTTTTAGTTGAAGTAACGGGAGACCCAGGCGAAGACATGGGAACACGGTGGAAGCTCCATGTGGACGGAGCCTCCAACCAGACCTTCGGAGGTGCCGGGATCATCCTGGAAAGCCCGATTGGGGTCGTATACGAGCAGTCGATTAGATTCGAGTTTCCCATCTCGAACAACCAAGCGGAATACGAAGCCCTCATTGGAGGCTTAGCCCTAGCGGCAGAGGTCGGCGCGAGAAGGCTGGATATATGCAGCGATTCCCAAGTCGTCACCTCCCAAGTAAACGGTAGCTACCATGCCAAAGACCCCTTGCTACAAAAGTACTTGGAAAAGGTTAAAAGCTTGAGTCAAAAGTTCGAAGAGATCACGGTCCATCACGTACCCAGAGAAAGAAACACACGGGCAGACCTCCTGTCAAAGCTAGCCAGCACAAAGCCAGGGGAGAGCAACCGATCTCTCATCCAAGGCATGACAAGAGAACCAGCAGTCACACTGCACGTAACGAGCCTAGGTCCTTCATGGCTAGACCCCATCATCAACTTCCTAGAACACGGCCAAGTCCCTGGTGATAAGAAGGATGCGGCGAAGTTAAGGAGAGAAGCGGCCAAATACGCCGTCATCCAAGGACAGCTATTCAAGAAAGGGCTCAGCCAACCCCTACTGAAGTGCCTACGCCCCGACCAGACGGACTACGTCCTCACGGAAGTCCATGAGGGATGCTGCGGGCACCACATCGGAGGCAAAGCCCTAGCAAGGAAATTAATCCGAGCTGGATACTACTGGCCGTCGATGATGGCAGATTCCAAAGAATTTGTCAAAAGGTGTGTAAAGTGCCAACAGAATGCCAACTTTGCCAGGGCGCCGGCCTCAGAGCTAAGCTTGCTAACGACCTCCCGGCCATTCTCTCAATGGGGAGTCGACCTCTTAGGACCCTTCTCGGTCGGCCCCGGGCAGGTCAAATATCTCATAGTGGCAATTGACTACTATACCAAATGGATAGAAGCCGAGCCACTGGCTAGCATATCCTCGGCCAATTGCAGGAAATTCATGTGGAGGCAGGTAATAACACGATTCGAGATACCGGAAGTCGTCATCTCTGACAACGGTACACAGTTTACTGACAAAAAGTTCACAGAATTTCTCAGCGGCCTGGGTATAAGGCAAAGGTTCTCTTCGGTAGAACACCCCCAGACGAACGGGCAAGTAGAGTCCGCCAACAAAGTTATCCTCTCAGGGCTAAAGAAGAGGTTGGACAACAAAAAGGGTGCTTGGGCCGACGAGCTAGCATCGGTCCTCTGGTCTTACCGAACAACCGAGCAATCCTCCACCAAGGAAACCCCTTTCCGACTAACATACGGGGTGGATGCAGTAATACCCGTAGAGATCGGTGAACCGAGTCCGCGGTTGCTTTTGAAAGGAGTAGAGGAAACCGTGGAAAAGGACTTGATAGATGAAGCCCGGGCAATGGCCCATGTGACAGAAACGGCACTGAAGCAAAGAATGGCTCTGCGCTACAACACCAAAGTGCTCAAAAGGGAGTTCGAGCCAAACGACCTCGTCTTAAGGCGAAATGATATCGGCCTGCCGACCCCTGGAGAGGGCAAGCTAGCGGTAAACTGGGAAGGCCCCTACAGAGTCAAAAAGGTGATGGGAAAAGGGGCCTTTAAGTTAGAAAAACTTGATGGCAAGGAGGTCCCGAGGACATGGAACGCGGACAACCTTAGAAGATTCTACTCCTAGAGGACAGAACGACATGCCGGCTAATCTAGCTAAGTAGTTAATTTGTCGTTTGAACTTTATAATAGCCTTTAAGTCCTTTATGTGGTTACCGAATAAGATATACTTGTGCAAATTTTTCTCTCCTATTTTGTCAATTAATTTTCCAGATAAACCACCACGTCCGATGACGACGCGCGTTCCCGGGATTGATCACCCCGGGAACCCGTCAACCACAATCGTAACGACTACACAAAAGGCCGTCGGCCATTGATATAAGTAACAACAATAAACCAAAAACGGTTAAAAGAAGCGGAAATTCATCACGACAGCATGAGCAAACGATTAAAACGGTCACTGATCACAAGCCAAGATAAAACGGCTAAACATCAAATCGTTCACAAGCCAAAACGGCTAAAACTAAAATAGTTTACAAGTCAAAACAAAGCGGCTAGGCAAAAACCATAAAAAGAGAATTCATTTCTTCGGGACATCGACAACCTTGCCATCCTGAATAACCTTGCGGACACCAATCGCCGACGTGTCGAATTCAGGGGCAACAACTCTAATTTGAGCTTTCAGGGCTTCTTCGGTAGCCAGGATCGCACCTTTCCCCTGCTTCAAGACGTCTTTATACTTAGCTTTCCACGTCGCCAATTCGGCCTCCACGGCCTGCTTCTCCCTCTCCATTTCGGCCACCAGTTTCTGTGCCGCGCCGACTTGACTCTCCAAAGTCATCTCGCGCTCGACAAGACGAGAAACCGTTTCGCCGGACTCCTTCAACTTCTCTTCAGCCGTGGCGGCTTTCTTCTCGGCAGCAGTAGCCTTTTTCTCTGTAGCGTCGAGTTTCTCATTTGATTGGGTCAGCTGCTCCCGGAGAGTGTCAACTTCACTTTTTAATTCATTATTCGCCTTCCCAGCAGTTTCCAACCTCCTGCGGAGGGACTCCATCCCGGATAGCTCAAACTCTGCCTTCCGGGCTATCACGGCGCCGCGCAGGAGGGTACGGTACATCCACCTCGCTTGCCCGGCAAGGGAAGACTCCTGAAAGTGCTCCTCGGTACCGGGGATCAGCTGGGAATCAATAAAGTTCCCGGCGTCAAAGTTCCTCTCCATAACGGTAAGAGCCCCCTCGGGACTGGAAGACATCTTCCTCTTCCTCTTAAGCTTGGGGACCTCTTCCACCTCTTCATCATCGTCTGGATTAGGCACAGAGCCTCCAGTTTCAATCACCTCGCGGAAAGGAGAGGCGTGGACTGCTGTGCCGCCTTCAACCGCGGCACCCTGGGCCGAGGTGCCGATGTCATCGGTAGCGGCCTTCTGCTCGGGAGCATCCTGATCCTCTGGAGGAGCAGCAGACCCCTCAGGAGCGGGTTGCTCATCACCCTCCTCGTCATCAGCGCCCAAAAAAGTTTGAAACAAATCGGGAAGACCCGTAACCGACGCAGACATATCCACTGCAGGAAAACAAAGAAGGTCGGTTAGTCGCCACACAATATCAATAAAAGGGAAAAAGGTAAAGGGCAAAGTAAAAAGCTTCTCACAAATATAATTACGGCCGGACTCCCGGTCACCCATGAGGAGGTGGGGATTTACTGGGTTCTTCCCAAAAACCGCCATCAACACCTCGGCAATTTGCTTGTCCACCTTCGACATACTCCTATAAGCTACCTTAATAAAACTATTGGACCCCGCCCCGAAACTCCAATAAGTCGGGATGAGCCGTACCCCCTCCAAAGACAACCAAAAGGGGTGACGACCTTTGACAGGGCGGACCTTAAAATATTTGTCCTTAAACCCATGGTAAGAATCTTCAAACAACCCGAAAATCTTCCGACCCTGGGCAGACCGGAAGGACATGAACCCTTTTTTGTGTTTCCCCTCCTTGGAAGGGTTGGTGAGGGTGAAGAAGAAGAGGTAAACATCCACGGACACCGGTGATGAGCGGATAATTTGTATACTTTTTGGCATTATTTTTAGTATGTTTTTAGTATGATCTAGTTAGTTTTTAGTATATTTTTATTAGTTTTTAATTAAAATTCACTTTTCTGGACTTTACTATGAGTTTGTGTGTTTTTCTGTGATTTCTGGTATTTTCTGGCTGAAATTGAGGGACCTGAGCAAAAATCTGATTCAGAGACTCAAAAGGACTGCAGATGCTGTTGGATTCTGACCTCCCTGCATTCGAAGTGGATTTTCTGGAGCTACAGAAGCCCAATTGGCGCGCTCTCAACGGCATTGAAAATTAGACATCCTGGGCTTTCCAGCAATATATAATAGTCCATACTTTGCCCAAGATTTGATGGCCCAAACCGGCGTTCAAAGTCACCTCAAGAAATCCCAGCGTTAAACGCTGGAATTGGCACCTAAATGGGAGTTAAACGCCCAAACTGGCACCAAAGCTGGCGTTTAACTCCAAGAAGAGTCTCTACACGAAATTGCTTCATTGCTCAGCCCAAGCACACACCAAGTGGGCCCGGAAGAGGATTTTTATGTCATTTACTCATTTCTGTACACCATAGGCTACTAGTTTCTTATAAGTAGGACCTTTTACTATTGTATAAAAATCTTTTGATCACTTTTAGATCTCTAGATCATCTTTGAACATTTTAGTTCTTAGATCATTGGGAGGCTGGCCATTCGGCCATGCCTAGACCTTATGCTTATGTATTTTCAACGGTGGAGTTTCTACACACCATAGATTAAGGTGTGGAGCTCTGCTGTACCTCGAGTATTAATGCAATTACTATTGTTCTTCCATTCAAATTCCGCTTGTTCTTTGTCCAAGATATCACTTGTTCTTCAACATGATGAAGGTGATGATTGACGCCCATCACCATTCTCACCCATGAACAAGGTGACTGACAACCATTCTTGTTCTACAAGCATCTGAGGCTTAGTGAATATCTCTTGGATTCCTGATTGCACGATGCATGGTTGATCGCCTGACAACCGAGTGCTCGCCTGACAAACGAGCCAACCATTCCGTGAGATCAGAGTCTTCGTGGTATAGGCAAGAACTGATGGCAGCATTCAAGAGAATCCGGAAAGTCTAACCTTGTCTGTGGTATTCTGAGTAGGATTCAATGACTAAATGACTGTGACGTGCTTCAAACCTGTAACCTACTGGGCGTTAGTGACAGACGCAAAAGAGTTATTCTATTCCGGTAGGGGAGGGAACCGAACCGGTGATTGGCCGTACTGTGACAGAGTATTGAGCATTAGCTTTCACTGCGAGGATGGGAGGTAGCTGCTGACAACAGTGAGACCCTATACGAGCTTGCCATGGAAAGGAGTAAGAAGGGTTGGATGAAGACAGTAGGAAAGCAGAGAGACGGAAGGGAAGGCATCTTCATACACTTGTCTGAAGCTCTTATACCAATGATATACATAAGTATCACTATCTTTATCTTTTATGTTATTTTCGTTCATCACCATATATATCTGAGTTTGCCTGACTAAGATTTACAAGATGACCATAGCTTGCTTCAATACTAACAATCTCCGTGGGATCGACCCTTACTCACGTAAGGTTTATTACTTGGACGACCCAGTGCACTTGCTGGTTAGTTGTGCGAAATTGTGTAATGCCATGGTATTAAGCGCACCAAGTTCTTGGAGCCAGTACCAGGGATTATGAGAGTCGTGAAAAAGTATAGTTCACAATTTCGTCCACCAAGTTTTTGGCGCCGTTGCCGGGGATTGTTCTAGTTTTGAGCAAGCCTTTGGTAACATCAGTGCCAAGATCCGGCAACAACATCAAATTTTTGGTGTTATTGCCCGGGATTGTTTAGGCTGGACAACTGACGGTTCATCTTGTTGCTTAGATTAGGTATTATTTTTTTCGAAATTCTTGAAGATGAATTCTAGAGTTTCATGATGATTTGTTGAAATCTGGCTGGCTGAGAAGCCATGTCTAATCTGATTGGACCGAGGTTTCAACTTATCACCACAAGAGCTTGTTGATTTCGTATCAATCTTGCTTTTGGAGCAGTGATTTGCTAAGGCTTGGCTGACCTTTGGTCATGTCTAGTGTTTTGGACCGAAGCTTTCTTTGGAAGCTTGGCTGGCTGTGAAGCCATGTCTAATTCCTGGACCGGAGTCTTAGACTAGCATTGCACTGATTCCTGGAATTCTCATTAAGAATTTTGATACCTTTTTCCACTTAATTTTCGAAAAACACAAAAAAAAAAAATTTTACAAAATCATAAAAACCAAAAAGATTTTATGTTTCTTGCTTGAGTCTAGTGTCTCATCTTAAGTTTGGTGTCAATTGCATGCATTCATATGTCTTAGTGATCTTCAAGATGTTCTTGATGATTCACTTGCTCTGATCTTTGAATTCTATTGACTTGAGTATTTTATGTGTCTCATATGCATTTTCAGTTCATTAGTGTCAGTAGTATACAAACTGCTAAGTTTGGTGTCTTGCATGCATTGTTATTTGATTCTTGTTGCATTTTAATTATTAAAAATCCAAAAATATTTTTAATTTGTGTCTTTTCAAGTCAATGATACAAGGGATTGAAGATTCAGAACACACTGCAGAGGAATTATACAGAAAAAGCTGAGCATTCAAAAATGCCCAGTGAAGAAGGCAGACTGGCGTTTAAACGCCAGCCAGGGCACCTGGTTGGGCGTTTAACGCCCAAAAAGGTAGCATTTTGGGCGTTAAACGCCAGAATGTATACCATTCTGGGCGTTTAACGCCAGGATGGTGCTAGGGGGAAAATTTTGTTTTCAAATCAATTTTTTTTCAAGTTTTCAAAGTTTTTCAAAATCAAATCTTTTTCACATCATATCTTTTCAATCAAATGTTTTCAAAATCAATTTCTTTCCTTTTTAAAAGACACTTACTAACAATTAATGATTTGATTGACATTTTTTGCCTTTTCTATTAAGAGAGGTTTTATGTTTGAATCATATCTTTTCTTGTTAGGCAAGTCATTAATTTCCTAAATCATATCTTTTCAAAGTGTTTTCAAATCATATCTCTTAAAATTGTTTTCAAATCATATCTTCTCAATCACATCTTTTTAAAACCATAACTTTTCAATCAAATCTTTTTAACCTCTTCTTTTTCAAAATAGTTTTCAATCAAATCTTTTTGATTTCTAATTTCAAAATCTTTTTCAAAAATCACTTGATTTCTCTTCCACTTTCAATTTTCGAAAATTACCAATCAAATTTTCAAAATGTTTTCAAAATCTTTTGATTGAATTTTCGAAAATTCTCTTCCCTCCTTCTCACATCCTTCTATTTATGGAGTACCACTCCTTCTAAATGCACAATTCGAACCTTATCTAATTAAAGTTCGAATTCTCCTTCTCCTTCTTCTTTCTATTTCTCTTTTCCTCTGACATTTCAAGGAATCTCTATACTGTGACATAGAGAATTCCACATCTTCTTTTTCTCTTCTCTTTCATATGAGCAGGAGCAGAGACAAAGGCATTCTTGTTGAAGCTGATCCTGAACCTGAAAGGACCTTGAAGCGAAAGCTAAGAGAAGCCAAAGCACAACTCTCTTTAGAGGACCTGACCGAATTCTTCAAGGAAGAAGAACCCATGGCAGCCGAAAACAACAACAATGCCAACAATGCAAGGAAGGTGCTGGGTGACTTTACTGCACCTACTCCCGACTTCTATGGGAGAAGCATCTCTATCCCTGCCATTGGAGCAAACAACTTTGAGCTTAAGCCTCAATTAGTTTCTCTAATGCAACAGAATTGCAAGTTCCATGGACTTCCAATGGAAGATCCTCATCAGTTCTTAGCTGAATTCTTGCAAATCTGTGACACAGTCAAGACTAATGGGGTTAACCCTGAGGTCTACAGGCTGATGCTATTCCCTTTTGCTGTAAGAGACAGAGCTAGAATATGGTTGGATTCTCAACCTAAGGAAAGCCTGGACTCTTGGGAAAAGCTAGTCAATGCCTTCTTGGCAAAGTTCTTTCCACCACAAAGATGGAGTAAGCTTAGAGTGGAAGTCCAAACCTTCAGACAGAAGGATGGAGAATCCCTCTATGAAGCTTGGGAAAGATACAAACAATTGATCAGAAAATGTCCTTCTGACATGCTTTCTGAATGGAGCATCATAGGTATTTTCTATGATGGTCTCTCTGAACTATCCAAGATGTCTTTGGATAGCTCTGCTGGAGGATCTCTTCATTTGAAGAAGACGCCTACAGAGGCTCAAGAGCTGATTGAAATGGTTGCAAATAACCAATTCATGTACACTTCTGAAAGGAATCCTGTGAACAATGGGACTAGTCAGAAGAAAGGAGTTCTTGAGATTGACACTCTGAATGCCATTTTGGCTCAGAACAAGATATTGACTCAACAAGTCAATTTGATTTCTCAAAGTCTGTCTGGAATGCAAAATGCACCAAGCAGTACTAAGGATGCTTCATCTGAGGAAGAAGCTTATGATCCTGAGAACCCTTCCATGGAAGAGGTGAATTACCTAGGAGAACCCTATGGAAACACCTATAACTCTTCATGGAGAAATCACCCAAATCTCTCATGGAAGAATCAAGAGAGACCTCAACAAGGTTTCAATAATAATAATGGTGGAAGAAACAGGTTTAGCAATGGCAAGCCTTTTCCATCATCTTCTCAGCAACAGACAGAGAGTTCTAAGCAGAATACTTCTGACTTAGCAACAATGGTCTCTGATCTAATAAAGACCACTCAAAGTTTCATGAATGAAACAAGGTCCTCCATCAGAAATTTGGAAGGACAAGTGGGTCAGCTGAGCAAGAAAGTTACTGAACTCCCTCCTAGTACTCTCCCAAGTAATACAGAAGAAAATCCAAAAGGAGAGTGC
Organism: Arachis stenosperma; assembly: GCF_014773155.1. Lineage (NCBI taxonomy): Eukaryota > Viridiplantae > Streptophyta > Magnoliopsida > Fabales > Fabaceae > Arachis > Arachis stenosperma. Next base: position 9,146,881 of record NC_080382.1, on the reverse strand, counting down.
AAAGCCATTAACATGGCCGAATTCTGGGAGGAAAGAGAGGAGGTGGACGCCACTGAGGAAGACCTCAGTGGGCGTGCACTAACCTCCAATGAGTTCCTCAATGAGGAACCTTGGGAATCTGAGGCTCAAAATGAGACCATAGAGATTCCATTGGACTTACTTCTGCCATTCATGAGCTCTGATGAGTATTCTTCCTCTGAAGAGGATGAGTATGTTACTGAAGAGCAAGTTGCTAAATATCTTGGAACAATCATGAAACTGAATGACAAGTTATTTGGAAATGAGACTTGGGAAGATGAACCTCCCTTGCTCACCAAAGAACTGGATGACTTGTCTAGGCAGAAACTGCCTCAAAAGAGGCAGGATCCTGGGAAGTTTTCTATACCTTGTACCATAGGCACCATGACCTTCAAGAAGGCCTTGTGTGACTTAGGGTCAAGTGTGAACCTCATGCCCCTCTCTGTAATGGAGAAATTAGGGATCTTTGAGGTGCAGGCTGCAAGAATCTCATTAGAGATGGCAGACAACTCAAGAAAACAAGCTTATGGACTTGTAGAGAATGTTCTGGTAAAAGTTGAAGACCAGTACATTCCTACTGATTTCATAGTCCTAGAGACTGGAAAGTGCATGGAGGAATCCATCATCCTTGGCAGACCCTTCCTAGCCACAGCAAAGGCTGTGATTGATGTTGACAGAGGAGAGTTAATCATTCAAGTGAATGAAAAATCCTTGGTGTTTAAGGCCCAAGGACATCCCTCTGTCATCATGGAGAGGAAGCATGAAAAGCTTCTCTCAAAACAGAGCCAAGCAGAGCCCCCACAGTCAAACTCTAAGTTTGGTGTTGGGAGGCCACAACCAAACTCTAAGTTTGGTGTTGAACCCCCACATTCAAACTCTAAGTTTGGTGTTGGGAGGTTCCAACACGGTTCTGAGTGTTTCTGAGGCTCCATGAGAGTCCTCTGTCAAGCTAATGACATTAAAGAAGCGCTTGTTGGGAGGCAACCCAATGTTTTATAATTAATTATTTTCTTTTGTTATTTTATCTTTTTTGTAGGTTAATGATCATAAGAAGTCACAAAAATAATGAAAAAAGCAAAAACAGAATGAAAAACAGGAAGAAAAACAGCACACCCTAGAGGAGAGGAAACTGGCGTTCAAACGCCAGTAATGCTAGCTGTTGGGCGTTTAACGCCCAGTCTGGCACCATTCTGGGCGTTTAACGCCAGAAAGGGGCACCAGACTGGCGTTAAACGCCAGAAAAGGGCAAGAACCTGGCGTTAAACGCCAGGAATGGGCACCAGCCCGACGTTTAACGCCAGAAATGGCTCAAAACGTGATTTTGAGCAACATTTGGTGCAGGGATGACTTTTCCTTGACACTACAGGATCTGTGGACCCCACAGGACCCTACCATCACTCTCTCTCTTCTTCCCCCATTCACCAATCACCTCAACACCTCTTCCCCAAAAACCCCTCACCTATCAAATCCCATCTTTCTCTTCACCACTCACATCCATCCTTCACAAAACCCCACCAACCTCACCCTTCAAATTCAAACCACTTTCCCTCCCAAACCCACCCATAATGGCCGAACCATTCACCTCCTTCTCTCCTATAAATACCCTTCTTCAACTCTTCATTTTTACACAACCTAAACACCCTTTCTTCCCCCTCTTTGGCCGAATACACCACCATCTCCCTCTTCTTCATTTCTTCTTCTTCTACTCCCTTCTTTCTTCTTTTGCTCGAGGACGAGCAACCATTTTAAGTTTGGTGTGGTAAAAGCGTTGCTTTTTCGTTTTTCCATAACCGTTTATGGCATCCAAGGCCGGAGAAACCTCTAAAAAGAGGAAAGGGAAGGCAAAAGCTTCCACCTCCGAGTCATGGGAGATGGATAGATTCCTCTCAAGGGTGCATCAAGACCACTTCTATGAAGTTGTGGCCTTGAAGAAGGTGATCTCCGAGGTCCCCTTTTCACTCAAAAAGGGTGAATATCCGGAGATCCGCCATGAGATCCGAAGAAGAGGTTGGGAAGTTCTTACCAACCCCATTCAACAAGTCGGAATCTTGATGGTTCAAGAGTTCTATGCCAATGCATGGATCACAAAGAACCATGACCAAAGTGTGAACCCGAATCCAAAGAACTATCTCACTATGGTTCGGGGGAAATACTTGGATTTTAGTCCGGAGAGTGTGAGGGTGGCGTTCAACTTGCCTATGATGCAAGGAGATGAGCATCCTTACACTAGAAGGGTCAACTTTGATCAAAGGTTGGACCAAGTCCTCACAGTCATATGTGAAGAGGGCGCACAATGGAAGCAAGATTCAAGGGGAAAGCCGGTCCAATTGAGAAGGCATGACCTCAAGCCCGTGGCTAGAGGATGGTTAGAGTTCATACAACGCTCAATCATCCCCACTAGCAACCGGTCCGAAGTTACCATAGACCGGGCCATCATGATCCATAGTATCATGATTGGAGAAGAAATAGAGGTTCATGAGGTTATAGCCCAAGAACTCTATAAGGTGGCGGACAAGACCTCCACCTTGGCAAGGTTAGCCTTTCCTCATCTCATTTGTCACCTCTGTTATTCAGTTGGAGTTGACATAGAGGGAGACATTCCCATTGATGAGGACAAGCCCATCACCAAGAAAAGGATGGAGCACACAAGAGATCTCACTCATCATGAGATCCCTGAGATTCCTCAAGGGATGAATTTTCCTCCACAAAACTATTGGGAGCAACTAAACACCTCCCTAGGAGAACTAAGTTCCAACATGGGACAACTGAGGGTGGAACATCAAGAACACTCCATCATCCTTCATGAAATTAGAGAAGACCAAAGAATCATGAGGGAGGAGCAACAAAGACAAGGAAGAGACATTGAGGAGCTCAAGCACTCCATAGGATCTTCAAGAGCAAGAAAGAGCCGCCATCACTAAGGTGGACCCGTTCTTTGATTTCCTTGTTCTTTATTCTTCTGTTTTTCGATTTTTATGCTTTATGTTTATCCATGTTTGTGTCTTGTGATCATTAGTGTCTTAGTGTCTATGCCTTAAAGTTATGAATGTCCTATGAATCCATCACCTTTCTTCAATAAAAACGTGCCTAATTGATAAAGGAAAGAATTGCATGAATTTTGAATTTTATAATAGTTTAATTATTTTGATGTGGTGGCAACACTTTTGTTCTCTGAATGTATGCTTAAACAGTGCATATGTCTTTTGAATTTGTGGTTCATGAATGTTGGCTCTTGAAAGAATGATGAAAAAGGAGACATGTTACTGAGGATCTGAAAAATCAATAAAATGATTCTTGAAACAAGAAAAAAAGCATTTCAAAAAAAAAAAAACCGAAAAAAAAAGAAAGAGAAAAAAAAAGAAAGAAAAAGAAAGAATAAAGTTGTGATCCAAGGCAATAAGAGTGTGCTTAAGAACCCTGGACACCTCTAATTGGGGACTTTAGCAAAGCTGAGTCACAATCTGAAAAGGTTCACCCAATTATGTGTCTGTGGCATGTATGTATCCGGTGGTAATACTGGAAGACAGAGTGCTTTGGGCCACAGCCAAGACTCAATAAATAGCTATGTTCAAGAATCATCATACTTTACTAGGAGAGTCATTAACACTATCTGGATTCTAAGTTCCTAAAGAAGCCAATCATTCTGAATTACAAGGGATAGAGTGAGATGCCAAAACTATTCAGAGGCAAAAAGTAAAAGCCCCGCTCATCTAATTAATACTGATCTTCACAGATGTTTTTGGAATTCATTGCATACTCTCTTCTTTTTATCTTATTTGATCTTCAGTTGCTTGGGGACAAGCAACAATTTAAGTTTGGTGTTGTGATGAGCGGATAATTTGTATACTTTTTGGCATTGTTTTTAGTATGTTTTTAGTATGATCTAGTTAGTTTTTAGTATATTTTTATTAGTTTTTAATTAAAATTCACTTTTCTGAACTTTACTATGAGTTTGTGTGTTTTTCTGTGATTTCAGGTATTTTCTGGCTGAAATTGAGGGACCTGAGCAAAAATCTGATTCAGAGACTCAAAAGGACTGCAGATGCTGTTGGATTCTGACCTCCCTGCACTCGAAGTGGATTTTCTGGAGCTACAGAAGCCCAATTGGCGCGCTCTCAACGGCGTTGGAAAGTAGACATCCTGGGCTTTCCAGCAATATATAATAGTCCATACTTTGCCCAAGATTTGATGGCCCAAACCGGCGTTCAAAGTCACCTCAAGAAATCCCAGCGTTAAACGCTGGAACTGGCACCTAAATGGGAGTTAAACGCCCAAACTGGCACCAAAGCTGGCGTTTAACTCCAAGAAGAGTCTCTACACGAAATTGCTTCATTGCTCAGCCCAAGCACACACCAAGTGGGCCCGGAAGAGGATTTTTATGTCATTTACTCATTTCTGTACACCCTAGGCTACTAGTTTCTTATAAGTAGGACCTTTTACTATTGTATAAAAATCTTTTGATCACTTTTAGATCTCTAGATCATCTTTGAACATTTTAGTTCTTAGATCATTGGGAGGCTGGCCATTCGGCCATGCCTAGACCTTATGCTTATGTATTTTCAACGGTGGAGTTTCTACACACCATAGATTAAGGTGTGGAGCTCTGCTGTACCTCGAGTATTAATGCAATTACTATTGTTCTTCCATTCAAATTCCGCTTGTTCTTTGTCCAAGATATCACTTGTTCTTCAACATGATGAAGGTGATGATTGACGCCCATCACCATTCTCACCCATGAACAATGTGACTGACAACCATTCTTGTTCTACAAGCATCTGAGGCTTAGTGAATATCTCTTGGATTCCTGATTGCACGATGCATGGTTGATCGCCTGACAACCGAGTGCTCGCCTGACAAACGAGCCAACCATTCCGTGAGATCAGAGTCTTCGTGGTATAGGCAAGAACTGATGGCAGCATTCAAGAGAATCCGGAAAGTCTAACCTTGTCTGTGGTATTCTGAGTAGGATTCAATGACTAAATGACTGTGACGTGCTTCAAACCTGTAACCTACTGGGCGTTAGTGACAGACGCAAAAGAGTTATTCTATTCCGGTAGGGGAGGGAACCGAACTGGTGATTGGCCGTACTGTGACAGAGTATTGAGCATTAGCTTTCACTGCGAGGATGGGAGGTAGCTGCTGACAACAGTGAGACCCTATACGAGCTTGCCATGGAAAGGAGTAAGAAGGGTTGGATGAAGACAGTAGGAAAGCAGAGAGACGGAAGGGAAGGCATCTTCATACACTTGTCTGAAGCTCTTATACCAATGATATACATAAGTATCACTATCTTTATCTTTTATGTTATTTTCGTTCATCACCATATATATCTGAGTTTGCCTGACTAAGATTTACAAGATGACCATAGCTTGCTTCAATACTAACAATCTCCGTGGGATCGACCCTTACTCACGTAAGGTTTATTACTTGGACGACCCAGTGCACTTGCTGGTTAGTTGTGCGAAATTGTGTAATGCCATGGTATTAAGCGCACCAAGTTCTTGGAGCCAGTACCAGGGATTATGAGAGTCGTGAAAAAGTATAGTTCACAATTTCGTCCACCAACCGGCAGGTCGAGATATTCACAGACCATCTCGAAACAGCGGATTGAGGCCCAACTGTTCGGATGCAACTGCGACGGTGACACGGAGATTCGATTCAAAAGCGCCATTTGAAAGGCTGAAAACGGTATACGGACTCCGACTTGAGTGAACATGGCTTTGTAGAACCAGATCCAGTCGGCGACCTGGCGGGGTTGGAAGTTGATTTCGTACAAACACTCGTGAGGAGCCGGGACGAAGACATCATAATTAGCCTCCTCGTCAGTCCCTCCACATAGGTACCCGGCTTGTCGGAACTCGGTGAGCTCCTCCTCGCCCATTTGATTGGGTGATTCCTTCACGTCGGAAACAACCCAGGCATACGGATCATACGCTGCGGGGTTAACGGAAGCCCGGGAGACCGTGCGAGCCATACCTACACGGGGGGATCATCCAGTTAGTCTAAGAGATCGGTAGATCGGTTGCTCAGTTCAAGCACACCACTACTCCCCAACTAAAGACAAAACACTAGAGGTGGACAGGGAATCGCCTACCCTGGAATGGCTCCCCCCCCTCTAAACACGAATAACCGCCATTGGAAGGCCACACAACCGTAACAAAACCAAGCAACAAACATACAAAAATAATGCATAAAAAGGAGAATGGTTCGAAAGTTACCTTAATTGATGAGAAGAAGATGAAGTTGCGAAACTGTAAAAACGCAAGGCACCACAGCAATATACACAGAAATCTCGTAGCAGAGGTGAAGAAGGAGAGGAATAGGAAGTGTGAAAAAGCGCAGAAGCACAAAACCAAACATTTAAAAACCACCTCAGGAAGCGCGAAACGGCTGGGGGCAAGATAGTCTTTTCAATCAGGGTTTTTCCACCCCATTATGAGCATTTAATGCTCGGCGCAAGAAGCGAAGCGATAAAACGGTTGCTTGAGCAACCAAGGGACACGCGCGTCGGGGGCGTGTCCGTCCCACGAGCGGCCGACCAGACGAGTTGCGAGACGACGCGCCATTGGTAGCCCCCACGACTACCATTGGCGCGTGGGGGCACTGTTACGGCCCGGCCCAAGGTCTGCACGGGTCGACCCGACCCAAATACTACCCGACCCGGACACGCGCCCTCCAACCGACCCGGACACGCGTCCTGTACGGTCCGGCACGCGGCTGCAGAACAATGTCCTTGGGGATATGGGCCTGTCCTCTCAAGGGGCCCACTACTGACATGTATATAAGGGGAAGATTGGCTCTTCCCCCGAGGTACGTCACATCCTCTCACCCTATCATTCTGCCCGCCTGCACATTGCTGACTTGAGCGTCGGAGTGTCTTTGCAGGTGGCACCCCCCCTCAACATCTCTCCACGACCAAGTGCTCCAGTGCTCGGCCACTCGACAACCCCCAAGCAGTGCGACCCAAGCCAAAGCGTCCTCACCCCTACATCTATCCACCCGATCTGTTCGGAACCCGACTACTGAACAAGTTTCATTGGACTTAGATAAAAAAATTTGTCAAGAACACAAATTAATATCTTTCTCACATACACTAAAATGATTTTTAAAGTTGTAATTTGCAAAATTTTTAAACATATAGCCAAAATGTGAGGTATCAGACTCTAGAGGTTAACGAACAAAAAAACAGAGTGAATTAGAGAAAATCAAAGAGAAGAAGTGCAAGAAAATCCATGAGAGAAGTACTGTTATTGTATATTGAACTGAAAAATTAAACTGGTACAGCGTATAACTGGTTATATATAGAAAGAGATCAGAAGTTCTAGAGAAAAGAGAGGAGAGGTTCTAGTAGATCCTTCTAATTGTAACTAACTCACTTAACACTGTAACTGACTGAACTAATTGGACAATGAGTAACTAACTTTGTCTGGGTGTATGTGTTCTGTCATGAGCTCTCTCAATCCTTTTAAATTTGGTTCTCCCTTGTTTTATCAAGCATTTCTCTCTGAATTATCAACATCAACTCTGCTACCTAAGCCCTGGATGATGCTGCCACAACAGCTTCTGTCTGCTACTCTCAGCTTCACCATGAATTTGAGAAAGGCGGGACTTGACAAAGGTTTGGTTAGGCAATTGACAATTCAGTCTTGGGATAAAATGCGCATTACATTGACTTTCTTTTTAGTGACATAGTCTCTGTCAAAGTGTAAGTTGAGCTCAAAGTGCTTGCTTTTGTTGTGAAGAATTGGGTTGGCAACAAGTAATACAACACTTTGACTACCACAATACAGATTGGGTTTGGTGGTGCAAGGTATTCTCATTTCGTGGAGCAAACTTTGCATCCAAACGACTTCAGTGAGTCCAGTAGCTATCCCTATGTACTCAGTTTTAGTGGTGTTTTTTGACACGACATGTTGCTTTCTACTAGACCACAAGACCATATTAGGTCCATAAAATACACAAAACCCACTTGTGGATTTTCTATCATTCACATCACTTTCCCAGTGAGAGTCAGTGAATACATAAATTCTATTCTCATTAGACTTTTGAAATTTCAAACCATGTTGGGATGTCCCTACCAAGTACATTTCAAGATTTATTTTATGGCTTTCCAGTGACTTTGTAAGGGTTGGTGCATAAACTGTGACATTTTGTTGACTATATAGGAGATTTTTAGTCGGGTGATAGTTGCATATTGGAGTCCTTCTACTACTGATCTATAGAGAGCTGGGTTTCGAAAGCTCTCCCCATTGTGAGCTGAGAGTTTCAGGTTTGATGCCATTAGTGTGGGGATTGCTTTTGCATCTTGCATTCCTGCCTTAGCCAATAGTTCTTTTATGAACTTTGTTTGACACAAAGTCATCACATTATCACTGTTTTTCACTGCTTCAATACAAAGAAAGTAATTCATTTTTTCCAAGTCTTTGAGGGAGAACACTGAGTGCAACTGATTGATTAGGGTCATAATTTCTGTTTGAGAACTCCCTGTTACTAGGATGTCATCTACATATATGAGGACATAAGTAGCCGAAGTTGGTGTGAACTTTGTAAAGAGAGATGTGTTTGACCGTGTGTTGTCAAAGCCGAATTTGTTGCGGGCGAGCTTTAGCTTGGTGAACCACGCTCTGGGCTTGCTTAAGCCCATAGAGGGATCGTTGGAGCTTGCAAGCATGGTGAGGAGTAGCGGATGAGACGAAGCCTTCAACTTGCATCATGAACACTATTTCTTCGAGATTGCTAATCAAGAAGGCATTGTTGAAATCGAATTGGCATATTGATAAACCACTATTTCATGGTTTATCTTGTGCTCAATTGAGTAGTTTTTATCAATTCTTTACCCACTTATTCATACTATTTGCATGGTTTTACTTTTTCCATCCGGATTTTGTGCTATAATTGAAAACATGCTTCTTTGGGCTTTAAATTTGCTATGTTTAATCCTCTCTTATTACCATTCAATGACTTGATATGTGTGTTAAGTGTTTCAGGCTTTATAGGGCAGGAATGGTTTAGAGGATAGAAAGGAAGCTTGCAAAAAGGGAAGGAGCACAAGAAATAAAGGAGACAACCAGCAAACAGCGACGTGCACGCATGGAAGACGCGTGCGCGCGATTTGTACAAAATCATAGCGATGCGTGCGTGTGCTTGACGCGTACGCGTGGATTGGAGTTCGTGCAAACAATGCGAGCGCGTGCTTGACGCGCACGCGTGGAGAGGAAAATCGTCAAACAACGCGTACACGTGACCGATGCGTACGCGTGACAAGCGCGATCTGCAGAATTAACAGAAATCGCTGGGGGCGATTTCAGGCCGCGTTTTGACCCAATTTTCGGCCCAAAAACATAGAATAAATCCAGGGAACATGCAAAGACTCAATACAACAGAATACAACATTCATAATTCAGAATTTTAGGTTTTTAGATGTAGCTTTTAGAGAGAGAGGCTCTCTCAGATCTCTTAGGATTTAGGATTAGGATTAAGATTAGGATTCCGGATTTCTATTATGATTAGGCTACTTCTCTTCATTCCAGGTTCAATGTTCCTTTAATTTATTTTCTACTTTATTTATTCTATTACTTTAATTGTTATTTATCTTTTCAATTTGGCTTATAAACTTTCCATGTTAGAATTAATTTTCTTATTTAATATAAATTGAGGTATTTCAGATCTAAAGATTGCTTTCTTCAAAGTTATGTTATTAATACTTTTAATTTAATTTAGATTTCCCCCCTTTGCTTTGGTTAAGTAATTGGTGACACTTGAGTTGTCAAACTCAGCTGCTGATTGAAAATTGGAAATTATTGATTAATTTGGATCCCTCTAAAACTAGTCTTTCCATAGGAGTTGACTAGGACATGAGGAATCAAGTTGATTAGTCCACTTGACTTTCCTTTATTTAGTTAAGGGTTAACTAAGTGGGAGCAAAATCCAATTCTCATCTCACATGATAAGGATAACTAGGATGAGATTTCCAATTCTTATACCTTGCACTGGTGTTCATGATAATTAATTTACTTCCTTGCCATTTTAATTACTTATTCTCTATTTCAAAAACCAAAAAATATACCTTTTTCCATAACCAATAATAAATCATACTTCCCTGCAATTCCTTGAGAGACAACTGATGAGCGGATAATTTATACGCTTTTTGGCATTGTTTTTAGGTAGTTTTTAGTAGGATCTAGCTACTTTTAGGGATGTTTTTATTAGTTTTTATGCAAAATTCACATTTCTAGACTTTACTATGAGTTTGTGTGTTTTTCTATGATTTCAGGTATTTTCTGGCTGAAATTGAGGGGCCTGAGTAAAAATCTGATAGGAGGCTGACAAAGGACTGCTGATGCTGTTGGATTCTGACTTCTCTGCATTCGAAATAGATTTTCTGGAGCTACAAAACTCCAAATGGCGCGCTCTTAACTGCGTTGGAAGGTAGACATCCAGGGCTTTCCTGCAATGTATAATAGTCCATACTTTATTTGAGATTAGACGACACAAACTGGCATTCAACGCCAGTTCCATGCTACATTCTGGAGTAAAACGCCAGAAACACGTCACAAATCAGAGTTAAACGCCAAAAACACGTTACAACTTGGTGTTTAACCTCAAGAAAAGTCTCTGCACATGTAAAGCTCAAGCTCAGCCCAAACACACACCAAAGTGGGCCCCGAAAGTGGATTTCTGTATTTAGACTCAATTCTGTAAATCTTAGTAGCTAGTCTAGTATAAATAGGACATTTTACTATTGTATTAGACATCTTTGGTCTCAGTTTTAATCGTTTTGTTCATCTTAGGAGACTATTGATCACGTTTTGGGGGCTGGCCTCTCGGCCATGCCTGGACCATTATCACTTATGTATTTTCAACGGTGGAGTTTCTACACACCATAGATTAAGGTGCGGAGCTCTGCTGTACCTCGAGTATTAATGCAATTACTACTATTTTCTATTCAATTCAACTTATTCTTGTTCTAAGATATTAGTTGCACTTCAAAATGATGAATGTGATGATCCGTGACACTCATCATCATTCTCACCTATGAACGCGTGACTAACAACCACTTCCGTTCTACCTTAGAACGAGCGTGTATCTCTTGGATTCCTTAATCAGAATCTTTGTGGTATAAGCTAGAATTATTGGCGGTCATTCTTGAGAATCCGGAAGGTCTAGACCTTGTCTGTGGTATTCCGAGTAGGATTCAGGGATTGAATGACTGTGACGAGCGTAGTGACAGACGTAAAAGAATCAATGGATTCTATTCCGACATGATCGAGAACCGACAGATGATTAGCTGTGCTGTGACAGAGCATTTGGACCATTTTCACTAAGAGGATGGGAAGTAGCCATTGACAACGGTGATGCCCTACATACAGCTTGCTGATGAGCGGATAATTTGTACACTTTTTGGCATTGTTTTTAGTATGTTTTTGGTATGATCTAGTTAGTTTTTAGTATATTTTTATTAGTTTTTAGTTAAAATTCACTTTTCTGGACTTTACTATGAGTTTGTGTGTTTTTCTGTGATTTCAGGTATTTTCTGGCTGAAATTGAGGGACCTGAGCAAAAATCTGATTCAGAGACTAAAAAGGACTGCAGATGCTGTTGGATTCTGACCTCCCTGCACTCAAAGTGGATTTTCTGGAGCTACAGAAGCCCAATTGGCGCGCTCTCAACGGCTTTGGAAAGTAGACATCCTGGGCTTTCCAGCAATATATGATAGTCCATACTTTGCCCAAGATTTGATGGCCCAAACCGGCGTTCAAAGTCACCCTCAGGAATCCCAGCGTTAAACGCTGGAACTGGCACCCAAATGGGAGTTAAACGCCCAAACTGGCATAAAAGCTGGCGTTTAACTCCAAGAAGAGTCTCTACACGAAAATGCTTCATTGCTCAGCCCAAGCACACACCAAGTGGGCCCGGAAGTGGATTTTTATGTCATTTACTCATCTCTGTACACCCTAGGCTACTAGTTCTCTATATATAGGACCTTTTACTATTGTATTTTCATCTTGGTTCTTCTGGTTCCCTCTCTGGGGCCGAAACCAATGATCACTCTTGTTCTTATGTATTTTCAACGGTGGAGTTTCTGCACACCATAGATTAAGGTGTGGAGCTCTGCTGTACCTCGAGTATTAATGCAATTACTATTGTTCTTCTATTCAATTCCGCTTGTTCTTTGTCCAAGATATCACTTGTTCTTCAACTTGATGAATGTGATGATCCGTGACACTCATCATCATTCTCACCCATGAACAAGGTGACTGACAACCACTTCTGTTCTACAAGCAATCAAGGCTCTAGTGAATATCTCTTGGATTCTTTAACCGGAATCTTCGTGGTATAGGCAAGAACTGATGGCGGCATTCAAGAGAATCCGGAAGGTCTAAACCTTGTCTGTGGTATTCTGAGTAGGATTCAATGATTGAATGACTGTGACGTGCTTCAAACTCCTAGCAGGCGGGGCGTTAGTGACAGGCGAAAAAGAATCAATGGATTCTATTCCGGCCTGACCGAGAACCGACAGCTGAATTCCGCGTGCCGTGACAGGGCATATGCAATCGTTTTCACTGAGAGGATGAGAGGTAGCCACTGACAACGGTGAAACCCTACATAAGCTTGCCATGGAAAGGAATAAGAAGGATTGGATGAAGACAGTAGGAAAGCAGAGAGACAGAAGGGAAGGCATCTTCATGCGCTTATCTGAAGTTCCTACCAATGAATTACATAAGTATCTCTATCCTTATCTTTATGCTTTATGCGTTTATCACCTTTACCCATTTGAGTTTGCCTGACTAAGATTTACAAGATGACCATAGCTTGCTTCATACCAACAATCTCCGTGGGATCGACCCTTACTCACGTAAGGTATTACTTGGACGACCCAGTGCACTTGCTGGTTAGTTGTGCGAAGTTGTAGTGATCACAATTTCGCGCACCAAGTTTTTGGCGCCGTTGCCGGGGATTGTTTGTGTATGGACAACTGACGATTCATCTTGTTGCTTAGATTAGGTATTATTTTTCTTCAGAATTCTTAAGAATGAATTCTAGTGTTTCAAGGTGATGTTCTTATCATCACCAAAGCTGATTGATCATCATCAATTTAGCTCTTGAATGCAATATCCTGCTGAAGCTTAGCTAGCTATGTCTAATTCCTTTAGACTAAATCTTTAGACTAACATTGCATGATTCCTGGAATTCTCATTAAGAATTTTGATACCTTTATTTTCTTTTCTTAATTTTCGAAAAATCCAAAAAAATTACAAAATCATAAAAACCAAAAATATTTCTTGTTTAAGTCTAGTGTCTCATTTTAAGTTTGGTGTCAATTGCATGTTTCTGTTCTTCTTGCATTTTTCAAATTTATGCATGTGTCTTCATTAATCTTCAAGTTGTTCTTGATGATTTCCTTGTTTTGATCTTTGAATTTTATTGACTTGAGTGTTTTGTTGTTTCTCATATGCATTTTCATTTTGTTAGTGTCAATAGTATACAAACTGCTAAGTTTGGTGTCTTGCATGCATTGTTATTTGATTTTAGTTGCATTTTGATTATTCCTCATTATTAAAAATCCAAAAATATTTTTAATTTGTGTCTTTTCAAGTCAATAATACAGAGAATTGAAGATTCAGAACATACTGCAGAGGAATTATACAGAAAAAGCTGGGCATTCAAAAATGCCCAGTGAAGAAGACAGACTGGCGTTTAAACGCCAGCCAGGGTGCCTGGCTGGGCGTTTAACGCCCAAAAGGGTAGTAGTTTGGGCGTTAAACGCCAGAATGTGCACCATTCTGGGCGTTTAACGCCAGGATGGCAAAAGGGGGAAGATTTTGTTTTCAAAATCAATTTTTTTCAAGTTTTCAAAGTTTTTCAAAATCAAATCTTTTTCAAATCATATCTTTTCAATCAAATGTTTTCAAAATCAATTTCTTTCCTTTTTCAAAGATACTTGCTATCAATTAATGATTTGATTCAACATTTCAAGTATGTTGCCTTTTCTGTTGAGAAAGGTTTAATGTTTGAATCATATCTTTTCTTGATAGCCAAGTTATTAATTTTTAAAATCAAATCTTTTTAAAATTGTTTTCAAATCATATCTTCTCAATCACATATTTTTTAAAACCAATCATATCTTCTTAACCTCATCTTTTTCAAAATAATTTTCAATCAAATCTTTTTGACTTCTAATTTCAAAATCTTTTTCAAAAATCACTTTACTTCTCTCCCACTTTCATTTTCGAAAATTAAGTAATGTTTTTCAAAAATGTTTTCAAAATCTTTTACTTAATTTTCGAAAATTACTTCCCTTCTTCTCACATCCTTCTATTTATGGACTAACACTATCCCTTAATGCAAAATTCGAACTCCATCTTCTTTGATAAGTTCGAATTTTCTACTTCTGTCTTCTACTTTTCTTTTCCTCTGACACTTCAAGGAATCTCTATACTGTGACATAGAGGATTCCACATTTTCTTGTTCCCTTCTCTTTCTTATGAGCAGGAGCAAAGACAAAAGCATTCTTGTTGAGCCTGATCCTGAACCTGAAAGGACCTTGAAGAGAAAGCTAAGAGAAGCTAAAGCACAACCCTCTTTAAAGGACCTGACCGAATTCTTCAAAGAAGAAGAACACATGGCAGCCGAAAACAACAATGCCAACAATGCAAGGAAGGTGCTGGGTGACTTTACTGCACCTACTCCCGACTTCTATAGGAGAAGCATCTCTATCCCTGCCATTGGAGCAAACAACTTTGAGCTTAAGCCTCAATTAGTTTCTCTAATGCAACAGAATTGCAAGTTTCATGGACTTCCATTGGAAGATCCCCATCAGTTTTTAGCTGAGTTCTTGCAAATCTGTGACACTGTCAAGACTAATGGGGTTGACCCTGAGGTCTACAGGCTTATGCTATTCCCTTTTGCTGTAAGAGACAGAGCTAGAACATGGTTGGATTCTCAACCTAAAGAAAGCCTGGACTCTTGGGAAAAGCTAGTCAATGCCTTCTTGGCAAAGTTCTTTCCACCTCAAAAATTGAGTAAGCTTAGAGTGGAAGTCCAAACCTTCAGACAAAAGGATGGAGAATCCCTCTATGAAGCTTGGGAAAGATACAAACAATTGATCAGAAAATGTCCATCTGACATGCTTTCTGAATGGAGCATCATAGGTATTTTCTATGATGGTCTCTCTGAACTATCCAAGATGTCTTTGGATAGCTCTGCTGGAGGATCTCTTCATTTGAAGAAGACGCCTACAGAAGCTCAAGAGCTGATTGAAATGGTTGCAAATAACCAATTCATGTACACTTCTGAAAGGAATCCTGTGAACAATGGGACTAATCAGAAGAAAGGAGTTCTTGAGATTGATGCTCTGAATGCCATTCTGGCTCAGAACAAGATATTGACTCAACAAGTCAATTTGATTTCTCAAAGCCTGTCTGGAATGCAAAATGCACCAAGCAGTACTAAGGAAGCTTCATCTGAGGAAGAAGCCTATGATCCTGAGAACCCTTCAATGGAAGAGGTGAATTACCTAGGAGAACCCTATGGAAACACCTATAATTCTTCATGGAGAAATCATCCAAATTTCTCATGGAAGGATCAACAGAGACCTCAACAAGGTTTCAACAACAATAATGGTGGAAGAAACAGGTTTAGCAATGGCAAGCCTTTTCCATCATCTTCTCAGCAACAGACAGAGAGTTCTAAGCAGAATACCTCTGACTTAGCAACCATGGTCTCTGATCTAATCAAAACCACTCAAAGTTTCATGACTGAAACAAGGTCCTCCATTAGAAACTTGGAAGGACAAGTGGGTCAGCTGAGCAAGAAAATCACTGAACTCCCTCCTAGTGCTCTCCCAAGCAATACTGAAGAAAATCCAAAAGGAGAGTGCAAAGCCATTAACATGGCCGAATTCTGGGAGGAAGAAGAGGCAGTGAACGCCACTGAGGAAGACCTCACTGGACGTCCACTGGCCTCCTATGAGTTCCCCAATGAGGAACCATGGGAATCTGAGGCTCAAAATGAGACCATAGAGATTCCATTGGAATTACTTCTGCCATTCATGAGCTCTGATGAGTATTCTTCCTCTGAAGAGGATGAGTATGTCACTGAAGAGCAAGTTGCTAAATACCTTGGAGCAATCATGAAGCTAAATGACAAGTTATTTGGAAATGAGACTTGGGAGGATGAACCCCCTTTGCTCACCAAAGAACTGGATGACTTGTCTAGGCAGAAACTGCCTCAAAAGAGGCAGGATCTTGGGAAGTTTTCAATACCTTGTACCATAGGCACCATGACCTTCAAGAAGGCTCTGTGTGACTTAGGGTCAAGTGTAAATCTCATGCCTCTCTCTGTAATGGAGAAGCTAGGGATCTTTGAGGTACAAGCTACAAAAATCTCACTAGAGATGGCAGACAACTCAAGAAAACAAGCTCATGGACTTGTAGAAAATGTTTTGGTTAAGATTGAAGACCATTACATCCCTACTGATTTCATAGTCCTAGAGACTGGGAAGTGCATGGATGAATCCATCATCCTTGGCAGACCCTTCCTAGCCACAGCAAAGGCTGTGATTGATGTTGATAGAGGAGAGTTAATCATTCAAGTGAATGAAGAATCCTTTGTGTTTAAGGCTCAAGGATATCCCTCTATCACCAAGGAGAAGAAGCATGAAGAGCTTCTCTCAAAACAGAGCCAAACAGAGCCCCCACAGTCAAACTCTAAGTTTGGTGTTGGGAGGCCATAACCAAACTCTAAGTTTGGTGTTGAACCCCCACATTCAAACTCTAAGTTTGGTGTTGGGAGGTTCCAACATAGCTCTGAGCATTTCTGAGGCTCCATGAGAGTCCTCTGTCAAGCTAATGACATTAAAGAAGCGCTTGTTGGGAGGCAACCCAATGTTATATTTTATATATTTTCCTTTGTTATTTTATTTTATTTTGTAGGTTGATGATCATGAGAAGTCACAAAATCAATTGAAAAAGCAAAAACAGAATGAAAAACAGGAAGAAAAATAGCACACCCTGGAGGAAGAACTCACTGGCGTTTAAACGCCAGTGAGGCTAGCAGTTGGGCGTTTAACGCCCAGTCTGGCACCATTCTGGGCGTTTAACGCCAGAAAGGGGGCACCAGACTGGCGTTAAACGCCAGGAAAGGGCAAGAACCTGGCGTTAAACGCCAGAAATGGGCACCAGCCCGGCGTTTAACGCCAGAATTGGCTCAAAACGTGTTTTTGAATGCCATTTGGTGCAGGGATGACTTTTCCTTGACACCTAAGGATCTGTGGACCCCACAGGATCCCCATCAACACCACCACCCTCTCTCTTCTTCACCCATTCACCAATCACCTCAACACCTCTCTCCCAAAAACCCCCACCTATCAAATCCCACTATCATCTTCACTCCTTCATTTTCACACACCCTAAACACTACTTCTTCCCTTTTGGCCGAACCACAAAGCCATCTCCCTCTCCTCTTTTTCTTCTTCTTCTACTCTCTTCTTTCTTCTTTTGCTCGAGGACGAGCAAACCTTTTAAGTTTGGTGTGGTAAAAGCGTTGCTTTTCGTTTTTCCATAACCATTTATGGCATCCAAGGCCGGAGAAACCTCTAGAAAGAGGAAAGGGAAGGCAAAAGCTTTGCTTTCACCTCCGAGTCATGGGAGATGGAGAGATTCATCTCAAGGGTGCATCAAGACCACTTCTATGAAGTTGTGGCCATGAAGAAGGGTCAACTTTGATCAAAGGTTGGACCAAGTCCTCACAAACATTTGTGAAGAGGGCGCTCAATGGAAGAGAAACTCAATAAGGAAGCCGGTTCAACTGAGAAGGCATGACCTCAAGCCCATCACTAAGAAAAGGATGGAGCAAACAAGAGACCCCTCTCATCATGAGATCCCTGAGATACCTCAAGGGATGCACTTTCCTCCACAAGACTATTGGGAGCAAATTAACACCTCCCTAGGAGAATTGAGTTCCAACATGGGACAACTAAGAGAGGAGCAACAAAGACAAGGAAGAGACATTGAGGAGCTCAAGCACTCCATAAGACCTTCAAGAGGAAGAACAAGCCGCCATCACTAAGGTGGACCCGTTCTTTAATCTCCTTGTTCTTTATTTTCCTATTTTTCGAAATTTCATGCTTATGTTTGTCTATGTTTGTGTCTTATGATCATTAGTGTCTTAGTGTCTATGCCTTAAAGTTATGAATGTCCTATGAATCCATCACCTTTCTTAAATAAAAACTGTTTTTAATCACAAAAGAACAAGAAGTACAGGATTTCAAATTCATATTTAAAACTAGCTTAATTGGTTTGATGTGGTGGCAATACTTTTTGTTTTCTGAATGTATGCTTGAACAGTGCATATGTCTTTTGAATTTGTGGTTCATGAATGTTAAAATTGTTGGCTCTTGAAAGAATGATGAAAAAGGAGACATGTTACTGAGGATCTGAAAAATCATAAAAATGATTCTTGAAGCAAGAAAAAACAGTGAATACAAAAAAAAAAGAGAGAAGGAGAAAAACGAAAAAAAAAAGAGGAGAAAGAGAAAAAGAAAGAAAAAGAAAGAAATAAAGTTGTGATCCAAGGCAAAAAGAGTGTGCTTAAGAACCCTGGACACCTCTAATTGGGGACTTTAGCAAAGCTGAGTCACAATCTGAAAAGGTTCACCCAATTATGTGTCTGTGGCATGTATGTATCCGGTGGTAATACTGGAAGACAGAGTGCTTTGGGCCACGGCCAAGACTCAATAAGTAGCTGTGTTCAAGAATCATCATACTTAACTAGGAGAATCAATAACACTATCTGGATTCTGAGTTCCTAAAGAAGCCAATCATTCTGAATTTCAAAGGATAAAGTGAGATGCCAAAACTGTTCGGAGGCAAAAAGCTACTAGTCCCGCTCATCTAATTTGGAGCTAAGTTTCATTGATAATTTGGAGTCTATAGTATATTCTCTTCTTTTTATCTTATATGATTTTCAGTTGCTTGGGGACAAGCAACAATTTAAGTTTGGTGTTGTGATGAGCGGATAATTTGTACACTTTTTGGCATTGTTTTTAGTATGTTTTTGGTATGATCTAGTTAGTTTTTAGTATATTTTTATTAGTTTTTAGTTAAAATTCACTTTTCTGGACTTTACTATGAGTTTGTGTGTTTTTCTGTGATTTCAGGTATTTTCTGGCTGAAATTGAGGGACCTGAGCAAAAATCTGATTCAGAGACTAAAAAGGACTGCAGATGCTGTTGGATTCTGACCTCCCTGCACTCGAAGTGGATTTTCTGGAGCTACAGAAGCCCAATTGGCGCGCTCTCAACGGCGTTGGAAAGTAGACATCCTGGGCTTTCCAGCAATATATGATAGTCCATACTTTGCCCAAGATTTGATGGCCCAAACCGGCGTTCAAAGTCACCCTCAGGAATCCCAGCGTTAAACGCTGGAACTGGCACCCAAATGGGAGTTAAACGCCCAAACTGGCATAAAAGCTGGCGTTTAACTCCAAGAAGAGTCTCTACATGAAAATGCTTCATTGCTCAGCCCAAGCACACACCAAGTGGGCCCGGAAGTGGATTTTTATGTCATTTACTCATCTCTGTACACCCTAGGCTACTAGTTCTCTATATATAGGACCTTTTACTATTGTATTTTCATCTTGGTTCTTCTGGTTCCCTCTCTGGGGCCGAAACCAATGATCACTCTTGTTCTTATGTATTTTCAACGGTGGAGTTTCTACACACCATAGATTAAGGTGTGGAGCTCTGCTGTACCTCGAGTATTAATGCAATTACTATTGTTCTTCTATTCAATTCCGCTTGTTCTTTGTCCAAGATATCACTTGTTCTTCAACTTGATGAATGTGATGATCCGTGACACTCATCATCATTCTCACCCATGAACAAGGTGACTGACAACCACTTCTGTTCTACAAGCAATCAAGGCTCTAGTGAATATCTCTTGGATTCTTTAACCGGAATCTTCGTGGTATAGGCAAGAACTGATGGCGGCATTCAAGAGAATCCGGAAGGTCTAAACCTTGTCTGTGGTATTCTGAGTAGGATTCAATGATTGAATGACTGTGACGTGCTTCAAACTCCTAGCAGGCGGGGCGTTAGTGACAGACGAAAAAGAATCAATGGATTCTATTCCGGCCTGACCGAGAACCGACAGCTGAATTCCGCGTGCCGTGACAGGGCATATGCAATCGTTTTCACTGAGAGGATGGGAGGTAGCCACTGACAACGGTGAAACCCTACATAAGCTTGCCATGGAAAGGAATAAGAAGGATTGGATGAAGACAGTAGGAAAGCAGAGAGACGGAAGGGAAGGCATCTTCATGCGCTTATCTGAAGTTCCTACCAATGAATTACATAAGTATCTCTATCCTTATCTCTATGCTTTATGCGTTTATCACCTTTACCCATTTGAGTTTGCCTGACTAAGATTTACAAGATGACCATAGCTTGCTTCATACCAACAATCTCCGTGGGATCGACCCTTACTCACGTAAGGTATTACTTGGACGACCCAGTGCACTTGCTGGTTAGTTGTGCGAAGTTGTAGTGATCACAATTTCGCGCACCACTTGCCATGGAAAGGGATAAGACTGATTGGATGAAAGCAGTAGGAAAGCAGAGATTCAGAAGGAACACAACATCTTCATGCACTTTTTTGAAATTCCCGCCAATGAATTACATAAGTATCTCTATCTTTATTTATCTTTATTTTCGAAAATCATTATAACCATTATAATCTGTCTGACTGAGATTTACAAGATGACCATAGCTTGCTTCATACCAACAATCTCCGTGGGATCGACCCTTACTCACGTAAGGTATTACTTGGATGACCCAGTGCACTTGCTGGTTAGTTGTGCGAAGTTGTGACGAAGTGTGATTCACGTTTGAGAGAACCAAGTCTTTGGCGCCATTGTTGATGATCACAATTTATGCGCACCAAGTTTTTGGCGCTGTTGTCGGGGATTGTTCAAGTTTGGACAACTAACGGTTCATCTTGTTGCTCAGATTAGGTAATTTTCTTTTTAAAAAGTTTTCAAAAATTTTTCAAAAAAATTACAAAAAAATTTATAAAATCATAAAAACAAAAAATTTTGTGTTTCTTGTTTGAGTCTAGAGTCAATTTTTAAGTTTGGTGTCAATTGCATATTTTTATTTTTCTAAAAAATTTTCGAAAATTCATGCATGTGTTCTTCATGATCTTCAAGTTGTTCTTGGTAAGTCTTCTTGTTTGATCTTCATATTTTCTTGTTATGTGTCTTTTCTTATTTTTCATATGCATTTTAGAATCCTTAGAGTTTAAACATGAAAAATTTCTAAGTTTGGTGTCTTGCATGTTTTTCTTTTCTTGAAAATTTTTCAAAAAAGTGTTATTGGTGTTTATCTTGACATTCATAGTGTTCTTGCATGCATCATTGGTTTTGATCCAAAATTTTCATGTTTTGGGTCATATTTGTGTTTTTCTCTCTCATCATTAAAAATTCAAAAATAAAAAATATCTTTTCCTTATTTCTCTCAAAAATTCGAAATCTTTGGGTTGACTTAATCAAAAATTTTTAAAATTAGTTGTTTCTTGTTAGTCAAGTCAAGATTTCAATTTCAAAAATCTTATCTTTTCAAAATCTTTTTCAAAATCAAATTTTTTCTTTTTCTTTTTATTATTTTCGAAAATTTTATTTTTTAAAATTAATTTTCAAAATCTTTTTCTTATCTTTATCTCATAATTTTCAAAAACTTTACTAACAATTAATGTGATTGATTCAAAAATTTGAAGTTTGTTACTTTCCTATTAAGAAAGGTTCAATCTTTAAATTCTAGAATCATATCTTTTAAGTTTCTTGTTAGTCAAGTAATTAATTTTAATTTAAAAAAATCAAATCTTTTTCAAAATAAATTTCAATCATATCTTTTCAATCATACCATTTTCAAAATCATATCTTTTTCAAAATCAATTTCAAAATCTTTTCTAACTTCTTATCTTTTCAAAATTGATTTTCAAATCTTTTTCAACTAACTAATTAACTTTTTGTTTAATTTTTATCTTTTTCAAAACCACCTAACTACTTTTCTCTTTCTAATTTTCGAAAATCACTTCCCTCTTTTTCAAAATTTTTTTAATTAACTAACTGTTTCAAATTTTAATTTTAATTTTAATTCTTCTCTTAATTTTCGAAAATCACTAACCTTTTTTTTTCAAAACAATTTTTGAACTTCTTCCCTCTCTCATCTCTTTCTATTTATTTTATTTATTTACTAACACTTCTCTTCTACTTATAATTCAAACCTTCTCTTCTCTCTGTGTTCGGATTTTCCCTCTTCTCATCCTTCTATTTCTTCTTTTCTTCTTCTACTAACATAAAAGAATCTCTATACTATGACATAGAGGATTCCTCTTCTTTTTCTGTTCTCTTCTTTTTCATATGAGCAGGAGCAAGGACAAGAACATTCTTGTTGAAGCAGATCCTGAACCTGAAAGGACTCTGAAGAAGAAGCTAAGAGAAGCTAAAGCACAACAATTCAGAGAAAACCTTACAGAAAATCTCGAAAAAGAGAGAGACATGGCCGAACCCAATAATAATGGTGGAGGCGCAAGGAGGATACTTGGTGATTATACTACACCTACTTCCAAATTTGATGGAAGAAGCATCTCAATTCCTACAATTGGAGCTAACAATTTTGAGCTGAAGCCTCAACTAGTTGCTCTAATGCAACAGAACTACAAGTTTCATGGACTTCCATCAAAAGATTCCTATCAGTTTTTAATTGAGTTATTGCAGATCTGTGAGACTGTTAAGACTAATGGAGTAGATCCTGAAGTCTACAGGCTCATGCTTTTCCCTTTTGCAGTAAGAGACAGAGCTAGAACATGGTTGGACTCACAACCTAAAGATAGCCTGGACTCTTGGGATAAGCTGGTCACGGCCTTCTTAGCCAAGTTCTTTCCTTCTCAAAAGCTGAGCAAGCTTAGAGTGGATGTTCAAACCTTCAAACAAAAAGATGGTGAATCCCTCTATGAAGCTTAGGAAAGATACAAGCAGATGACCAAAAGGTGTCCTTCTGACATGCTTTCAGAGTGGACCATTTTAGATATATTCTATTATGGTCTATCTGAGTTCTCTAAGATGTCACTGGACCATTTTGCAGGTGGATCCATTCACCTAAAGAAAACGCCTGCAGAAGCTCAAGAACTTATTGACATGGTTGCAAATAACCAATTCATGTACACTTCTGAGAGGAATCCTGTGAGTAATGGGACGCCTCAGAAAAAGGAAGTTCTTGAAATTGATGCTCTGAATGCCATATTGGCTCAGAATAAAATGTTGACTCAGCAAGTCAACATGATTTCTCAAAGTCTGAATGGATGGCAAAATGCATCCAACAGTACTAAAGAGGCATCTTCTGAAGAAGAAGCTTATGATCCTGAGAACCCTGCAATGGCAGAGGTGAATTACATGGGTGAACCCTATGGAAACACCTATAATTCCTCGTGGAGAAATCATCCAAATTTCTCATGGAAGGATCAACAAAAGCCTCAACAAGGCTTTAATAATGGTGGAAGAAACAGGTTTAGCAACAGCAAGCCTTTTTCATCATCTTCTCAGCAACGGACAGAGAATTCTGAGCAGAGCTCCTCTAGCTTAGCAAACATAGTCTCTGATCTATCCAAGGCCACTTTAAGTTTCATGAATGAAACAAGGTCCTCCATTAGAAACTTGGAGGCACAAGTGGGTCAGCTGAGTAAGAAAATCACTGAAACTCCTCCTAGTACTCTCCCAAGCAATACAGAAGAGAATCCAAAAAGAGAGTGCAAGGCCATTGATATTATCAAAATGGCCGAATCCAAGGAGGAAGGGGAGGACGTGAATCCCAATGAGGAAGACTTCATGGGACGTCTCCCAGACAAGAAGGAGTTCCCTATTGAGAACCTAAAGGAATCTGAGGCTCATATAGAGACCATAGAGATTCCATTAAACTTCCTTCTGCCATTCATGAGCTCTGAGAACTATTCTTCCTCTGAAGAGGATGAAGATGTAACTGGAGAGAAAGTTGCTCAATATCTAGGAGCCATCATAAAGCTGAATGCTAAGTTGTTTGGTAATGAGACTTGGGAAGATGAATCTCCCATGCTCATTAGTGAACTTAATACAAGGGTTCAACAAACTTTACCTCAAAAGAAACAAGATCCTGGTAAATTCTTAATACCCTGTACCATAGGCACCATGACCTTTGAGAAGGCTCTGTGTGACCTGGGGTCAGGTATAAATCTTATACCACTATCTGTAATAGAGAAACTGGGATCTTTGAGGTACAGGCTGCCACATTCTAATTAGAGATGGCAGATAAGTCAATAAGACAAGCTTATGGATTAGTAGAGGACGTGTTAGTGAAGGTTAAAGGCCTTTATATCCCTGCTGATTTCATAATCTTAGACACTAGGAAGGAGGAGGATGAATGCATCATCCTTGGAAGACCCTTCCTATCCACAGCAAGAGTTGTGATTGATGTTGACAGAGGAGAGCTAGTCCTTCAATTGAATGGGGACTACCTTGTGTTTAAAGCTCAATGATCTTCCTCTGCAACCATGGAGAAGAAGCATGAAAAGCTTCTCTCAATACAGAGTCAAACAGAGTCCCCACAATCAAACTCTAAGTTTAGTGTTGGGAGGCCACAACCAAACTCTAAGTTTGGTGTTGAGAAGCCCCCACATTCAAACTCTAAGTTTGGTGTTGGGAGGCCCTCATCATGCTCTGAACATCTGTGAAGCTCCATGAGAGCTCACTGTCAAGCTATTGACATTAAAGAAGCGCTTATTGGGAGGCAACCCAATTTTTATTTATCTATATTTTTATTGTTCTTTTATATTTTATTAGGTTCATGATTATATGGAGTCACAAAACAATTGCTAAAATTAAAAACAGAATAAAAAACAGCACACCCTGGAGGAAGAACTTACTGGCGTTTAAAAGCCAATAAGGAGCATCTGTCTGGCATTCAACACCAGAACAGAGCATGAATCTAGCATTGAACGCCAGAAACAAGCAACAGCCTGGCATTCAAACGCCAGGATTGTACCCTGAGGAAAGCTAGCGTTTAACGCCAGAAACAAGCATCAAGCTGGCGTTAAACGCCAGAAACATGCTACATCTGGGCGTTTAACGCTAGAAACAAGCATCAATCTGGCGTTAAATGCCAAGATTGCATGCAGAGGGCATTTTACACGCCTAAAAGGTGCAGGGATGAGAAATCCTTGACACCTCAAGATCTGTGGACCCCACAGGATCACCTCAGGATCTGTGGACCCCACAGGATCCCCACCTACCTTCTCCCTCTCTCTCACACCCATCATCTCTTCCCCATAAACCCCACCTACCTTCAAATTCAAAATCTCTTTCCCACCCAAACCCACCCCAAATGACCGAAACCCACACTTCTCTCCCTCTCCTCCATACCTTCTTCTTCTTTTTCTATTCTTTCTTCTTTTGCTCGAGGGCGAGCAATATTCTAAGTTTGGTGTGGTAAAAGCATAGCTTTTTTGTTTTTCCATAACCATTTATGGCACCTAAGGCCGGAGAAACCTCTAGAAAGAGAAAAAGGAAGACAAAAGCTTCTACCTCCGAGTCATGGGAGATGGAGAGATTCATCTCAAGGGTCCATAGCTCAATAGTAGAGCATTTGACTGCACATCAAGAGAGTCCACTCATGGACCTCAACAAGAGCATGAGGAATTTCCTCATAAGAAATCCCTGAGATGCCTCAAGGGATACATTTTCCTCCACACAACTATTGGGAGCAACTAAGGATAGGAGCACCAAAATCACTAGGGATCAAGCAACAGAGGTAAAGAAGAGACATAGAGGAGCTCAAGAGCACCATTAATTCTTCAAGAGGAAGACGCCACCCTCACTAAGGTGGACTCATTCCTTAATCTCCTTGTCTATTTATTTTCTGTTTTTCAGTTTTTATGCTATATATTTGTCTATGTTTGTGTCTTTACTACATGATCATTAGTATTTAGTAACTATGTCTTAAGGCTATGAATAATTCCATGAATCCTTCACCTCTCTTAAATGCAAAATGTTTTTAATACAAAAGAACAAGAAGTACATGAGTTTCGAATTTATCCTTGAATTTAGTTTAATTATATTGATGTGGTGACAACACCTTTTGTTTTCTGAATGAATGCTTGAACAGTGCATATGTCTTTTGATCTTGTTGTTTATGAATGTTAAAATTATTGGCTCTTGAAAGAATGATGAAAAAGAGAAATGTTATTGATAATCTGAAAAATCATAAAATTGATTCTTGAAGCAAGAAAAAGCAGTGAATAACAAAGCTTGCAAAAAAAAAGTGGCGAAAAAAAGAAAAAAAACAAGCAGAAAAGCCAATAGCCCTTAAAACCAAAAGGCAAGGGTAAAAAGGATCCAAGACTTTGAGCATCAATGGATAGGAGGGCCCAAGGAAATAAAATCCAGGCCTAAGCGGCTAAATCAAGCTGTCCCTAACCATGTGCTTGTGGCATGCGGGTCCAAGTGAAAAACTTAAGACTGAGTGGTTAAAGTCGTGATCCAAAGCAAAAAGAGTGTGCTTAAGAGCTCTGGACACCTCTAACTGGGGACTTTAGCTAAGCTGAGTCACAATCTGAAAAGGTTCACCCAGTTATGCGTCTATGGCATTTATGTATCCGGTGGTAATACTGGAAAACAAAGTGCTTAGGGCCACGGCCAAGACTCATAAAAGTAGCTGTGTTCAAGAATCAACATACTTAACTAGGAGAATCAATAACACTATCTGAACTCTGAGTTCCTATAGATGCCAATCATTCTGAACTTCAAGGGAAAAAGTGAGATGCCAAAATTGTTCAGAAGCAAAAAGCTACAAGTCTCGCTCATCTAATTTGAACTAATATTCATTGATACTTTGGGATTTATAGTATATTCTTTTCTTTTTATCCTAATTGATTTTCAGTTGCTTGGGGACAAGCAACAATTTAAGTTTGGTGTTGTGATGAGCGGATAATTTATACACTTTTTGGCATTATTTTTAGGTAGTTTTTAGTAGGATCTAGCTACTTTTAGGGATGTTTTCATTAGTTTTTATGCAAAATTCATATTTCTGGACTTTACTATGAGTTTGTATGTTTTCTATGATTTCAGGTATTTCCTGGCTGAAATTGAGGGACCTGAGCAAAAATCTGATATGAGGCTGACAAAGGACTGCTGATGCTGTTAGAATCTGACCTCCCTGCACTCGAAATGAATTTTCTGGAGCTACAAAACTCCAAATGGCGCGATCTCAACGGCGTTGGAAAGTAGACATCCAGAGCTTTCCAGAAATATATAATAATTTATACTTTATTCAAGTTTAGATGATGAAAACTGGCGTTCAACGCCAGTTCCATGCTGTATTCTGGAGTAAAACGCCAGAAACACGTCACAAACCAGAGTTAAACGCCAAAAACATGTTACAACCTGGCGTTTAACTCCAAGAGAAGCCTCTGCCTGTGTAAAGCTCAAGCTCAGCCCAAGCACACACCAAGTGGGCCCCGAAAGTGGATTTCTGCATCAATTACTTATTTCTGTAAACCCTAGTAGCTAGTCTAGTATATATAGAACTTTTTACTATTGTATTTTCATCTTGGTATCTATCTTTGGACGTTTAGTTCTTAGACCTTGGGGGGCTGGCCTCACGGCCATGCCTAGACCTTTTACTTATGTATTTTCAACGATGGAGTTTCTACACACCATAGATTAAGGTGTGGAGCTCTGCTGTACCTCGAGTTTTAATACAAAGTACTACTATTTTCTATTCAATTCATGCTTATTCTTATTCTAAGATATTCACTGCCCTTCAACCTGATGGCTGTGATGATCCGTGACACTCATCATCATCCGTCCTTATGAACGCATGCTTGACAACCACTTCCGTTCTACCTTAGACCGAGCGCATATCTCTTGGATTCCTTGATCAGAATCTTCGTGGTATAAGCTAGAACCCTTTGGCAGCCACTCTTGAGAATCTGGAAAGTCTAAACTTTGTCTGTGGTATTCCGAGTAAGATTCAAGGATTGAATGACTGTGATGAGCTTCAAACTCGCGATTGTTGGGCGTGGTGACAGACGCAAAAGAATCAATGGATTCTATTCCAACATGATCGAGAACCGATAGATGATTAGCCGTGATGTGACAGAGCATTTGGACCATTTTTACTGAGAGGATGGGAAGTAGCCATTGACAACGGTAACGCCCTACATACAGCTTGCCATGGAAAGGAGTATGAAGGATTGAAGGAAGGCAGTAAGAAAGCAGAGATTCAACAGGGACAAAGCATCTCCATACACTTATCTGAAATTCTCATCAACAATTTACATAAGTATCTCTATCTTTATTTTATGCTTTATTTATTATTATTTTTGAAAACCTTTATAACCATTATAATCTGCCTGACTGAGATTTACAAGATGACCATAGCTTGCTTCATACCAACAATCTCCGTGGGATCGACCCTTACTCACGTAAGGTTTATTACTTGGACGACCCAGTGCACCTGCTGGTTAGTTGTGCGAAGTTGTGAAGAATGTGAGTGAACCATAGTAGTGTGCACCAAGTTTTTGAAGCCATTACTAAAAATTGTTCGAGTTATGAAAAGAGTAAATCACAATTTTGCCTATCACTACCAAAGCAAGAAAATAACAATAACAACTAAAGAAAACAATAAATGACTTGGAAACATAAATTTGCATTAATTGGAATTAAAATAACAAAAGTGTTCATAACATGAAAATTGACATAAAAGAGAAAATAACAAAAGAAATGAAGAAGATGGAGAAGATAAATACAAGAAAGCATAAAAACATAAATGAAACTACACTAAAACAAGAATTAAAGTGCTGAAATTAAAAGAAAACTAAGCTAAAAACCCTAATTCTAGAGAGGAGGGGGAGCTTCTCTCTCTAGAATACAACCTACATAATGCTAAACTAACCCTAATTTCTCCCCCCCTTCACATGGAGTGAGGCCTTCCTTCATATAGCACTCAAACAGTTTCAGAAAGTTCCAAAATTGGGCCTTGGAGGCCCAAAAATCGCCCCCAGTAATTTGCAATAAATGAGTCACGCGCTGGGAAGTGTGCGTATGCACACTTGCTGATTTTCTTCTTGTGCGTACGCACAGGGGGTTGTGCGTACGCACACATGGTTTTGTGGCTCTTGTGCGTACGCACAGTAGGTTGTGCGCACGCACACTCCAATGTGTACTTCTCCTTTGTTTTTTTTCATGTTTTCTCCCTTTGTACATGCTTCATTCCACTTTTGGCTATCCATTCTTGCCTCCAAGGCCTGAAATCACTCAGCAAACATGTCATGGCATCAAATGGAATAAAAATGAAATTAAATTTCTCATTTCAAGTACAAAATTGCATGTTTTCACATTTAGGGTCAAATTGGGGATCAAACATAAAAGTATGCTATTTTGGTGCCTAAGTGTGAGTTCATATGCTAGAATCCATTCAAATTAAGCCAAAATATATCAGAAAATATGGACTCATCAATTCTCCCACACTTAAACAATAGCATGTCTTCATGCTAAACCAACAAGGAGAATGATCAAAGGGGTAGATCAACTTATTGAATGCAACTATCTATATGCATGCAAGTATGTATATACTATCTACACCTATATATCTATCTATAGTTTTCTATGAGGTTGGTGAGAACAAACTATCAAATTCTCAAGCAAGTATAGACAAATAGGGCAAAGTAAGGATATAATCCAATGCAAGCAAAACCCAAAGAATTGATTCAAATTTCAAAATGAAGCAACTTGCAAGAATGCATGATAAGAGATGTGGAAACATAGAATTGAATAATTGAACCCTCACTAGGTGTGTATACACTCTAATCACTCGGTGTCTAGGATTTAATCACTCAAGTCTCCTTCTAATCATGCTTTCAAGGATTTGCTTTTCATCTAACAATCAACAAACAAGTGATGCATGAATGCAATTATCATGAGGACTTTATATGGTTGTAACGGGGTTAGGGTTAAGGTGAGATAGATATGGCCAAGTGGACTAAGATTGAATCCTTGATTAGTTTAAGTTCCCAACTTAACCTATATCAACCAATTCAAAACAAAATGCAATCCTAACCTTCCGTCATTCTCTATTCACTAACACTCATGTATGCTTTCGCAAAAACATCACATATGCAATTCTTTATTCATTGCTTTCCTCTTTAGGGTGACTAGTGCACCCGTTTTATGATGAAGAGTTTTTTTTTCAAATCAGAATTGCATATGGTCTAATTAGTTCATACATGAGTGTTTCCATTTTCCAAAATTTTCAATGAAATACCCAAAACAAATATTTTCATTCACTACCAATGTTTCCCAAATTTTCTCCACACTTAAATATAACACACTCCTTCAACCTAAGCTAATCAAGGATACAATTGAAGGTAATTCATGGTTTTTTCACTTAGGGTTGTGATGTGCTAATATCAAGAACAATGGGATAAATAAAGCTCAAAGTGGGTTAACAATGGTAGATGTAAAGGGTAGGCTATATGGGAAAAGTGAGTTTAATTCAAAGACGGCCTCAATCATGCTCAATGCAATTCAAAACATCAATCATTAGAAATAAAGAATCAAGCAAAATCAAGATTACAATCATAGAAGATATATAACACACTATGAACAAAATTAGTGGTTAAAATGTGTAACCACTCAATATAGCTCAAAACTCACAAGGTATTTTGTTCTTTACTCTTCTATGCCCCATAAAAAAATTCATTCAAGCAAGTTTTAAAAATAGTTTTCCAATCAATTCAATAGAATGCCCTATAACAAAAACTCTCGGAAATCTTTGTTGTTTTTTACCAAAATTATTTCCTATATGTATGTATGTATGTTGTGATGGATGCAATTTTTCAAAATTTCCTAGTTCTTCTCCTAATTTTCAATAGACAAAAAATTAACATGAACAATTAGGACAAAATGAGCTAGGCATAAGCTATTCACATCATCTAATCACAACTTCTATCTATAAAATATATACCATGCAAAGGGTACAAAATGCAATAGATATAAACTACGAAGAAAATGCAATATAACAATTAAAAACACTCCAAATATCTACAAGAAACATAATAAAAGAAAACAAAAATAAAGTGCAAAGTGTTTAGAAAAGAGAATTTACGCCCCCAAAATGACGAATCCTCCCCTACACTTAAGCAGTTGCACGGTCCTCCGTGCACAAACACGATCCGGGGGGTGTCTCTCAAGAGCTCCACCTTCAGTTGGCGGATGCGGGGGCTCGGGTTGTGTGGAAATCGCCAATGTCCGACGCATTCTTGGCGTCCCCATCCTCGGTGTCCTCCTCCTCCCCCGGCTCCTTGCCTTTATGTCTCATCCTAAAAAAGAATGAATAAACTATAATTATGAATCATAGGGTAAGTAGCACAAAAAGGTAAAGGAGAGAGTAAATAAGCATCTAATTGAGGAATTTTGCATAGTGGTATGGAATACACACAACAGCCGGCTAACATGGCATCCACATAATGAAAAAGTAAGCATGAGTTTCTCAACTAAATGGCCTAAGATGCAAGCAATAGATGATCATCAATTAAGGACAAGCAAACTTAGGCAACTACCAACAAGAGTGAATTGAATGTAGGAATTATTGGATATTGAAGTTGTGCAAGTGAAAGAGCAAAATTGATATAAAATAGCACAACAAACAATAATCAATACAACGATGAGGAGAAACTACTTATTCATCTTTAAGAACAATCAAATAATCAAATGGGAAGGTGCTTGCTACAAAAAGTGACAAGTCTTGATAAGAATTAAGTCAAGTCAACTTAAACAAATGCAAAGTATTAACAAGGAGCAAATACCTTGTGGTGTGATTATATTGACTTAAGAACCATGATGAATAAGCAATTCCATTCAATTCACTAAATTCAAGATGTACTTGTTCAAAATTGCACCAAATAAGAGACAAAAAGTCAATTTCTAAATCAATTTGGTGCTAGTAACTCAACATAATAACAAGTATATTGAAATTCCAATCCCAAAATAACATCAAAATCATTTAAAGGTGCACAATTCTTGATTAGAATGCCAAACAAGGATATAGTTCAACACATATGGTAGCTACAACACATGCATTAAATCAAAAGTTCATCTAGGCATTATGTCAAACACATGGAATGTAGTGCACATATTAATCAAATTCAGGCCAAAATTCATGTATCAACAACCCAAAAATCTAAATTGAACACTTGCAATGCAGCAAACAAACAATTAAACAAAACTTAAGCTAAATTACCAAAATTAAATAAAGAAAACAAAAATCAAAGAAGCAACTATGCACAGAAAGAAAATTAAAGTTAAAATAAGAAAATTGGAATGATAAAGAATAGAAAAGAAAGGGATAGGCAACAGTGGCACTTGTGTTAGCTACTGTGAGGCTCACGACGGTGGAACTTCGCCGGAGAAGAGAAGAAAGAAAGAAGAAAAAGAAGAAAGAAAGAAGAGAAAAGAAGAAAAGAGAAGAAAGAGAGGCGGTGGTGGTGGTAGTTCCGGTGCCGGCGGCGGCGGTCAGACGGCGACGTGGTGATCGCTGGAAGAAGGGTTGGGTGGCTGGGTTGATGAAGAAGAAGGAGCAAAAAAGAAGGGAAGAAGGGGTGTGAAAGGGGCTGGTGTAACATGGCACATTTCCTTATTAACACCCAGAACGCGATGTGTGCGTACGCACAATAACAAAATTTGGGGGTGTTCATACGCACAAGACGTGCGTGCGCTGTTGGCAGGGGAGGTTTCAAGACGTGTGCGTGCGCATGCACAGAACACTCTCTTTTTTTTCTTTTTCAGGTTGGATCAAGTGTGCGTGCGCACGCACAAGAGCGTAAGGGGGCAGGGGTTCACATGCACAGGCTGTGCCAACGCTCCCACCAGAGTGGTTGCAAGTTGGCGTGCGGACGCACAATCCTGTGCGGCCGCACAGATAGTGTGAAAAAGGGCATGTGTGCGTACGCACGAGCAGGTGCGCACGCACAAGTCGCAGAAAATAGGGGAATGCGCGCGCACAAGGCGTGCTGGCGCTGCGAACAGTGGGCATAATAGCTTGTGTGCATATGCACAGATGGGTGCGTACGCACAGGAGGTGAATTTTTGTTGATGCGTGCATGCGCACAGGTGTATGCGCATGCACATGCCCTGTTTTTTCCAAAAAAAAATTTTCAAAATCTAAGGTACCGAGCCTTAGTTCAATCAAAACTCAACACCAAAACATGCAAGAACTCATAATTTCATTATCCAAACCAAAATTAACTTACCAACCTCAAAATTAACTAATTATGAACTAACCAATCAAACAAACATGCAATAACACAAAATATATACAAAAGAGAATAGTTAGAACAATGTTAACAAGCACTTTTATTTAATGTCTTTAAGTTAGATAATTGGGAGGGCCCTTGCTATGGTGGCTTGTGCTTGACTTCTCCACCAATGCTAGAATATCCAATGTCCTCTGGAATCCCAATCCTAACCATAAACAAAGACAACCAACAAGCAAGCTATTTACATATTAACATATTTACAATAGCCAATAACTTTACACCATTGCAACTCCCCAGCAACGGCACCAAATTTGATAAAGAGAATTTATTGTATAGTTTGGAATCAATCAAAACAAGAATCAATTCGTTGGTAGCATAGTCCAAACCAACAATGAAATCTCTTAATCAAATGTTAAAGTTCAATACGAAATAACCGGGAGTTTCAAATCCCGGGTCGTCTTCCATAGGAGTTGCAATTAAGTGTTCAATTATTGGCTATGAGGAGAAAATGGGGGAGACAAAGAAATGTAAATAGCAAGGAATGTAAACATGCAAGAAAGTGACTTGATATGCAAGAAATTAAAAGTTAAAGCAAGTAAAAGCAATACAAAGGGAAATTAAATGCTAAAAAGGGACTCTTGGCATGAATTGGAGAATTTAGGATTCCTATCCTAGTTATGGACCACAAACATGGCAATTGTGTGGAATCAATCCAAATTAGTCAATCTTCCTTGAGAATTAGTCA
Source organism: Arachis stenosperma (assembly GCF_014773155.1). Classification (NCBI taxonomy): domain Eukaryota; kingdom Viridiplantae; phylum Streptophyta; class Magnoliopsida; order Fabales; family Fabaceae; genus Arachis; species Arachis stenosperma. The sequence goes on along the minus strand of NC_080382.1, from coordinate 9,112,777 downwards.
AAAGCGTAATTGATCTCAATCCATAAGTCCTAGTCAACTCACTAATTACTTAGTGAAAGACTAGCGTCAATGGAAACCAAACCAATTAACTATTCTCACACAATGTGGAATGGACATCCACAACTCAATTCCACCCAAACATCTAATGTCTCAACCAAGGGTGTGAAAACTAAACATGCAAGAAATTAAACACCAAAGCAATAAAAGTCAAAGCTAGGAAAATTAAAGTGCAAGAAACCTCTTGGCAAGTAATTGAGAGCTAAGGTTACCTATCCTAGACATTGACCACAAACATATGATGATTATGAAGAGTTAATCCTACTTAGTCAACCCTAACATCGAGGATAAGTTAAATAGGCATATTTGATTTCAATCCATAAGTCCTATGTCAACACTAAGGGGTCACATAGAGTCAATGGAAGCCAAATCAACTAACTACTCTAATGTATCAAATAAGAATAGATATCAATGACTCAAGGATCACCAAAACCAACAATTTCAAGCCAAGAGTGGAGAAAAACTAAGTAAAAACTAAGCCAAGCATTTTATCAAACACTTGGTGTTCATGAAAATAAAATAATATTAAAATACATTAAAAATAAATTCTAAAGATACCAAAGCAAGAAAATAACAATAACAACTAAAGAAAGCAATAAATGACATGGAAACATAAATTTGCATTAATTGGAATTAAAATAACAAAAGTGTTCATAATATGAAAATTGACATAAAAGAGAAAATAACAAAAGAGATGAAGAAGATGAAGAAGATAAAGACAAGAAAGCATGGAAACATAAATGAAACTACACTAAAACAAGAATTAAAGTGCTGAAATTAAAAGGAAACTAAGCTAAAAACCCTAATTCTAGAGAGAAGGGGGAGCTTCTCTCTCTAGAATACAACCTACATAATGCTAAACTAACCCTAATTCCCCTCCCCTCCTTCACATGGAGTGAGGCCTTCCTTCATATAGCACTCAAACAGCTTCAAAAAGTTCCAAAATTGGGCCCTGGAGGCCCAAAAATTGCCCCAGCAATTTGCAATAAATGAGTCACGCGCTGGGACCTGTGCGTATGCACAGGTGTGTGCGTATGCACAGGTGTGTGCGTACGCACACTTGCTTATTTTCTTCTTATGCGTACGCACAGGGAGTCGTGCGTACGCACACATGGTTTTGTAGCTCTTGTGCGTACGCACAGTAGGTTGTGCGCACGCACACTCCAATGTGTGCTTATTCTTTGTTTTCTTCATGTTTTCTCCCTTTGTACATGCTTTCTTCCACTTTTGGCTATTCATTCTTGCCTCCAAGGCCTGAAATCACTCAACAAACATGTCATGGCATCAAATGGAATAAAAGTGAAATTAAATTGCTCATTTCAAGCACAAAATTGCATGTTTTCACATTTAGGGTCAAATTGATAATCAAACACAAAAGTATGCTATTTTGGTGCTTAAGTGTGAGTTAATATGCTAAAATCCATTCAAATCAAGCCAAAATATATCAGAAAATATGGACTCATCATGTATCCTAATCGCCGTATGAGAAACGGCGACAACGGGGTGACATTTGAGTGCGAGGATCTGATATTGTTTCGCACTCAGCGTGTGAATACGTTGTCAGATTTAAAGAGTTTGATATTGAACAAGCTCGATGACACAGAAGCAAGGGAGATTGGATGGGTGGCGTATAGGTTGCTGGCCCCATAGGTAACGGAGTCTTTCGGTTTCGACTATTTCGACTTCAAGGGGACGAGCATGTGCGAGTGATGTTCGACATCCATGGGAGGATCATGGTGGAGCAAGTAATGGAGCTGTCTGCAGAGGTGGGACACAGTGGCGGTGGTCCTTCCATACACTCGACCTGTGTGTAGGACGACCGACCCCTCGCACCACCGCCCATTCATGTCACCGTTCCAGTGGATGAGGCTAGGGATGAGAATGAGTGTGTTCCGGAGACACCCGTTTCGACTGCGGCCCGCCACGTCCTGCCTCCATGGTGGACGAAATTGTGATCCTCTATGTATTTGCATGAGATTTATTTAATGGCTATTGACTATATGTGGACACAACTCCGTTCAACTTAACCAGCAAGTGTACTGGGTCATCCAAGTAATACCTTACGTGAGTAAGGGTCGATCCCACAGAGATTGTTGGTATGAAGCAAGCTATGGTCACCTTGTAAATCTCAGTTAAGCAAATTAAAATTGATTATGGATTTTCGAATAATAATAAATAATAAACAGAAAATAAAATAGTAAATAGTTACTCATATAATTCCATGGTGGAAATTTCAGATAGACGTATGGAGATGCTGTGCTCCTCTCGTATTTCTACTTTCTTATTACATTCATCCAATCCTTCTTACTCCTTTCCATGGCAAGCTGTATGTAGGGCATCACCGTTGTCAATGGCTACATCCCATCCTCTCAGTGAAAATGGTCCTATGCTCTGTCACAGCACGGCTAATCATCTGTCGGTTCTCAATCAGGTTGGATAGAATCCCTTGATTCTTTTGCGTCTGTCACTAACGCCCAGCCTTCAGGAGTTTGAAGCTCGTCACAGTCATTCAATACCGGAATCCTACTCGGAATACCACAGACAAGGTTAGACTTTCCAGATTCTCGGAATCCTACTCGGAATACCACAGACAAGGTTAGACTTTCCGGATTCCCATGAATGCTGCCATCTATCTAGCTTATACCACGAAGATTCTGTTGGGGAATCTAAGAGATATGCGCCCGGCCTAAAGTAGAACGGAAGTGGTTGTCAGTCACGCGCGTTCATAGGTGAGAATGATGATGAGTGTCACGGATCATCACATTCATCAAGTTGTTGTGCAACGTATATCTTGGAATAAGAATAAAAGAGAATTGAATGGAAAATAATAGTAATTGTATTGAAACTTGAGGTACAGCAGAGCTCCACACCCTTAATCTATGGTGTGTAGAAACTCCACCGTTAAAAATACATAAGTGAAAGGTTCAGGCATGGCCGAATGGCCAGCCCCCATGATCTGAGAACTAATCGTCCCAAGATGTCTAATACACTAGTAAAAAGTTCTATTTATAATAAACTAGCTACTAGGGTTTACAGAAGTAAGTAATTGATGCATAAATACACTTCCGGGGCCCACTTGGTGTATGTTTGGGCTGAGCTTGATCTATCCACGAGCTGAGGCTTTTATTGGAGTTGAACGCCAAGTTATAGCGTGTTTCTGGCGTTCAACTCCGGGTTGTGACGTGTTTCTGGCGTTTGACTCCAGACAGCAGCATGTACTTGGCATTGAGCGCCACTTTACGTCGTCAATTCCCGAATAAAGTATGGACTATTATATATTGCTGGAAAGCTCTGAATATCTACTTTCCAAAGCCGTTGAGAGCGCGCCATTTGGAGTTCTGTAGCTCTAAAAAATCCATTTCGAGTGCAGGGAGGTCAGATTCTAACAGCATCAGCAGTCCTTTTGTCAGCCTTTTTCAGAGTTTTGCTCAAGTCCCTCAATTTCAGCCAGAAATTACCTGAAATCACAGAAAAACACACAAACTCATAGTAAAGTCCAGAAATGTGAATTTAACATAAAAACTAATGAAAACATCCCTAAAAGTAGCTTGAACTTACTAAAAACTACCTAAAAACAATGCCAAAAAGCGTATAAATTATCCGCTCATCACAACACCAAACTTAAATTGTTGCTTGTCCCCAAGCAACTAAAAATCAAATAGGATAAAAAGAAGAGAATATACTATAAATTCCAAAATATCAATGAATATTAATTCTAATTAGATGAGCGGGACTTGTAGCTTTTTGCTTCTAAACAGTTTTGGCATCTCACTTTTTCCCTTGAAGTTTAGAATGATTGGCTTCTCTAGGAACTTAAAATTTCGGATAGTGTTATTGATTTTCCTAGTTAAGTATGTTGATTCTTGAACACAGCTACTTTTATGAGTCTTGGCCGTGGCCCTAAGCATTTTGTTTTCCAGTATTACCACTGGATACATAAATGCCACAGACACATAACTGGGTGAACCTTTTCAGATTGTGACTCAGCTTTGCTAGAGTCCCCAGTTAGTGGTGTCCAGAGCTCTTAAGCACACTCTTTTTTGCTTTGGATCACGACTTTAACCACTCAGTCTCAAGCTTTTCACTTGGACCTTCATGCCACAAGCACATGGTTAGGGACAGCTTAGTTTAGCCGCTTAGGCCTGGATTTTAATTCCTTGGGACCTCCTATCCATTGATGCTCAAAGCCTTGGATCCTTTTTACCATTGCCTTTTGGTTTTAAGGGCTATTGGCTTTTTCTGCTTGCTTTTTCTTTTTCTTTTTTTTTTCCGCAAGCTTTTTTTTCACTGCTTTTTCTTGCTTCAAGAATCAATTTTATGATTTTTCAGATTGTCAATAACATTTCTCTTTGTTCATCATTCTTTCAAGAGCCAACAGTTTTAACATTCATAAACAACAAGATCAAAAATATGCACTGTTCAAGCATTCATTCAGAAAACAAAAAGTATTGTCACCACATCAATATAATTAAACTAAATTCAAGGATAAATTCAAAATTCATGTACTTCTTGTTCTTTTGAATTAAAAACATTTTTTTCATTTAAGAAAGGTGAAGGATTAATGGAATTATTCATAACTTTAAGACATAGTTACTAATGATCATGAAGTAGAGACACAAAACATAAATAAACATGAAGCATAAAAATAAAAAAATAGAAAGAAATAAGAACAAGGAATGAATCCACCTTAGTGGCGTCTTCTTCTTGAAGGACCAACAATGTCCTTAAGCTCTTCTATGTCCCTTCCTTGCCTTTGTTGCTCCTCCCTCATTGCTCTTTGATCTTCTCTTATTTCATGGAGAATGATGGAGTGCTCATGATGTTCCACCCTTAATTGTTCCACATTATGGCTCAAATCTTCTAAGGAAGTGTTGAGTTGTTCCCAATAGTTGTTGGGAGGAAAGTGCATCCTTTGAGGCATCTCAGGGATTTCTTGATGATGAGCTTCCTCATGCATCTCTTGAGATCCGTGGAGGGTCTCTCTTGCTTGCTCCATCCTCTTCTTGGTGATGGGCTTATCCTCTTCAATGGGGATGTCTCCTTCTATGATAACTCCAGCTGAGTAACATAGATGACAAATAAGGTGAGGAAAAGCTAGCCTTGCCATGGTGGAGGGCTTTTCGGCTATTTTGTAGATTTCATTGGAGATGACTTCATGAACTTCTACTTCCTCTCCAATCATGATGCTATGAATCATGATGGCCCGATCCACAGTAACTTCAGATCGGTTGCTAGTGGGAATGATGGAGCGTTGAATGAACTCCAACCATCCTCTAGCCACAGGCTTGATGTCCAGTCTTTTTAGTTGAACCGGCTTGCCTTTGGAGTCTCTTTTCCATTGAGCTCCTTCCACACATATGTCCATAAGGACTTGGTCCAACCTTTGATTAAAGTTGACCCTTCTAGTGTAGGGGCGTACATCTCCTTGCATCATGGGCAAGTGGAACGCCAACCTCACATTCTCTGGACTAAAATCTAAGTATTTCCCCCGAACCATTGTGAGATAATTATTTGGACTCAGGTTCATACTTTGATCATGGTTCCTAGTGATCCATGCATTGGCATAGAACTCTTAAACCATTAAGATTCTGACTTATTGCATGGGGTTGGTTAGGACTTCCCAACCTCTCCTTCGGATCTCATGTCGGATTTCCGGATACTCATTTTTCTTGAGCTTAAAAGGGACCTCAGGGATCACCTTCTTCTTTGCCACAACATCATAGAAATGGTCTTGATGGCTTTTGGAGATGAATCGTTCCATCTCCCATGAATCGGAGGTGGAAGCTTTTGTCTTCCCTTTTCCTTTTCTAGAGGATTCTCCGGCCTTAGGTGCCATTGATGGTAATGGAAAAACAAAAAGCTTATGCTTTTACCACACCAAACTTAAAATATTGCTCACCCTCGAGCAAGAGAAGAAAGAAGAGAAGAAGAAGAAGATGAAAATATGTAGGTTTCGGCCAAGGTATAGAAGAGGGGGTTGTGTTGTGTGAAAATGAAGTAGAATGGAAGGGTATATATAGGGAGGGGAGAGGGTGTAGTTTCGGTCATTTTAGGGTGGGATTGGGTGGGAAAGTGTTTTTGAATTTTGAAAGTATGTGGGGTTTATGGGGAAGAGTGGATGGATGTGAGTGGTGAAGTGGTAATTGGGAAGAGAGATTGAAGTTGTTGGGAAGTGTGATATGGGGAAGAGTGTTCATTGGGAGGAGAGATTCAGAGATTGAAGTTGTTGGGAAGAGGGGAGAATATGTTAGGTGGGGATCCTGTGGGGTCCACAGATCCTGAGATGATCCTGTGGGGTCCACAGATCCTGAGGTGATCCTGTAGGGTCCACAGATCCTGAGGTGTCAAGGAATTACATCCCTGCACCAAATAGGCATGCAAAATGCCTTTGCACACCATTCTGGCGTTTAAACGCCGAGTTGATGCATGTTCTGGGTGTTCAACGCCCATGTGAAGCATGTTCTGGGCGTTCAACGCCCATGTGAAGCATGTTTTGGGCGTTCAACGCCCATGTGAAGCATGTTTCTGGCGTTGAACGCCAGTTCCATGCTTGTTACTGGCGTTCAGCGCCAACTTTCCTCAAGGCACATTCCTGGTGTTTAAACGCCAGAATGTTGCTTATTTCTGGCGTTCAGCGCTAGATTCATGCTCTGTTCTGGCGTTGAACGCCAGCCAGATGCTTCTTACTGGCGTTGAACGCCAGTCTGTCCTTCCTCCAGGGTGTGATTTTTCTTCTGCTATTTTTGATTCTGTTTTTAATTTTTATATTTTTTTTCGTGACTCCACATGATCATGTACCTAATAAAACACAAAATAACAATAAAATAAAATAAAATAAAAATTAGATAAATAAAATTAGGTTGCCTCCCAATAAGCGCTCTTTTAATGTCATTAGCTTGACAGTGGGCTCTCATGGAGCCTCACAGGTGATCAGGTCAATGTTGTATAGTCCCAACACCAAACTTAGAGTTTGGATATGGGGTCTTAACACCAAACTTAGTGTTTGGTTGTGGCCTCCCAACACCAAACTTAGAGTTTGACTGTGGGGGCTCTTCTTGACTCTGTACTGAGAGAAGCTCTTCATGCTTACTCTCTTTTGTCACAGAGGGATGGCCATGTGCCTTAAACACAAGGTAGTCCCCATTCAATTGAAGGACTAATTCACCTCTATTGACATCTATCACAGCTCCTGCTGTGGCTAGGAAAGGTCTTCCAAGGATGATGCATTCATCCTCTTCCTTCCTAGTATCTAAGATTATGAAATCAGCAGGGATGTAAAGGCCTTCAACCTTTACTAACACGTCCTCTACTATTCCATAAGCTTGTCTCAATGACTTGTCTGCCAATTGTAATGAGAACAAGGTAGGTTGTACCTCAATGATCCCCAGCTTCTCCATTACAGAGAGTGGCATAAGATTTATCCCTGACCTCAGATCACATAAAGCTTTTTCAAAGGTCATGGTGCCTATGGTACAAGGTATTAAGAACTTGCCAGGATCTTGTTTCTTTTGAGGTAAAATTTTCTGAATCCAGGTGTCTAGTTCACCAATGAGCAAGGGAGGTTCACTTTCCCAAGTCTCATTACCAAACAACTTGGCATTCAGCTTCATGATAGCTCCTAAATATTGAGCAACCTGCTCTCCAGTCACATCTTCATCCTCTTCAGAGGAAGAATAGTCTTCAGAGCTCATGAATGGCAGAAGGAGATTTAATGGAATCTCTATGGTCTCTATATGAGCCTCAAATTCCTTTGGATCCTTAATAGGAAACTCCCTCTTGCTTGAGAGATGTCCCAGGAGGTCTTCCTCACTAGGATTTTTGTCCTCCTCCTCCCTTGTGCATTCGGCCATATTGATTACATCAATGGCCTTGCACTCTCCTTTTGGATTCTCTTCTGTATTGCTTGGGAGAATACTGGGAGGAGTTTCAATGACTTTCTTACTCAGCTGGCCCACTTGTGCCTCCAGATTTCTGATGGAGGATCTTGTTTCACTCATGAAACTGAAAGTGGCTTTTGACAGATCAGAGACTAAATTTGCTAAATTAGAAGTGCTTTGTTTAGAATTCTCTGTCTGTTGCTGAGAAGATGATGGAAAAGGCTTGCTATTGCTCAGCCTATTGCGTCCACCATTGTTAAAGCCTTGTTGAGGCTTTTGTTGATCCTTCCATGAAAAATTTGGATGATTTCTCCATGATGAATTATAGGTGTTTCCATAAGGTTCACCCATGTAATTGACATCTGCCATTGCAGGGTTCTCAGGATCATAAGCTTCTTCAGAAGCTGCCTCTTTAGTACTGTTGGATGCATTTTGCCATCCATTCAGACTTTGAGAAATCATGTTGACTTGCTGAGTCAACACTTTGTTCTGAGCCAATATGGCATTCAGAGCATCAATTTCAAGAACTCCCTTCCTCTGAGGTGTCCCATTATTCACGGAATTCCTCTCAGAAGTGTACATGAATTGGTTATTTGCAACCATGTCAATGAGTTCTTGAGCTTCTGCAGGTGTTTTCTTTAGGTGGATGGATCCACCTGCAGAGTGGTCCAGTGACATTTTCGAAAATTCAGAGAGGCCATAATAGAATATATCTAATATGGTCCATTCTGAAAACATGTCAGATGGACACCTTTTGGTCAGCTGCTTGTATCTTTCCCAAGCTTCATAGAGGGATTCATCATCTTTTTGTTTGAAGGTTTGAACATCCACTCTCAGCTTGCTCAGCTTTTGAGGAGGAAAGAATTTATCCAAGAAGACCGTGACCAGCTTCTCCCAGGAGTCCAGGCTATCCTTTGGTTGTGAATCCAACCATATTCTAGCTCTGTCTCTTACAGCAAAAGGGAAAAGCATGAGCCTGTAGACTTCAAGATCTACTCCATTTGTCTTAACAGTCTCACAAATCTGCAAGAACTCAGTTAAAAACTGATAAGGATCTTCAGATGGAAGTCCATAAAACTTGCAGTTTTGTTGCATTAGGGCAACTAGCTGAGGTTTCAGCTCAAAATTATTTGCTCCAATGGCAGTAATGGAGATGCTTCTTCCATCATATTTGGACGTTGGTTTTGTAAAGTCACCAAGCATTCTTCTTGCATTATTGTTGTTGGGTTCGGCTGCCATCTCCTTCTCTTGTTCTAATATTTCTGAAAGGTTGTTTCTGGATTTTTGTAATTTAGCTTCTCTTAGTTTCCTCTTCAGAGTCCTTTCAGGTTCAGGATCAATTTCAACAAGAGTGCCTTTTTCCTTGTTCCTACTCATATGAAAGAGAAGAAAACAAGAAAAGAAGAGGAATCCTCTATGTCACATTATAGAGATTCCTTTATGTTAGTAGAAGAAGAAAGGGGAGAAGAGTGAAGAAGAGTGGGTTCGGATATTTAGATGGAGAGAGGTGAAGAGAAGTGTTAGTAAATAAATAATTAAATAAAATAAGAAAAGAGAGGGAGAATTTCGAAAATAATTTTGAAAAAGAGGTTAGTATTTTCGAAAATTAAAGATAAGATAAGATTAAAATTAAAATTTAAAACAATTAATTAATTAGAAAAGATTTTTGAAAAAGGATGAGATATTTTCGAAAATTAGAGAGGGATAAGTAGTTAGGTGGTTTTAAAAAAGATAAGAAACAAACAAAAAGTTAGTTAGTTGATTGAAAAAGATTTCGAAATCAAATTTGAAAAGATAAGAAGATAAGAAGTTAGATAAGATATTTTGAAATCAAATTTTGAAAAAGATAAAATTTTTGAAAAAGATATGATAAAAGATAAAAAGATTTAATTCAAAAATTTGAAATTACTTATTTCACTAATAAGAAACTACAAGATAAGATTCTAGAACTTAAAGATTGAACCTTTCTTAACAAGAAAGTAACAAACTTCAAATTTTTGAATCAATCATATTAATTGTTAGTGTAATTTCGAAAATTATATATAAAGATAAGAAAAAGATTTTGAAAGAGATTTTTGAAATTTTCGAAAATAATAACAAAAAATGAAAAAGATATGATTTTTGAAAAAAGATTTTTTTAAAAAGATAAGATTTTTTTAAAATTGAAAATTTGACTTGACTTGTAAGAAACAACTAATTTTTAAAAATTTTTGACCAAGTCAACCCAAAATTTCAAAAATTTAGAGGGAAATAAGGAAAAGAGATTTTTTTATTTTTGAATTTTTAATGAGGAGAGAGAAAAATACAAACATGACCCAAAACATAAAAATTTTGGATCAAAATACAAGATGCATGCAAGAACACTATGAATGTCAAGATGAACACCAAGAACACTTTGAAGATCATGATGAACATCAAGAACATAATTTTGAAAAATTTTTTATGCAAAGAAAACATGCAAGACACCAAACTTAAAAATCTTTAATGCATGGACTCTAACAAACGAAAAATGCATATGAAAAACAACAAACAACACAAAACAAGAAATCATCAAGATCAAACAAGAAGACTTGTCAAGAACAACTTGAAGATCATGAAGAACACTATGAATGCATGGAATTTTCGAAAAATACAAGAAAAAATTTTAAAGCATGCAATTGACACCAAACTTAAAAGTTGATTCAAGACTCAAACAAGAAACACCAAATATTTTTTTATTTTTTTATTTTTATGATTTTATGATTTTTTTATTTTTATTAATTTTTTTTCGAAAATATTTTTGGAAAAACGAAAAAGAAAAGAAAATTTTGAAAAAGATTTTTGAAAAGAAAATTACCTAATCTGAGCAACAAGATGAACCGTCAGTTGTCCATACTCGAACAATCCCCGGCAACGGCGCCAAAAACTTGGTGGACGAAATTGTGATCCTCTTTGTATTTGCATGAGATTTATTTAATGGCTATTGACTATATGTGGACACAACTCCGTTCAACTTAACCAGCAAGTGTACTGGGTCATCCAAGTAATACCTTACGTGAGTAAGGGTCGATCCCACAGAGATTGTTGGTATGAAGCAAGCTATGGTCACCTTGTAAATCTCAGTTAAGCAGATTAAAATTGATTATGGATTTTTGAATAATAATAAATAATAAACAGAAAATAAAATAGTAAATAGTTACTCATATAATTCTATGGTGGGAATTTCAGATAGGCGTATGGAGATGCTGTGCTCCTCTCGTATTTCTACTTTCTTATTACAGTCATCCAATCCTTCTTACTCCTTTCCATGGCAAGCTGTATGTAGGTCATCACCGTTGTCAATGGCTACATCCCATCCTCTCAGTGAAAATGGTCCTATGCTCTGTCACAGCACGGCTAATCATCTGTCGGTTCTCAATCAGGTTGGAATAGAATCCCTTGATTCTTTTGCGTCTGTCACTAACGCCCAGCCTTCAGGAGTTTGAAGCTCGTCACAGTCATTCAATCCCAGAATCCTACTCGGAATACCACAGACAAGGTTAGACTTTCCAGATTCCCATGAATGCCGCCATCTATCTAGCTTATACCACGAAGATTCTGTTGGGGAATCTAAGAGATATGCGTCCGGCCTAAAGTAGAACGGAAGTGGTTGTCAGTAACGCGCGTTCATAGGTGAGAATGATGATGAGTGTCACGGATCATCACATTCATCAAGTTGTTGTGCAACGTATATCTTGGAATAAGAATAAAAGAGAATTGAATGGAAATAATAATAATTGTATTGAAACTTGAGGTACAGCAGAGCTCCACACCCTTAATCTATGGTGTGTAGAAACTCCACCGTTGAAAATACATAAGTGAAAAGTTCAGGCATGGCCGAATGGCCAGCCCCCATGATCTGAGAACTAATCGTCCCAAGATGTCTAATACACTAGTAAAAAGTTCTATTTATAATAAACTAGCTACTAGGGTTTACAGAAGTAAGTAATTGATGCATAAATCCACTTCCGGGGCCCACTTGGTGTATGTTTGGGCTGAGCTTGATCTATCCACGAGCTGAGGCTTTTATTGCAGTTGAACGCCGAGTTATAGCGTGTTTCTGGCATTCAACTCTGGGTTGTGACGTGTTTCTGGCGTTTGACTCCAGACAGCAGCATGTACTTGGCGTTGAGCGCCACTTTACGTCATCAAATCCCGAATAAAGTATGAACTATTATATATTGCTGGAAAGCTCTGGATATCTACTTTCCAACTCCGTTGAGAGCGCACCATTTGGAGTTCTGTAGCTCCAGAAAATTTATTTCGAGTACAGGGAGGTCAGATTCCAACAGCATCAGCAGTCCTTTTGTCAGCCTTTTTCAGAGTTTTGCTCAAGTCCCTCAATTTCAGCCAGAAATTACCTGAACTCACAGAAAAACACACAAACTCATAGTAAAGTCCAGAAATGTGAATTTAACATAAAAACTAATGAAAACATCCCTAAAAGTAGCTTGAACTTACTAAAAACTACCTAAAAACAATGCCAAAAAGCGTATAAATTATCCGCTCATCACTCCACATTGGACAGGTAAGGAAATTTCTCGTTGAATTACGTGCTTACTTAAAAACGAATAAACCTCAATTCCAAGAAATAATATTTTCTACGAAGACATTCACTGGGGGGCTATAATTGGAGATACCATTGTTCTGGTACATAAGTTCCTATTATAGTTTAGGTGCTTTATCTGTTTTTGGATTTATAGTTCTATGATTCATAGTATCATTTTCTATTTGATACCTTTGAATTCCATATTCGAAGTTTATTCTATTTGTACAAAATGATAAAGGGGTCACATTCAATCATTGTTTGTGCATTAGTTGTCAATTCTTCTCTTTACCGCGGGGTAGAGCAGCTTGGTAGCTCGCAAGGCTCATAACCTTGAGGTCACGGGTTCAAATCCCGTCTTCGCAACCTCAAGGTTATGAGCCTTGCAAGCTACCAAGCTGCTCTACCCCTGCAATACCGGCGCTTTTGGCAGTTCCGTCTCACTATTACAGTCTGGATTTGGACACTATGCATGAGAGGACTCTGTTTCTTGACACGGGTGAAGAGGATTACAACCTAGACGGTGGTGTAGAGTTTCGGATCAGTCACAAGTTTAGAAGTTGAGAGGCAGTGCTTCAGGGTGTGAAGAACTATAGTATTCGGAGGAGTGCGAAGTACTAAGTGATCGAATTGGACCGGTTAAAGTACCATGTGCAGTGCCATCAAGCTGATAATGGGTGTCAATGGAGCCTCCGTGTGGCCCTTTGACAGAACCTTGGATACTGGTAAGCTTAAGTTTACCTGTGCCTTTCATTACTTTTATACGATAGACTAAGTAGCTGTACGACATGGCTAAAGCAATCTTGTGTTGTTGTGTTCAGGGAGGTTCGGAGGGTGGGTGGAGTGCATAGTTGTCTAGTACCCACCATGTCTCAAGGCCATCGTCAGCTAGACAGCAGCCTGATCTGCCGGGTCATCTTGCCGTTGATTCAGTCCAACCCCTCTGTAAGCATTCCAGTTTTGCAAGGTGCAGTCCAAGCAAGCTATCACTTCAAACCATCCTACAGAAAGGTGTGGATGGCCAAGCAGAAGGCAATTGCACAAATCTATGGGGATTGGGAAGAGTCGTACAATAAGGTTCCTAAGTTGCTTCAGGCACTGCAGAGCTATTTTCCTGGTACCATTTGTGACCTAAGCGTCAAACCATTCTATGATAGACACCTCCTGGTACGTGACTGCAGTATGTTCGACAAGGTATTTTGGTCTTTCCCGTCATGTGTCGAAGCCTTCCAGCATTGTAAGCCCTTTGTCTCTGTAGATGGTATGCATCTGTATGGCAGGTATGATGGTGTGTTGCTTATTGCGGTGGCGCAAGATGGGAATAGCAACGTCCTGCCTATTGCTTTTGCCATTGTGGAGTCCGAGAGCACCGAGTCATGGTCGTTCTTCCTAACTAATATGAGACGTGACGTCACCCCAAAAGATGGCATGCTGGTTATCTTTGACAGATTTCAGGCTATTAAGGCCACGCTTAGCTCCGATGACAGTGGTTGACATCCCCCAAGAGCCTACCATGCTTACTGCATAAGACACATGGCTGTGAACTTCATGACCCGGTTCAAGTCAGCCGAGGGCAAGAGGTACCTTATTAACGCTGCTTATAGTCCAAGCAAGGCCGGTTACGAGTGGTACATGGATGCGTTAAGAGGAGTCTCGCCTACGATGGTTGACTGGGCTGGTCATTTCAGGAAGGAGATTTGGCTACAACATTGTGACAGCGGGCGTCGGTTTGGTCACATGACGACAAATCTGTTCGAGTGCATCAATGTAGTGTTGAATGACACCCGGTACTTGCCGATTTCTGTCATTGTGCGCATCACGTACAGGAGATTACAGAAGTTATTCGTGACGAAGGATAGAGAGGCACAGCCACAGCTCCCTGCTGGATGCCGATTCTCACAGAGACTATTGGCCACCATTGAGAAGAACAGAGAAGGGATACCGAAGATGCGTGTCACTCACTGCGACAGGCGGGCATCGGTGTTTGTTGTGGAGGAGCTTGAGCCGTTTGAGGGATGGGGGCGGTTCCTTCCGTGTTTGGCTATAGGAGGGCACATGTGACTGTGGCTTATTCCAATCCCTCCACTATTCGTTCCGACACGCACTAACTGGGTGTGCCGCTGCTAGCATTGAGTGGGCCCCATATGTGCATCCTGTGTACAAATAGGAAGCTGTTTTCAAGGTGTACGAGATAGAGTTTTCCCCTATCCCAAACAAGTCGATGTGGATGGAGTGGCATGGGACGAGACTGTGTCCTAACCCAGTAATGCGTCGGAAGGCAACTAGAAGGCCCGTGTCCACCAAATTCTGGAATGACATGGACGAGACTGAGCGACATGAAAAGCGGTGTGGCCTGTGTAGGCAATACGGTCATACTAGAAGGGGATATCCTAATCAGCCCACGGGAGATGTGTAGGTCGTACTAGGCTTGTATGTATACCAAAGTTGGCATATGTTGGTCCTTTTTTAATGTAGTGTGTTATCTAATGTTGTAGTAACAATGGACGTGAAATATTGTAACTTCTAATGAAAGGTTTAATGACGAGCTTGTCACTTTATGATATGTTGGTTTTTTTCCTTGAAAGGAACAATAACATAAACATAAATGCTCATAAGAAAAAAAACCAATAAAAATAACAATATACACAAATAAAGTACCACTAAAGTGCAATCCAATTAAAATCAAAATGTACATACCATACTTTGAAATAATAAAATATACATACATAAGCTTAATCCAACTATAGTACATACAATACTACAATCAATATCTCTGGTGTGGATCCTGGTAGTGGTGCTTGTTCCTAGTGCCACATGGGGGAGGCTGAGCTTGTCGTTGAGGTCGAGTCGGTCGAGGATCTAGGCCTGCGGCTGCCGGATCCTACTGCATCTGAGGACGATACGACTGCATCCCTCCTGACGATGGACCTGTGGCAAACTGGTGTAACTGAAGTTGAGTCTACGGGTGTGTAGCTATCGGTGGGGTCACCTGAGGCTGGGACTGGGTCAAGTACATGCCATAGTCATAGGAGGGGGTGTCGCGTACTGGCTGCCTAGCCGAAGGCCCGTCCCGTATGAGGAGCCAGATGCCAGTGATATCTGCAGCATCCAGGAGAAGATTTGGGCAGGAGCTGATTGGTGATGGTCCACCGCGATGCCAACCTCCCTGCCTGTGCGAAATGCCTCCGGTGATGTCCGTGATGCCCCGTGTGCTGCCAAACAGAGTGACTAGTAAGTCCAAGCCAGCACAGCAGAGCCCCATGATAACGCCCTGCACTATGCAAAGTCTCGGAGAAGAGGTAGCCACCGTACGTGCACCAGGTTGTTGGACTTGTCTGTCAACAGATACCCTCCAATTAGTAACATAATGTAGCATTGGGCATACTGTCGGAGGGTCTCAAGATCGTCGGTCGGGGGTATCTGGTGGACACGATCATGCAACCAAACCAGCTTCAGCATGAAAGACTCCTTCCTCTGTGCCGCCTGCTGTGCCACCACCGGAGGCCTGGCACCAAGCAGCTGCTCCACCATGGCCCATGTCTCCGTGTTGTACCACCTACCAAAGTCACGAAGGCACCCCCAACAGGTTTCCCGTGTGTACGTAGGCATCAATTAGCCATATGAGGAGTACGTGCTAGAGGTCAGCAGGTTTCGTGATTTGTAGCCATCAATTAGCCATCATTAGTATTTTTAATGGTGTGAAATTACATCTAATAGTGTAGAGTTACTCACTTTTCTTTTGTCGGTTAAGTACTAGCCAAATTTTAATAAAAACGCTAGCCCTCTAAACTTTCTCAAATCTCTTAATAAATAGAAATAGAGGCAAATATGAGTTTCTTTAGTTTCGAAGCCAACATAAAATGTGCTGCAACATAGAGCGATTATAATTATATCAACAAAACAAACCTTTTCAAAAGCTGAAGAACTTCCAAGTTAAGGCCTTAATTTCCATGTTCAAATTATATTGCAGGTAGGTTGAATTCAAAAGAAAAACAGACAGGTGATATCTTAATCAATGGACGCAAACAAGCACTTGCTAATGAGTAGCACTCTCTTACTTAGCAGCCTCCTCCTCTTCCTTCTTCTTCTTAGCAATGGCCTTCAAGGTCTCCTCCTTCTCCCTCTTCAGTGCCTGCTCCCTCATGACATTGGCGTAGATCCTGACGGAGGGGTCCGGTGTCTTCTCGCCAGCAGAGAAGGGATCGTGGCGCTCCGGCGAGATGACCTGCTTGAGCCTCCTTTGGTGGTACTCACCCTCCCTGTCGGTAATCTTCTGCGGCTTCCTGAACCCCAATTCGTTGCCGCTGTCATCAGCACCGGGAATCTCCTTGAGCAGAGATTTGGGGGCAGTATAGGAGGAAAGCTTGCGAGCAACCTCGTTATCCATGGCATCGATATTCTCTTCATCTTCATTGGCAGGGATTGAGGGAGATGAAACGTGTGCGTCTCCGAACGCCATCGCTCCACGAGTGCCAAAATCAAGGAATTGTCAAATGTGAAGTCCCTGAGCGGCACCGTGTCGCCGAATTCGGCCTCAGCCAGATACAGGACGATGTTGTCCGGTAGAAGAAGGGTATGGCTGACTCGCCGGGGCAGTAGAAGGCGAGGCCTCTGCGGAATGAAAAATAAATTTTTAACCTATAAAGAGATAATAATACATTTTTCTACTCTACTTAAGAATAAAGTACAACTACTACTTAGGAACATACTACCATGTGTCTACTCCATAGCTGTCTCTAAATTACTTATGTCGGTAAGCAAATCCTAATTAAGTCATACAAATCTTACGCAAGCAAATATTGTTCTAAATTCATCATACAGTCCAACCCCTAAAGCATTTTACTCAGTGCTTCTCACTACGAGACTACCCTAACAATGTCCACATACTTAGATTAACCGAACATAATGCCACTAACCTCAAAGTCGGTCGCCCCGGCATAATGCGACGTCTCGTTTAGTCTGTTGATGTCCCCGTCGTTCCCCGCCTGGCGTGCCATCACCGTATCGGATTCAAATATGGTAGGAAACGGTTAAAAGAGGGGAGAAAGAGTTTGACTAGGTCAAAGTGGGGAACAGGCTGTAAAGGACTTATACTTATAGGCGTCGTTCGGTCTTATCTTGTTTACAGTGTAAACGAGATAATGATCTATCTCGTTTACAATATAAACGAGATAGACCCAGTCTATCTCGTTTACAGTATAAACGAGATAGACCCAGTTAATGTGTCATATCTCGTTTACACTATAAACGAGATACACGCAATATCATCTCACTTACAGTGTAAACGAGATATGACTGAAAACACAAATCGGTAAATATTTTTAAAATTATTTATTTCGGTAATTAATGATTTTATTTTATTTAAAAGACATATCGGTCCCTGACCTTTTTAAAATTGGACATTTTCGTCCCTTAAGATTTGAAAATACTTTTAAACCCCTCACCTTGTAAAATCTGGGACAATTGAACCCCTCCGTTGATTTGGGTTGAAAAACATCACCAGAGAAGGCTGATGTGGCTGGGGGGAGTGTGACCTGTCCGTTTAGGTTGCTGAGCTGGAGGGGATACTAAAAGTTGAAGGACAGATCGATCCCTCACCCACAAAACGACGTCGTCCCCTTCCCTGAGCCCTATTTGATCGAAAACCTTGGAGGAAGACATGGGTGTTGATGCTGCGATCGTCCATGATGAGTGAAGGGAGCTCTTCATGCACAAGACCTGGAGGGGATCTTCATGTGCTGTGCCAGGAGGATGTGAGCGAGTTGCGATTGCGCCCAAGTGTTACTGTGGCGTCTACGCCATTATGTACAAGTCAAGAACGACTAGTAACCCTAATAGAGTGTTTCTTGGGTGTCCACTGTTCAAGGTAAGTGAGCGATTTTTACAGTAGTTGGCTTATAGTGTGCTGGGTGTTAATGAGTGATTCACTGAAATTTTGTTCCAGGCTAAAGAACCGTATTGCCGGTACTTTATGTGGCTGGATGAACATTTGAAAAAAATTAGGGCCGTCGAGTTTGAAGCCTTGGGTGCGGTGGATGAAGCTGATAGAGTAGCCATTGAAGAACAGCTGCTTCGAAATAAGGATATTGAGAAAAAAGTAGAAGAGTTGGAGAGGAAGCTGTTGTCTATTGAAAGCCAAAAAAAATTGACTTTGTGGCATATAATTGTGATTGGTGTAGTAGTTGTTGTTGTTGCTGTATGTATGTTTAGGGTGTAAACATGATTGATGTTCATGGAGTTGGTTGTAATGGTTGATGTAAAAATGGTTGATGTACATGGAATTGATGCAAAAATGATTGATGTACATGGAATTAGTTGTGGTTGCTGTATGTATGTTTTTTTTTTGGAATTCTTTGTTGCTGTATGCATATAATTTAGAACATTAAGACATTATTCCAAGCATTAAACAAGATAGTAATTCTGGATAGATTTAAAGCAAAATGTTATAATGACATTGTATCTGATTTAATCCAAAACATAGCTAAACAGCATGAGTTAACTCCAAAATATGATAATTTCTGGTTGGCATGTAAACAAGTTTGCCAAGATTACTTTGCTAATAAGCATTGTCTAATGTCATGCTAATAACTAGCCAAAAAAAAACACACAGAAATCATGCTGCCTTGTTCACTTCTTCTGAGGCTTGAGAATTCTCTTTGTGGCACTGGTAGCTGCTTTCATGGTCTCCTTCGAGGGTCCCCTGCTGGTTGGAGTTTTTCGTGTGTGTGGTGTTGGATTTGGTGGTGGATTTGCACTTGTTGGTGGTCGAACAATTGGTTGCTTGGGTCTGAAAGTATGTGCAGCAGCATTGGAGTCTGGTTGGTCCATTCTTGGCAGCTGGGATGGAGGTCTGAATGGAGTCTGTACTGGAGCTGAAGGTTGGGCCATAAATGGTGCAGGAACTGGTGCAGACCCAGCTGCCTCCCCAGCAATAGGTTCACCCAATGTTTGACCCTGTGATTGATTTTGATCCTATGTAAGAAAGACACAGCAATGTAACCAAATGGGGTAATTAGTGCTTAAGCAGTATCAATTTTGTATTACTGACTAATAATAAGAAGCATAAAATGGAGGGGCTGATTAGTGCTTTACCAAATGAGGTCTAAAGCATTTTTGGGTGCCGGCTTACCTCTGGTTGAGGGGCTGATTGTGAAAGGGGAAGCAGCACCAGAGCTTGTGAGTTGTCAACTGTCTTCTTGGGTTTCTTCTTCTTTGGTTTCCAGTTCGGGTTGCTTGGAGCTCCTTTACAAGTTTTATAATTATGCCCTTTCTCGTTGCACTTGCTACATGTAACCTGGAAGCTCTTTTTCAGCTTTTCTCCTTGAATATGAGCTTCAGCAGGGTCCTTGTTGCGGTTGTGCACCTTTGGCCGCCCAATAGGCCGTTTGATAGGTGGTGGGGCAGGCCTCAGCTGCTCAGTTGTGGTCCAGAATTCTTCACTCAGAACGGGCTTGATGCAATGTGCATATGTCTTGTGAATGGACTCTATACACAACCATGGATGCACGTAATCCTCAACCTGGTCATGCCTCTTTCTGATAGCAGCAATAGCATGTATGCACGGCATGCCTGCATAAACAGCAAAAGTTACATGTAAAAAAGCATAATTTTACATACGACCAAAACATATTAGTTGGGCTTAAACTCTTTACCAGTCAATTGCCAGGTGTTGCATGAACAGGTGTGCTTGATTAGATCCACGTCCACTTTCGTCTTCTTTCTTGTGACCTCAAACCTTTTTCTTTCATTGTCCCCCACCCACTCAGCTATCCACCTACTGCTTGGTTTTATCTTCATCTGCAACCTTTTCTCTTGAACTGGTGCTAACTTACCCCTATGGTGTTCTAACAATCTAATGTGCTTGGTCATCTTTCTCATTAAGTAGCACCTAATCTCCTCACACATTGTCAAAACAGGTTTTACTCTGTATTTTACTACCTTTGCATTGAACACTTCACACATATTATTAGCCAGGTTATCCACCTTGGATCCATGACTAAAATAGGCTTTAACCCAGGTGGTAGGTTCAAATTTCATCAAATATTCCCATGCCGCATTGTTTACCCCCTTCAGCCTATCCATTTTCTCCTTAAATTCTGGTTCAGTTGTACACCTAGCACACTCCCACACAATGTCTCTAATGTGCATGTCTTTGAACCTATTAATAAAGTTCTTCCATATATGCATGACACAGTTTCTATGATGTGCCTTTGGCATTACCTCTTTTAAGGCTGGCAGCAGGCCCTACTCATTTCCACCAACAATTAAACAGCATTATAGGCTACCCTAACAAACTATAGAACTAAGCACATTATAAGCTAAGTCAATAAACACCAAAATATAAACAGCAAATAGGGTAACTCAATAAACACCAACATCTAGACATGTTATATGCTAATTCAATAAACAACAAGATATGAACAGATTATAGGCTATTTTCCTAAACATCAACAACTAAGCAGATTATAGGCTAAGTCTATCAACACCCACAACTAAGCACATAAAGGAAAGCAAGATTGTTACCTTTTGTTGGTCGGACATAAAGTTCCAACCGAATTGGGAGGCATCACCCAGGTCTTCTTGAAGTAGTGTCAGGAACCATTTCCATGACTCCTTCGTCTCAGATCTTGCAACCGCAAATGCCACAACATAGAACTGATTGTTGGCATCCTGTGCCACTGCTGATAGTAACTGACCTCTATGGTATGTCTTAAGAAAGGCCCCATCTAGATGGATGAAATGCCTACATCCACTCTTGAAGCCTTGCTTACAGCCCTCGAAGCAGATATACATCTTGTCAAAGACAGGAAGGGACTGAGGGATAGGCTTCACATCAATTCTTGCTGTTGACCCAGGATTACTCTTGAGAATCTCCATCCCATACTCCCTGAGCTTTCCATACTGTTCTTTTTCGTTTCCTACTAGCCTTTCCTTGGCTTCCTTTACTGCCCTATATACCATCTTCGGATGCACAACTAAGTTAAACTCTTCCCTGAGGAAATCAGTTGCCTCATTAGTTGTCATATGAGGTTGACTTCCCATTCGCTTTTTCACCTTCTTACTGATCCAGTGTTGATCAGCAGCATTACTACCCAGATCTCTTGCACATGTGTGCTCAGACTTGTAAGTCTTAACCTGGAAGCATAGCAGTGTCTTGTTGTAAGATAGATGTGCCAACCATGGACAGTTTTCACCTCTGCATGCAACTCTTACCCTTTCCTTATCATTCTTTATCCACAACAATTCTCTCCCCTCAGCTATGAACATATCTTTCACAACCTCTTTGAAGCCATCTATGGTTGCAAACTTGGTACCCACCTCAAATCTCCCCTCTCCAAATCCATAGTCTTCATTAAACACTGGAAACTCATGCTTGTCTCCCTCATCCTCTGAGGACACTGGTGTGTGAAGGTCCTCAGATGCATACTCATAAACTGGGTCATCATCATCTGATTCCTCCTCATTCATATAGAGCCCTATTGGAGGCCTGTCATTGGGCTGCACAGATGGAACATCTTCTTCAGCATGCACAGCAGCACCAGTTTTTTGGGGCTTGTGATGAGGAACACTTCCTTTGGGCTTCGCTGTGGGCCTGATTCTTTTGGGCCTCGCACTAGGCCCAGTTCCTTTGGGCTTGGCAGCACCTGCAGTCTTTCTCCCAGCACCTCTCTTGTTCCCACTTGACTCTGTCCCTGGCCCTTCCTTGACAGTGACCCTTCTTCTTGGCATCACTTTCTCCTTTCCTTTCACAGTGCTTCTTTTCTTCATCAGATCATTCTCCTTATCACAACTAGATGAGTCATCATCAGAACCAGTTTTAGTACCATTCGGAGGAGGTTTATACAAGTCATCCTCCCCACTACCATTCCCATCCCCTGCTGTCGATGGTGATGACTGAAGCTCCCGCATGATACTGTCCACATCAACTGCATCATCAAATTCTTCCGGCCCCTATTCTGCAGCAGCTTCTACTTCCACAATCTGTGGCTCATCAACAGCGTGATCGAAGTAAATATAGAACTCGTTGATATTTGAGTTCCTCAACTTGTTCTCCCGCATTTCATTGATTCCAGCATCCCCTCTCAGTATGTGCAGTCCAGACTCAAGATCATTACTGGTTGGGTCATACCAATAGACTGCCATGTATGTTGCATAGCCCAGACCCTTGAATAGTGTAACCAAATCCCCAAAATTTACAAAATCCAAATTCATCTCTGGAAATTTTTCAACCTTCCCACCAATATACTCAAGAGTGTCACCGGGTCCTCTACCAAAATGCCCTCCATGGTAAAAAACAGGTACAGCATATATATCAACCATCTGCATTACGCACAGATATAGCAATCACACATTAAACCCTAGATCAAGTGCCTGAGAATTTGAAATCAGTTAAATCCCTATAGAATTTTTTCCAGTCTTTTCCCCGAAACAGAGCAAGCGATCATCACTAACCCCAACCCCATGCATTATATTCTACCAAAGACTTAAACAAGAACGGACAGTGTGATTCGACTAATACCCTTACCTCTGTAGCAGAAGGCAGCTTCTTGCAAGACGAAGCCTGTCAAATCCTTCGCCACCCGCAACGTCCACTGAGCACACAACACCTTCTCAACAAGTTGAAGACGTTCTTTTTTTTTTGGAGGGAGAAAGAAACTGTTTGTCTTCAGGTAGGGTTTTCAGTAATTACAGGCGTGGCTTCTGGGTGTTATGGGAATAACAATATGTGAAATCGGCTCAGGGAAGGGGACGACGTCGTTTTGTGGGTGAGGGATCGATCTGTCCTTCAACTTTTAGTATCCCCTCCAGCTCAGCAACCTAAACGGACAGGTCACACTCCCCCTAGCCACATCAGCCTTCTCCGGTGACGTTTTTCAACCCAAATCAACGGAGGGGTTCAATTGTCCCAGATTTTACAAGGTAAGGGGTTTAAAAGTATTTTCAAATCTTAAGGGACGAAAATGTCCAATTTTAAAAAGGTCAGGGACCGATATGTCTTTTACTCTTTTATTTATTTAAATAAAAAATACGAAAGGAGGGAACGCTTCTGTCGGTGTTTTTTTTTGACGGAGAAATGGAAAATGACGACGTCAACATGAACGCCGAAGATAACAACGAACCTGTATTATCTCTTTCTTCTTTTGTTGCTATTCTTTGTTTCTTTGAGTTCACCTGATTTCATTGAATCGCGCTTTCCTCTTCTATGCTGCTGATTTCGAATCCGAAACCCTAATTTTGATGATACGCCACTGCTATTGTGAGTGCAGGATTTTGATGACATGGATAAGCGCTTGAAGGATATAGAAGATGAAACTGCTACTCTTAAAGACATGCAAGCCAAGGTCGAGAAGGAGAAGGGATCTATTCATGGTAGCTATTTTAATTTTTATTTTGTAAATGATTTCTTGTTCTGCATCGATCATAGAATATGTCCTAACTCCTTTGCCCACAAGATGTTTTGTTTTTGGTTGGATGATTACGATTTGGCTTGTTTGTTACTGGCCTATGAGTAGCGCTCTCTCACTTGGCTGTGAAGAGAAGCTATATTCTTGTATACTCATTTGAATATTCATGTTATGAACAAATTCAAGCTGAATTTCGTTGACCTCTGTTTTAGAGTTCACACGGCTTCATGACTTCGTGCTTAATATTGTTGCATTATACTTTTTTTTTGTGGTTTGTTATGTTTTTCTATCTCTTTTTCATTCCCTTCTCATTCTTATCTATGTTAATGTGTAAACAATGTTATCCCAGTGTATTGTTAGACTCCATTGTCTGTTATTGATTCTAGTCTCCCAATAGATCTCGGAACTGCATCTGCTGGTCTGGTCAACAGAGAGGAGATAGATTCTCATTCAGTCTTTGTAGGCAATGTGAGCTCTCTCATTCCTTCTTTACTTGAGAAATTTTTATGTTGTTTGGCTGTCTTCTCCTCACCACTCATGATATGGACTGAATATATTATTGTCTTAACTTCTTTCGAAGATATCAACGTCATAACTTTTGTCTAATTCATTTGGTTATGAGCCAATGTGTATTGGAGGATAAATACATTGGACTTTGCACATTTTATCCTGGGAAGTTCAAATCTTTTGTTGCTGTTGAATATGCTTGTTCTGTTTTACATTTGGATTGTATTTCCATTTGGTGGCATCCTGCTTTGACATGATGTTTTGACTACAATCACTGGTTATGCTTCCATCTACGAGATTTCTGTTATTGTAATACTGCCGTTGAAAGTATAGGATAACATATGGCTGGAGGAGGAAAAAAATTTTCATTAAGAACTTGAAATTAACTGAGTGAAAAAATAAAATATAAAATGCAAAAAAAAAAACCCTTTAAGGGATAGAAGAGAGGGTAACATTAGTTAAGGGAAGTGATCTTTCAGGTTTTGTGAATTTTCATATTTTGAGAGAATGAGGGAAAAGAAATAATGAACCAAGAAAAAAAGAAAAGGAAAAAAAATCAATTTGTTATATTTAAGGATAAAAATGATAACCCTTTAGGTAGAAGTTTTAATTGGCATACTGCCAACTTTTTGCGTTGGGATTGACTGAGGAATTGTTAGATTGGAGATGATGAGCTAGGACTCCTACTGGTGAGAAGAGGACATGCTCTCTAGGTCAAGTACTATATGACTTTATATCATTTTGGTTGCAAGTTCAAAGGATGCTTTTAGTGGTGCCTACTTCTCGAGAAATATGTAGACCTCCCTTTTCCATGGTAAGAGATCCTCGACATTCTTATTTTATTCCTTTGTATGATCAAAAGGGATTTCTTTTAACTTGGGTCTTTTTAATTGTCTCTGATGCGTAAGTATCTTTATCTTTTTCTAGTGAATTTGCATTCAAATTGTTGAGTTTAATCAAGATTTAAATACCTTTAGTCACTATGAATGCTACTTTGAGTTGTTTGTAATTTCTGTTTATTTCAAGTAGCATTTGGGGAGTTTTGTAGCAGAAAAGGAAGAAAGTGAATGATGCTGTCAACCCCGATCTCCTTGCACTCAAATAGAAATAACTTGAGATAAAGAAGTCCAATTGACGTGATTCCAGTAGCATTGGAAAGCTAACTTTCAGAACTTTCCAACGATAAATAATAGTATACCTTTTTCTTCCATTTCGTACGGCCCCCTCCACGCTGAACTTGAGCTTTCTCAAGTTCAGCGCCAACATGACAATTCCAAGGGAAGCTGCACGCATCACTCCATGCTGAACTTGGGTTAATCTAAGTTCAGCGTGGACTCAAGAAGAGCAAAAGAGTAGCCACGGCCTCCTCCACACTGAACTTGGGAATTTCCAAGTTCAGCGTGGACCTTAATGAACCCAATGGTCCCCACTCGTCCCAAGATGCATTACACGTGAAGCTTTGCAAATTTTGATTTAACTTTTATTATTAAAATTAGGAAAAGATATTATTTTAATTTTAGGAAATATATTTTACATTAATTAGGATTAGATATAAAACGGAAAAGAATCAGCTCTTCGGGCTCTAATCTCTTCTCTTCGACCTCATTCCGCGCTTTACAGTTTTTATGAATCCTAATTTTCTCTCTGAACCATGAGCAACTAAACCTCTGCTGTTAAGGTTGGGAGCTCTGTCTATTGTATGGATTGATACTATTTTTTTCTATTTTAATTCATGTACTGATTTATAATTCAAGAATTGTTTTCGTTCTTTATTTTATGAATCTGGGCGGAATGGAAGTATGACCTTGGTTCTAATTGAGTTCTTGTATAATTTGGAAAAGCTCTTTACTTGAACAACAGCTTGAAAACATATTCTCCTAAATTTCTAATTATCTGGACTTAACGGGATACGTGACATATAATCCTTATATTTGGGTAATTAGGATTTCTGTGGCATATAAACTAGAATTGAACTTTACCCTCTAATTGGAATTAAGTGACCAAGGAATTGGCGGTTGATGAATTTTAGAGGAGACTAAAAGGGTCTAAGAAATTAGGTTTTAGTCACCTATAGTTTGCTATGAATTAAATCTTGCATAATTAAAATAGTTGGTAAAAAAAGTCAATTCGAAAAATAGATGACTCTGAAACCTTAACTGTTTCTCCATATATTATTCACAACTTTTTACTGTTTGCTTTCTGGTATTCTGAATTATTGTTTACTTTCTGATATTCTGAATTACTGTTTATGCTTTTAAACCTTCAAACACCATTTTCTGCTCGTCTAACTAAGTAAATTATTCAACCATTGTTGCTTAGTCCATCAATCCTCGTGGGATCAACCCTCACTTACCTGAGATATTACTTGGTACGACCCGATGCACTTGTCGGTTAGTTTGTGGTTATAAATTTCGCACCAAATTTTTGGCGCCGTTGCCGGGGATTAACTGTGATTGACAACTACTCGTTGTTTGATTGCTTAGATTAGATAATTTTTTTCTTTAATTAGTTTCTTTTAGCATTATTCATTTTTATTTTCCGTTTCTTTATGTACTTTATTTCTTTTTTTTTCCTGTTAGTATTTCCTCCCCCTGTATTCGTTCATTTTTTTTATTTTCTTTAACTTCAATTTTTATTTTTTTCAAACATTCATTAGTTCTTTTTTTTCTTTATCCTTTATACTTTCATTTTTTTATTTTTTTATTTTCATTTTTATTCTTTTCATTATTTTTTATTTTTATATTTTATTAGTTTATTTTATTTTTTGTCTTAAAAAAATTACATTATATATTTACTCTTTCCTAATTTCTGAATTTAAGTTTGGTGTTTCCGTAGTAATTTTTCTTTTAAAAATATTTTTTTAAATATTAGTATTTTTTGTTTAATTTTTGAATTTTTAATTCACCTCTTTCCATTTATTTTCGAATTCTTCTTTTATTTTTATTATTCTTTATTTTATTTCTTTTCCAAAAAAAATTCTATTCTTTCTTCTTTACTTTTCTGTTTACCACATGATGCGTTTAATTCTTTTTGGTACTTTGTGCTAAGGAAAAATAATAGAAGGAGATCACATGGGTTATTACTCACACCCAATGAGTGATTCTTATTATTGTGGATGGAGGAACTACCCGAATTTTGGTTGACAAAGTCAAAACTAAAGAAACTTCAGTGCTCCATGTTCCAACTATCAAGAACCACCATCTCCATATTCATACCAAGAACCACCACTTCTCTATCCATATCAAGAACCATCATCTTTCTACCTATATCAAGAGCCACCATCTCCCTATTCATACCAAGAACCATCCTCTTTTTACTCTTATCAAGAATCATCATCTCCTTCTTATTCATATCAAGAGCCACCATCTCCTTATTCACATCAAGAACCATCAGCTCTTGAGTTTCTCATGAAAGAATTCATACATGATATAAGGACGAGTGTCAAAAATGTAGAGAAATATGTGCATTTGATTATCAAGCCCCAGGAAGAGGAACAAGCAAATTCGTTCCCAAGAGATATAATGCAAGATCCTATGGAAGAAAGTGAGGAAATCAATCAAAGGAGTTCATACTCCAGTCAATTAGAGAACTTTCCACCCTCACACATGGAAGAAGAGGAAGATGCAAAAACAAAGGAGGAAGATGCACCAACAAAGAAGGAATATGCACAAACAAAGGAGGTTGTAAGGGATGAAAATAATTATAAGAATCTACACTGCAATGAAGCAGAGAGTGGCATAGAAGGTGAGTCTATCGAACCACCAATTCAAGAAATTTTTGATGAAGGGTACACACTAACCATCACACAACACCCAAATTTTGAAATCAAAGAAGTGAAAGCAACCAAGGAAAGCACTGAAAAGGGAATTGTGACCAAGAAACAGAAGAAAATATCCATGAAAAAGAGAAGTTCAGAAAAAAATAATCCAACCTCTACACCAACAAGCAAGGTGAATCAAGCTAATCACAATAAAAGAAAGCTTGTTAGGATGAATTTATATCAGGGGTACTAATTTTCACCTCTCTCCCCTTGGAGACATTTCTTTTAACCAACTGGAAGAAGAGGAAGAAAATTCAACAATCAAGTGTCAAGCTAGTGACATTAAAAAAGCGCTTGTTGGGAGGCAACCCAACTACTAGTACCCTTGGTTTTAATTTTATAGTTATTTTCATTTTAGCATGATAGTTATTTTAGTTCTCGTTTTAATTTACTCTATCTCAATTTTTTTATATTTTTCATGTTTTACATGTGTTTTGGTCATGCAGAGTGATTAGAACAGGAACAGGAGCAATTAAAAGAAATTTTTGATACCCTGGAGTTTTTCTTTGTTTGGGGACAAGCAAACTTTTAAGTTTGGTGTTGGAGGAGCACAACCGGAGGAATGAGATGGCCACCAGCATAACTGAGGTGGTTGAGTTGCTTTCATTCTATTTTCCCTTTTGTTCTTATTTTGTTGTCTTCTATTTTCTGTTGCTTTGATTCCCTACATGATCTTTAGTACTTTCAGTTCTTAGATTTAGTTTCATTCTGTTCTTTGCTTTTAGTTTAATAATTCAAAAAATAAAAAATAATTGTCTCATGTACCACTCACTAAGCTTGAATTTAAAAAGAAAAGAAAAGAAGTGATGTATTGGATGAGAAATTGAGTTTATATTTAAGAGTAGTCTTATTTACTTAAATGTGGTGGTGTTATTTGTGATTTTGAATGCATAATATGAACAGTGCATATTTGAATTTGAATCAAAGAATGTTAGTGCATAAGGAATAGGAATTTAGAGAACTATTATAAATTTTCTGAATTAAACAAAAGCTTAATCTTTGAAGCAAAAGAAATAGCAAAAGAAAAATAAAAGCAAAGTCCAAGGCTCAAAGTATCAATGACTAGGGAGGTCTGACATGATTAAAAGCTCAAAGAGTTATTTCCCTAGTCATATGCTTGTGGTATTCTTGTATCAAGCAATCCTTGAGACAGAATATTTAGAGTCGAGGCCAAATACATTTAGCAGATTATGCCAAAGGCTTTGAGCACCACTGTCTGAGAGTAGCTGAAAGAAAAATCAGAATTTAAAGAGAGTTCCCCAGTTAAGTGCTTGTGGTGTTCTTGTGTCAACTAACCATTGAGACGAAACATTTAAAGTCATGACAAGGCTCAAGGTGCAAAGCACCAAAAAAAAAGAGAATTAAAGGAAATTTGCTGTGTTCAAGGATTAAACTGAAGTATAAAGATCAGAGAATTCATAATTTAATCCGGATTCTAATTCCGAATGACAGTGACATTCCTCTAATTCAAAGGAGAGTGAGATGCCAAAACTGTTCAAAATCACAATAGATAAACCCCACTTTAAGAAGATACATGGGCATAATTGAACTCTCACTTCTCATGCAAATTCACATCTTAATTATGTACTAATTTTGGTTGCTTGAGGACAAGCAACAAGTCAAGTTTAGTGTTGTGATGCGTGAGCATCTTCTCTATCTTTTTCTAGGAAAAATTTGTATTCAAATTATTGAGTTTAATCAAGATTTAATTACCTTTAGCCACTATCAATGCTACTTTGAGTTGTTTGCAATTTCTGTTTATTTCAGGTAGCATTCAGATGGATTTGACGGAGTTTTGTAGTAGAAAAGGAAGAAAGCGAATGATGCTGTCAATCCCGACCTCCTTGCACTCAAATAGAAATAACTTGAGATAGAGAAGTCCAATTGACGTGATTCCAGCAGTATTGGAAAGCTAACTTTCAGAGCTTTCCAACGATAAATAATAGTATACCCTTTTCTTCCATTTCGTACGGCCTCCTCCACGCTGAACTTGAGCTTTCTCAAGTTCAGCGCCAACATGACAATTCCAAGGGAAGCTGCACGCATCATTCCACGCTAAAATTGGGTTAATCCAAGTTCAGCGTGGACTCAAGAAGAGCAAAAGAGTAGCCACGGCCTCCTCCATGCTGAACTTGGAAATTTCCAAGTTCAGCGTGGACCTTAATGAACCCAATGGTCCCCACTCGTCCCAGGATGCATTACACGTGAAGCTTTGCAAATTTTGATTTAACTTTTATTATTAAAATTAGGAAAAGATATTATTTTAGTTTTAGGAAATATATTTTACATCAATTAGAATTAGATATAAAAGGGAAAAGAATTAGCCCTTCGGGCTCTAATCTCTTCTCTTCGACCTCATTCCGCACTTTACAGTTTTTATGAATCCTAATTTTCTCTCTGAACCATGAGCAACTAAACCTCCACTGTTAAGGTTAGAAGCTCTGTCTATTGTATGGATTGATACTATTATTTTTCTATTTTAATTGATGTACTGATTTATAATTCAATAATTGTTTTCGTTCTTTATTTTATGAATCTGAGTGGAACGGAAGTATGACCTTGGTTCTAATTGAGTTCTTGTATAACTTGGAAAAGCTCTTACTTGAACAACAGCTTGAAACCATATTCTCCTAAATTTCTAATTATCTGGACTTAACGGGATACATGACATATAATCCTCTTATATTAGGGTAATTAGGATTTCTGTGGCATATAAACTAGAATTAAACTCCACCCTCTAATTGGAATTAAGTGACCAAGGAATTGGCGGTTGATGAATTTTAGAGGAGACTAAAAAGGTCTAAGGAATTAAGGTTTAGTCACATATAGTTTTTCATGAATTAAATCTTGCATAATTAAAATAGTTGGTAAAAAAAGTCAATTCGAAAAATAGATAACTCTGAAGTCTTAACTGTTTCTCCATATATTATTCACAACTTGTTTACTGTTTGCTTTTTGATATCCTGAATTACTATTTTATGCTTTTGAACCTTCAAACACCATTTTCTGCTTGTCTAACTAAGTAAATCACTCAACCATTGTTGCTTAGTCCATTAATTCTCGTGGGATCGACCCTCACTCACCTGAGGTATTATTTGGTACGACCCGGTACACTTGCCGGTTAGTTTGTGGTTATAAATTCCGCACCAGTCTCCCCTATTTTAACACTGCTTTTACCTCAAAAACTAAAGAAAAAAGAAAGTAAAAGAATTGAGGTGCACTATAGAGAGTAACTTGCACAATAGATAGCTGTGATGAAAAAATGAAAAGTTTATATTTTTATAAATTACCAAGAATCTGAATACTAATTGATGGATTTTGAAATTTAGCTTGCCAGATCTTTTCATTTGTGGTTGTCTAATGGCAATATGGTACTCTATTCTTTAAAGTGTAGCTTGCATTTCGGAGGATGCATCTTGATACTTGCAGTCATATAGGCCAGGACAAAGTATTTTGTCCCAGAAGTTTTCCTGCATGTTAGCATGCCTGCTGTTGCCCATTGGTTGAAGACATATCAAACCTTTTGTGTTTTAGTTTCGGAAAAACCAGTACTAACATAATTATTTGCAACTTGCAAGGAGGGATGTTCCTGCAAAATAAGGCTGATTATCTTTTTGGTTGGGGTGGCTTTTCAAACTTGCAGGAGAAGTGGAGGACAAATTGAGAATTTTAACCTAAAAAAAAACTTGATAAAGGAAGAAACAATTGTATGGTCTACAAGCACTCTAAAAATCTTTATGTCCATAGTATATTTTATCAACAAATCTAAATCTTACGTTTTCTTTAATATTATATCTCAACAGTAAAAAAAGAGAGAGAATTATTATTGCTTGTGTTATCATCAGAGGCTCAAGTGGTTGAAGCATTTGAAATCAACGACAGAGCCAACGATGTTTACGAGCATAATTTCGGTCATCGTCCTTATCAGGTTTTTTGCTTTTTGTGCTTCTGCGTAATGGCTAATTCTTTCTGTCAATGAATTCTGGTACAGTAATTAAAGTTTTGTGCTTGTGCATAGTTCTAGTTAGTTCAGTGTCTCCAGGTTATTCACACTTTAGTAATAGTTAGGTTTTAGTATAGTATGCTATGTTATGTAATCGCTTCAAGTTCAAAATTAATGGGATTTATTTGTAGCTTATGAGGTTTTAGTTTTATTCTTCATTTAGATGAAAATGCTTGTCTTCTTGTCATTCGATGTTCGGAGTTTGACTTTGGCTATTGTTTTCGATACTACATGAATTTGGATACTTAGCTACAGAGACATAGCCGAGACAAAAATATTGTGCTGCTGATCTTGGTTTTGTTTATGTTTCTTTGCTTAGGGAAATATTCAATGCTTGACTGCGGCTGATCTC
The DNA here is from genome assembly GCF_014773155.1 of Arachis stenosperma. Lineage (NCBI taxonomy): Eukaryota > Viridiplantae > Streptophyta > Magnoliopsida > Fabales > Fabaceae > Arachis > Arachis stenosperma. The sequence continues at coordinate 9,080,192 of NC_080382.1, read as the reverse complement.
GACGGCTATGGCGCAGATGCATGGCTTCTTTCTCCTCCCTGCCAACCTTACACGCGGCAAGGTGAACCTTTTTTTTTCATTCCTTCTCATTTTCCTATTTTGTGGGTTACTTTATCCTATTTTAGCCAAAGTTGCTCAATGATCTTGTGTTAGGTCTCCAGAAGGACCACTGGTGATGCTCGGGCATTTTCTTTTCTTCAGATTCTTGAGCTTATGCCATTCTTATTGAAGCCTCCAAGCTTGTTATTCGTAGAAAATGTTGTTGGCTTCGAGATTTGTCAACTTGGATTAACTCATAAGTACAAGTCTCGTTTCATTAGTGATTTTCTCTATTCACTTCCTTTTTCTTTGTACTCGTGTTGCATACAGACATCTGACACACATGCAAAACTGATTGAAATATTGGACAGAACAAATTTTGTTACACAGGAGTTCATTTTGAGCCCACTACAGTTTGGAATCCCATATTCTAGGCCTCGATATTTTTGTCTGGTAGGGTATTATGGTCCTTGGTGTATGCTTTCTTTATCTTAAATGAGAATTTTAAAAGGTTTTGGTTGTATTCTATGTCATCAAGGAAACAGCTGGAGCTATCCTATATGCTTTGGGATACAATCATCTGATTGTTATCTAATTGTTTCAGGCTAAGAGAAAGCCCTACTCTTTTGTTAATGAAATTTGGAACAGACAACTGATTCAATCTCCAAGACCATATGAGCATTTTGATACAGCGTTTATTGAAGATGATTTATCACAAGAGGACAGGCATAAGTTGTTGCAGTCATGTCAATCTATTGAAAGTTTTCTTGAGTTAAAGAATCCTAGCAATAATATTGAGGCTGAATCTGCAACTTTGGGCAAAGGTGATGATAATGTCTGTGACTCTTTACAGCAGTATTATGTTCCCCTGAGTTTGGTTGAGCGGTGGGGAAGTGCTATGGGTATCCACCCGTACATTAATTATTGCAGTATATTCAAATCAGCATATTATAATATTTTCTTTTTTTTTGTAGGGGGGGGGGGGGGGGGGGGGGGTTAGTATTAACAGTATTATTTCTGAACTCTTGTTTCCTTAAAAGAGCCTAGATGTTGTCTATCCTGATTCAAAGTGCTGCTGCTGTTTTACAAAATGTTATTACAGATATGTGAAGGGAACTGGATCCCTTTTGGCGACTGTTCAGGTAGGATTTCTAATTGGTAGAAATCTTTTTTGATGTATTGTTTAATGTATTCTCATAACAATGTAATTCATGTTATTGCCTTTCAAGCACTATGATGCTGTTTGTGCTTTACAATCATCATTATATCTAACATTTTTGGTAGCTATTCATAGTTGTGACTTTGATGGACTAAATTGTTGATACAATCTTTGGGATTACTACCAGTCTACCACATTGGGTACCTATGAAACTGTTCTCACTCTTTGATGTCCTCCATTTTGTACATTTAGCCAAAGAAGAGGGATGAAGCATCATTGAAGGAGCAGTGCCTTAGATATTTTACCCCTAGAGAGGTGGGTGATTTCTTTATATCCCATTATTCTATAGCTTCTATGTTGGTACTTAGCATTATTATATAGAATGCCATGCATTCGTGTCCATGAATGCTCGGTAAAATTGTATTGTCTTCATTTCATTGCATATAACTAATCTACAAGGTACTTCTTGTCGTCCCATGACTAGGTTGCAAACATTCATTCGTTTCCTGAAGATTTCAAGTTTCCAGATCACATTACTCTCAAACAACGGTATGCCATTTACTATTTCATACCTTAGCGTCAATTCCATGTAGAAACATCCATTAAATGTAGTTATTGCTGTCTAGAATTTGAGTTCAATATTACCTGCTTTTCATGACCCAAGGTCAGATAAGTGTCCATATTGGCATGCTTAATTCTATTGATTTTGTTTATCTTATCAATCTTACTTTCTTTTGCAGGTATGCTTTGCTAGGAAACAGTTTAAGCATAGCAGTTGTTGCTCCCTTACTTCAGTATCTTTTCGCCAATCCGTAGTTATTTTCGGTCACATTGATATGATTCATTCACTAGCAGCTGATATTTTCGAATCATGCCATTGCCTCCTACAATTTTTGCAATGACAATCGGAGATCCTGCAACTGGTTCATTTCCCCGAAAACCACATTCAATCATGTGATCGTAGTTATCAATACTGACCCTAGGTAGTTGTGAAATGTAATCGGAATTTGAAAGGGATTAGAAATGTTATATTCAAGCATGTTGCAGGGTCATGATCAGTTTTCGTCGTGCTTCCAGTTCTTTACATTATTGAATTTAATTATAACAGTAGTATTCTTTTGGTATAACAGTAGTATTCTTTTGGTATAACAGCCTCAGAAATCTAAGGCTTTCATTGGAATCTTTGGTCCTAATTATAGCAGGCAATTATGAGTAATCCTAAGGCAATTTTCATTCTCAAAAACACAATCTTTTCTAGTTTCGCTGATCAAATAATGAAAATAAGTAAATAACTTCTTAACAACCTTGAAAAGCACACTTCAAAATCCATTAATCAGCTACCAAAAATTTAACCTTGCCAAGAGATGAAGCCAACTCAATAGGCTAATGAATAATATGACTATGCTTCTGATCAATTCTCAACAAATCAGTCCAACGGTTCATATATTTGTTTAGACTTAGAAGTGTATAAATAAGATACACGAAAAATCGCTAATAACATCACCAATCCAAAACAAAACTCATAAGGGTATAACTTGAGCATTACAGTAGTAGTCATATGCTGGAACTCAGGAAATTCACGCATATACCATTGTACTCGACCCCTAAATGCTACTCATGTATCAAAATCATCAAGCAACTTACTGAACTCTTGAAGCCACCGCATATTAACAAGACACCGCTTATAGAAGAATTCCTCATTCATTCATGCATAATAATAGTACGACGTAGAAGGATATAAATTTAGCATTCAAAAAGTAGGCATCACTAGGTAAGTCCAGATATGATGAAACATTATTGTTAATATGGACATAATAAAAATACTGACAAGTGCTTAAAACAACAGATATCAATTAGTGCCTAAACTATGATCTACACGAACATCATCAACTCTGGTCTGCTGTACACATTGTTCTGCTCATCCTCCAAGATCGGGTATGCAGCTACAAGAGCATCCTGAGCTCCGATGTACAGTGAATTATAGATCTTCCAATACACTTCCCTAATCTTTCTTGCCGGGTGGAACAGCCCTTGGAGGCAGTAGTTGAGAATAACGGCAGCACCCAAGGCTACCCTCATCCCTTCGATGGCTTCCATCACAGCGTTGATCACGTGTGGAGAGGTTTCGAAAATGTTTGGCCAGACATAGTTCAGCAGATGGACTAGAGCATCCTCACAACCCAATCCAGCTACTCCCAGCGCCATGTGCTTCACAGCAGAAGCCACCGTTTGCCTATGAACCAAATCTCTGTCCATGAGAGCATCCTCAAGCAATGGAGTCACAGCATAGATGTAGTCCTTTCCCATTTCACCAATGTATTCAAAGAGGAAAGAGAGTGACTTGAGGACACCATTTTGCACATTGAGCTCTGGCACACGGTACTCATTCATCAAAGCAGGTAACACTGTGAAAGGCGAGCACGTCTCTGCAACTATTGCAATTGCTACAGTAGTGCAGACACGGTTCTGCCTCTCCTGCACCTTGAGGTTATTCAGAAGAGTTGCCAAGACATCCTGTGGACCAATGGCTTTTGCAATATAACCAAAAGTGTTCACAGTCGCCCTTCGGATTCCCTTCTTGTGTGCCTTCAGCATCTCAAGAAGCTCAAAACAGATCCTCATCCATTCTCTAGCTGGCACAAACTCTGCACCACGGTCAGCAATTCTCCCCACAAGATCAATACAATTTTCCTGCACTTTCTCATGCCTATTCTTCAAAATTGGTGTCAACCTGGGAAGCAAATCTTTGATAGGTGGAGTCATCTTCGTCATACCAATAACATTGACGATTGACTTGAGAGCTCCCAAAATTGACCCAAGAACTTCGGGATATTCCTCTCCCAAATATTCATACAACACAACACCAAGATGGCCCATCAGTTGTTCCTCATGGCACTGCTTCATAACAACAGCAATCCTTGAAATAAGGTCTGCTGCTTGCTGTCTCACCTTTGCACTCTTGTTGTTTAAACGCCATTTGATGGTACCACAAATCTGAGGAAGATAAGGTTTCACTCTCTGCCCAAGGGAGTTCACAACAGCACCAAACCCATTAAGCATCACATTAGCATCATCACTGGTCTGCTCTTGGAATGCGTATAGAATACCATCAATGAGAAGCTCTTCTAACCTTGCATCTATATCAGATGATCCCAAGTTCGTGACCACCTTCTCAATAGTCTCCATAACCATTCGCCTGTAAGGTTCACTCTCATCTTTAAGATCCTCAACTATCCTTCCAACAATATCAGCAACACCAACTTTATTAGCAATCTCTACAGTAGTCTCGACAAGTTGCTTATAATTTCTTCTATCCAGAGCCATCCTCCTAACCCAGAAATTCCTGAAAAACTCAGGGAGGATATCATTTCTAATATAATCCGCCTCCACACCCTCGGTGCTCACACATTGCTTCACCACTTTCAGAACTATTTTCTTCATTTCCTCATCAGGTGACTGGAATTCACGAATCAGAATAAGCATCACTTCTTTAGTATAGTAACTGGCATATAGAGCTTCCATCAATGGAATGATAAAACCAATGGCCTTCAAAAATGCAGCCAACACCTTACCACGGTGTTGCCTGATACCCTTCCATAGTGGCTTCAACACAGAGTCAAAACTTTCAATACCATAAGGAGCTGCAGCCTCTGCAAGAGCAGCAAGAGACAAAGCAGTGATGGTTCTCACTTTCTGATTCTCATCATTCAGACCATGCTCAATAATTTCCACAAGGGATCTCAAATGTGGCAAAACTGCACAACCAATTAAAATAGCAATCTGTTGAACAATCTTAATCCCCGTGTGCCGAGCCTGCCATGATTTCTTACTTTGACAGACAGCCTTCAAAAAGGGCAAGAGCGCAGGAATACCAAGAGCTGAAGCAACAACACTAAAAGCCCTAGCAGTAGTGTTCCTAACATATTCATCGATGTTATCAATATCAGGTCGCATGGCTGCAATCATAGTGGCCAAACCAGCAGCCTTACTAAGGTTAGAGATGATTTCTCTCCCCTCCACACGGGCATAGTAGTCTTCATCAATCAACAAAGGTTCAATCACAACAAGAATCTTATGCACATAAGGGCGAACTAATTCATCCAATTTATACAAAACCCTATCAATTACCTTAACCAACAAGTGCCTCTCTTGGTCCTCCAGTGTAGGTTGCATGAGCAGAGGCAAAATCCTGTTAAACAACGGCCCAGCACCAAACTCACGAGCCTTATCAGTGAGCTGTCTTAGAGCTGTTTTCCTTTGAGGGGGCGTTCCATTCTTCACCTTGAGCAGAAGTTTCATGATCTTCCTCTCTTTCTGCTCATCAGGTGACAACTCCTCTTCATTTTCTTCATTCAACAAAGCACCAAAATACTGGTAATCCTCGGGTTTCATGAATGGCAACCCACCAGGTGCTTCCTTAGGAACATCAAACTGCTGACCACGGTTCTCCTCAGGGATCTGATAAAGAGGAGTCCCCATCGGAGTAGGCGTTGCGAGAAGCTTCCTCGCAGGGGTCCTAATAGGCACATATGAAGCAGGTGGCTCCAAAATCTTATACCCTTCTTGAGGAAACATGGCATCAAGCTCCTCATCAGTCAAAGGCCTATTCCTCTCCTCAATATCCCTCTCCCACCTCAACAAATTATACTGCTCCGGGGTCACAGAGCCACGCAATTGCCCGGGGGTTGGAGTGGCCAGTCCAAACCCACCAGCAGGGGTCACACCAGGGGTATAAGCAGCTGCAGGGGTAGTACCGGGCAAAGGGGTTGCCCTGCCCATAGTAGCAGGAGTTTCATCCCACCTAGAACCCTGCCTCTTCGGGGTTGGGGTAGCCATGCCAGAGAGCTTAGGGGTAGCATCCCAAGTCATCCCAGCAGGCGTAGCACCAGGGGTAACACCACCAGCAGGTGTTGCATCTGAGTCCACCAACCTCCCAGGCGTAGGAGTCTCATCCCATCTGTTCCTCCTTCCCGGAGTCGCGTCAGTCACCCTCCCCGGGGTAGGGGTGGCATCCCACCTCCCCGGAGTTGTGTCCGGCATATCCCAATCCGAGGTTTTCGACTTCTTTGCAGCACCACCCTCATCTTGTGACTGGTCCCACCTGTTCCTCCGCTTCTGCTGTTGCTGTTGCTGCTGCTGCGGTGCAGCCTGTGGTGGCGCCGCCTTAGCAGCCTCCTCCTCTTCCTTCTTCTTCTTAGCAATGGCCTTCAAGGTCTCCTCCTTCTCCCTCTTCAGCGCCTGCTCCCTCATGACATCGGCGTAGGTCCTGACGGAGGGGTCCGGTGTCTTCTCGCCAGCAGAGAAGGGATCGTGGCGCTCCGGCGAGATGACCCGGTTGAGACTCCTTTGGTGGTACTCACCCTTGTCGGTAATCTTCTGCGGCTTCCTGAACCCCAATCCGGTGTCGCTGTCATCACCACCGGGCATCTCCTTGAGCAGAGATTTGGGGGCAGTAAAGGAGGCAAGCTTGCGAGGAACCTCGTTATCCATGGCATCGATATTCTCTTCATCTTCATTGGCAGGGATTGAGGTGAGGTAGGAGCCCTTGTCGGAACCGCCATAGAGGTCAGTGTCGAAGGTGAGAGAAGTGAGGGATGCAAGTTGCTGCTCCTTCTTCTTGCGGTCGTCCTGCGTCTTTGCAATCTCTGGATCCAAAGACGCCATTTTTGTTGCGTTTCTGATGCTTCTTAAGACTATGTTTGGTTGAAAGGAAAGAAATAGAGAGAAAGTAAATAGAAAGGAAAGGAACGAAAGGAAAGAAATTGAGTGGATTTTTATTTTTTTTAGATGTGTTTGGTTGAAAAGAAAATAAAAAGAAAAGAAATATTATAAAAAGACAATTTTATCCCTATATTATAATATATATTAAAAAAAGTAAAGAGGTAGTATTAGAAGTAGAGAGAAAAATATTAGTTTTCTCTCCATTTTCTTTTTAATGTTGGAGAGAAAAAAATTGGTAGGTCCCACCAATTTTTTTTCCATCCATTTTCTTTCTCCTCAATTTTCCTCTTCAACCAAACAATGAAAAATAATTATTTTCCTTCCCATTTTCTTTCCTCTCTTTTCTTTCCTTCCATTTTCCACTCAAACAAACATAGCATAATTGATATTAGCGTAAATTCTAGGGAGACTGAAGATTAGGGTTTGAAAGAGTGAGAAAGTGACGAAGAAGGCGAAACGGTTCTGAGATGTGAGAAGAAATGAACCAGGGTGGCTGATATAATACCCTAGAGGTGTTCGCGGATCGGATTGGATCGGATATGGCCAAAAATTCGATCCGATCCGCATTAAAATCATCGGATCGGATCGGATCCAATATTCACGACTTTTAAAGTTGGATCTGATCCAATCCGATCTGCAAATTTACAGATCGGATCGGATATCGGATATATCCGTAAAACACAAAAATATTTTTAAAAACTTATTTTTATTAAAAAAATATCAATAAAATTCATTTTTTTCTATTTTTAAATATGTTTACTCTTAAAATAATATTAAACATACTTTTTAAATAATAAATTAAAATAATATAACATATATGATAATTATTAATTGAAATAAAACATAAAAAGAATATTTACTTATTTATTTCTTTAATTTTGCGAATACGCGGATATGCGGATCGGATATGCGGATACCAACACAAAATCCGCAATCCGATCCGATTAGTGTGCGGATCCGATCCGATTAGTGTGCGGATCCGATCCGATTCGATCCGAAAGCCTTGCGGATCGGATTCATATCCGCAATTTTCGGATCGGATTCGGATAAACACCGCGGATATGCGGATCGGATCCGATCCATGGACACCCCTATAATACTCCACTATTGTTTGGAATTTTAAAGTTCCATAAAAAAAGAAAAATTTTATCTTTATACTAAATTTAGGCCATGGATTCCTTATTCCCACTTATATGTGGGAGTACTATTAATCGGTCTAAAAATATTTACAAATTAAATACTCTTTTTATTTAAAAAAAACTCGTGATTAAAATTTTGTCTCTCTAGTTTTGTTTTTTACACTTTTTTTTTCTTGTAACTATAGTTTCAAAGATGAGAGATATATTTGTTAGAGTTTTTTTTAATAATGCTCATGTTCTCCCATCTCTGCAGCTATCACTGTGGTTATCGCTGTCTGCACTCAGCACTACCACCACCACTTCTACTGCCGTCACACCACACTTTTCAGTCATCTACGTTGTTGTGCTTCGTCTCTGCCGCCCATGTGAACTACTTAGGTTTCATTTTATTTTATTTTGTTTTAATGCTTTTTCTATGTTAATTCTTGTGAATTTGGAAGTTTTTGTGCTGTCTTCGCACCATAGTTTTTATTTTATTTTATTCCTCTATCCTGCTTTTTTGCTTTTTCGAGAAGAAATTGGGGTAAGTCGCTGAAGCAATCTTAATTATAGAAGACATGAGTCCCAGAGATATATCATGCAAAATTGGTCTTTCTTTATCAATTAGAAGTTAAATCTTGTTGTCTATTTGATTGTTAGATTTAATTGATTAATTTTTATTTTGTAATGTGTTTGCATAAAGAATTAATTGTTGGAACATGTCCATGAGAATTGAAAATCTTATTCTCTTCTAGCAAAGAACTATCTTAATTAATTTTGGATTTTTTTCGTAGCATGTACTTTTAGTTATATACTATCAAAAATACTTCCTGTCATCCTAATGTAGTAGAGTTGTATTCAGTATTCAGTGTTAATAAGGAAGAAAACAGGCTTCATCAGTTGTGAGTAAGGAGAATAGGCACTGTTTATCCTCTGCATTCCTAATTCACTGTTTGTTAGTTAAGTGAATTTGAAAGTTCTTGCTCTAGCATAATCCAACAATAATCTTTATAAAGTTATTTGGCAGAGTATGCCTTTTGAGAAGTGTGCAAATGTGTAATTTTGATTGGCAATAAATTTATTTATGAGTTTAATAGTTTTACTTGAATGTTGTTTTGATTTCAAAAGAATTGTATAGTAAACCAGTTTTCAATTAAAAGTTTCCCGTCCTTATATGTCGGTGATCATATATTGCGTTTGTGAGAATCATGATAGTTTGCACTACCTTTGGCTATAGCTTTCCACATAGAATACGTACCACAACTAAAAGAAAGCTGTAAATTTGATGACATGTAACATGGTTAGATTAAATGTATCCATATATCTAGAATGTGCACAACTTAATAATCCATGTTTGTGTTCGTCGATCATCAATCTTAAATTTTATACATAAAATACAGTGTAGAATGAAATAGATACCTGAATGATTCCCTTGCTATGGGTGAGACCATGCATTGATTTATGCCTCTCTCACCACTTTCTAAGTCTTCTCTTCTCTTAATAGCTTCCTCATCTTGGTAGAATTGATAATCTTAATACTTAGGAAGCACTAGGAGTCACAATATTAAATCTATTAGCATATAGTTGTGACATATATAGTTTAAATTTTTGAACATTAACTTTTTGGTTTAATTATAGTCATGCTAATTGTGAAGTGCAACAATTTACAAAGTTTCTGATAGAAAACATACCAAAATTTCCTTAATTCTCCTTTTGTTCTTCAATCATCTAGCATTTTCATTTTTTTGTGCAATATTTGAAATTTTCTGCACACTTCAGTGTTCTTATCTTTCTCCCAATCAATGCTGCAGAGAAAGACATCAAAACTACTGCTTTTGATAATTCTCAATAACACAGTGGATCCTTTTATGGTGCTGATAACTCTAGTTATAATAGAATTTACTATCAGGTAGTGACTTTAATTAACTATGTTGTTTGACATTTTATATTTTGTTCAAAGTAGATTCTTGACTTACTTGCAAATTGCACCTTTTTTTATTCTTTAGGAGTCAATATATGCTCAAGCGCAGTATGAAATTTCTGGTGTTCAATATTTTGAAAACTATCAACAGCAATTTGATCCTAGATATGGAAGAGGATATGGTGTTCCTACAAATCTCAACAGCCTAATTTTATTTGTTCCACTACAGACTGCTCAGGTTCCCCAACCTCCTCAAATATTTTAACATATAACAACTTAAATCATTAAGAAACTACCAGTAGCAGCTTTTTGTGTCTTCGTTTGGAGTTGGTGTTCAATTGCCCCATGTTTTTGTCATTGTTAACAATCACCTCTAGATTGTTTTGAAAAATAGAATTATGAGCTTGTGTTTTATATATCGTTTAAGTGACATTTTTCTTCTGTTTATATATGCTGAACAGATTGTGAAGGAGACCAAATGTTATTGAATGCATTTTTGACTTCTTTGGTACCACTATCTTTTGTCAAATTTGGTTTGAAGCATTAGAAGATTTCATAGAGTGATCATTGCCTCGGCCTTTACAGGTAACCTCTGATTTATTCCATCATTATTTTCTTTTTGTGCTTAATTTGTGACATGCTGTGCTTTTTAAGATTTTTTAGTTTTGAAGTATGGAAGCAAAAAAAGTGATTCACTGGTATAATAAGGATAGTCTCACAATCTGAATTATATAACAAATTTTATTTATCATTAGTGCTTTCTTATTTTGAATCCATTTATCTGGTGAATGAACTAAATATTACTTCACTGCATTAGTATTCATCTTACCCCCTTTGTTTGTTCTTTTGTTTGCAGGAAAGAAATTTTGCATCTTTATAAGTGCAAGATGAAAGCAAGAGTTATTATTGAACCAACAATAGATAATTGTATTCTAAATATAAAGCTCTAGAGTATTTCAAGTAAAACGGTCTAGAAAAATAAGTTTATTCATAATTGCTTTATGAATTTGAAGCTGACTGGCACAGAATGACTTTTACTATGTTGGTTGCCTAAAATTGAAAGTGGTCAAAATGCTCTAGGCATTGAAGTAGCAGGGAAGGGTGCAATTAGTTTTGAAAAATTAGAGTAATATCTTGGTGTAATAATTGTGTAACTTTATTTTATGATTGATATTGTACTTTGTAACTTTATATGATTATTTGTATTAAGTTATATTGTATTATATAATTTAAGATAGATCAATTATATCTTATAAATTTAGGATATGTTTGAGCTTTGTTATTGCTCATTCTTTGGATTAAGTTATATTGTATCTATTATACCAGAAATAATTAGTTACGATAATATATAGGTCACTAATAATTTATATTATTTTTTTCATATAACTGACAAATTAAAAAAAATTAGTAATATAAAATTGTAACATGTAGAGGAAGGATAAATTAGTGTATAAATTAATAAAAAATAATTCAGTAATATGACTTTCAGAAAAGCATGCAAAACGTGGTATAGAGAAAATAGTAAGTTTTGAGGGTTTGGAAGTTTATACGGCAATAGATATTTCTAAGTGCACAAATAGGTCGTATTACATGATACGTTGATTTAATTACACTAATACATTTGTTAATGCTTAGTAAAATAAATTACAGCTACATGAGGAGAGAAATTGAAATAAGATATGAGTATAGTAGCTTATGATACATTAATAACATCTTTGGTGAGATTGGAACAATTATTCATATCTTCTTTTTAGATTTAATAAAATAGATTTTTTTTATTATGCATTTTTTATTTCTCTCATTATGAATCACTTTTTTGTTATCATAGAAAGAACTTACTCATAATTATGATTTAATTTCAAAATCATCAATTATTTATCTCATTTTTTTATGATGAGCTCTTTTTTATTAAAATAAAAAAAAAACAAATTGTATAATATATATTTCACAACTATAAAGACAAAATGACTTGAAATTTGAATAATAATGATCCATTCACTAATAATGCTAATTAGAGAATTATTATTATTATTATTATTATTATTATTATTATTATTATTATTATTATTATTATTATTATTATTATTATTATTTGTGCAAATACGAGGAGGTTGAGTTGAAAAGTGTCTTCATTTGACTTCCTAGTCACGGCAAAGCTAAAAGGGTCAGGAGTCAAGTAAGGACAAGTTTAGAGCTAGAATACTCTAAAACTGAAGTTAAGTTCTTCTTTAAGAATCCTTAGTTCAGAGGAGGTGGATGTTCCCTTGGCAAAAGAGCATAAGGAAAAAAAATTGCAGCAAATTGAACTATTGTAAACCACTAAACTATTTAAAATTGTAAACTACTAAACCATTTACTTGCACAATTCCATACTATTAAACTATTATAATTAGCGGTTACTTTCTATAGGAATCTTCTATGATACAAAATATGGGAGAATGGATGATGCATATAAGGCGTTTGATGAAAATTGTCAACGAAGAACTTGCAGCTTATACCACTATGATTACTTCGTATGCTTATAATACAGATTCTTGCCCCTATCTGACGTTGGTATATTCATGCTCTTATTTTGGAAATAGTTAAATTGCTTCCATCGAGATTATTAACAATTTAATTCATTATCTGGAAGCTATTTGATTTTCAATAAAGGAACATCCTTCAACAATTTCAGTTGTGTGCAGAAATGAAGCAGCATGATTCCGTTGAAGTTCACAACAATTTAGCAATGGATAATTCAGTGAATATGCTAAAGAAAACCATGGTCATGAATGAATCAAATGTGTTAGGAATTTATGATACCCACTGAAAGTTCTAGATCATGAAGAATGAGAAGAATACATGCTTAGTTCCTAAATCACCTCTACCATGTTTGGCCTTTGCTCAGAAAGCTCATGAATGCACATCACTGCAATCTTTGAAAGAATTGCTGCTTCTGGTTTCGAATATTTTCCCTTTAGATTTGTGTCCACAAAATCATCAAATCTCAAAAACTCAACTGCCATTCTGATTGAATCCCCTACTATTGTCTTTTCAGACAGGACTTGAAGAACAATGACACCGAATGCATAAACGTCGCTCTTCTTGGTGATGCGTCCAGTGGTAATGTATTCAAGAGCTAGGTATCCCATGGCAACACCAACCTTCGGTGCCGAGTAAACAATGTCGTCTGCTAGAAGCTTGGGGAACCCAGCATCCATGATCAATGGGTTAAACTGATTATCAAGAAGAACTTTTTCAACTAAAATATTTTGGTGAACCATTGTAGGTTTGCTTGCTTCATTGCTGTGCAGATATCCAAGACTTGGTTAAAAAGGATTAGCAAATACTCAATATCAACAAGATAGATACTTACGTTCATTCTGCATAATGATTATAGCTTAATCTTTACTATAGGTTCATAATAGTCATCTTAATTCATGTAACCGATGCTAAATACTGAATAGTTAAAACATACCTTGTTGTAAGAAAGAGGCAAATTTTCTGATCTACAATGAGTTTCTTAGAAAATATTGGGTGTCGAAAAAGAACTACCCTTTTGCATTGCCCTTGATGATGGAAATCATATTAGAAGACTCAAGCACATTTTCACTTCCATCTTCCATATCAAGATGTATAGAGTGCCACCGGTTACAAAATCATAGACAAAGTAACATTCACTTCTACTACTTGAGCAACAAAAACCTCTCATCTTTATAATGTTTTTGTGTCTCGGTGAGGTTAGTAGGCTCAATCCCTTCAAGAATTCAACTTCCTCAAGTATGCAGCATGTCACATTAATACTTCTGATGATCACAGAAGAACCATCTCTGAGAACTCGTTTGTAGACGGCAGAGAATTCGCTCTAACACAATAAAGATAGAAGCAAGTGAGAAAGTATCCGTATGAAGCTGAACAAGATTATGCAAACACATTACAAAATAAAAATTAATCAATCAAGTCTAACAATCCTATAAACAACAAGATTTAACTTCTAATTGATAAAGAAAGACCAATTCTGTATCTCTCGAACTCATGTCTCACATAATTAAAATTGCTTCAGTGACTTACCGCAATTTCTTTTCAAAAAAGCAAAAAAGCAGGGCAGAGGGATAAAATAAAATAAAAACTGTGGTGCGAAGACAGCAGAAAAACCTCCAAATTCACAAGAATTGTCATAGAAAAAGCATTAAAACAAATAAACTAATCTAAAACCTGAGTAGTTCGTAGGGGCAGAGACGAAACGCAACAACGCAAAGGACCGAAAAGTGTGGTGTGGCGGCAGTTGAAGTGGTGGTGGCAGTGCTGAGTGCAGGCAGCGATAGCGACAGTGATAGTTGCAGAGATGGGAGAAAAACATGAGCATTATTGAAAAAATCCTAGTAGAGACATCTCTCATCTCTGAAACTATGGTTACAAGAAAAGGGAAAAAGTGTGAAAAACAAAACTAGAGGGGCAAAATTTTAATCATTAGTTTTTTTTTTAAAAAATAAGAAAACAGGGTTCAATTTGTAAATAATTTTAGATAGGTTAATGGTACTCCTACATAAAAGTGGGAGTAAGGAATCCATGGCCTAATTTTAAGGTAGAAATTTAATATAAAAATCTTTTCACCTTTAGCGTTCTCTTTCTTGCTCTATTATCAAAACCTGCCTATTCACTTTCTCTCTTTTTCTCTCATCTTAACCTGCCTTTTCACTTTTTCTCTTTTTCTCTCATCTTTTTTTTATTTATTAAGCAACGTGTTTTTTTTTTTAATTTTAGCATTTTATTAGTGTTAACTTTTTATGAAATAAAATAAAAAAATTATTGTTTTTCATAACATTTTTTATTTTTATTTTTTATGATTTACTTTTTTTAGAATTTCATAAATTCATTACAGTACAACTTAGATCGTACTAATATATTTTTATTTTTAATTAATCTAATTTTATTTACATAATTTAACATTTAAATGATATAGTTTAATTAATAATTAAATTTAATTTGATAAAAATAAACGTAATCATATTAATATTATTATTATTATATTTATATGATTAATTATGTTTATTCAATTTTTAAAAAATTAACTATTTAAAACCGTTAGTTTTAAATTAAAAAATTAATATATTCGTATTATTTTTAATAAACATTTTCGTTTTATTTTTTGAATGAGACTTTAGCCACTATAGTATTTTAAATATCTCAATGAAAGAGATAGATAAATACAATCTTTTAAACTTATATATATATATATATATATATATATATATATATATATATATATATATATATATATATATATATAGGTACAAAATATCTGGAAAAAAACTAATAAATCTTACCTAGAAAATATAGTTAGAAATATCTTTTAAGTAAGATAATAAAAAAATATATTTTGTTTATCATATTTATTTAAAAATAATAAAAATACATTTATTTTTTAAGGTTTAATTATTCCGTTGGTCTTTATAATTTTGTCGAATTTTTAATTAGGTTTTTATATTTTTTTTAATTGAGTTTATATATCATATCAAATTTTGTAACTAAATCCTTGCCATCACAAAAATATTAGAATCAACTGAATATTTTGTTAAATAAAATAGAATATTTATTCAAGTAGTAGGCATATTCGTTTTGTTTAACATAATATTAATTTTAGTAGATAAGTGTTTGACAATATTTTTCAAAAGAAAAAAATGAAAAATTATTATTCTACGTTCTAAAATGTAATTTATTTTTATTTTAAAATTTTAATACATTAATAGTTTAATATATCTAAATATATAAATCTTATATTTCTCACAAATTTCCTCAGAAATAATGTTAATAGAATATTTATACATATAGATATCTAAAAAATAATTGATACATAAAAAAATATTGTTTAAATTTAAACAATAGTTTAAATTTTTTTCCTATCAAATTTGTACTATATTACAATAAACTATGTTTTTTAGAAGGTATTATATTAATGGAACTTTTAATACATATTGATAAAATCATTAAGTAATTAATGTATTATTTTTGTAAAACTACAATTAAACTTAATTGAAAATAATCAGCAAATAAAGAAATTAAATAGAAAAATACTCTTTGAATTAATAAATTGACAAGATAAGAAGATAAACTAAAGCAATAGAATAAATAAAAGTAGAAGAGAAACTAAATTAAAGGAACATTGAACCTGGAATTGAGAAGAAATAAACCTAAAATTAAGAGAAATCCTAAATCCTAAAACCTAGAGAGAGGAGAGAGCATCCCTCTCTCTAAAAACTACATCTAAAACCTACAATTTTTATTTATCTATATTTTTATTATTCTTTTTATATTTTATTAGGTTTATGATCATGTGGAGTCACAAAACATTTGCTAAAATTAAAAATAGAATCAAAAACAGCAGAAGAAATAGCACACCCTGGAGGAAGAGCTTACTGGCGTTTAAACGCCAGTAAGGAGCATTTGGCTAGCGTTAAACGCCAGAACAGAGCATGAATCTGGCGTTGAATGCCAGAAACAAGCAACAGTCTGGCGTTCAAATGCCAAGATTGCACCTTGAGGAAAGCTAGCGTTTAACGCCAGAAACAAGCATCAAGCTGGCGTTAAACGCCAGAAACATACTACATTTGGGCGTTTAACGCCAGAAACAAGCATCAGTCTGGCGTTAAACGCCAGGATTGCATGCAAAGGGTGTTTTACACGCCTAATTGGTGCAGGAATGATAAATCCTTGACACCTCAGGATCTGTGGACCCCACAGGATCCCCACCTACCTCAAATCACCTCAATCTCTCTTCCACATAAACCCCACCTACCTTCAAATTCAAAATCTCTTTCCCACCCACACCCACCCTAAATTACTGAAACCCACACATCTCTCCCTCTCCTCCATATCTTCTTCTTCTTCTTCTATTCTTTCTTCTTTTGCTCGAGGGCGAGCAATATTCTAAGTTTGGTGTGGTAAAAGCATAGCTTTTTTGTTTTTCCATAACCATTTATGGCACCTAAGGCCAGAGAAACCTCAAGAAAGAGGAAAGGGAAGACAATTGCTTCCACCTCTGAGTCATGGGAGATGGAGAGATTCATCTCAAGGGTCCATAGCTCAGTAGTAGAGCATTTGACTGCACATCAAGAGAGCCCACTCATGGACCTCAACAAGAGCATGAGGAATTCCCTCATCAAGAAATCCCTGAGATGCCTCAAGGGATACATTTTCCTCCACACAACTATTGGGAGCAACTAAGGATAGGAGCACCAAAATCACTAGGGATCAAGCAACAGAGGCAAGGAAGAGATATAAAGGAGCTCAAGAGCACCATTAATTCTTCAAGAGGAAGACGCCACCCTCACTAAGGTGGACTCATTCCTTAATCTCCTTGCTCTTATTTTTCTGTTTTTCGATTTTTATGCTTCATGTTTGTCTATGTTTTGAGTCTGTGCTACATGATCATTAGTATTTAGTAACTATGTCTTAAGGCTATGAATAATTCCATGAATCCTTCACCTTTCTTAAATGAAAAATGTTTTTAATACAAAAGAGCAAGAAGTACATGAGTTTCGAATTCATCTTTGAAATTAGTTTAATTATATTGATGTGGTGACAATACTTTTTGTCTTCTGAATGAATGCTTGAACAGTGCATATTTTTTATCTTGTTGTTTATGAATGTTAAAATTGTTGGCTCTTGAAAGAATGATGAAAAAGAGAAATGTTATTGATAATCTGAAAAATCATGAAATTGATTCTTGAAGCAAGAAAAAGCAGTGAAGAAAAGCTTGCGAAAAAAAAGTAGCGAAAAAAAAGAGAGAAAAAGAAAAAGGCAAGAGAAAAAAGCCAATAGCCCTTAAAACCAAAAGGCAAGGGTAAAAAGGATCCAAGGCTTTGAGCATCAATAGATAGGAGGGCCCAAGGAAATAAAATCCAGGCCTAAGCGGCTAAATCAAGCTGTCCCTAACCATGTGCTTGTGGCATGCATGTCCAAGTGAAAAGCTTAAGACTGAGTGGTTAAAGTCGTAATCCAAAGCAAAAAGAGTGTGCTTAAGAGCTTTGGACACCTCTAACTGGGGACTTTAGCAAAGCTGAGTCAAAATCTGAAATGGTTCACCCAGTCATGTGTCTGTGGCATTTATGTATCCGGTGGTAATACTGGAAAACAAAGTGCTTAGGGCCACGACCAAGACTCATAAAAGTAGCTGTGTTCAAGAATCAACATACTTAACTAGGAGAATCAATAACACTATCTAAAATTCTGAGTTCCTATAGATGCCAATCATTCTGAACTTCAAAGGAAAAAGTGAGATGCCAAAACTGTTCAGAAGCAAAAAGCTACAAGTCCCGCTCATCTAATTAGAACTAATATTCATTGATATTTTGGGATTTATAGTATATTCTCTTCTTTTTATCCTATTTGATTTTCAGTTGCTTGGGGACAAGCAACAATTTAATTTTGGTGTTGTGATGAGCGGATAATTTATACGCTTTTTGGAATTGTTTTTAGGTAGTTTTTAGTAGGATCTAGCTACTTTTAGGGATGTTTTTATTAGTTTTTATGCAAAATTCACATTTCTGGACTTTACTATGAGTTTGTGTATTTTTTGGTGATTTCAGGTATTTTCTGGCTAAAATTGAGGGACCTGAGCAAAAATCTGATAGGAGGCTGACAAAGGCTGTTGATGCTGTTGGATTCTGACCTCTCTGCACTCGAAATAGATTTTCTAGAGCTACACAACTCCAAATGGCGCGCTCTTAACTGCTTTGGAAAGTAGACATGCAGGGCTTTCCAGAAATATATAATAGTCTATACTTTATTTGAGATTAGAGGACGCAAACTGGCGTTCAACGCCAGTTCCATGCTGCATTCTGGAGTAAAACGCCAGAAACACGTCACAAATCAGAGTTAAACGCCAAAAACACGTTACAACTTGGCGTTTAATCCCAAGAGAAGTCTCTGCACGTGTAAAGCTCAAGCTAAGACCAAGCACACAACAAAGTGGGCCCCGGAAGTGGATTTCTGCATTTAGACTCAATTCTGTAAACCCTAGTAGCTAGTCTAGTATAAATAGGACATTTTACTATTGTATTAGACATCTTTGGTCTCAGTTTTAATCATTTTGTTCATCTTAGGAGACTATTGATCATGTTTTGGGGGCTGGCCTCTCGGCCATGTGGTGGACGAAATTGTGATCAACAATATTGGCTCTTTGGTATGTGCACAAAAACATTAACTCAGCACTTTCTTTCCACAATCTCATTCAACTAACCAGCAAGTGTACTGGGTCGTCCAAGTAATAAACCTTACGTGAGTAAGGGTCGATCCCACAGAGATTATTGGTATGAAGCAAGCTATGGTCACCTTGTAAATCTCAGTTAGGCAGATTAAATGGTTATAGGTTTCAAAAATTAATAATAAATAGAAAATAAAATAAGATAGAAATACTTATGTAAATCAATAGTGGGAATTTCAGATAGGTGTATGGAGATGCTGTGTTCCTCTTGAAACTCTACTTCACTACTCACTCTTCCA
Organism: Arachis stenosperma; assembly: GCF_014773155.1. NCBI lineage: Eukaryota > Viridiplantae > Streptophyta > Magnoliopsida > Fabales > Fabaceae > Arachis > Arachis stenosperma. Next base: position 9,060,751 of record NC_080382.1, on the reverse strand, counting down.
GTCCTTCTTACTCCTTTCCATGGCAAGCTGTATGTAGGGCATCACCATCATCAATGGCTACTTTCAATCCTCTCGGGAAAATGGTCCTATGCACTGTCACTGCACGGCTAATCGTCTGGAGGCATCACACAATGGCTACATCCCATCCTCTTAGTGAAAATGGTCCAAATGCTCTGTCACAGCACGGCTAATCATCTGTCGGTTCTCAATCAGGTTGGAGTAGAATCCATTGATTCTTTTGCGTCTGTCACTAACGCCCAGCCTTCAGGAGTTTGAAGCTCGTCACAGTCATTCAATACCGGAATCCTACTCGGAATACCACAGACAAGGTTAGACTTTCCGGATCCCCATGAATGCCGCCATCTATCTAGCTTATACCACGAAGATTCTGTTGGGGAATCTAAGAGATATGCGCCCGGCCTAGAGTAAAACGGAAGTGGTTGTCAATCACGCGCGTTCATAGGTGAGAATGATGATGAGTGTCACGGATCATCACATTCATCAAGTTGAAGTGCAACGTATATCTTGGAATAAGAATAAAAGAGAATTGAATAGAAAGTAATAATAATTGTATTGAAACTTGAGGTACAGCAGAGCTCCACACCCTTAATCTATGGTGTGCAGAAACTCCACCGTTGAAAATACATAAGTGAAAGGTTCAGGCATGGCCGAATGGCCAGCCCCCAAAACGTGATCACAGGATTCCAATTACAATCCAGGATCCAGGATGAGATTATGATAGTAGAAAGTTTTATTTATAATAAACTAGCTCCTAGGGTTTACATGAGTAAGTAATTGGTGCATAAATCCACTTCCGGGGCCCACTTGGTGTATGTTTGGGCTGAGCTTGATCTATCCATGAGCTGAGGCTTCTCTTGGAGTTGAACTCCAAGTTATAACGTGTTTTGGGCGTTCAACTCCGGATCATGACGTGTTTCTGGCGTTTAACTCCAGACAGCAGCATGTACTTGGCGTTCAACGCCAAGTTACATCGTCAATTTCCGAATAAAGTATGGACTATTATATATTGCTGGAAAGCTCTGGATGTCTACTTTCCAACGCTTTTGAGAGCGCGCCATTTGAAGTTCTGTAGCTCCAGAAAATCTATTTCGAGTGCAGGAAGGTCAGATTCCAACAGCATCAGCAGTCCTTTTGTCAGCCTTTTTCAGAGTTTTGCTCAAGTCCCTCAATTTCAGCCAGAAATTACCTGAAATCACAGAAAAACACACAAACTCATAGTAAAATCCAGAAATGTGAATTTAACATAAAAACTAATGAAAACATCCCTAAAAGTAACTAGATCATACTAAAAACTACCTAAAAACAATGCCAAAAAGCGTATAAATTATCCGCTCATCACAACACCAAACTTAAATTGTTGCTTGTCCCCAAGCAACTGAAAATAAAATAGGATAAAAAGAAGAGAATATACTATAAATTCCAGAATATCAATGAATATTAATCATAATTAGATGAGCGGGACTTGTAGCTTTTTGCTTCTGAACAGTTTTGGCATCTCACTTTTTCCTTTGAAGTTTAGAATGATTGGCTTCTCTAGGAACTTAGAATTTCGGATAGTGTTATTGATTTTCCTAGTTAAGCATGTTGATTCTTGAACACAGCTACTTATGAGTCTTGGCCGTGGCCCTAAGCACTTTGTTTTCCAGTATTACCACCGGATACACAAATGCCACAGACACATAACTGGGTGAACCTTTTCAGATTGTGACTTAGCTTTGCTAGAGTCCCCAGTTAGAGGTGTCCAGAGCTCTTAAGCACACTCTTTTTTGCTTTGGATCACGACTTTAACCACTCAGTCTCAAGCTTTTCACTTGGACCTTCATGACACAAGCACATGGTTAGGGACAGCTTGATTTAGCCGCTTAGGCCTGGATTTAATTTCCTTGGGCCCTCCTATCCATTGATGCTCAAAGCCTTGGATCCTTTTTACCCTTGCCTTTTGGTTTTAAGGGCTACTGGCTTTTTCTGCTTGCTTTTTCTTTTTCTTTCTATTTTTTTTTTCGCCAAATTTTTTTTTTCGCCATTCACTGCTTTTTCTTGCTTCAAGAATCAATTTCATGATTTTTCAGATCATCAATAACATTTCTCTTTGTTCATCATTCTTTCAAGAGCCAACAGTTTTAACATTCATAAACAACAAGATTAAAAGACATGCACTGTTCAAGCATTCATTCAGAAAACAAAAAGTATTGTCACCACATCAATATAATTAAATTAAATTCAAGGATAAATTCGAAATTCATGTACTTCTTGTTCTTTTGAATTAAAACATTTTTCATTTAAGAGAGGTGAAGGATTAATGGATTTATTCATAACTTTAAGACATAGTTACTAACTACTAATGATCATGTAATAAAGACACAAGTATAGATAAACATATAACATAAAAAAAACGAAAAGCAGAAGAAAAATTTAAGAACAAGGAATGAGTCCAGCTTAGTGAGGGTGGCGCCTTCTTGAAGGACCATTGATGTCCTTGAGCTCTACTATGTCTCTGAATTGTTGTAATTTAGTTTCTCTTAGTTTCCTCTTCAGAGTCCTTTCAGGTTCTGGATCAGCTTCAACAAGAATGTCTTTTTCCTTGTTCCTGCTCATATGAAAGAGAAGAGGAAAAGAAAAGGAAGAGGAATCCTCTATGTCATAGTAAAGAGGATCCTTATTATTAGTAGAAGAAGGAAGGGGATAATGGAAGGAGAGGGATAAATAGTCTGTATAAAGAGTAAGGATAGGGGAGGTGATAAGAGATGAAGAGAAGTGTTAGTAAATAAATAAATAAATAGAAGAAGATGAGAGAGGGATTTTCGAAAATATTTTTGAAAAGGAGTTAGTAATTTCGAAAATTAAAGATGAATTAAAATTAAATTAAAACTTGAAACAATTAGTTAATTAAAAGAATTTTTGAAAAAGAGGGAGGTATTTTCGAAAATTAGAGAGGGAAAGGTAGTTAAGTGGTTTTGAAAAAGATAAGAAACAACCAAAAAGTCAAATTTGAAAAAGATAAGAAAATAAGTTAGATAAGATATTTTGAAATCAAATTTTGAAAAAGATAAAATTTTGAAAAAGATAAGATAAAAAGATAAGATAATTAGATAAGATAAAAAGATATGATTTTTGAAAAGATAAGATTAAAAAGATATTTTTTTGAAAAGATATGATTTTAAAAGATATGGTTTTAAAAAGATATGATTGAAATTAGTTTTGAAAAAGATTTAATTTTTAAAATTAAAATTAATTACTTAATTAACAAGAAACTAAAAGATAAGATTCTAGAATTTAAAGATTGAACCTTTCTTAACAAGAAAGTAACAAACTTCAAATTTTTGAATCAATCACATTTACTTGTTAGCTAATTTTCGAAAATATGATGTAAAAGATAAGAAAAAGATTTTGAAAAATATTTTAAAAAAAATTTCGAAAATTAATAAGAAAAAAAAGGAAGAGATTTAATTTTTGAAAAAGTTTTGAAAAGATAAGATTTTTTTAAAATTGAAAATTTGACTTGACTTGTAAGAAACAACTAATTTTTAAAATTTTTGACTAAGTCAACTCAAATTTTCGAAAATTAGGAGATAAAAAAGGAAAAGATATTTTTTTATTTTTTTGAATTTTTAATGATGAGAGAAAAAAATACAAAAATGACCCAAAACATGAAAATTTTGGATCAAAACACAAGATGCATGCAAGAACACTATGAATGTCAAGATGAACACCAAGAACACTTTGAAGATCATGATGAACATCAAGAACATATTTTTGAAAAAATTTTTATGCATAGAAAACATGCAAGACACCAAACATAGAAATCTTTAATGCATGGACTCTAACAAACAAAAAATGCATATGAAAAACAACAAACAACACAAAACAAGAAAACATCAAGATCAAACAAGAGGACTTATCAAGAACAACTTGAAGATCATGAAGAACACTATGAATGCATGGGATTTTCGAAAAAATGCAAGAAAATTTTTTAAAGCATGCAATTAACACCAAACTTAAAAATTGACTCAAGACTCAAATAAGAAACACAAAATATTTTTTTATTTTTATGATTTTATGAATTTTTTTTGAATTTTTATTAATTTTTTCGAAAATAAAGTTTAGAAAAACGAAAAATAAAAGAAAAATTTTGAAAAATATTTTTGAAAAGAAAATTACCTAATCTGAGCAACAAGATGAACTGTCAGTTGTCCATACTCGAACAATCTCCAGCAACGGCGCCAAAAACTTGGTAGACGAAATTGTGATCAACAATATTGGCTCTTTGGTATGTGCACAAAAACATTAACTCAGCACTTTCTTTCCACAATCTCATTCAACTAACCAGCAAGTGTACTGGGTCGTCCAAGTAATAAACCTTACGTGAGTAAGGGTCGATCCCACAGAGATTGTTGGTATGAAGCAAGCTATGGTCACCTTGTAAATCTCAGTTAGGCAGATTAAATGGTTATAGGTTTCAAAAATTAATAATAAATAGAAAATAAAATAAGATAGAAATACTTATGTAAATCAATAGTGGAAATTTCAGATAGGTGTATGGAGATGCTGTGTTCCTCTTGAAACTCTACTTCACTACTCACTCTTCCAGTCCTTCTTACTCCTTTCCATGGCAAGCTGTATGTAGGGCATCACCATCATCAATGGCTACTTTCAATCCTCTCGGGAAAATGGTCCTATGCGCTGTCACTGCACGGCTAATCGTCTGGAGGCATCACCCTTGACAATGGCTACATCCCATCCTCTTAGTGAAAATGGTCCAAATGCTCTGTCACAGTACGGCTAATCATCTGTCGGTTCTCAATCAGGTTGGAGTAGAATCCATTGATTCTTTTGCGTCTGTCACTAACGCCCAGCCTTCAGGAGTTTGAAGCTCGTCACAGTCATTCAATACCGGAATCCTACTCGGAATACCACAGACAAGGTTAGACTTTCTGGATCCCCATGAATGCCGCCATCTATCTAGCTTATACCACGAAGATTCTGTTGGGGAATCTAAGAGATATGCGCCCGGCCTAGAGTAGAACGGAAGTGGTTGTCAATCACGCGCGTTCATAGGTGAGAATGATGATGAGTGTCACGGATCATCACATTCATCAAGTTGAAGTGCAACGTATATCTTGGAATAAGAATAAAAGAGAATTGAATAGAAAGTAATAATAATTGTATTGAAACTTGAGGTACAGCAGAGCTCCACACCCTTAATCTATGGTGTGCAGAAACTCCACCGTTGAAAATACATAAGTGAAAGGTTCAAGCACGGCCGAATGGCCAGCCCCCAAAACGTGATCACAGGATTCCAATTACAATCCAGGATCCAGGATGAGATTATGATAGTAGAAAGTTCTATTTATAATAAACTAGCTCCTAGGGTTTACATGAGTAAGTAATTGGTGCATAAATCCACTTCCGGGGCCCACTTGGTGTATGTTTGGGCTGAGCTTGATCTATCCACGAGCTGAGGCTTCTCTTGGAGTTGAACTCCAAGTTATAACGTGTTTTGGGCGTTCAACTCCGGATCATGACGTGTTTCTGGCGTTTAACTCCAGACAGCAGCATGTACTTGGCGTTCAACGCCAAGTTACGTCGTCAATTTCCGAATAAAGTATGGACTATTATATATTGCTGGAAAGCTCTGGATGTCTACTTTCCAACGCTTTTGAGAGCGCGCCATTTGAAGTTCTGTAGCTCCAGAAAATCTATTTCGAGTGCAGGGAGGTCAGATTCCAATAGCATCAGCAGTCCTTTTGTCAGCCTTTTTCAGAGTTTTGCTCAAGTCCCTCAATTTCAGCCAGAAATTACCTGAAATCACAGAAAAACACACAAACTCATAGTAAAGTCCAGAAATGTGAATTTAACATAAAAACTAATGAAAACATCCCTAAAAGTAACTAGATCATACTAAAAACTACCTAAAAACAATGCCAAAAAGCGTATAAATTATCTGCTCATCACCATGCCTGGACCATTATCACTTATGTATTTTCAACGGTGGAGTTTCTACACACCATAGATTAAGGTGTGGAGCTGTGCTGTACCTCGAGTATTAATGCAATTACTACTATTTTCTATTCAATTCAGCTTATTCTTGTTCTAAGATATTCGTTGCACTTCAACATGATGAATGTGATGATCCGTGACACTCATCATCATTCTCACCTATGAACGCGTGACTGACAACCACTTCTGTTCTACCTTAGAACGAGCGTGTATCTCTTGGATTCCTTAATCAGAATCTTCGTGGTATAAGCTAGAATTATTGGCGGTCATTCTTGAGAATTCGAAAGGTCTAAACCTTGTCTGTGATATTCCGAGTAGGATTCAGGGATTAAATGACTGTGACGAGCTTCAAACTCACGATTGTTGGGTCTAGTGACAGACGCAAAAGAATCAATGGATTCTATTCCGACCTGATCGAGAACCGACAGATGATTAGCCGTGCTGTGACAGAGTATTTGGACCATTTTTACTGAGAGGATGGGAAGTAGCCATTGACAACGGTGATGCCCTACATACAGCTTGCCATGAAAAGGGATAAGACTGATTGGATGAAAGCAGTAGGAAAGTAGAGATTCAGAAGGAACACAGCATCTTCATGCGCTTGTCTGAAATTCCCGCCAATGAATTACATAAGTATCTCTATCTTTATTTATCTTTATTTTCGAAAACCATTATAACCATTATAATCTGCCTGACTGAGATTTACAAGATGACCATAACTTGCTTCATACCAACAATCTTCGTGGGATCGACCCTTACTCACGTAAGGTATTACTTGGACGACCCAGTGCACTTGCTGGTTAGTTGTGCGAAGTTGTGACGAAGTGTGATTCACGTTTGAGAGCACCAAGTCTTTGGCGCCATTGTTGATGATTACAATTTACGCGCACCAACGACCCGAGGTTTAAATACTTCGGTTATAAATTTTATTGGGTTTGCTTAAGTGACAACCAAAACTTTTGCACGAAAGGATTTTTGTTGGTTTAGAAGCTATACTTACAATGTGATTATTTCTATGAAATTCTTTACTAGCAGAAATCCGTTCGTCAAAATGGCGCCGTTGCCGGGAAATTGCAAACGTATTCCTTATTATTGGTTATTGTAAATATTTGCTTTTGCTTGTTTTTTTTGTTTTTATTTTTTATTTTTATTAACTACTATGAATTCTCACCCCTCTGGTTTCAAGTTTGGTTCTAATGTTGTTGAAAGGAATGGAAGCTATAACAGGAACATGTATCAAGGTCAAAATAATCAGAGATGGACGGAGCCACGAGGATCTGATCAACCCTTTCGGCAACAACACCTTTCAAGATACCATAGACAACGACCATTCTACAATGCATGCCAAAACAATAGTTATGGTGGAACTCTTCGTGACAACCAACCTCTACCAAATTACTATAGTCATGAGCCATTCCAGGGAGCATACCAAGATGATGAATATGGTGGACCCCCTTGTAATTACCAGCAAGCCCCACCATATGCTTATAAATCACTTCCCCAACACACCTTTGAACCACCATACTCACAAGCCCCCTACTACCAAACTCTCTCATCTGATCCTAACCCTTATCTACCATATCAACCACCATATGAGCCATATGAGCCATACATAGATCCACCCCAATTCCAACCCAAGTACTCCCAAGAACCACCACCTCCATATACACCACATCCATATCCATCAATCCAAGAGCCTTATGGTCCTACTTATGATATCCAAACAGAACAAGAGTCAAGGGATCGTCTCAAGGAAATAGTAGATCAATTTCAAGCAACCCTTCATTAATTGGACTGAGCGGTAAGCCGAATGGCACCCGAAGCTCTCATGGCTAAAGAATCTCAATTTGAGAACAAGAAACTGAAGTATGTGGTGCAACAAGTGGAAAAGATGGAAAGTGATGAACCATCACATCCTTATCATGAGGAACCACCCTCTTATCATGAACCCTTCCTCCCAAGTAATAAACCCTCATATCCACCCCAATCTCCAATGGATGACATCCTTCGTGGTCTTCTTCAAGGGAAAGCGAAGATGAAAAGGGATGTACTAGAATTCGCGACTGCCTTAACTGAGGTAGTAAATCAATTAGCTTCCCAACATCTGAGCACTCAAAATACCCCTATGGCTACATGTGGAGAATCAATAGAAGAGCGTAGCATGAAGGAGACACTAGAAACTCCGGTGGACAATGAGGAACATGGCTTTGTATTGGAACAAGTGGAGGAAGCCATAATAGTTGAAGAGGAAGAAGTGGTTGAAGACTTAGGAGACGCTAAACCTCAATGGGAATCCAGAATTGTAGAGTATTCCTCCAAGAAGATTGAGATTGATGTCAAGGAGGCTAGTGCACACCCTCCATGGCATGTTCCCTATGAAGACTTGGATGGGATAGATCAAGAAGCAAGTTCCCTTGGTGATGAGGATCATGAATCAAGTCCTCCTAGTGATGAACCCACTGAATATGAAGATCCTTCTTCAATTGAATCCGAGAATAATGTGGGACTGGAAGTCCTTCAGGAAGGTTGGTCGGGAGTTGGAAATGCCTTGTCAAGGTCATTAGAGACATCTCCACCTAGGTTGCTGGTGCACGAAATTGTGATCATCAATGGCGCCATCAACATGGTACGCACAATTGTAATCTCAACTCTTTATCACAAACTTCGCACAACTAACCAGCAAGTGCACTGGGTCGTCCAAGTAATAAACCTTACGCGAGTAAGGGTCGATCCCACGGAGATTGTTGGTATGAAGCAAGCTATGGTCACCTTGTAAATCTTAGTCAGGCAAACTCAAATGGTTATGGATGATATATGAATAAAACATAAAGTAAAGATAGAGATACTTATGTAATTCATTGGTGTGAACTTCAGATAAGCGAATGGAGATGCTTTGTCCCTTCCGTCTTTCTGCTTTCCTACTGTCTTCATCCAATCCTTCTTACTCATTTCCATGGCAAGCTGTATGTTGGGCATCACCGTTGTCAGTGGCTACAGTCCCGTCCTCTCAGTGAAAATGTTCAACGCACCCTGTCACGGCACAGCTAATCATCTGTCGGTTCTCAATCAGGTTGGAATAGAATCCATTGATTCTTTTGCGTTTGTCACTAACGCCCAACCTTCAGGAGTTTGAAGCTCGTCACAGTCATTCAATCATTGAATCCTACTCAGAATACCACAGACAAGGTTTAGACCTTCCGGATTCTCTTGAATGCCGCCATCAATTCTAGCTTATACCACAAAGATTCCGATTAAGGGTTCCAAGAGATAAACATTCAAGCCTTGTTTGCTTGTAGAACGGGAGTGGTTGTCAGGCACGCGTTCATAAGTGAGAATGATGATGAGCGTCACATAATCATCACATTCATCAAGTTCTTGAGTGAGAATGAATATCTTGGAATAAGAACAAGCTGAATTGAATAGAAGAACAATAGTAATTGCATTAATACTCGAGGTACAGCAGAGCTCCACACCTTAATCTATGGTGTGTAGAAACTCCACCGTTGAAAATACATAAGAATAAGGTCTAGGCATGGCCGTGAGGCCAGCCCCCAAAACGTGATCTAAGATCTAAAGTGATCAAAAGATTCCAAAGATCAAAAGATGAAAATACAATAGCAAAAGGTCCTACTTATAGAGAACTAGTAGCCTAGGGTTTACAAAAATGAGTAAATGACATAAAAATCCACTTCCAGGCCTACTTGGTATGTGCTTGGGCTGAGCATTGAAGCATTTTCGTGTAGAGACTTCTCTTAGAGTTAAACGCCAGCTTTTGTGCCAGTTTGGGCGTTTAACTCCCATTCTTGTGCCAGTTCCGGCGTTTAATACCGGGCAGTTTTGAGCTGATTTGGAACGCCGGTTTGGGCCATCAAATCTCGGGCAAAGTATGGACTATTATATATTGCTGGAAAACCCAGGATGTCTACTTTCCAACGCCGTTAAGAGCGTGCCAATTGGGTTTTTGTAGCTCCAGAAAATCCACTTCGAGTGCAGGGAGGTCAGAATCCAACAGCATCTGCAGTCCTTTTCAGTCTCTGAATCAGATTTTTGCTCAAGTCCCTCAATTTCAGCCAGAAAATACCTGAAATCACAGAAAAACACACAAACTCATAGTAAAGTCCAGAAAAGTGAATTTTAACTAAAAACTAATAAAAATATAATAAAAACTAACTAAAACATACTAAAAACATACTAAAAACAATGCCAAAAAGCGTATAAATTATCCGCTCATCACAACACCAAACTTAAATTGTTGCTTGTCCTCAAGCAACTGAAAATCAAATAAGATAAAAAGAAGAGAATATGCAATGAATTCCAAAAATATATATGAAGATCAGTATTAATTAGATGAGCGGGGCTTTTAGCTTTTTGCCTCTGAATAGTTTTGGCATCTCACTCTATCCTTTGAAATTCAGAATGATTGGGCTTCTATAGGAACTCAGAATCCAGATAGTGTTATTGATTCTCCTAGTTAAGTATGATGATTCTTGAACACAGCTACTTTATGAGTCTTGGCTGTGGCCCAAAGCACTCTGTCTTCCAGTATTACCACCGGATACATACATGCCACAGACACATAATTGGGTGAACCTTTTCAGATTGTGACTCAGCTTTGCTAGAGTCCCCAATTAGAGGTGTCCAGGGTTCTTAAGCACACTCTTTTTGCCTTGGATCACAACTTTATTATTTTTTCTTTTTCTTTTTCTTTTTTTTTTCTCTCTTTTTTTTCGTTTTTCTCCTTTTTTTTGTATTCACTGCTCTTTGTTGCTTCAAGAATCATTTTTATGATTTTTTAGATCCTCAGTAACATGTCTCCTTTTTCATCACTCTTTCAAGAGCCAACCATTCATGAACAACAAATTCAAAAGACATATGCACTGTTTAAGCATACATTCAGAAAACAAAAGTATTGCCACCACATCAAAATAATTAATTTGTTATAAAATTCAAAATTCATGCAATTCTTCTCTTTTCCAATTAAGAACATTTTTCATTCAAGAAAGGTGATGGATTCATAGGACATTCATAACTTTAAGGCATAGATATTAAGACACTAATGATCATAAGACACAAACATAGATAAACATAAGCATGAAAATTCGAAAAATAGGAAAATGAAGGACAAGGAGATTAAAGAACGGGTCCACCTTAGTGATGGCGGCTTGTTCTTCCTTTTGAAGATCTTATGGAGTGCTTGAGCTCCTCAATGTCTCTTCCTTGCCTTTGTTGCTCCTCTCTCATGATTCTTTGATCTTCTCTAATTTCATGGAGGAGGATGGAATGTTCTTGGTGCTCCACCCTTAGTTGTCCCATGTTGGAACTCAATTCTCCTAGGGAGGTGTTGATTTTGCTCCCAATAGTTTTGTGGAGGAAAGTGCATCCCTTGAGGCATCTCAGGGATTTCATGATGAGTGGGATCTCTTGTTTGCTCCATCCTTTTCTTAGTGATGGGCTTGTCCTCATCAATGGGGATGTCTCCCTCTATGTCAACTCCAACTGAATAACAGAGGTGACAAATGAGATGAGGAAAGGCTAACCTTGCCAAGGTAGAGGACTTGTCCGCCACCTTATAAAGTTCTTGGGCTATAACCTCATGAACTTCTACTTCTTCTTCGATCATGATACTATGGATCATAATGGCCCGGTCTATAGTAACTTCGGACCGGTTGCTAGTGGGAATGATTGAGTGTTGGATACACTCCAACCATCCCCTAGCCACGGGCTTGAGGTCATGCCTTCTTAGTTGAACCGGCTTCCCTCTTGAATCTCTCTTCCATTGGGCGCCCTCTTCACAAATGATTGTGAGGACTTGGTCCAACCTTTGATCAAAGTTGACCCTTCTAGTGTAAGGGTGTTCATCTCCTTGCATCATGGGCAAGTTGAATGCCAACCTTACATTTTCCGGACTAAAATCTAAGTATTTCCCCCGAACCATTGTAAGCCAATTCTTTGGGTCCGGGTTCACACTTTGATCATGGTTCTTGGTGATCCATGCATTGGCATAGAACTCTTGAACCACTAAGATTCTGACTTGTTGAATAGGGTTGGTAAGAACTTCCCAACCTCTTCTTCGAATCTCATGTCGGATCTCCGGATATTCACTCTTTTTGAGTTTGAAAGGGACCTCGGGGATCACCTTCTTCAAGGCCACAACTTCATAGAAGTGGTCTTGATGCACCCTTGAGATGAATCTCTCCATCTCCCATGACTCGGAGGTGAAAGCTTTTGCCTTCTCTTTCCTCTTTCTAGAGGTTTCTCCGGCCTTGGATGCCATAAATAGTTATGGAAAAACAAAAAGCAATGCTTTTACCACACCAAACTTAAAAGGTTTGCTCGTCCTCGAGCAAAAGAAGAAAGAAGAGAGTAGAAGAAGAAGAAATAGAGGAGATGGAGGTGGCTTTGTGGTTCGGCCAAAGGGGGAGAAGTAGTGTTTAGGGTGTGTGAAAATGAAGGAGTGAAGATGGGTTTATATAGGGGTGGAGAGAGGGGTAGGGTTCGGTTATGGGAGGGTGGGTTTGGGAGGGAAAGTGGTTTGAATTTGCATGGTGAGGTAGGTGGGGTTTTATGAAGGATGGATGTGAGTGGTGAAGAGAAAGATGGGATTTAATAGGTGAGGGGTTTTTTGGGGAAGAGTGGTAGAGGTGATTGGTGAATGGGTGAAGAAGAAGAAAGAGGGTGGTGGGGTAGGTGGGGATCCTGTGGGGTCTACAGATCCTGAGGTGTCAAGAAAAAGTCATCCATGCACCAAGTGGCGAGCAAAAATGCTCTCTATGCCAATTCTGGCGTTAAACGCCAGGCTGGTGCCCATTTCTGGCGTTTAACGCCAGCTTCTTGCCCTTTCCTGGCGTTTAACGCCAGTCTGGTGCCCCTTTCTGGCGTTAAACGCCCAGAATGGTGCCAGACTGGGCATTAAATGCCCATTTGCTAGCTTCACTGGCGTTTGAACGCCAGCAAGTTCTCCTCCAGGGTGTGCTATTTTTCTTTCTATTTTTCATTCTGTTTTTGCTTTTTCAATTGATTTTGTGACTTCTTATGATCATCAACCTACAGAAAACATAAAATAACAAAGGAAAATTAGATAAATATAACATTAGGTTGCCTCCCAACAAGCGCTTCTTTAATGTCAGTAGCTTGACAGTGGGCTCTCATGGAGCCTCACAGATACTCAGAGCAATATTGGAACCTCCCAACACCAAACTTAGAGTTTGAATGTGGGGGTTCAACACCAAACTTAGAAGTTGGTTGTGGCCTCCCAACACCAAACTTAGAGTTTGACTGTGGGGGCTCTGTTTGACTCTGTTTTGAGAGAAGCTCTTCATGCTTACTCTCCATGGTAACAGAGGGATATCCTTGAGCCTTAAACACAAAGGAGTCTTCATTCACTTGAATGATCAATTCACCTCTGTCAACATCAATCACAGCTTTTGCTGTGGCTAGGAAGGGTCTGCCAAGGATTGTGGATTCATCCATGCACTTCCCAGTCTCTAGGACTATGAAATCAGCAGGGATGTAATGGTCTTCAACCTTTACCAGAACATCCTCTACAAGTCCATAAGCTTGTTTTCTTGAGTTGTCTGCCATCTCTAGTGAGATTCTTGCAGCTTGTACCTCAAAGATCCCTAGCTTCTCCATTACAGAGAGAGGCATGGGGTTTACACTTGACCCTAAGTCACACAAGGCCTTCTTGAAGGTCATGGTGCCTATGGCACAAGGTATTAAAAACTTCCCAGGATCTTGTCTCTTTTGAGGTAATCTCTGTCTAAACAAGTCATCCAGTTCTTTGGTGAGCAAAGGGGGTTCTTCCTCCCAAGTCTCATTACCAAATAACTTGTCATTTAGCTTCATGATTGCTCCAAGGTATTTAGCAACTTGCTCTTCAGTGACATACTCATCCTCTTCAGAGGAAGAATACTCATCAGAGCTCATGAATGGCAGAAGTAAATCCAATGGAATCTCTATGGTCTCAGTGTGAGCCTCAGATTCCCATGGTTCCTCATTGGGGAACTCATTGGAGGCCAGTGGAAGTCCATTGAGGTATTCCTCAGTGGCGTTCACTGCCTCTTCCTTTTCTCCAAATTCGGCCATGTTGATGGCCTTGCACTCTCCTTTTGGATTTTCTTCTGTATTGCTTGGAAGAGTACTAGGAAGGAGTTCAGTAATTTTCTTGCTCAGCTGTCCCACTTGTGCCTCCAAATTCCTAATGGAGGACCTTGTTTCAGTCATGAAACTTTGAGTGGTTTTGATTAGATCAGAGACCATGGTTGCTAAGTCAGAGTGGCTCTGCTTAGAATTCTCTGTCTGTTGCTGAGAAGATGATGGAAAAGGCTTGCCATTAGTAAACCTGTTTCTTCCACCATTATTGTTGTTGAAACCTTGTTGAGGTCTCTGTTGATCCTTCCATGAGAAATTTGGATGATTTCTCCATGAAGAATTATAGGTGTTTCCATAGGGTTCTCCCATGTAATTCACCTCTTCCATTGAAGGGTTCTCAGGATCATAAGCTTCTTCTTCAGATGAAGCGTCCTTAGTACTGCCTGGTGCAGCTTGCATTCCTGACAGATTTTGAGAAATCAAATTGACTTGCTGAGTCAATATCTTGTTCTGAGCCAATATGACATTCAAAGTATCAATCTCAAGAACTCCTTTCTTCTGATTTGTCCCATTGTTCACAGGATTCCTTTCCGAAGTGTACATGAATTGGTTATTTGCAACCATTTTAATGAGCTCTTGAGCTTCTGTAGGCGTCTTCTTCAGATGAAGAGATCCTCCAGCAGAACTATCCAAAGACATCTTGGACAGTTCAGACAGACCATCATAGAAAATACCTATGATGCTCCATTCAGAAAGCATGTCAAAGGGACACTTTCTGATCAATTGTTTGTATCTTTTCCAAGCTTCATAGAGGGATTCACCTTCCTTCTGTCTGAAGGTTTGGACTTCCACTCTAAGCTTACTCAATTTTTGAGGTGGAAAGAACTTTGCCAAGAAGGCATTGACTAGCTTTTCCCAAGAGTTCAGGCTTTCTTTAGGTTGTGAGTCCAACCATATCCTAGCTCTGTCTCTTACAGCAAAAGGGAATAGCATAAGTCTGTAAACCTCAGGGTGAACCCCATTGGTCTTGACAGTGTCACAGATTTGCAAGAATTCAACTAAAAACTGATGAGGATCTTCCAATGGAAGTCCATGGAATTTGCAATTCTGTTGCATTAGAGAAACTAATTGAGGCTTAAGCTCAAAGTTGTTTGCTCCAATGGCAGGGATAGAGATGCTTCTCCCATAGAAGTCGGGAGTAGGTGCAGTAAAGTCACCCAGCACCTTCCTTGCATTGTTGGCATTGTTGTTGTTTTTGGCTGCCATGGATTCTTCTTCTTTGAAGATTTCTGTTAGGTCCTCTACAGAGAGTTGTGCCTTAGCTTCTCTTAGCTTTCGCTTCAAGGTCCTTTCAGGTTCAGGGTCAGCCTCAACAAGAATGCTTTTGTCTTTGCTCCTGCTCATATGAAAGAGAAAAGAACAAGAAAATATGGAATCCTCTATGTCACAGTATAGAGATTCCTTGAGGTGTCAGAGGAAAAGAAAAATAGAAGGAGAGGTAAAAGAATTCGAACTTATCAAAAGAGATGGAGTTCGAATTTTTCATTGAGGAATAGTGTTAGTCCATAAATAGAAGGATGTGAGAAGATGGGAAGAAATTTTCGAAAATTAAGTAAAAGATTTTAAAAACATTTTGAAAAACTCTAATTGATTTTCGAAAACTAAGATTGAAAAAAAAATCAAGTGATTTTTGAAAAAGATTTTGAAATTAGAAATTAAAAAGATATGATTGAAAACTATTTTGAAAAAGATGTGAGAAAAATATATGATTGAAAAGACATAGTTTTAAAAAGATTTGATTGAGAAGATATGATTTGAAAAACAATCTAAAAAGATTTGATTTTAAAATTAATAACCTGCCTAACAAGAAAGATATGATTCAGACATTAAACCTTTCTCAACAGAAAAGGCAACATACTTGAAATGTTGAATCAAATCATTAATTGATAGCAAGTATCTTTGAAAAAGGAAAGAAATTGATTTTGAAAACATATGATTGAAAAGATATGATTTGAAAAAGATTTGATTTTGAAAAATTTTGAAAACCTGAAAAAAAATCTGCATTAAAAACAAAATCTTCCCTCTTGTGCCATCCTGGTGTTAAACGCCCAGAATGGTGCACATTCTGGCGTTTAACGCCCAAAACACTACCCTTTTGGGCGTTAAACGCCCAACCAGGCACCCTGGCTGGCGTTTAAACGCCAGTTTGCCTTCTTCACTGGGCGTTTTGAACGCCCAGCTTTTTCTGTGTAATTCCTTGCTGTATGTTCTGAATCTTCAATTCTCTGTATTATTGACTCGAAAAGACACAAATTAAAAATATTTTTTGGATTTTTAATAATGAGGAATAATCAAAATGCAACTAAAATCAAATAAACAATGCATGCAAGACACCAAACTTAGCAGTTTGTATACTACTGACACTAACAAAATGAGAATGCATATGAGAAACAACAAAACATTCAAGACAAGAGAATTTAAAGATCAGAGTAAGGAAATCATCAAGAACATCTTGAAGATCACTTAAGACATATGAATGAATGCAAGAAGAACAGAAACATGCAATTGACACCAAACTTAATATGAGACTCTAAACTCAACAAGAAACATGAAAATATTTTTGTTTTTTTTTATAATTTTGTAATTTTTTTGGATTTTTCGAAAATTAAGTGGAAAAGAAAATAAAGATATCAAAATTCTTAATGAGAATTCCAGGAATCATGCAATGTTAGTCTAAAGCTTTAGTCTAAAGAAATTAGACATGGCGAGCCGAGCTTCAGCAGGACATTGCATTCAAGAGCTAAATTGATGAAAATCAATCAGCTTTGGTGATGATAAGATCATCACCTTGAAACACTAGAATTCATTCTTAAGAACTCTGAAAAAATACCTAATCTAAACAACAAGATGAACCGTCAGTTGTCCAAACTCAACAATCCCCGGCAACGGCGCCAAAAACTTGGTGCACGAAATTGTGATCATCAATGGCGCCATCAACATGGTACGCACAATTGTAATCTCAACTCTTTATCACAACTTCGCACAACTAACCAGCAAGTGCACTGGGTCGTCCAAGTAATAAACCTTACGCGAGTAAGGGTCGATCCCACGGAGATTGTTGGTATGAAGCAAGCTATGGTCACCTTGTAAATCTTAGTCAGGCAAACTCAAATGGTTATGGATGATATATAAATAAAACATAAAGTAAAGATAGAGATACTTATGTAATTCATTGGTGTGAACTTTAGATAAGCGAATGGAGATGCTTTGTCCCTTCCGTCTTTCTGCTTTCCTACTGTCTTCATCCAATCCTTCTTACTCATTTCCATGGCAAGCTGTATGTTGAGCATCACTGTTGTCAGTGGCTACAGTCCCGTCCTCTCAGTGAAAATGTTCAACGCACCCTGTCACGGCACGGCTAATCATCTGTCGGTTCTCAATCAGGTTGGAATAGAATCCATTGATTCTTTTGCGTCTGTCACTAACGCCCAGCCTTCAGGAGTTTGAAGCTCGTCACAGTCATTCAATCATTGAATCCTACTCAGAATACCACAGACAAGGTTTAGACCTTCCGGATTCTCTTGAATGCCACCATCAATTCTAGCTTATACCACGAAGATTCCGATTAAGGGATCCAAGAGATAAACATTCAAGCCTTGTTTGCTTGTAGAACGGGAGTGGTTGTCAGGCATGCGTTCATAAGTGAGAATGATGATGAACGTCACATAATTATCACATTCATCAAGTTCTTGAGTGCGAATGAATATCTTGGAATAAGAACAAGCTGAATTGAATAGAAGAACAATAGTAATTGCATTAATACTCGAGGTACAGCAGAGCTCCACACCTTAATCTATGGTGTGTAGTGGTGGACGAAATTGTGATCACTATTCTTTTCAAGTTGTTTGTCTTTGTATGAAATCACTATTATGGCACTGGTTGAATTCACAACTTCGTTCAACTAACCAGCAAGTGTACTGGGTCGTCCAAGTAATAACCTTACGTGAGTAAGGGTCGAATCCACAGAGATTGTTGGTATGAAGCAAGCTATGGTCACCTTGTAGATCTCAGTTAGGCAGATTAAAAAGTTATGGGTTTTGAAAATAAATAATAAAAAGAAATAATAAAAAGGATAGAATACTTATGTAGATTCATTGGTAGGAATTTCAGATAAGCATATAGAGATGCTGTATGGCTCAAGGACGCCTGCTTTTCCACTGCTTCTACTCAATCCTTCTTACTCCTTTCCATGGCAAGCCGTGTATAGGGGTTCACCATCAGCGGTGGCTACTTTCAATCCTCTCGGGAAAATATCCTATGCGGCTGTCACTCGCACAGCTAATCATCTGGAGGCATCACCCATGGTTGATGACTACATCCCATCCTCGCAGTGAAAACTAATGCTCACGCACTCTGTCACAGTACGGCTAATCACTGGTTGGTTCCCGCGCCTACTGGAATAGAATCCCTTGATTCTTTTGCGTCTGTCACTAACGCCCAGCACTTGCAAGTTTGAAGCACGTCACAGTCATTCATTACCGGAATCCTACTCGGAATACCACAGACAAGGTGAGACTTTCCGGATTCCCAGGATCCTACTCGGAACACCACAGACAAGGTTGGACTTTCCGGATCCTCATAAATGCCGCCATCTATCTAGCTTATACCATGAAGATTCTGTTGGGGAATCTAAGAGATACACATTCAAGCTCTGTTGCATGTAGAACGGAAGTGGTTGTCAATCACACGCGTTCATGAGTGAGAATGATAATGAGGGTTATCTAACTCATCACATTCATTATGTTCTTGGGTGCGAATGAATATCTTGGAATAACAATAAGAGAGATTTGAATAAAAGAAAATAGAACTTCATTAATACTTGAGGTACAGCAGAGCTCCACACCCTTAATCTATGGTGTGCAGAAACTCCACCGTTGAAAATACATAAGTGAAAGAGGTTCAGGCATGGCCGAATGGCCAGCCCCCTAAAACGTGATCAATAGTCTCTTAGGATGAAGAATAAAACAAAACTGAGACCAAAGATGTCTAATACAATAGTAATTCATCCTATTTATAATAAACTAGCTCCTAGGGTTTACATGAGTAAGTAATTGATGCATAAATCCACTTTCGGGGCCCACTTGGTGTGTGCTTGGGCTGAGCTTGATCTATCCACGAGCTGAGGCTTCTCTTGGAGTTGAACTTTGAGTTATGACGTGTTTTGGGCGTTCAACTCCGGATCATGACGTTTTTCTGGCGTTTAACTCCAGACAGCAGCATGTACTTGGCGTTCAACGCCAAGTTACGTCGTCATTCTTCGGATAAAGTATGGACTATTATATATTGCTGGAAAGCCCTGGATGTCTACTTTCCAACGCCGTTGAGAGCGCGCCAATTGGAGTTCTGTAGCTCCAGAAAATCCACTTCGAGTGCAGGGAGGTCAAATTCCAACAGCATCAGCAATCCTTTTGTCAGCCTTTTTCAGAGTTTTGCTCAAATCCCTCAATTTCAGTCAGAATTTACCTGAAATCACAGAAAAACACACAAACTCATAGTAAAGTCCAGAAATGTGAATTTAACATAAAAACTAATGAAAACATCCCTAAAAGTAGCTTAAACCTACTAAAAACTACCTAAAAACAATGCCAAAAAGCGTATAAATTATCCGCTCATCACAACACCAAACTTAAATTGTTGCTTGTCCCCAAGCAACTGAAAATCAAATAGGATAAAAAGAAGAGAATATACTACTATAAAGTCCAAAATATCACTGAATATTAATTTAATTACATGAGCGGGACTTGTAGCTTTTTGCTTCTGAACAGTTTTGGCATCTCACTTTTTTCTTTGAAGTTCAGAGTGATTGGCATCTCTAGGAACTTAGAATTTTGGATTGTGTTATTGAATTTCCTAATTTAAGCATGTTGATTCTTGAACACAGCTACTTATGAGTCTTGGCCGTGGCCCTAAGCACTTTGTTTTCCAGTATTACCACCGGATACACAAATGCCACAGACACATAACTGGGTGAACCTTTTCAGATTGTGACTCAGCTTTGCTAGAGTCCCCAGTTAGTGGTGTCCAGAGCTCTTAAGCACACTCTTTTGCTTTGGATCACGACTTTAACCACTCAGTCTCAAGCTTTTTACTTGGACCTTCATGACACAAGCACATGGTTAGGGACAGCTTGATTTAGCCGCTTAGGCCTGGATTTAATTTCCTTGGGCCCTCCTATCCATTGATGCTCAAAGCCTTGGATCCTTTTTACCCTTGCCTTTTGGTTTTAAGGGCTATTGGCTTTTTCTACTACTCCTTCTTTTTCTATATACTCTCTCTTTTTTTTTTTTCGAATGCTTCTTTTGTTTTTCACTGCTTTCTCTTGCTTCAAGAATCAAATTCATGATTTTTCAGATCCTCAATAACATTTCTCTTTGTTCATCATTCTTTCAAGAGCCAACAATTTTAACATTCATAAACAACAAGATCAAAAGACATATGCACTGTTCAAGCATTCATTCAGAAAACAAAAAGTATTGTCACCACATCAATATAATTAAACTAAATTCAATAGCTATTTTCGAAATTTATGTACTTCTTGTTCTTTTGAATTAAAACATTTTTCATTTAATAGAGGTGAAGGATTAATGGAATTTATTCATAGCTTTAAGGCATGGTTACATACTAATGATCATGAAATAAAGACACAAAACATAGATAAACACAATATTAAAAACCGAAAACAGAAAGAAATAAAGAACAAGGAATGAATCCACCTGAGTGAAGGTGGCACCTTCTTGAAGGTCCAATGGTGCTTTTTAAGCTCCTTTATGTCTCTTCCTTGCCTTTGTTGCTCCTCCCTCATTGCTCTTTGATCTTCTCTTATTTCTTGGAGAATGATGGAGTGCTCATGATGTTCCACCCTTAGTTGCTTCCAATATTTGTGTGGAGGACAACTTATCCCCTGAGGTATCTCAGGGATCTCTTGATTTGCAGCCACATGTTCTACCCAACTGAGCTATTCCAGCTTATATGAGTCTTTCCATCTCCCATGACTCAGAGATGGAAGCTTTTGTCTTCCCTTTGAGGTTTCTCTGGCCTTAGGTGCCATTAATGGTAATGGAAAAGCAAAAAAGCTATGCTTTTACCACACCAAACTGAAAATATTACTCGCCCTCGAGCAAGAGAAGAAAGAAGAGAAGAAGAAGAAGAAGAAGAAAAATGGAGGTGAGTGAGGGGAGATGGATTCGGCTATATGGGTGGGATTGGGTGGGAAAGAGTGGATAGATGTAGGTGGGGAAGAATGTTGGGAATTGTGACATGGGGAATAGTCATCACAAAAACTAGGATTAGGAGGTAAGGTGGGAATATGGTAGGTGGGGATCCTGTGGGGTCCACAGATCCTGAGGTGAGGATCCTGTGGGGTCCACAGATCCTGAGGTGAAAATAAATACCATTCCTTCACCATATAGGCATGTAAAATGCCTTCATGCATCATTCTGGCGTTCAAACGCCCATTGATGCATGTTCTGGGCGTTCAACGCCCATGTAATGCATGTTTCTGGCGTTGAACGCCAGTTTCATGCTTGTTCCTGGCGTTCAGCGCCAGCTTGTCCTCTTCGTGCACCATCCTGGCGTTTAACGCCAGGTTGTTGCTTGTTTTGGGCGTTCAGCGCCAGAATGGTGCTCTGTTCTGGCGTTGAACGCCGGCCAGATGCACCTTACTGGCGTTGAACGCCAGTCTGCGCTACCTCCAGGGTGAAAAATTTTTTTCTCCTGTTTTTGACTCTGTTTTTAATTTTTTTGATTTTTTTCGTGACTCCTCATGATCATGTACCTAATAAAACACAAAGATAACAAAGAAACAAAATAAAATAAAATTAGATAAATAAAATTGGGTTGCCTCCCAACAAGCGCTTCTTTAATGTCAATAGCTTGACAGTGGCTCTCATGGAGCCACATGGTGATCAGGTCAATTTAGTGTGAAGTCCCAACACCAAACTTAGAGTTTGGATATGGGGTTTGAACACCAAACTTAGAGTTTGGTTGTGGCCTCACAACACCAAACTTAGAGTTTGACTGTGTGGGCTCTTCTTGACTCTGAACTGAGAGAAGCTCTTCATGCTTACTCTCTTTTGTCACAGAGGGATGGCCATGTGCCTGAAACACAAGGTAGTCCCCATTCAATTGAAGGACTAACTCACCTCTGTTGACATCTATCACAGCTCCTGCTGTGGCTAGGAAAGGTCTTCCTAGGATGATGCATTCATCATCTTCCTTCCTAGTGTCTAGGATTATGAAATCAGTAGGGATGTAAAGGCCTTCAACCTTTACTAGCACGTCCTCTACTAATCCATAAGCTTGTCTTACTGACTTGTCTGCCAATTGTAATGAGAACAAGGCAGGTTGTACCTCAATGATTCCCAGCTTCTCCATTACAGAGAGTGGCATAAGATTTATCCCTGACCCAAGATCACATAGAGCTTTTTCAAAGCTCATGGTGCCAATGGTGCAAGGTATTAAGAACTTGCCAGGATCTTGTTTCTTTTGAGGTAGAGTTCTCTGAATCCAAGTATCTAGTTCACTAATGAGCAAGGGAGGTTCACTTTCCCAAGTCTCATTGCCAAACAGCTTGGCATTCAGTTTCATGATAGCTCCTAAATATTGAGCAACTTGCTCTCCAGTCACATCTTCATTCTCTTCAGAGGATGAATATTCTTCAGAGCTCATGAATGGCAGAAGGAGATTTAAAGGAATTTTTATGGTCTCTAAATGAGCCTTAGATTCCTCAGGATCCTTAATAGGCAACTCCTTCTTGCTTGAGGAACGTCCCAGGAGGTCTTCCTCACTAGGATTTTCGTCCTCCTCCTCCCTAGTGCATTCGGCCACTTTGATTAAATCAATGGCCTTGCACTCTCCTTTTGGATTCTCTTCTGTATTGCTTGGGAGAATACTGGGAGGAGTTTCAATAACTTTCTTACTCAGCTGGCCCACTTGTGCCTCCAAATTCCTAATGGAGGATCTTGTTTCATTCATGAAACTAAAAGTGGCCTTTGACAGATCAGAGACTATATTGGCTAAATTAGAATTGTTTTGTTCAGAATTCTCTGTCTGTTGCTGAGAAGATGATGGATATGGCTTGCTATTGCCCAGCCTAGTACGTCCACCATTGTTAAAACCTTGTTGAGGTTTTTGTTGATCCTTCCATGAGAAATTTGGATGATTTCTCCATGATGAGTTATAGGTGTTTCCATAAGGTTCACCCATGTAATTAACCTCTGCCATGGCAGGGTTCTCAGGATCATAAGCTTCTTCAGAAGCTGCCTCTCTAGTACTGTTGGATGCATGTTCAGATTTTGAGAGATCATGTTGACCTGTTGAGTCAACACTTTGTTCTGAGCCAATATGGCATTCAGAGCATCAATTTCAAGAACTCCCTTTTTCTGAGGTACCCCATTATTCACGGAATTCCTCTCAGAAGTGTACATGAACTGGTTGTTTGCAACCATGTCAATGAGTTCTTGAGCCTCTTCAGGCGTTTTCTTCAGGTGAATAGATCCACCTGCAGAATGATCCAATGACATTTTCGAAAATTCAGAGAGACCATAATAGAATATATCCAATATGGTCCATTCTGAAAACATGTCAGATGGACATCTCTTGGTCAGCTGCTTGTATCTTTCCCAAGCTTCATAGAGGGATTCACCATCTTTTTGTTTGAAGGTTTGAACATCCACTCTCATCTTGCTCAGCTTTTGAGGAGGAAAGAATTTATCTAAGAAGGCAGTGACCAGCTTATCCCATGAGTCCAGGCTATCCTTGGGTTGTGAATCCAACCATATTCTAGCTCTGTCTCTTACAGCAAAAGGGAAAAGCATGAGTCTGTAGACTTCAGGATCAACTCCATTCGTCTTTACAGTCTCACAGATCTGCAAGAACTCAGTTAAAAACTGATAAGGATCTTCAGATGGAAGCCCATAAAACTTGCAGTTTTGTTGCATTAAAGCAACTAGTTGAGGCTTAAGCTCAAAGTTATTGGCTCCAATGGCAGGAATGGAGATGCTTCTTCCATCAAATTTGGACGTTGGTTTAGTGAAGTCACCAAGCATTCTCCTTGCATTATTATTATTATTTTCAGCTGCCATCTCTTTCTCTTGTTCGAAAATTTCTAGAAGGTCTCTTCTGGATTGTTGTAATTTAGCTTCTCTTAATTTTCTCTTCAGAGTCCTTTCAGGTTCTGGATCAACTTCAACAAGAGTGCCTTTATCCTTGTTCCTGCTCATATGAAAGAGAAGAAAATAAGAAAAGAAAGAGGAATCTTCTATGTCACAGTATAGAGATTCCTTTATGTTAGTAGAAAAAGAAAGGGGTAGAAGAATGAAGAAAAGGGTTCGGATTTTGGATGAAGAGAGGTGAAGAGAAGTGTTAGTAATTAAATAATTAAATAGAAGAAGAAGAGAAGAGAGAATTCGAAAATAATTTTTGAAAAAGTGGTTAGTGATTTTCGAAAATTATAATTAAAATTTAAACATGAAACAATTAATTAATTAAAAAGAATTTTTGAAAAAGAGAGAGATATTTTCGAAAATAGAAGAGGGAAAAGTAGTTAGGTGGTTTTGAAAAAGATAAGAAACAAAAAAGTTAGTTAGTTGATTGAAAAAGATTTGCAATCAAATTTTGAAAAAGATATGAAGATAAGAGGTTAGATAAGATATTTTGAAGTCAAATTTTGAAAAAGATAAAATTTTTGAAAAAGATTAAATAAAAGATAAAAAGATTTAGTTCAAAAATTTTGAAATTAATTACTTCACTAACAAGAAACTACAAGATAAGGTTCTAGAACTTAAAGATTGAACCTTTCTTAACAAGAAAGTAACAAACTTCAAATTTTTGAACCAATCACATTAATTGTTAGCTAATTTTTGAAAATTACATATAAAGATAAGAAAAAGATTTTGAAAATAATTTGAAAAAGATTTTTGAAATTTTCGAAAAAATAGAAAAAAAATGAAAAAGATATGATTTTTGAAAAAGATTTTGAAAAGATAAGATTTTTAAAATTGAAATTTTGACTTGACTTGTAAGAAATAACTAATTTTAAAAATTTTTGACCAAGTCAACCTAAAATTTCGAAATTTTGGAGGGAAATAATGAAAAGATATTTTTTTTTATTTTTGAATTTTTAATTATGAAAGAGGAAAACAACAAAAATGACCCAAAACATGAAAGTTTTGGATCAAAACACAAGATGCATGCAAGAACACTATGAATGTCAAGATGAACACCAAGAACACTTTGAAGATCATGATGAACATCAAGAACATAATTTTGAAAAATTTTTTATGCAAAGAAAATATGCAAGACACCAAACTTAGAAATCTTTAATGCATGGAAAATATGAATGCAAAGATGCACATGAAAAACAACAAACAACACAAAACAAGAAATCATCAAGATCAAACAAGAAGACTTGTCAAGAACAACTTGAAGATCATGAAGAACACTATGAATGCATGAGATTTTCGAAAAAATGCAAGAAAAATTTTTAAAAGCATGCAATTGACACCAAACTTAAAAATTAACACAAGACTCAAACAAGAACACAAAATATTTTTGATTTTTATGATTTTCTAATTTTTTTGTATTTTTATTTTAATTTTTTCGAAAATAACGTTAAGAAAAACGAAAAATAAAAGAAAAATTTTGAAAAAGATTTTTGAAAAGAAAATTACCTAATCTGAGCAACAAGATGAACCGTCAGTTGTCCATACTCGAACAATCCCCGGCAACGGCGCCAAAAACTTGGTGGACGAAATTGTGATCACTATTCTTTTCAAGTTGTTTGTCTTTGTATGAAATCACTATTATGGCACTGGTTGAATTCACAACTTCGTTCAACTAACCAGCAAGTGTACTGGGTCGTCCAAGTAATAACCTTACGTGAGTAAGGGTCGAATCCACAGAGATTGTTGGTATGAAGCAAGCTATGGTCACCTTGTAGATCTCAGTTAGGCAGATTAAAAAGTTATGGGTTTCGAAAATAAATAATAAAAAGAAATAATAAAAAGGATAGAATACTTATGTAGATTCATTGGTAGGAATTTCAGATAAGCATATAGAGATGCTGTATGGCTCAAGGACGCCTGCTTTCCCACTGCTTCTACTCAATCCTTCTTACTCCTTTCCATGGCAAGCCGTGTATAGGGGTTCACCATCAGCGGTGGCTACTTTCAATCCTCTCGGGAAAATATCCTATGCGGCTGTCACTCGCACAGCTAATCATCTGGAGGCATCACCCATGGTTGATGACTACATCCCATCCTCGCAGTGAAAACTAATGCTCACGCACTCTGTCACAGTACGGCTAATCACTGGTTGGTTCCCGCGCCTACTGGAATAGAATCCCTTGATTCTTTTGCGTCTGTCACTAACGCCCAGCACTTGCAAGTTTGAAGCACGTCACAGTCATTCATTACCGGAATCCTACTCGGAATACCACAGACAAGGTGAGACTTTCCGGATTCCCAGGATCCTACTCGGAACACCACAGACAAGGTTGGACTTTCCGGATCCTCATAAATGCCGCCATCTATCTAGCTTATACCACGAAGATTCTGTTGGGGAATCTAAGAGATACACATTCAAGCTCTGTTGCATGTAGAACGGAAGTGGTTGTCAATCACGCGCGTTCATGAGTGAGAATGATAATGAGGGTTATCTAACTCATCACATTCATTATGTTCTTGGGTGCGAATGAATATCTTGGAATAACAATAAGAGAGATTTGAATAAAAGAAAATAGAACTTCATTAATACTTGAGGTACAGCAGAGCTCCACACCCTTAATCTATGGTGTGCAGAAACTCCACCGTTGAAAATACATAAGTGAAAGAGGTTCAGGCATGGCCGAATGGCCAGCCCCCTAAAACGTGATCAATAGTCTCTTAGGATGAAGAATAAAACAAAACTGAGACCAAAGATGTCTAATACAATAGTAATTCATCCTATTTATAATAAACTAGCTCCTAGGGTTTACATGAGTAAGTAATTGATGCATAAATCCACTTCCGGGGCCCACTTGGTGTGTGCTTGGGCTGAGCTTGATCTATCCACGAGCTGAGGCTTCTCTTGGAGTTGAACTTTGAGTTATGACGTGTTTTGGGCGTTCAACTCCGGATCATGACGTTTTTCTGGCGTTTAACTCCAGACAGCAGCATGTACTTGGCGTTCAACGCCAAGTTACGTCGTCATTCTTCGGATAAAGTATGAACTATTATATATTGCTGGAAAGCCCTGGATGTCTACTTTCCAACGCCGTTGAGAGCGCGCCAATTGGAGTTCTGTAGCTCCAGAAAATCCACTTCGAGTGCAGGGAGGTCAGATTCCAACAGCATCAGCAGTCCTTTTGTCAGCCTTTTTCAGAGTTTTGCTCAAATCCCTCAATTTCAGTCAGAATTTACCTGAAATCACAGAAAAACACACAAACTCATAGTAAAGTCCAGAAATGTGAATTTAACATAAAAACTAATGAAAACATCCCTAAAAGTAGCTTAAACCTACTAAAAACTACCTAAAAACAATGCCAAAAAGCGTATAAATTATCCGCTCATCATGTAGAAACTCCACCGTTGAAAATACATAAGAATAAGGTCTAGGCATGGCCGTGAGGCCAGCCCCCAAAACGTGATCTAAGATCTAAAGTGATCAAAAGATTCCAAAGATCAAAAGATAAAAATACAATAGCAAAAGGTCCTACTTATAGAGAACTAGTAGCCTAGGGTTTACAAAGATGAGTAAATGACATAAAAATCAACTTCCGGGCCTACTTGGTGTGTGCTTGGGCTGAGCATTGAAGCATTTTCGTGTAGAGACTTCTCTTGGAGTTAAACGCCAGCTTTTGTGCCAGTTTGGGCGTTTAACTCCCATTCTTGTGCCAGTTCCGGCGTTTAAAGCCGGGCAGTTTTGAGCTGATTTGGAACGCCGGTTTGGGCCATCAAATCTCGGGCAAAATATGGACTATTATATATTTCTTGAAAGCCCAGGATGTCTACTTTCCAACGCCGTTGAGAGCGTGCCAATTGGGCTTCTGTAGCTCCAGAAAATCCACTTCAAGTGCAGGGAGGTCAGAATCCAACAGCATCTGCAGTCCTTTTCAGTCTCTGAATCAGATTTTTGCTCAAGTCCCTCAATTTCAGTCAGAAAATACCTGAAATCATAGAAAAATACACAAACTCATAGTAAAGTCCAGAAAAGTGAATTTTAACTAAAAACTAATAAAAATATAATAAAAACTAACTAAAACATACTAAAAACATACTAAAAACAATGCCAAAAAACGTATAAATTATCCGCACATCAGTTGCCGTCTACTCCTTCACTTGAGTGGATAAAACTTATCTCTGTTCATCTTCCTATCCCACTTGAGTATGGTATTCTTGAAATGGACGGCCAACTCAGGAAGCTTTGTGGCATAAAGCATAAGAGGAGACTGTTTAGTGGTTGGAGTTACAAATCAAGGCTCATCGAGGTTGATATTTCAAGAGCTAGATGTAAGGGCTCAACTGGTGATAATTTGGTTAGATCTAAAAGAAGAGTTTGGTACTTCGTAGAGAATTCAGACTGCTTGTCACCCGATTGGGACAATGATGATCCACTTCAAGATGGGTGTAGATACAAGATTTGGGATCCGGACATACATGAGGATCGACTTTGGGAGCTCAAAGCTTGCGAAGAACTCCCTCAAGGCTTGGCAAATTTACTTGAGAATGATAGAGTTTATTGGAAGTCCAAGCATTGGTGGAAGTTTCAAGACGAGTTCAAGCACAAGCCACCATGACAAGGAGCTCACTATATGTCCAACTTAAGGACTTTAACTAAAAGTGCTAGGTGGGAGACAACCCACCATGGTATAATCGTTCCTTTTATTCCTAGTTTATTTTATTTTAATTTTATTAGTGTCATTCATAATGTTTGCATTAGCATTTGCATTCTGCATAAAAAAACTGAACAAAAAGTTGCGTGGGAACTGTGCAGGAAGTGTGCCAATCGCACAAGCATCACCACGCGTACGCGTCCCTCACTCATACGCGTCATTTGAGATTTTGGCCCTTCACGCGTACGCGTCAATGAAGCGCACGCGTGACCCTGCGAAATTGACGTAAATGGGTGTATGGCAGCAAGTTGTAATGGAGTGAGGCTGGAATGGTGCTAGAAGCACAAAGCCTCATTGCGCGAACGCGTACCTCATGCGTCCGCGTCAATTTGGAAGTAAGGCCATTCACGCGTGTGCGTCACCCTAAATTTTGGCAAATAGGCGTTTGAGACAGAAATTTGCGCGAGCGCGCGGCTGCTCTCGCGCCACTAGCGCAAATCAAGTCACGCGTCCGCGTGACTGACGCGTCCATGTCACTTGAAGATTTTGGAAATCACACGAACGCGTGACCCACGCGTCCGCATCACATGCGACGACAGTTTCATATCTTATCTTTTCCCCAATCCTATTTCTCTCTTCTCCCTTTTTAATTCTCTCTTATTCCTTCTTTCTTCCTTATCCTTTCTTACTTTCTACTTCTTTATCTCTTTAACTTCTCATCCTTCTTCACTCTCATTCTATTTTACTTAATTTATTTGCATACTTTCATTCATTGCATTTTAATTTTGTGCATATTCTTATTTTCTTCTCTAAGTTGTTATTTTACCATTGGAGTTAAATGTTCTTATTCCACTGTTGTATCTTTTCTGGTACTATTTTGGTGCTTAATGACTTGTATTATACTGTTGGATGATATTAATTATCTGTTGATGCCAATCTTTTATGATACCTGTATTCCTTTTGCATTGACATGAATTTATATTATCTTTCACTATCTATTGTCTCTTCCCCTTTGTTGCAAATTTTGCACCATTGGTATGCCATGTGCTTCTATTGCTTTCTCATGTACATGTTGTAGCTGCCATGTAAATGAGACCCTCATTATTTGGCATTAACCCAACCATACTTTATTTATTTTCTTATCTTTATTTCTGGGTTACTTTTCTTCTTTTTTCTCTTCTTTCAGGCTAGCCACCGAAGAAGGAAAAAGGGAGAAACTTCTATATGGGGCAACAGACAAGTCCATCTGCATAATCTTTGGAGAAAAGCGCCAGTTGGAACCGCCCGTCCACCTGCACATCTTAGCATGCACCGAGGACGGTGCAATCTTTAAGTGTGGGGAGGTCGATACCGATCTCCATGGGTTAGTTATTCTCTTCTCAACACCAATGTCTTATTTTCTTTATTAGTTCATTGTTGCATTGCATAATAGATTGCATGTGTAGTTGATTATTTGCATTTAAGTACTACTTGGTTAAAAAATAATAAGTTTCTTTCTAGTACTCTATTTTTGAAAAATTTCACTAATTTAAATTAAAAAATTAAAATTATTTCACTAATTTAATTAAAAATTAAAATTTTTTATGTGTTAAATTTGTTTGAAGTTGTATTTGGAGCATGGTTTTTGAGCCAAAGAACACACAACATGTGAGACTTTGAACTTAATTATATGGTTACATTATTTAACCATGAATTTTATTCTTGTGTGTTTCCTTCACTATAATTGCAATCTAGATTTTGTTCCATTCTATATGTCCATTATTTAGTGTATTTACATGCTTGCATATGATTGAGGCCATCATTTGATTATTAGCTCACTTATCCCCATGGTGCACGAAATTGCAATCACACTTTTGTAATCCCGCACAACTAACCAGCAAGTGCACTGGGTCGTCCAAGTAATACCTTACGTGAGTAAGGGTCGATCCCACGGAGATTGTCGGCTTGAAGCAAGCTATGGTTATCTTGTAAATCTTAGTCAGGATATCAGAAATTATCAGGATTGATTGTGAAAAGCAAAAGAACATGAAATAAGTACTTGTTTTGCAGTAATGGGGAACAGGTTGAGGTTTTGGAGATGCTCCATATTCTGAATCTCTGCTTTCCTACTGTCTTCTTCTTCAAACACGCAAGGCTCCTTCCATGGCAAGCTGTATGTAGGGTTTCACCGTTGTCAATGGCTACCTCCCATCCTCTCATTGGAAATGTTCAACGCACCCTGTCACGGCACGGCTATCCATCTGTCGGTTCTCAATCAGGCCGGAATAGAATCCAGTGATTCTTTTGCGTCTGTCACTAACGCCCCGCCTTCAGGAGTTTGAAGCTTGTCACAGTCATTCAATCATTGAATCCTACTCAGAATACCACAGACAAGGTTTAGACCTTCCGGATTCTCTTGAATGCCGCCATCAGTTCTAGCTTATACCACGAAGATTCCGGTTAAAGAATCCAAGAGATATCTACTTAATCTAAGGTAGAACGGAGGTGGTTGTTAGGCACACGTTCATAGTTGAGAATGATGATGAGTGTCACAGATCATCACATTCATCCAGTTTAAGAACAAGTAATATGTTAGAATGGAAGCAAGCATGATTGAATGAGAAACAGTAGTAATTGCATTAATCCATCAAGACACAGCAAAGCTCCTCACCCCCAACCATGGGGTTTAGAGACTCATGCCGTGGAATGTACACAAAGAAACGTGTAAAGTGTCATGAGGTACAGTTACAATCTCAAAAGATCCTATTAATAGTGAACTAGTAACCTAAGGTTTACAGAAATGAGTAAATGACAGAAAAATCCACTTCCGGGCCCACTTGGTGTGTGCTTGGGCTGAGCATTGAAGCTTCCATGTGTAGAGATCTTTTCTGGAGTTAAACGCCAGCTTTCATGCCAGTTTGGGCGTTTAACTCCAAGTTTTATGCCAGTTCCAGCGTTAAACGCTGGAAGTTCTGAGGCTGATTTGTAACGCCGGTTTGGGTCATCAAATCTCGGGCAAAGTATGAACTATTATACATTGCTGGAAAGCCCAGGATGTCTACTTTCCAATGCCGTTAAGAGCGCGCCAATGGGGCTTCTGTAGCTCCAGAAAATCTACTTCGAGTGCAGGGAGGTCAGAATCCAACAGCATCTGCAGTCCTTTTCAGCCTCTAAATCAGATTTTTGCTCAGATCCCTCAATTTCAGCCAGAAAATACCTGAAATCACAGAAAAACACACAAACTCATAGTAAAGTCCAGAAAAGTGAATTTTAACTAAAAACTAATAAAAATATACTAAAAACTAACTAAATCATACTAAAAGTATACTAAAAACAATGCCAAAAAGCGTACAAATTATCCGCTCATCACAACACCAAACTTAAATTGTTGCTTGTCCTCAAGCAACTGAAAATCAAATAAGATAAAAAGAAGAGAATATACTATAAACTCCAAATTATCAATGAAACTTAGCTCCAAATTAGATGAGCGGGACTAGCAGCTTTTTGCCTCCAAACAGTTTTGGCATCTCACTTTATCCTTTGAAATTCAGAATGATTGGCTTCTTTAGGAACTTAGAATCCAGATAGTGTTATTGATTCTCCTAGTTAAGTATGATGATTCTTGAACACAGCTACTTATTGAGTCTTGGCCGTGGCCCAAAGCATTCTGTCTTCCAGTATTACCACCGGATACATACATGCCACAGACACATAATTGGGTGAACCTTTTCAGATTGTGACTCAGCTTTGCTAGAGTCCCCAATTAGAGGTGTCCAGGGTTCTTAAGCACACTCTTTTTACCTTGGATCACGACTTTAACCGCTCAGTCTCAAGTTTTCACTTGACACCTTCACGCCACAAGCACATGGTTAGGGACAGCTTGGTTTAGCCGCTTAGGCCAGGATGTTATTCCTGTAGGCCCTCCTATCCACTGATGCTCAAAGCCTTGGATCCTTTTTATTACCCTTGCCTTTTGGTTTAAAGGGCTATTGGCTTCTTCTGCTTGCTCTTTCTTTTTCTCTTTTCTATTTCTCTCTTTTTCTTTTTTTTTTTCGTTTTTTTTTATTCACTGCTTTTTCTTGCTTCAAGAATCAATTTGATGATTTTTTAGATCCTCAATAACAGTTCTCCTTTCCATCATTCTTTCAAGAGCCAACAATTTTAACATTCTTAAAACAACAAATTCAAAAGACATATGCACTGTTCAAGCATTCATTCAGAAAACAAAAAGTATTGTCACCACATCAAACTAATTCAACTAGTTTCAGAGATGAATTCGAAATCCTGTACTTCTTGTTCTTTTGTGATTAAAGCATTTTTCATTTAAGAGAGGTGATGGATTCATAGGACATTCATAGCTTTAAGGCATAGACACTAAGATACTAATGATCATGTACTAAGACACAAACATAGATAAACATAAGCATAAAAATTCGAAAAATAGAAAATAAAGAACAAGGAGATTAAAGAACGGGTCCACCTTAGTGATGGCGGCTTGTTCTTCCTCTTGAAGATCTTATGGAGTGCTTGAGCTCCTCAATGTCTCTTCCTTGCCTTTGTCTCTCTCATGATTCTATGATCTTCTTTAATTTTATGGAGGAGGATGAAATGTTCTTGGTGCTCCACCCTTAGTTGTCCCATGTTGGAACTCAATTCTCCTAGGGAGGTGTTGATTTGCTCCCAATAGTTTTGTGGAGGAAAGTGCATCCCTTGAGATGAATCTCTCCATCTCCCATGGCTCTGAGGTGGAAGCTTTTGACTTCCCTTTCCTCTTTCTAGAGGTTTCTCCGGCCTTAGGTGCCAAAAATGGTTATGGAGAAACAAAAAGCAACGCTTTTACCACACCAAACTTAGAAGGTTTGCTCGTCCTCGAGCAAAAGAAGAAAGAAGAGAGAGAGTGGTGGGGTAAGTGGGGATCCTGTGGGGTCCACAGATCCTGAGGTGTCAAGGATAATTCATCCCTGCACCAAGTGGCGAGCAAAAATGCTCCTACTACTAATCCTGGCGTTAAACGCCGGGCTGGTGCCCATTTCTGGCGTTTAACGCCAGCTTGGTGCCCATTCCTGGCGTTTAACGCCAGTCTGGTGCCCCTTTCTGGCGTTAAACGCCCATTTGCTGCCCTTACTGGCGTTTAAACGCCAGCAAGGTTTTCCTCCAGGGTGTGCTATTTTTCTTTCTATTTTTCATTCTGTTTCTGCTTTTTCAATTGAATTTGTGACTTCCCATGATCATCAACCTATAGAAAATATAAAATATCAAAGGAAAATAATAAATATAACATTGGGTTGCCTCCCAACAAGCGCTTCTTTAATGTCAGTAGCTTGACAGTGGGCTCTCATGGAGCCTCACAGATGTTCAGAGCAATGTTGGAACCTCCCAACACCAAACTTAGAGTTTGAATGTGGGGGTTCAACACCAAACTTAGAAGTTGGTGGTGGCCTCCCAACACCAAACTTAGAGTTTGACTGTGGGGGCTCTGTTTGACTCTGTTTTGAGAGAAGCTCTTTATGCTTCCTCTCTATGGTTACAGAAGGAGAACTTTGAGTCTTATAGTTTGCACTGTCTGCAAGCCACGGAGCTTCCTGAATAGCAAACAATTGCTCATCCGGAAAGGTTTCAGAGATCTCAGTAGGAGGGAGGGCTGCTCCTGCTACTGGTTCTATCCGGGACAGGTGATCAGCCACTTGATTCTCTGTTCCTTTTCTGTCTCTTATTTCTATATCAAACTCTTGCAGAAGCAACACCCATCTTATGAGCCTGGGTTTTGAATCCTGCTTTGTGAGTAGATATTTAAGAGCAGCATGGTCAGTGTACACAATCACTTTTGATCCTACTAAATAAGATCTGAACTTGTCAATGGCATAAACCACTACAAGTAACTCCTTTTCTGTGGTTGTGTAGTTCTTCTGTGCATCATTTAGAATACGGCTGCCATAATAAATGACGTGCAGAAGCTTACCATGCCTTTGTCCCAGCACTGCACCAATGGCATGGTCACTGGCATCACACATTAGTTCAAATGGTAATGTCCAGTCTGGTACAGAGATGACTGGTGCTGTGACCAGCTTAGCTTTCAGAGTTTCAAACGCCTGCAGACACTCATTATCAATAATAAATGGAGTGTCAGCAGCTAGCAGATTACTCAGAGGTTTGGTAATTTTTGAAAAATCCTTTATAAACCTTCTGTAGAATCCTGCATGCCCCAGAAAGCTTCTGATTGCCTTAACATTGGTAGGTGGTGATAATTTTTCAATTACTTCAACTTTAGCTTGATCCACCTCTATTCCTTTGTTTGAAATTTTATGCCCAAGGACAATTCCTTCAGTCACCATAAAGTGACATTTTTCCCAGTTTAAAACTAGGTTGGTCTCTTGGCATCTTTTCAGAACAAGTGCTAGATGGTTAAGGCAGGAGCTGAATGAGTCTCCAAATACTGAAAAGTCATCCATGAAGACTTCCAGAAATTTTTCTACCATATCTGAGAAGATAGAGAGCATGCACCTTTGAAAGGTTGCAGGTGCATTGCACAGACCAAAAGGCATCCTTCTGTAGGCAAATACTCCAGAAGGACATGTAAATGCTGTTTTCTCTTGGTCCTGAGGATCTACTGCAATTTGGTTGTAACCTGAGTAGCCGTCCAAAAAGCAGTAGTATTCATGACCTGCTAGTCTCTCTAGCATCTAGTCTATGAATGGTAAAGGAAAATGATCCTTTCTGGTGACTGTATTGAGCCTTCTGTAGTCAATACACATGCGCCACCCTGTAACTGTTCTTGTAGGAACAAGTTCATTCTTTTCATTATGAACCACTGTCATGCCTCCCTTCTTAGGGACAACGTGGACAGGGCTCACCCAGGGGCTATCAGAAATAGGATAAATAATCCCAGCCTCTAGTAACTTAGTGACCTCTTTCTGCACCACCTCCTTCATGGCTGGATTTAGCCGCCTTTGTGGTTGAACCACTGGCTTAGCATCATCCTCCAATAGGATCTTGTGCATGCATCTTGCTGAGCTAATGCCCTTAAGATCACTTATGGACCACCCAAGAGCTGTCTTGTGTGTCCTTAGCACTTGAATTAGTGCTTCCTCTTCTTGTGGATTTAGAGCAGAGCTTATGATCACTGGAAAAGTGTCACCTTCTCCCAGAAATGCATATTTCAGGGATGGTGGTAGTGGTTTGAGCTCTGGTTTAGGAGGCTTATCTTCTTCCTGAGGAATTTTCAGAATTTCTTTTATTTCCTTTAGTTCCTCCAGATCAGGCTGAACATCTTTAAAGATGTCATCTAGCTCTGATTCAAGACTTTCAGTCATATTGACCTCCTCCACCAAAGAGTCAATAATATCAGTGCTCATGCAGTCATTTGATGTGTCTGGATGCTGCATAGCTTTGACAACATTCAACTTGAACTCATCCTCATTGACTCTCAGGGTTATTTCCCCTTTTTGTACATCAATGAGAGTTCGTCCAGTTGCTAGGAAAGGTCTTCCTAGAATGAGAGTTGCACTCTTGTGCTCCTCCATTTCCAGCACTACAAAGTCAGTTGGAAAGGCAAATGGCCCAACCTTGACAATCATGTCCTCAATTATGCCTGATGGATATTTAATGGAGCCATCAGCAATTTGGAGGCATATCCGGGTTGGTTTGACTTCTTCGGTCAACCCAAGCTTTCTGATAGTGGATGCAAGTATTAGATTGATGCTTGCTCCAAGGTCACACAGGGCTGTCTTGGTGCAAGCACCTTCTAATGTGCATGGTATCATAAAACTTCCTGGATCTTGAAGCTTTTCTGGTAAGCTTTTCTGAATGACTGCACTGCATTCTTCAGTGAGAAATACTTTTTCAGTTTCTCTCCAATCCTTCTTATGACTTAAGATCTCTTTCATGAACTTAGCATAAGAAGGTATTTGCTCAAGTGCCTCTGCAAACGGAATCTTTATTTCAAGAGTCCTTAGATAGTCTGCAAAGCGGGCAAATTGCTTATCCTGTTCCGCTTTGCGGAGTTTCTGAGGATAAGGCATCTTGGCTTGATATTCTTCAACCTTAGATGCTGCAGGTTTATTCCTTACAGAAGTGGTTGACAAAGCCTTTTTAGAGGGATTACTATCAGCACTCTCAGGTGTCTGATCCTCCCTTGGCGTCTGAACGCCAGGATTGGGTGGAAAATGGGCGTTTAACGCCAACTTTTCCCCCTTTTCTGGCGTTTGAACGCCAGAATTGGGCAGGGAATGGGCGTTTAACGCCAGCTTTCCCTCCTTTTCTGGCGTTTGAACGCCAATAGCATTCCTCTCTGGGCTCTTACTGTCCTCAGAGGGATTTTGAACAGTGGTTTGGTTATCCTCTGTCAATTGTTCCTTGTTTGGCTTTTTGCTACTTTGAGCAGTGTTATTCAATGTCTTCCCACTCCTCAGTTGAACTGCTTGACATTCTTCTGTTATCTGTTTAGATATCTGCTGTTTTGCTTGATTCAACTGCAGTTCCAGGTTTTTGTTAGCAACTTTAGTTTCATGGAGCATCTCTTTAAATTCTGCTAACTGTTCTGTCATCAGGAGCAATTGTTGATTAAGCTCAATCATCTGTTCTTGAGGATTAGGGTCAGTGGCTACTGCCATGACTTTCTCTTTTGGAGAGAACTCATTGCTAGAGTACAAATATTGGTTTCTGGCAACAGTGTCTATAAGTTCTTGAGCCTCTTCAATTGTCTTCCTCATGTGTATAGATCCACCAGCTGAGTGGTCTAAAGACATCTGAGCTTTTTCTGTAAGCCCATAGTAGAAGATGTCTAACTGTACCCACTCTGAAAACATTTCAGAGGGGCATTTTCTTAGCATACCTCTATACCTCTCCCAGGCATTATAAAGGGATTCATTATCCTCTTGTTTAAAGCCTTGGATGTCCAGCCTTAGCTGTGTCATCCTCTTTGGAGGGTAAAAATGATTCAGGAATTTGTCTGATAACTGTTTCCATGTCTTTATGCTTACTGTAGGTTGGTTATTCAACCACCTTTTAGCTTGATCTTTTACAGCAAATGGAAACAGTAATAGTCTGTAGACATCCTGATCCACCTCTTTATCATGTACTGTGTCAGTAATTTGTAAGAACTGTGCCAGAAACTCAGTAGGTTCATCCTGTGGAAGACCGGAATATTGGCAATTTTGCTGTACTATGATAATGAGTTGAGGATTTAGCTCAAAGCTCCTTGCTTTGATGGGAGGTGTACAGATGCTACTCCCATATGCAGATGTAATGGGGTGGTTAGCATATGACCCCAGAGTCCTTCTGGACTGATCAATCCCACTTAGGTCCATAATGGATAAAGGGAAATGATATGGATTGCAAATAGATAAATTTTGTTTTTTTTTTTTTTGAATTAATCGAAAAAAAAATAAAATAAAATAAAACAAAAGGAAAATAAAA
This sequence comes from Arachis stenosperma, assembly GCF_014773155.1. Classification (NCBI taxonomy): domain Eukaryota; kingdom Viridiplantae; phylum Streptophyta; class Magnoliopsida; order Fabales; family Fabaceae; genus Arachis; species Arachis stenosperma. The sequence goes on along the minus strand of NC_080382.1, from coordinate 9,022,380 downwards.
TAAAAATAAAAAAATTTCGAAAATTAAAAGAAAATAAGATCAAAGCAAATTGAAAACTGAATCAATTAGTTAATTAAAAAGATTTTGAGATTAGCAATTAGAAAGATATGATTGAAAAATTTTTATGAAAAAGATTTGATTTTTGAAATGAAGAGAGAGAAAAACAACAAAATGACACCAAACTTAAAATTTTTAGAAAATCAAACACAATTTTTCGAAAATTTTAAAGGAAAAACACAAAGAGGACACCAAACTTAGAATTTTTAAGGATCAAAAAGGACTAAAAACATGCAAATTCGAAAAATTAAAAGAGAACAAAGGCATGCAATTGACACCAAACTTAAAATATGAAACTAGACTCAAATAAAAGACTCTAAACCAACAAAAATAAAACATTCCTAATCTAAGCAACAAGATAAGCCGTCAGTTGTCCAAACTCGAACAATCCCCGGCAACGGCGCCAAAAACTTGGTGCACGAAATTGCAATCACACTTTTGCAATCCCGCACAACTAACCAGCAAGTGCACTGGGTCGTCCAAGTAATACCTTACGTGAGTAAGGGTCGATCCCACGGAGATTGTCGGCTTGAAGCAAGCTATGGTTATCTTGTAAATCTTAGTCAGGATATCAGAAATTATCAGGATTGATTGTGAAAAGCAAAAGAACATGAAATAAGTACTTGTTTTGCAGTAATGGGGAACAGGTTGAGGTTTTGGAGATGCTCCATCTTCTGAATCTCTGCTTTCCTACTGTCTTCTTCTTCAAACACGCAAGGCTCCTTCCATGGCAAGCTGTATGTAGGGTTTCACCATTGTCAATGGCTACCTCCCATCCTCTCATTGGAAATGTTCAACGCACCCTGTCACGGCACGGCTATCCATCTGTCGGTTCTCAATCAGGCCGGAATAGAATCCAGTGATTCTTTTGCGTCTGTCACTAACGCCCCGCCTTCAGGAGTTTGAAGCTCGTCACAGTCATTCAATCATTGAATCCTACTCAGAATACCACAGACAAGGTTTAGACCTTCCGGATTCTCTTGAATGCCGCCATCAGTTCTAGCTTATACCACGAAGATTCCGGTTAAAGAATCCAAGAGATATCTACTTAATCTAAGGTAGAATGGAGGTGGTTGTCAGGCACACGTTCATAGTTGAGAATGATGATGAGTGTCACGGATCATCACATTCATCCAGTTTAAGAACAAGTAATATCTTAGAATGGAAGCAAGCATGATTGAATGAGAAACAGTAGTAATTGCATTAATCCATCAAGACACAGCAGAGCTCCTCACCCCCAACCATGGGGTTTAGAGACTCATGCCATGGAATGTACACAAAGAAACGTGTAAAGTGTCATGAGGTACAGTTACAATCTCAAAAGATCCTATTAATAGTGAACTAGTAACCTAAGGTTTACAGAAATGAGTAAATGACAGAAAAATCCACTTCCGGGCCCACTTGGTGTGTGCTTGGGCTGAGCATTGAAGCTTCCATGTGTAGAGATCTTTTCTGGAGTTAAACGCCAGCTTTCATGCCAGTTTGGGCGTTTAACTCCAAGTTTTATGCCAGTTCCAGCGTTAAACGCTGGAAGTTCTGAGGCTGATTTGTAACGCCGGTTTGGGCCATCAAATCTCGGGCAAAGTATGGACTATTATACATTGCTGGAAAGCCCAGGATGTCTAATTTCCAATGCCGTTGAGAGCGCGCCAATTGGGCTTTTGTAGCTCTAGAAAATCCACTTCAAGTGCAGGGAGGTCAGAATCCAACAGCATCTGCAGTCCTTTTCAGCCTCTAAATCAGATTTTTGCTCAGATCCCTCAATTTCAGCCAGAAAATACCTGAAATCACAGAAAAACACACAAACTCATAGTAAAGTCCAGAAAAGTGAATTTTAACTAAAAACTAATAAAAATATACTAAAAACTAACTAAATCATACTAAAAGCATACTAAAAACAATGCCAAAAAGCGTACAAATTATCCGCTCATCACCCCACAAATCCTACCCTTTCATTTACCTTTGTTAGCCACTTTGAGTCTTTTATCCCCATTTATTTAATATTTTACCACATCACTAGCCTTAAGCAAAAAAACAAATTAATTATCCCAAATTGAATCTTTAGCTAGCTTAAGATAGAGATTGTGCATCAACTAAGTGTGGAGAAACTGTGGGAATATGGGTTAATAAGAAAATGTATCATGTTTCTAATTTATTTGAATATTGGAAATTTGGGAACCTACTCATGAAAAACCAAAATAATTAAATAATGGAAAATCCATGTGCATTGATAAGTTATGTTTATTTCTCTATTTAAAAAAAATCCAAAAATATTCAATAAATAAGTAAATAAATAAGGGGACAAAAATATCCTAAATGTTAAGCTTTAATAGAAAGATCAATGCACATGTGATAAAAGTAAAGAAATATCAAAAAATTTGGTACATGAGTATGTGATACAAAAGTGGGAATTATGGGTGGCTAGGTGTGATTTTTAGAATTACATAGAGTATGTGTGTGTGTTAGGTAAGACCTTAGGTTAGTCAAAGATTCATATTATAGCTCACTTGGCCATACATGTATCCTTACCTTTACCTCAGCTCCATTACAACCCTGAAAAGACCTCATGATGTTTGCATTGATATGCTAAATATTTGTTGATTGGTTATATGAAGAACAAGGTTGAGAAAGCATGACTAGAGAAGAGTAGAGTGATTGACCCTAGACACTTGAGAGTTAGAGTGATATACACTACCAATAAGGGTTCAGTGCTTGATTCTATGTTCCCTGCTTTCATGAGCTATCTTCTTACAAGTTTACTTATTTTTTATTGTACGATTTGAATTAGTGGAATTTGGTTTGTATTTGTCTTGGAGAACTTGTTTGCTTTTAACCAAGTAGATAGAAACGTCTTAGCATGTAGTTGCATTCACATTCATAGATTGCATTGCATGAGTATTGCTTTTCCCTACTCATTTATTTTATCTCCTTAAGCTAAGCATGAGGACATACTAATGTTTAAGTGTGGGGAGGTTGATAAACCACTATTTCATGGTTTATCTTGTGCTCAATTGAGTGGATTTTATCAACTCTTTACCCACTTATTCATACTATTTTCATGGTTTTGTTTTTTCCTTCTGAATTTTGTGCTATGATTGAAAACATGCTTCTTTGGGCTTTAAATTTGCTATGTTTAATCCTCTCTTATTACCAGTCGGTGCCTTGATATGTGTGTTAAGTGTTTCAGGCTTTATAGGGCAGGAATGGCTTAGAGGATGGAAAGGAAGCTTGCAAAAAGGGAAGGAGCACAAGAAATAAAGGAGACAAACCAGCGAACAGCAACGCGCATGCATGGCTGACGCGTGCGCGCGATTTGGACAAAATTACAGCGATGCGTGCGCGTGCTTGATGCGTACGCATGGATTGGAGTTCGCGCAAATGACGCGAACGCGTGCCTGACGCACACGCGTGGAGAGAAAAATCGTCAAACGACGCGTACGCGTGACAAGCGCGATCTGCAGAATTAACAGAAATCGCTGAGGGCAATTTTGGATCGCATTTTGACCCAGTTTTTGGTCCAAAAACACAGAATAAAGCCAGGGAACATGTAGAGACTCAATACAACAGAATACAACATTCATAATTCAGAATTTTAGGTTTTTAGATGTAGCTTTTAGAGAGAGAGGCTCTCTCCTCTCTCTTAGGATTTAGGATTAGGATTAGGATTCCGGATTTCTATTATAATTAGGCTACTTCTCTTCATTCCAGGTTCAATGTTCCTTTAATTTATTTTCTACTTTATTTATTCTATTACTTTAATTGTTATTTATCTTTTCAATTTGGCTTATGAACTTTCCATGTTAGAATTGATTTTCTTATTTAATATAAATTGAGGTATTTCAGATCTAAAGATTGCTTTCTTTAAAGTTATGTTATTAATGCTTTTAATTTAATTTATATTTTTCCCCTTTGCTTTGGTTAAGTAATTGGTGACACTTAAGTTGTCAAACTCAGCTGCTGATTGAAAATTGGAAATCGCTGATTGATTTGAATCCCTCTAAAGCTAGTCTTTCCATAGGAGTTGACTAGGACTTAAGGAATCAAGTTGATTAGTCCACTTGACTTTCCTTTATTTAGTAAGGGTTAACTAAGTGGGAGCAAAATCCAATTCTCATCTCACATGATAAGGATAACTAGGATGGAATTTCCAATTCTTATACCTTGCACTGGTGGTCATGATAATTAATTTACTTCCTTGCCATTTAAATTACTTGTTCCCTATTTCAAAAACCCAAAAATATACCTTTTTCCATAACCAATAATAAATCATACTTCCCTACAATTCCTTGAGAGACGACTCGAGGTTTAAATACTTCGGTTATAAATTTTATTGGGTTTGCTTAAGTGACAACCAAAACTTTTGCACGAAAGGATTTTTGTTAGTTTAGAAGCTATACTTACAACGTGATTATTTCTATGAAATTCTTTACTAGCAGAAATCTGTTCGTCACGTATCTTCCATCCCTTAGCGATTGCCACACTCAACATCACTCTGACAGTGGGAGTTCGAATTACAAGGCTGAACACTTGATCAAAGTTGATGCCCTCTTTTTGGTGGAACCTGGTGCGGGATTTATAACCCACAAACTAACCGGCAAGTGCACCGGGTCATACCAAGTAATACATCAGGTGAGTGAGGGTCGATCCCATGAGGATTGATGGACTAAGCAACAATGGTTAAATGATTTACTTAGTTAGGCAAGTAGAAAATGGTTTTGAGATGTTCAAAAGGGTTAAGAAGTGACTTCAAAATATCATAAGGCAGGCACGCAAGTAATTAAGTTGAAAATAAAATATGGGAGAAAACAGTTAAGGCTTCAGAGTTATCTATTTTTTTGATTAACTTTTCTTATTAACTAGTTTAATCATGCAAGATTTAATTCATGGCAAACTATTTGTGACTAGACCCTAATTTCTTAGACCTTTCTAATCTCCTCCAAAATTCATCAACTGCCAATTCCTTGGTCAATTAATTCCAATTAGAGGGTGATGATCAAATTCCAGTTTATATGCCACAAGAATCCTAATTATCCAAAAATAAGGGAATTATATGTCACGTATCCCGTTAAATACAAACAATTAGAAATTCAGGATAATATGTTTTTAAGCTGTTGTTCAATTAAAGAACTTTTCCAAGTTATACAAGAACTCAATTAGAACATGGGTCATACTTCCGTTCCACCCAAATTCATAAAATAAAGAACAAAAACAATTATTGAAATATAAACCCAAACATGAATTTAAAATAGAAAAATAATAATATCAATCCATACAATAGACAGAGCTCCTAACCTTAACAATGGAGGTTTAGTTGCTCATGACTCAGAGAAAAAACTAGGATTCAGGTAAACTGTGGAATACAGAATGTTAATTGGTATAGAATTCCCTAATAGAATCCCTATAAAGAAGAAAAGTTTTTCCTTTTTATATCTAATCCTAATTAATTTAAAATCTAATATCCAAAATTAAGATAATATATTTTCCTCTTTTTAAATTCAAATTTGAATCAGAATCAATTAAATAAACCACGCCTTGTAATGTGGGAACCACTTGACTTCACTGGATCTGCGCCTAACTTGGTAGAGAGATGCGCCTTACTTGAGTGCCAAAATGGGGCCCAGAAATCACCCCCAACATTTTCTGTTTTTCTGCACGTGGCGCATGTCACGCGTACGTGTCAGTCACGCGCACGCGTCGATGGTCTATTCTGCGTGTCACGCGTACGCGTCAGGTACGCGCATGCGTCGCTGCACAAATCTTCAAATCACGAGCACACGTCAGGTACGTGCACGCGTCACTCCTCGCTGATCATCTTCTTTAATTTTTGATCTCCTTCTATTTGTGCATGCTTCCTCTCCATCAAATCCAACCAAATGCTACCTAAAATAAACAAAATTGCACGAGACTCAAAGTAGCATCCATAGTGGCTAAAAAATAACTAATTCTTGATTAAACTTAACAATTTAAATACAAATTCACTAGGAAATATAAGAAAGATGCTCATGCATCAGAACCTTTTGGTCACCAAGCGTGCTTTATATTTTTGGAACGTACCATTTGGGTGCTTTTTTATTCTAAAGACCCACTTGTTGCCGATTACATGGGCTATGCCAGAAAGGGGTTTTGGCACTAGCTCCCAGGTTTGGTTCTTCATGAGTGCCTCATACTCCTCTAGCATGGCTTTCTTCTAGTGTTCACTGGTTAAGGCTTGCTCCTATGTTTAGGAGATGGTCTGAGAGAGCTCATCATCAATTCCTTGCAATACTACTGCATGTGCCTTGGGCTTGAAGATCTCTGACTTACTTCTTATCTGCATGGGATGCTAATCCGCAGAGGCTGCTGGAGGTGTAGGGAGGACAACATCAATTCGCACCTATGAGGGAGCACCTGCAGCTAGGGAAGCATCATGAAAAGAGGAATTAGTAGCAGTAGTAGTAGAATCATGATTAACATACATAAAATAAAGTAAAGCAGCTAATGAGTCAGCTATGTGATTAAAGACATTGGAAGTATCATTCAACTGATACAATACATGCTAGGTGGTGTGGGTGGAAGGACTGGGAGGGGCAGGGGAAGGGGGAGCAGGTAGGGTTGGCTGTGGCAACATAGATGCAATGGGGAATAGTGCAGTGCCTTGAACTAGTGGAGGGGTTGAGGTGGGGAAAGGAGGAGTTATTATGGCAAGAAGAGTATAGGTTGGGCTGGGGTTGATGGAGAGATTTGGGAGCAATGGTGGGGCTGAATGGGATGAGTGGATTTGAGCTGGGGGGTTGGATTGAGCGGCCGAGAGATTAAACAATTGGTTGTAAGGGAATTCATACTCATTGAATAGCACATTTTGTGAGATAATTTCTTTACCATTCGGAAGAAGGCATTGTAACCTCTGTGGTTAGGTGCATAGCTAATGGAAATGGCCTTTTGAGATCTATGGTCAAATTTGTGTGAGTTGTAAGGTCTTAGGAGTGGATAGTAGGTGCAACCAAAGGGCTTTAGGATGGTATATCCTAGCTTGGTATTGGTGAGGGCCTCGAGGGGTGATTTGTTGCTTAGAGTTTGGGTGGGTAATCTATTGATGAGGTAGGTAACCATAAGGGTTGAGTGATCCCAGAAGCTTAGAGATAGGTTGGCTTGGGCTAATAGTGAAAAAGAAGTTTCTGTTATATGCCTGTGCTTTCTTTCTACCAGGCCATTTTGTTGGTGTGTGTAGGGACATGTAAGTCTATGTTGGATGCCATTAGCTGTTAGGAACTGTGTGAATGCTGAAGACATTACTCTCCACCATTGTCAGTTTGTATGACTTTGATTGTCAAGCCAGTTTTAAGCTCAATTGTAGTCTTGTATTGCTATAACGCTTCAAACGCTTGGCTCTTGGTTTGGAGTAGGTATGTGTGAGTGTATCTTGTGCTTGCATCAATGAAACATATGTAAAACCTGAAATCGGATCTGTTGTACAAGGGTGCTGGCCTCCCAAATGTCAAACAATACAAGATCTAAAGGTGCATAGTTAGTAAAAGAATTAGGGCAGGACAATTGATGAATTTTACTTATGCAGCAAGCATGGCATAAAGAGGGATCATAACTGGTTTTATTTACTGTTTCATCAGCATTTTGAGCATTACATTGGTTCATAACTATGGTGACCACCATATCAGATGGGTGTCCTAGCTTTCTATGCCGTAATTGGCTTGCGTCACTGACTCTTTTGCATACGACATTAATAGTGGCATTCACAATTGGACTAGTTTTAGATTTTGACATTGAGGCAAAGAGCTATATATAAACTCTGTGGCTGAAAATTGATAGAAGTAATTACAGGCTCATAATGATTCAATTCTTTATTCAAAATTGCACTTTTAACATTTTTGTTAGCCGCTACTCTAACAATATTTTTATTCACAATTGCACTATTAGTATGTCTTTGTACATTTGAGGGACTATCTACTGAAGTGATCAAAGTTGTAGCAGCAATGACTGTAGTACAATTGGTAGTAGCACCATTGTCTAGGTGTGGAAGTGTTTTAATGGTTTGGGATGGAATTGTGGCAGCTAGGCTTGGTGTATTTGAAGAAATAATAGCTTAACTATTATTGCTCAACACTGAGTTAGTATTGGCAGAGGGTTGAACATGCTTCTTTCCAGGTTGAGTGTGGAAATACTTTTGATTTTCAATGGTGTTTGTAGAAACAGGTTGAATCTGTAGCCATATGCTTTATTCTTGGTCCAATATAGATCCCTTCAAACCTGTAAAGTCCATTTTTAAGAATTCCTCGAAAGAGGACCTGCTTGGTTATCTGGCATTTAACATTGCACAAGTAAGGCCAGAACTAAAAAAATACATAATTATCTAAGGTAAACTTGGCTACATTCACAAGTTTTTGGATATAGTAGGCACATGTAAGAGGTTTTGTAACTTGAAAGGTTTTTGTGAAAGTGATGCATGCATGAATGAGTTTTCAATGTGTTTAATTTTCATACCTTAACCATTACCTCCATACACTTATTCTGTGTCGTCATAATCAAATCCTGTGATGAGGTTCCTCTAATCATACGTGATATGGTGAGATGCACCTGAATCTGAATACCAGGCTGTGTCTGGAAATGCTAAGGGAATAGCAAGGAAGGCCTGTGGTTAAGGAGATTGCGTCATTACTTCTTGTAGCTTTTGATGAGAGTTTTAAGCACCAGTGCCATTTTAAAATGCTGCTGATGGAGGTTGCGGTGGATTGAGAGACTGCATCTGTGGGCTTACAAAGTCTTGGTTGAATCTGTGATAGCACTGCACTACTGTGTGTCTAATCTTCTCACAAAGCTGGCATTGAGGTCTGCTTCTGTGCCACCAAGACGATCTTCCTGAGCCTTTGAAGTATCCTCTACCCCTTGAACCTCTGAATCCTCCTCGATAATTGTTGTGGCTGTCAAATCCTCTTCCTTGTGTTCTCTCTTAAGCTTCTGTATTCTGAGCTAGGTTTGCCTGAATTGGTCCTAGATCTACTCTTCTAAACATGTCAATTAATTCTTCTTGAGTTAGTAGTTACGATTCAAACTCACTTTCTGTCATGCGGTCAATTCTTGATGTTGCCATGGTGATGAAGGCGTTGTATTCTTCACTGAATCCTCCCAATGTAACTTCAATGTACTCTTCTTTGCTCAGAGGAGCTCCAAGTTCATTGAGTGCGTCTGCAACTTGATTGATCTTAGACATGTATTTTGCAATTGTAGATACGTGCCTCTTGAATGCTTTTAGCTGTGTCTTAAGCTGCTTGATCCTTTATTTAACTCTAGTTTTAAAGTATTCGCTTAGTGTGTTCAGATCTGATGTGCATAATCATATTCTATCACTTGATTGACAAAGTTTGACTCCATTATTGCAATTAACTAGGCCACAAGGTACTGATCTTGTACTTTCCAATCTATGTATTCCTAAGCTTCGATACCTTTGTTTATGTTTGATTCTAAGCTAAACTTTGCAGGGATTTTCTTTGGATCAAGGTGATTCTGAAGCTTATTAACTTTGATGCACGCTAATGCTTGTTTCTTCCATGTCTTGTACTTGTTCTCATTGACCTTGATTGCTGTAAAGGCAGCAAATAGGTTCTGATTGAGGAAGCTCGTCAGAGCTTGTGGTACTGATGCAGTGGAATCCAAGGATCGTTGATTGAGCTCTGATACCATGTGAGGTATCAAACTCCAATGATTGACAAACAAAGAAACAGAGTAAATCAGAGAAAATTAGAGAGAAGAAGTGCAATGAGATCCATGAGAGAAGTACTATTATTGTGTATTCAACTGAAAAGCTAAATTGGTATAGTGTACAGCTATTTATATATAGAAAAGGATGGGAGATTCTAGAGAGAAAAGAGTCGAGGTTCTAGGTCCTTCTAATTGTAACTAACTTACTTATCTGTAACTGACTGAACTAATTGGATAATAAGTAACTAACTTTGGCTGAGTATATGTGCTCTGTCATGAGCTCTCTCAATACACTTAACACAAAATGTTATTATATATGACTTTGAAATCTATAATTTGCTAAGACATAAAACCTAAATCAACTAGAAACTAAGCCTAATTGATTAGAGATGTGTGTTAACGCTTTTTGAGTAGCTTTTATCTAAAAAAATTGATTTACTTCTTCAGGAAATCGATTTACTACATTGAAATAGAATTGAATTCTTCTTTTTCTATACAAGGAAATCGATTTACACTTATGAAAATCGGTTGTTTGAGAGCTTTTCAAAAGTTCATTTCTTTGAAGACAGAAAATCAATTTACTCATTGAGAAAATTAGTTAATACATTTGAAAATTCAAATATTTTACATAATGACTAGAAGTAAATCGATTTACAAGTGTTCAAAAGTTTAAACGACTAGTTTTGGCAAAATAATTTCACGTTTATTTCACTTAATTTTCAATATTCTAAGGTTGGGCATTGTTATAAAGAGAGATATTGAAGTCTCATTTGATACACAACATTAATTCTAAGCATTTTTGAGAATTCAGATCAATTTCTATATATTTCAAAGTGATTTTTGCATAAATTTAAGAGATACTCAAAGTTTGATTCATAGAGTTTCAATTGTATTCATTCACTTTTCTTGAGAGTTTTTATACATTTTGTTTCAATTCCATTGTGAAAGGAGAGTTTTGTAGTTCTTTTTGTTGAAAAATTTGGAGTGTAATTCTTCAAAAGAGAGACTTGTTATACACTAGATTTGGTAAGTATGCCAAAGATTTTTATTAAGCACTTAAGACAAAATACTTGAAGTTGATATTTCTTCAAGTTCTTAGAGAATGATTCTTTAAGTAAAATAGCTTAATATAGGAATAGTGATCATATACTATGAAGTATAAATCAAGTGTCCATTATTGTAATGATTTATTAAATACTCTTGAAGCTTAATGACAGTAAAAAATTTCGACACCTTAATGGAAGGACTGGAAGTAGTCGAAGAGGTTAGACCGAATTAAAATATATCGTCGTTTTTACTTTCTCTTAATTCTATCTCATTTATTTTTATCGTCATTAATTTACTAAATGGTGTGAAATATATAACTCCTTATAAATGTTTAGTAATTGGCTTAAATCTTTAGAAAAACATATGAAAAATTATAATGTACAGATTTTATAATATAGATATTCTCATTGGAGTAATCTGGTGATGACAGGTGTCCTTAAGCAATGCAAAAGGGGAGCAACTTTTGATGGTGTGCAGAACGGTGTCTAGAGAAGCTACCATAGAACCGACTTACTCATGCTGAAAAGGTGATGGTTCCATTTGGAAAGATGGAGATGCGCATGCTTTTGCAAGGATTAGGCCTGGATAGAATGAATTCCATATGAGGCCTTGGATGACTGTGGGGCATGGGGTATTATGGTTTAAAGGGATGGGTTAAAAGCGTAATGCAAGAATAAATAATTTAAGGATGTTTGAACCAAATGAACCAAAGAACAATTTTTGTCGTAATGCAAGAATATAATGAACCTTTTTGTCGTAAACATCCTCGCCACCAAGCTATACCTGAAATAATACACAGCAAATAGTTACTCGCTCGTATATGCCTGAAATAATACATAGCAAAACCAAAAAAAAATGAAGACTTGAAGCAAAAAACAAAAGAAAAGAACAAAAGAAAAACTTGTACTTCATGAAAGCTTTGTGAAGTTACTCATCTGCAACATTTCTTATCCAAATCCCTTCATAACAAAAACAAGATGCATACACTATCAATGCAATCAAAGGAAGACTTGTCTAAAAGAGTATATACTAACCTGCCTAAGGAGTACATGTCTTACAACAGAATCAATGTAGTTCTTGACTGGTTGCCCTGAGGAAATCATGTACCCGTCCTTGAACTTCATGGATTTAGCGCGCTGAGCCCTCAACTTACCACTAACGATGACCTGCGCAGAATCAAAATGTTATCACAACCTAAGCATAGCAACAAAGAAACCTGAAATCAGATGCTGTCAAGAACAAACCTCGCATCCCTTGGCGCCATTTTCCATAACAAACCTCAAAACACCATAGCAGGCCCTGCAAAAGTAGTTTTAGAAATAAATTTCATATTATTTAGTAGTACAGATAAACAGCAAAGGAATTATCCTATTCATTAGAAGAATGCGCATACAGCAACCTGACTAACACCAGCCCCTAACATCTAAAAAAAATGAAGATCCAAATAAATACAAAACATAATTCATTCAAAAAATAAAATAAAATTTACAATGTAACAAACCAATCAGAGCAATATAATGACATAACAAAAGAAGCAGTAGCGAAAGAGTTAATATTAAAAGATTTATCCCTCAGCATTACAACATGAATATAATAGAATTTCATGAATATAGATGATATGGAGAACATAATGATTTAGTCATCTTCCGACACAAACTTGGTGGAGTAGGCACCAAATTTGCTTTAAAGATGACAAAGCATGCTATTCTACAATCACCAAATCAAACCAGAGCAATTCAAGAAAGCAACCACAAATTTGCAAGTCATGTTAAATGGAGCATAAATCATTTTAACTTTTCAATATCAAGCAAATCTAGTAAAGTTTAAGCTGGAATTCATACTCCCCTTTTTCTTGTTACATTCTTTGGAGCATGAAACCTCAAAATTTGATTTCTCAATAAGACTGAAAGCTCAATTGTCAAAAAGTTCGTACAAATAAAGATCCTAGTTCAGTTCATGGAAACCTTTACAAAGTAGGAACAAATCCTAGTTCAGTTCATGGAAACCCTTTACTCAATGACTCGGAACAACATGAGAATTAGTTCCATAAGATTTGATAGCTTTGATCGCACTATCGCAGCTTCAATCGAAGCTTCCAAAGTCTTTCGCTCGCTTGCCTTACAGATCTACTCAGCAAGTGCCACCGAGTCTGCGCCCAAACTGCTATGAGTACTTCAAGCCGCTGGAGCAAAAGCAGAACCAGCGGCAGCATCCGCCGTGGAAGACGACGCAGAAGCGGAAGATCTAAAGCATTACTATCCCGAGAAGCGAGAGCTCCACGAATTGAGAAGCTCCACGATCACCTCGTCCTCATAACTCCACCGGCGACGCTTTGATGGAGGAGACATGGCGGCAACGGCGGCGAGGAGATGAATGGCAGTGGCTGGAATCGCTGTTTTAGGGTTCAAACTTCAGACTCTTTCGTTCTCTCTCTTTCTTAGAACTCTTTTTGATTTTTTTTTTGGTATGCTAAGTTAATATTTGTTTGGGTTGGGCTTTTAATAATTAATTAGGTTAAGAATATTATAATAGTGGGAGTTTTTATTATATTATTTAAAATTGTCACAAATAAAATATACTACGGAGGTTTTAATAACTTCCACTAAAAAACTTTCACAAACAAACAAAAATTTTGTAGTGTTGACTAAATAATATAGTTCAATATTTAAATATATAAATATACTGACGTTAACATTTTTATTATTTTCGTATGTTATTTTTGCCCCAAAATCTAAATTTTTCTAGGTTCCTCACTGATTGGCGCTATAATTACTGAATGATGAATAAGGCTAGTGTGGGGTGTAGGTTTTGTTGACTTCTGACTATTACTGTTAGTTAAAAGAAGGCAATAGAAAGGGTCACTTTGATTAGTGTAAATGTCGGTATGCTGGTTGAAAACCTGAGTACGTGAACGCAACGGTTGACCGATGAAGCGTGAACAATGAAGTCGAAACTGTGAACGGCAAACCAGATTCCCTAAACCGCAATCTTAAATGGAAAGCGTGTTGTGGAAACCAATCACACTGCACCATTGATCACGGACCGTATGTCGTCTCATGTACTTATGGATTCCTGGGTCGAAGTTATGAAAACCGGTAACATAGGTTCGACCGATAAATCAGTAAAAAGGATCACAGGTAGTCCAGTTAGTTGTCAGGACTCGTGAAGCTTGAGAGCTGGCAAGAACCGGTGAAATCAAACGAAGACCGGTGGAAATATGCTAAATGAAAGTGGTTAGTTGAGAAGCTCAAAATTGATGAGAGCAAATGTGGTTCGTAACCCAAATCCTCCATGTTATTGCATGTTTCTGTTGGGACCATAGTTATAAAAACCGAGCCAAAAATCGAACCAGTCAGGCTATTGATTTATTGGTTCATGCATTTAACCGATGACTTATTGGTTAAACCAGCAGAACCGGTCCGACATAAGTACAAAATATAAAATTTACGAAAAAAATAATAATTTAAGATATATATATATATATATATATATATATATATATATATATATATATATATATTTCACTAATATTTTAAACACAATCAAATTTCAACAAATTATAGCCAACAAGTATTAATTTAATTATTATTAAATTAATGTATAAAATTTTAGTATTTTTTCGTAATAAAAAATTTTAAATTTTATTTTTAAATTCAAGTAAATATTTTTATTTTAATAACTAAGTAATTAATTTATATTTATTATATTATTATATACTATATGTATTTATTGAAAAATAATATTAATAAATATCATATAAGCATAAAAATATAAGCATCTTGTAATTAATAAAAATGTTTGATATTTTTTATTTATACGTGTTTAATTACATGTATATTAATAATTATGAATAATAAAACAACTAATATCATCATGAGCAACATAATAATCTGTCGCAGCAGATGAAAATATTGTTAAAATTCAACAACTAACGCCAAAACCTCTCTCATCATTTTATCTAATGATTGCAGGAACTACAATCGATCATACAAAAATATAAACGAATAAAAGTCAACATTCTCATCCATAAACAACGTAAACGGAATGAATCTCTCGGATAACTACTTTATTTCTCTAGTAAAATATACACCGGTTTATGGACAAGAATCCTATTATCACCAATTTATCACGTAAGGAGTCGAAACTTCTTATCAAACTTACGTTCCAAATCAAATCAAACATAACATTAATGCAGGTGAATAAAATGCTAAACTTCTTAACCGCTTTATTTTACAAATAAAACCAAATTTAACATTAACGTGGGTTACTCAAATTCTAAACATTCTAAATAAATATATAACCTAATAAAAACTTTTTTTTTTGAACATAGAAAATTCAACACTGTAAAGTGGAGCAAACAAACCAAAATAAGTACTAAATGAAAAACATAACATCCCAGCCGATGTCAGCAGAGCCATCAACAACCAAAAGAATCACTATCGGTCCATTCATTGTAGCTCAGAATTGTCCTCTTTATTACCAAGTCAACACCTGCTTCCTCGTTGTTAAAGATCCTAGCATTACGTTCCACCCAAATGTTCCAAATCACTGCAAAGAACCCAGCCAGCCACCTCTTCTGCTCTCTTTTTCGCTTATGCCAGCCAGTCCAACTCTCAAATAGTGTCCTTATTGTGCCAGGTATAGCCCACACTTCACCAAAGGACCGCAACCAACTACACCACACTTGCCATGTTAGTTCACAGAGAAGAAATAGATGCCTGACCGATTCTACCTCCTTGTTACAAAGTACACATATGTTATCAGTTGGCAGAATAACGCCTAGCCTACTCAATCTCTCCTTGGTATTAACTCTACCGACAAGTACAAACCATCCAAAAAGCTCAATTCTTGAAGGTACCACTCCTCTCCAAACCGAACTTGTAAAACTGTAGCTCGTGATCTCAGTTGATAGACTCTCCGATTGTAGGACTTGCACCACAGAGTTGGTAGAGAATACCCCTTTACAATCAAACTTCCACACTAACTGATCCTCTTGGCCATCTGCCAACTTCACCAGCCTTAGCCTCTCATGGAGCTGGTTGACAAGCTCCAGCTCCCATTGGAATAACTCTCGTCTCCACTGGAAATTCCATATCCACTCGAGCCCATCCCAAAATCCACAATCCCCTATCATACAACCTTGCTGATGTGAAATAGAAAAGAGTCTTGGAAAAGTGAGTTTTAGGGGCTCACCTGGCAGCCAGTTATCTTCCCAAAACAAGGTGCTCCTTCCATTCCCTACCTCCCTTGCCAGGCCAGTAAGTAATTTGTCCTTTATCCTCTGCTCTGTAATATTCAAATGACAGATGTCTTTTCATGGTCCTCCTTTTTCCGGCAGCTGCTGATTAGATAACATTAAACACAAAACCCACAATCCCTCTGCCTTCCATGAACTTATCCATATCGCACTGCGTATTCAACAACTACATCACAGTACAATAAGCAGCACCTACAAAATCCAAATCAAAGTTCACCTAAAAGGTTTTCATATTAGACCCATGGGAAAAAAACACTTACCTATAGCTCCGTCGATGCTATTGCCCAATTTGCTCATTCTACAACAATCCCAAATTAAACAATGCATCATCGATCACCCCTAAAGTATCACTGCTGTAATGGATCTCATGGCAAAAACAATGAGACCTCGAAACACCCTTCCAGGAATCCCTGAGCTTATTTCTAGCGAGACTATGTTCTTCTCGGTATTTACGGTTCTCACCAACCTATCACCCTCTTCCTTTATTAACCATCCAATTCTTCTTGATTTTTCTCATTGAATTTCGTCCCCATTAAATTCCCCAAATAACTTATGATGACCCGACCCGAAATTCACCCCAACCCATGCCCGTTCAAACCACAGACAAGTCGCCTCTTGCAAAATACCTTATCTGTGGAGCCCAACAAAAGAAAACAACCCATTTGCTATCATCACCGAACAACCCATTTGGCCCAACGCGCATTTCGGCCCAATACAGACCTAACCAGAATAGACCTCATCTAATTTCCTAGTTGCGACTTGGCTCAAACTTGTTGCTAAACAAGGCTCCTAACACGCTTTTCTTATCGCTAAATAGAGAGAGGCTGACACATCGTACAGAAGAAACAGCAAATATGTTAAACATACATAAATCTTTGTATATCTGTATAAAACTCAAATTTGTACAGTAAAATGACTCAAAATACAAATATAAAATTATTTGTTTGTTTACTTTAATTTTATTTAAATTTCACAAAATTTTATCGTAATTTTTGAATATATAACTCACCCTTTTTGAGTATCAAGCATGTAGTAACTATCGATGTATACTTGTAAAGAGTGACTTACGCTAGCAATCAAAATATTGCCATATGTCATGACGGTGTCCAACCCAAAAGTGTGTTTAAGAAAAAATTGATAATAATTTTTTATATCATGGTTAAATTTTTTTCTTTTCAGCAATAATGTCTATAATTTTATGTAATGATAAATCATGCCCCTTGTAGTAATAAGCAATGCAAGGATGAGATGTGTTTTACACATAATTATTAATCAAATTATGTATAAATGATTTAGAATAGAGTGGCTTAAAAAACAAATATTAATAAACTCAAAATTAATTAATAGTAATGTTATAAGTACTTTTACTAATATATTAGCCTTAATTAATTAATATACAACTTAATATTTATGAAGACTACATTTATTTCTTGAAGAAAAATAATAAATTCATCATCAAGATAAATTTTAGATTGGGTAATGCTAGGAAACTAAAAGATATTAGCCAAAAATCAGCCAAATATCTTTGGGTGAATTCAAAATCTCTACGAGTTAATATATATGAATGTTTCTTCTGCTAAGTATCAGAATGTTTCTTTTTCATACTAAATGGATGTTCTTTTATATATTTTTTGAATTTTTTTGTATTGCAAATGTGAATGTCTCTATTTTTTTAAAAATTTCATATTATTTTATAATTTTATAGATATTTAATTATTTTTGCTAAAATATAACTGGATATTTCTTTTGTTAAGTATTAGAATATTTTTTTTCATATTAAATGAATGTTTTTTTTTTATAATTCTATAATTGTGTCCCGTCAGATCCATATTCATGCCAAGCGTGGACATGAAATCCATTACGCGCGGCGCGTAGTCAATGGTTTTATTTCTCCATTCTCCAGGACGGGCCTGTCACAAGGATCCCCCAGGCCAAGTTGACCATGCTCACCCCAACCCCATGTCTTTATTTCTCCATTATCTGATTTAAAGAATAAGGGTAAAAACAAGAACGAAATCAGTATGTTAATATAATGAAAGTATAGAAAAAAAATCAACCTCTTGATACTGTATTCTATGTCGAATTATCAATACTTATTGCATTGCTTCCATATTTTAACATGGTCTCCACGCTAAAACCAAACCTACTTTTAGATGAGGAGACGACACAATTTTAAGTGCAATCTTTTTCTTGCCTAAGAACAAGAGAAGAACATCTTACTTGTGATAAGAATGGAGTGTTCGGCACTGGCAGCAATATCAACAACCTTTGTATCATCAAGGCCAGGGACTTTCTCCATATTGGCTTGTTGAGGGCGTCACGGAGATTATGGAAGTCGCCGGCGCTTCCAGCAGTATTGGTGAGAGAGAGAGAGGTCTCTGTGTGTGATTGTTGGAGGTGGATAGGTTAATGTGAGAGAGAAAATGAAGGTTTTTATAGGATTTAATTAGGTTTACTTAATCAAATTTAAATTTTTAAATTTTGAATTTAAAAAATTTAAAATTAATAATTAATATAAATTAATATGATTTTGTTTAGTTTTTGGCCGGTAACCTTTTGGTTCCATATACTTTTCCTTCATTTAATATGAAAAAAAAAACATTCTAATACTTAATAAAAGAAATATCCAGTTATATTTTAGCAAAAATAATTAAATATCTATAAAATTAAAAAACAATATGAAATTTTTAAAGAAGTAGAAACATTCACATTTGCAATACAAAAAAATTCGAAAAATATATAAAAGAACATCCATTTAGTATGAAAAAGAAACATTCTGATACTTAGCAAAAGAAACATCCATATATATTAACTCGTAGAGATTTTAAATTCACCCAAAAGTATTTGGCTGATTTTTGGTTAATACCGTTTTGGTTCCCTAGCATTACTCCTATATATATACCATTCCAAGGTTAATTAGTTGCTTCATAATTATTTCTTCCGTTATATTAATTATAATAACTTTTATATTATTCTATATATATAGCAATATGGTAGTGTCTTCTCCAAACACAGACACTAGTATGAATTCGAAGGCTACAAGAATAAAGAGGAAAATCAAGGAAGAAACAACAATGGCAATTCCAAGAATTGACCTATCGATGGAAAATAGGTCAGAGTTGTCGGAACAAGTGGTGAAGGCATGTGAAGAATTCGGAATCTTCAAGGTTGTGAATCACAATGTTCCAAGAGAGGTGGTTTTGAGAATGGAAGAGGAATGTGCTGAGTTCTTTGCCAAAACCAGCTCCGAGAAGCAACAAGCTGGCCCACCAAACCTGTTTTGCTATGGATGCAATAACATTGGCAACAATGGCGATGTCGGTGACCTTGAGTATCTCCTTCTTCACACCAATCCTCTCTTCATCTTTCAATCTTCCAAATCCATCTCCAATCACCCAAACAAGTTCAGGTATCTATGTCCTCACCTCCTTTTAAAATTAGATCAAAGACAAATCTTATATGCATCTTATTTATAAGTAAGTCTAATTTTGATGTACAGAAAGTTATAGTCGTACTATCACATTCATTTTTTAGATGATTATTCACGCGATTAATATAAAAAATACTTATTTTTACTGATGTAATATTATATGATTAAATTTATGTATAAAATTACTTTATATTATATTTTTTATTTTTTTATTTTTAGTATTAGAAGTAATTGATAAAAAATTCATATGATAAAATATACATCTAGATGTGGTATATGATATATATATAAATATGTTTAGTCACATTACATTTTAAAAAAGTCTAGAGTCTAGCACATTTATTAAAATTTGATCAATATTTAATTAGTATAAAAAAAGTGAGTAATTCCATATGAAATTTCACACACACCACTAAAAACACTAATAATAATTAATTAATAGCTAAAAATCGTAAAATTTATTGGCCTCCTAACACTTTTCTTAAATTTTTTTTAAATAAGAGTAAAAACAAGTTATATAATATATGTAAGACTGAAATTTAGTATTTTTATCTTATTATTATTGTCTTGTCGTCCCTGGTGTAACATAATAGAGTTTGTTTTTTTATAGCCGTCAAGTTGGTTAGTTTGTTAGACATAATTATAGCACTATTAGTTAGTAATTTATTTTCCCTTTTGCTATATATATTGTAATTGGTACTCAGTACTCTGTGGTGGTTCTTTTAATCAATTATTCTCTCTTTTCACTTCTTTTCAATTCTTCTTCCATTACTTTAAATTTCAATGACCTGAGAGTATATCACCAACCTTCTTCTTTTCTTATAATTATTTTTGTAATTCACTTGAATTTTAAGCTTGGTATCATTTTACATGGTATCAGAGCGAGAAGATCCAACTATGGCAGATAATTTAGCTAATCCGAATGCAAGCCCTTCATTAAATTCTGCTGCAGATTTTGAGAATTTCACCGCTTTCATGCGTCAATTCTCTCAGTTCCAGGCACATCTTGGCAGATCTAGTTCCTCTTCTGCAATTTTTGATCCGATTAGCCCTTATTTTCTTCATCCAGGAGAAAGTCCTGGTTTAGCTCTAATTCCGCTTAAGTTGACACCTCAAAATTATTATCAGTGGTCGCACGATATGTGGAGAGCACTCAGATTGAAGAACAAGGTGAAATTCCTCGATGGATCCATTCTAAAACCAGGTGAAGGTGATCCTAATTTTGAAGCATGGGATAGGTGTAACAATTTTCTCCTCTCCTGGATCAACCTCTCTCTCAGCCCTGAAATCGCTAAGAGCGTGATGTGGATTAGCTCAGCTCCAGACTTGTGGAATGATTTAAAACGTCGTTACTCACAGGGAGATGTCTTTCGAGTTGGTGCGTTAAAAGAAGAATTTTATGCACTCAAACAAGGTGATCTTACTGTTACCTCTTACTTTGCTATGTTGAAAGCTATTTGGGAAGAATTAGAAAATTTACGTGCTATTCCTAGTTGTGTTGCTTGTGTTAATGGATGTTCATGTGGATTACGAATTGTTCGAGACTATGCTTCTGAGGAATATGTTGTCAAATCCTTAAAAGGATTGAATGAGCAATATTCAAATGTTAAATCACAAATCATGCTAATGAAGCCGTTACCTGAAATCAACACAGTACTATCTATGTTAACCCAACAAGAGCAAGAATTGAATTGTGACCCGTAAAATAGCAACATAGTGACTAACTCTTTAGAGGTGCAAACCTCAACTGGAGGCGGTTCATTTTCTGGAAGAGGCAGAGGCCGTGGACGAAATTCAGGCAGAGGAGGAAATCAAAAATCTTATAGTCGAGGCTACACTTCAAAGTTTTGTAGCTACTGTAATCGAATTGGTCATTTAGCAGAGACATGCTATAAGAAAAATGGCTTTCCTACTCACCAAAAGTAGCGAGTAGCCAATCAACTTAGCACTGACGAGATAGTTGAGAATTCTAGTGCTGAGATTGCTGATTCTAACCAGGATAAAAAGAGCGATGATACAGTACTTGTGTTGACTCCAGATCAGAAGGAAACCTTACTAGTACTCCTTCAACAACCGCGCATGCCAACTTCAAATAGTGTAAACCACATTACTTCTTCGGCCACCCTTACTCAACCAAAAGGTAGGCATTGCTTGAGTGTATCATCAAATTTTACTAAAACTTCTTGGATACTTGACAGTGGAGCTACTGATCATGCATCCTATATTCAAGAGTCTTTCAAAACTTTTCATTATATGAGACCAGTTTTGGTAAATCTACCTGATGGTTCTACCACTACAACAAACATTTGTGGCACTGTGCAACTCTCTAAACATTTGATTCTTACCAATGTTTTATTCATACCTCACTTTAAATATAATTTGATTTCAGTGTCTAAACTCACAAAGTCATTACATTGTGAATTAAAATTTACTGATTCTTTTTGTGAGATACAGGTACTCCCATCATTGAAGATGATTGGGCAAGCTAAAGTCATTGGTGATCTTTATGTGATGGATGCTCAACCTTGGAAACTAACTACACCAGAAGTTAACACACATTCTGTAAATGTCACAGTGCAGCAAGATTTAGGAACTTTATGGCATGCTAGACTAGGTCATTTACCATCCAAAAGAATGTCAATCATGAAAAATACATTTCCATTTATTGAATGCATTTCATCATCTCATGTTTGTGATTCTTGCCACTTGGCTAGACAAAAGAAATTGTCTTTTCCCATTAGTAATACACAATCAGAATATATTTTTGATTTGTTACATATAGATATTTGGGGACCACTCTCACTTTTATCTACTGCTGGCCATAAATATTTTCTTACAATTGTAGAAGATAAAACGAGGTTTACTTGGATTTATTGCATGAAACTAAAATCCGAAACTAGAGTGTTAGTAGAAAATTTTGTTCAAATGGTGCAAACTCAATTTCATAAAGTTGTGAAACAAATTAAAACAGATAATGGGATGGAATTTAAAATGAACTCCTTCTATAACTCAAAAGGAATATTACATCAAACATCTTGTGTTGAAACTCCTCAACAAAATGGAATTGTTGAGAGGAAGCATCAACATATACTGAATATTGCAAGAGCACTTTTGTTTCATTCTAATGTGCCAAAATGTTTTTGGCACTATGCTATGCAACATTCAGTACATTTAATAAATAGACTAACAAGCACCTTCTTGAATCATCAAACGCCTTATGAGGCACTTTTCAAGAATAAACCAGATTTGACTCATCTCAAGGTATTTGGTTGTCTTGTTTTTGCTACCACTTTGAGTACTAATAGAAGAAAATTAGATCCTAGAGCTAGAAAATGTGTTTTTCTTGGTTATCAATCAGGAACAAAAGGGTCCATTTTGTTTGATTTAAAATCCAAAGAAATTTTTATATCAAGAAACACTGAATTTTATGAACACTATTTTCCATTCAAACAAATACCAAGCACTGATTTTTCTATAGATCAGCCTTCAATTGAATCATCCAATTTTGACCCTTTTGCATTCTTTTATAATAACTCTGCACATACTTCTTCATATGAGCATACTCATGGCATAATTGCACCTCACACCATACACACTACACCTGATTTATCTGTCACTTCTACATCACCTATGGCATCTCTTCATGATATAACAGATTCTGCATCACCCGCCACCTTAGAATCAGCATCTGCATTGGCACCATTGGAACATTCACCCATTCATATTGAGTCACAATCTGCTGCACCAGTTTTGAGAAGGTCTGAACGAGAAAGAAAAACACCCTCTTATCTTAAAGATTTTCATTGTTTCCATATTTCATCACATAGAGATCCAATCAATGCGGCCCAATTACCTTCAACATGTAAGTATCCCCTTTCTCACCATTTGTCATATTCATTGTTCACTCCCAAGCACCAGGCCTTCACTTTTGCTCTCATAAATAACTCGGACCCCAAACACTATTCTAAGGCTGTTATGCATGATTGTTGGAGGAAGGCTATCGAGGCTGAACTCACTGCTCTTGAGCAAAACAAAATCTGGATCATCACTTCTCTTCCTCCTGAAAAGAATGCA
The DNA here is from genome assembly GCF_014773155.1 of Arachis stenosperma. Taxonomy (NCBI): domain Eukaryota; kingdom Viridiplantae; phylum Streptophyta; class Magnoliopsida; order Fabales; family Fabaceae; genus Arachis; species Arachis stenosperma. The sequence goes on along the minus strand of NC_080382.1, from coordinate 8,998,825 downwards.
GTTGGTTGTAAGTGGATTTTTCGAACAAAATTCAACCCAGATGGCACTATCGAGAGGCCTAAGGCACGTCTTGTTGCCCAAGGTTTCACTCAAATTCTTAGAGTCGATTACATTGACACCTTTAGTCCCATTGTGAAAATGAGCACTGTGCGTGTTCTTCTTACCGTTGCAGCAGCAAAGAATTGGTATCTTCATCAACTTGATGTGAATACAGCTTTTCTCCATGGAGACCTACATGAGGACGTTTATATGAAACTTCCAAAGGGGTTGCAGTGTTCCGATCCAAACGTAGTCTGCAAGTTGACAAAATCTTTGTACGGTTTGAAACAAGCTAGTCGCCAATGGAACATCAAGTTGTCTGCTGCACTTGCTGATCTGGGGTTTACTCCATCTGAAAATGATCACTCGCTTTTTACCAAATCCATAGGTACAACTTTCACAGCTATTCTTGTTTATGTTGATGATCTTGTGTTAGCTGGAGATGATTTGAGTGAAATTCAAGCTGTCAAAATGTTTTTGGATGATAAGTTCAAAATTAAAGACCTTGGCCTTCTTAAGTTCTTTATTGGGATGGAGGTAGCACGAAGCAATGCTGGTATTGCGCTGTATCAAAGAAAGTATGCATTGGATTTGATCACAGACTGCGGTTTGCTTGGTGCAAAACCAGCATCTACTCTTATGGAGTACACTACTTCTCTGTCTAAGGCTTCAGGCTCCCCTCTTCCTGATGCAACCATCTATCGTAGATTTACTAACACAAGACCAGATCTCAGCTACTCTGTTGGATGCCTATCTCAGTTCATGGACTCACCAACTGATGCCCACTTGAAGGCTGCCTATAGGATCATCCGGTATCTAAAACAATCACCAGCAACTGGCTTATTTTTCTCTGTCAACAATTCTTTCACACTGTCTGGTTACACTGATTCTGATTGGGGAGCTTGTAAAGACACCCGAAAATCCATCAGTGGTTATTGTTTCTTCCTTGACCAAACTCTTATTTCTTGGAAGAGTAAGAAGCAGGCTACAGTTTTAAGGTCGTCCTCAGAAGCAGAATATCGCGCCCTTGCTAATGGCACTTGTGAACTCGTTTGGTTACTCAAACTACTAAAGGAATTCAACATTCTTCCTCCTCTTCCGGTTGATATCTTCTGTGATAATAAATCTGCTATCTATATTGCTTCAAATCCTGTCTTTCATGAAAGAACCAAGCATGTTGAGGTTGATTGTCATGTGGCTCGAAACAAGTTCAAAGAAGGGGTTTCTAATCTTAGGCACGTTGTCTCCAGTGAACAACCGGCTGATCTATTCACTAAATCCCTTCCTCCAGGACCATTCTCTCATTTGCTTTCCAAGCTGGGATTACTTGATTTGCACAAACCACGTAATACCAGCTTGCGGGGGGATGTAACATAATAGAGTTTGTTTTTTGTATAGCTGTCAAGTTGGTTAGTTTGTTAGACATAATTATAGCACTATTAGTTAGTAATTTATTTTCCCTTTTGCTATATATATTGTAATTGGTACTCAGTACTCTGTGGTGGTTCTTTTAATCAATTATTCTCTCTTTTCACTTCTTTTCAATTCTTCTTCCATTACTTTAAATTTCAATGACCTGAGAGTATATCACCAACCTTCTTTTTTTCTTATAATTATTTTTGTAATTCACTTGAATTTTAAGCTTGGTATCATTTTACACCTGGTAAACACAATATATAATTTGAGTCAAATATTTTTATTTATATATCACTTCATAGTTTAGATTCATTATATAGCTAGTAGGGGTGTGCATGGCCCGGCCCGGCCCGAAGACCCGGCCCGGTCCCGAACAGTTTAGGGACTAATTTGGTGTGATTTCATCGGGTCTAGGGTCGGGTTAGGGTCTCAAAAATAGACCCGGTCATTATTTCGGGTCGGGTCCGGGCCATAGCTCGGGTCACCCGAAATCGGCCCGGTGGCCCGGTCACCATACACAATAAATATTTTGTATTATTAGTGATGGATGATGACTATTATTATGTGGAATTTAAGTATTGTAAACCTTAATATTTTGTGTTATTAGTCATTATATATAAGACTATAAGTTAATGTTTTATATTTAAAATGCATAAGACTTTAGACTAATGCATAATATTGTGTTATTTATATTGATTTAAATATTTGGTGTTATTAGGCAATATTAGTATTGATTATGGTTATGCTTTAATTTTAGAGAAGAGTTGGTTCTTGTTATATTTTTCTAAGTGAATTTTACCATGTCAAATAATGGTTGGAGTCTTGGAAATTTGGATATTTTTACATGCTAACTTACAAGAAGGTATCAAGGTAATATAATGTTAACGGCCCGGTTTTCACCCGGTATAGTTGTAGCCCGAAATGGTATAGGTTTCATCGGGTTTAGGGTCGGGTTCGGGTCTCATAAATGGACCCAGTACATATTTCGGACCGAGTCTGGATCACATCAAACCCGGTTTCACCCGGCCCATGCACACCCCTAATAGCTAGTAGCTAGGATAGGGGACTTTGCTCTGACTACTGTTACGACTTTGACATGCACTTGATTTAATTTCCTTAATTTTCTCTAATTTAATTTTCTCTAATTTCCTTAAGTTTTTATTTCTTTTTCCTTATTATTCGTCACGTGAGACGTAACATTATTTGAAAGACTACTCAAACATAATAATAATAATAATAAGAAAAAGGAAGGAACATCAGAAGGAAAATCCAGTAATTAATATTTTGGAAGAATTACAGTGGGTTATGCTCCTTAATGGCCATATCTTATCATACATGTACGGATCGGAGTAGAAGTTCTAAATAAAACAAGGTGTGGTGAAGTCAACTTATCAATAAATATATATTAGCACTCACAAATCAATATATAGTGTATGTATTACGTAGTTATTTTCATATATATATATATAAATAAAGACTGTTACACGTTGGAAGGTAATAAGGCCACTCTGATTGATTAATGTTCTTCACTTCTGATCCACACACAGTATAATGTTGACCTTATATATATATATATATAACCAGCTACTAAATTAATTATTTAATAAAATATATATATTAAAAATAAATTAAATTATACATATATTTATACATAAATATATAATAATTAATTTTTAGTGTACATATATAATATTTTTGTAATCCTATTTATAGGTTTATTATAATTATTCTTTTAAAAACAATTATAATTTGGTCCAGCAATTTAATTAACATACTGAAGGTGTTATAGTACTTCTATAAATTACTAATTAAATAATGAGTTATTCTCCGACTTTTTTCCTTAATTTAATTTATATTTTAATTTCTACATTATTAAATTGATGGGTCAATCGATTATGTGCGAGAATGATGTGATTCTTTAATAACAAACTATATTTGACGGAAAGCAGCATATAATCATGAAATCAGAACCTTTAAGTTATATTGTATCTTAAATTGACAAAATATGTGAGATAATTGATTTGTTAACATGGAGCCTACTTCCTAAAAAAGGTAAAATATACATAAAAACAAATTAAAGTATCACTACCAGAAATACGGGTATTACTAACGGGAAGATACCTACGAATGAAAAATAGTGGCAAATTATATGATTGTGGTAATTACTTGCAACGTCTTGTATCTCCGTGACTAAATTTTGTGAATTTTTTTGACGGTTTTGTTTGTTCGTAGCTAACTTGAGATGACTTTCCTCATTTACCACAGACCTAATGATCACCGTGTCAAACGATTTTCACTTCAAAATTTCGCCTTTAATTTGGCGTTTTCCTCAATTCCTTTCAAAATATTTTTATGCAGTTTATACTTTTTCTCAATTTTTATGCAGGCTTTTCTAATTCTCCAATTGTTGGTTTTTTCTCCCTTCTTCCTTTCTAGTGCTGCCGCTGAAAAATTATACTCTGTCATATCTCCGAATTTTTTTTTATTTACTACTAATTATGCGCTGATTTGGTTAAGATTTAAAAATAATTTTTTTGTGTGGTTGTATTATTCATTACTTTATAAAAATCATATTGTAATATAATAAAAAAAACTAATTCATATACATACAATTTTACTATTTATATTTTTTAGTTGTCACCTTTTTTTTATTCGTACTCTTTTTGGTCAAATACAATTTCAGTGTTCAATTCTACATTATGCATTAATTTAGAGACTTTAGTAATGAAATAAAATGATTCAATTAAAAATAAATATTAAAATTATAAAAAGAGTATGAAAAGAGTACAAAAAAAGCACATATTTATCTTTAATAAAATAACTCTAGCTAATTCTAAAAAATAAAAAATATTAACTATGATTGATTGGAATAATAACTAATTTAATTACTCACTATTAATTTAGTGCAATATTAATGAACAAAGTTCTAACTCTTAAAATTCAGAATATTAGTTTTATAACTACATTTTATTATTCTATCTATTTATTAACATTTTATTAATTTAATAAAAAAATAAGATAAAATAAACTTTATGAAAATTCATTTTTTAACTATGTACAAAATTTTTATTCTTTTTTAATCCAAAGGTATCAAATTTTTAAGTTTTAAGTTTATTTATTTTAATTTTTATTGATGCCATTTTTTTAAATCTAACGGGTCAAAATTCTAAATTCTAATTTGTATGTAAAATTTTTAAAATATAATTTAAAGTTATAAAACTTACAATTTAATATTTTTATTAAAATTAAATTTTATTCTAAATTAAAAACGATAGTTACTTCACTAAACAAAATTCAAATTAACATTGATAATAAGATAAATAAAATTTTTAGCAGTAATGTTAAATGTAACTTTTATTTAGTAGCCCACTCACCCAGTTTTTACGATAACTTTCTCACACTATTCTTTTTTTCCCAAATTCCCTATTTATTAGCTCCTGTAATTGATTCAAGTTTGATAACATGCAGTCAACCCCTCTCGCTAATAACATTCTCTTCAGTTTTTTCAAATCCGTAATTTCTTAGCTCCTGCACTAAGCCAACTAACCTTCAGAGTAAATCCATTATGCTCAATCCGTTCCTGTTTAAGTTTTGAATACGATCGCATTAGACATTTTGTGGAAGAGAAGAGACCATAATTTACAGTTCGAGTACCGTCAGTTCGAGTCGCCGAAGAAGCAAGCAAAATCGGCGGAATCCGATTCTACTGCAAATTGCGAAGAAGACTTGAAGGAACCCTAGGTTGCTTCATTGCACCTCCTTCACCGTCATTCTCTCTGGAGGTAGTGCTCTGAAATTTTGCCTCTCTAAAATACTGGTCGATTTAAATTTTCTCTTCTTATTGTTGGTGGAGATGAGTGCATTGTCTTGGATTTGCATGTTTTATTCATTTATCCTTTTGATGGTATAAAGAATAAATTTTTGGTATAAAGTATAATTTAAATGCATAAATATAATTATCTACTAATGTGATTAATTATATTCCTAATTAACTTTAGTTTTCTTTTATATGCTGAAATTCTTAAAATCAACATTATTTTGGTAATGCTCATAGCCATAGCAAGGTAGCAAACAAGAGTTATTATTTATATTTTTTATCATTTCTTGTGTTTCTTACTTTTGACTCTAACATTTTTTTTACATGAGTGTTATTTTGTGATCATAACAATGTTAATCAGTGTAGATCAAACTATCTCAATGAGAGAGATTTTAGTTTGATGTACGAAGAAGAAGGAAGTTCCAAGAATGGTAAGAAGCATTCTATACGTTGATCAATAGAAATGAGGTGGCAGTAAAAAAAACCTTCTTAAAAAATTGTAAGAATACTTTATTTGATTTGCTTTCTTTCAACCTTTCTTTCATTAAAGCACTAGACAGTAGTTGAGACTGTTGATTCTTTCAATTATTAAAGCGAAGTTATTGTTGTGTGATTGAAATTTGAAATTATTTAATAGAGAATAAGAAAAGAGAATTTATAATTGAAGTGGAGGCTATAGATCATGTTAGACATAAACATCTTATGTGCCTGCTTGGAGGGAGTTAACAGGTATTTATTTTTAGCAAAGTAAATCATTTTAAGTTATTATCTATGCTCTCACAAGTCCTGAGTACATAGTATCTGTTTCTTTGTATTATCAATAGCATTTTTATTTGTTTTTGTTTCAATATTTAAGCTACTAATGGATGAATATGTGAACAATGGTAACTTAGAGTAATGGATGCATGTTGCCGTGTAATAAGGGGGAACACTTACCTGGTAGATCCGCATGCTCGATATGCTCGATAGTTACTTGGTAAGATCAACTTTCTACTCTAAAATATTGATCTTGATAATTGCTAACACATTTTTATTTTTATTTTTAAACTCTGTCTCTAAATGGTTTTGATTGCAATCTGATATCTTACTTACTTACATGAAGCAATTGAATTGAAAATTATTTACCAGGATATAAGTCTAGCAATATATAAAATATTGATTGATGAGGAGTTTAATGATATGTTTTATGTTGTGAAAATGAAAACTCAGCTTTATTGGGTATGCATTTTTACTTTTTTTTTTTACATTAAACTATTATTTTAAATAATGTCTTGGAACATTTTTTTTCATGAATTAAGAGATAACACAATCTTATTTGAATGTTTTCGCAGGTACTCCAATGAAGACGTTAGATATCTAATAATGATGCATTCTGATACTTGATTTTGTAATAGTTTAAATTCATTTAGTTCAGGATATTTGCTTTTCAACATTATTACTTAAATTTCATATTTTTATTAATAAGAATTCTACTTATATGGATATGGCTATTTTTTTTTAATTTTATACGATATAATTTTGTACTAAGTAGCATCTTTATTATATATATATATATATATTTTTTTTTTTTAATTTATCTTTTATGATTAGCCACGGAAAAAATCATGGCTAAATAACCCACTAACATTAGCCACGGACAAAATTGTGGCAAAAAAACCCAGCCCGCTAAAATTAGCCACGGACAAAATTGTAGCAAAATTATACTTGTTGATTATATTGTTGTCACTTAACCGCGGTTTAGAGCGTGGCTAAAATAGTGAAAATCGTGGCTATTTAAATGTCTCCACGGGTCACAAAACCGTGGCTAACAGGCCAAAAATCGTGGCTAACTGAAAATGCGTCGTCCTTGTTAGCCACAGATATCAATTCGTTGCTAACGCTTCATCGCCACGATTTTTCTTGATTTTAGTCACGGCTTTTTCCGTGGCTAATCACCGTATTTCTGATAGTGTATATATTATATGAACTGCAATCACGTTACCTATAAGGTTTACCATAAGCCATTAAACCTAGTTATACATATAGCCTGTCTTTTGGGTTAAGAAAATGCTTTTCAATTCAACATTTAAGCTATAAAAAACTCTTTACCAACGTATGCTTTGTCACTTATGTATTTTGATGTGATGTCCATTATTTATGAGGAATGATATTTCAATTAAGTGGCAACTTTGTTAACAAACAAAGGGTTAGTAAAATTTCTTTTCAATCGCACATTTATACTCTTTTTACTACAATAATACAATATAAATGTGGTTGAAAATGATTTCTTTTGCTTGATAAAATTTTAAATTTATACAGATATCATTACTCATCTATTATTTAATATAACACATGTAAAATTGAAAATACTATGAAATCAACACTTTTAGTGTAAAAAAATAGAAAATAAACTAATATTAATCCAAATATAAAATAAAAATATTAATCACCTAAAATTTTTCTTATCTATAACACACTTTTAAGGTTTAAATGATATTTTCTTTTGGGATATATATATGATTTATTACGGATCCACTCTCATGACCTATATCAATCTAAAGTACTTAAAATCAAATTCAAAATTAAACCTAATTTCTAGAAGAAAGACACGGACAACTAGCTAGACAGGCATAACTTTTGGCTTTATATCTGAAATTGACTGTTACCCCACTAAACGTTTTATTTTTTTTTTTTTTTTGCTAGAGTAGAATAAAAAATGTTTGATAACAAAAATATATTAATAAAAAATTATTAAAAATTATTATTTTTTATTTTATTTAATATATTTATAATAAATAAATATTAAATAAAATAAATTTAAATTATTAAGAATTAATTAGAGTACACAATTGTTGATTTATTGGACCCACAAAAAAAAGAGTGTGTGACATTATATCTGTGTCATAAAGACAACTTATTAGGTTTTTTTATTTTAATAAATTAAATAAATATTTTATTTATTAAAATAAATAATTTAAAAAATTATTACCATGTAGACGATATATATGTATTTATAAATATAAAAATATATTTTATAAAATAATAAAAATATTAATAATTTAAATTAGACCAAACTCTTAAAAATAGAACATTTCAATTAATATGGAAGGTGGACGATCTTAACCGTACTACTTCCATCCACCGGCGTTTTTTATTAGAATTTACACTAAATCAATTCAAATAATAACAAGGCGGGATTTGAATCCCCAACACTTGCTTAAGCAAACTAGTGAGCTAACCACTAGACCAAAACAATTTTTTTCAATTGTAAATTGTTATTTATTTTCAAATATTTAATAATAGGGTAAAATATACTTTTGTCCTTAATATCTTTAATGTTTTCGATTCATTCCATTACAATTGAAAAAATATTTTATTTTTGTCTAAAATATTTTGTATCATTCTAATTTAGTCTTTTGTTCAAAGTTAAATATTTTTTTCTAAAAAATGGGATACCTTTAATAATAGTAAAATATCAATTCAATTTATAAATTAAAACATGTAAAATATTAAAAATATAAAAATAATTAGTAATATATTTAGGACATATAATTATAAAAACAAATTAAATTTATTAACCACAGTAAATGAATAGTAATTATTTATTACTTAAATTATACATTCTTTCGTTTTTAATAGTAATAATTTTAAGAGTGAAAGTAAGTTAAAATCTTTTTCTTTTTTAAATTCTATAAAAAATATTTTGGTTAATATTAAAAAAATATTTTTTTTAAAAATTTTTTTCATCTAATGGACTTAATTCTAATTTGATTAGTGATATACATATTTATTAACAATAAATCAAATAATATGTGGGAATTTTTTATTTTAATAAATTAAATAAATATTTTATTTTTTGAAATAAATAATTTTAAAAATTATTAGGAAAATACATCAGCATCTCTTATCTTGTTTATACTGTAAACGAGATAATTTTATCCGTATCGAAATATGTATATTTTTTCAATTTTCATATATCTCCTTACTGTAAACGAGATATGTGTATTTGTAAATATAAAAATATAATTTTTGAAAATAATAAAAAATATTAATAATTTAAATTAAATCAAATTCTTAAAAATATAATATTTCAAATAATAAGAAAGATAAGCAGTTTCAAATAATAGAAAAGATGAGCAGTTTCAAAATAATAGAAGAAATAGGCGATTTTAACTAACTAATTAATGAACTTGGTCTAGTGGTTAGCTCACTAGTTTGCTTAAGCAAGTGTTGGGGATTCGAATCCCGCCTTGTTATTATTTGAATTGATTTAGTGTAAATTCTAATAAAAAACGCCGGTGGATGGAAGTAGTACAGTTAAGATCGTCCACCTTCCATATTAATTGAAATGTTCTATTTTTAAGAGTTTGGTCTAATTTAAATTATTAATATTTTTATTATTTTTATAAAATATATTTTTATATTTATAAATACATATATATCGTCTACATGGTAATAATTTTTTAAATTATTTATTTTAATAAATAAAATATTTATTTAATTTATTAAAATAAAAAAACCTAATAAGTTATCTCTATGACACAGATATAATGTCACACACTCTCTTTTTTTGTGTGGGTCCAATAAATCAACAATTGTATACTCTAATTAATTCTTCCTCATCCAAAAATCATCAACATAAACTACTAATGCATTGACACCTATCCTTCTACATATCTAAAAACAATTTTCTTTCTACACCATTGAATTCACCTTTCATGAAACTATGCTACGTATATTTTATTCCTTAGAAAAGACAGGGACCTTACTATGTTATTCATGTACTCTATCATAATCATATCATATATGGTTCCATGTATACACAATTCCAATATCTCACACTCACATTTGCACTTACAAAAATAAAGAAATAAATAAATAATACTAAGATACGATGTAACCTTATATTGTTAGATTTCACTAATAACATAACCAAAATATTTCAAACAAATTTAAGTTTATCGAATAGTGAATGATTAACTCATTCATTTTTTTAAATAAGTATTAAATATTTAAATTTTATCTTAAATATTTAATAGATCTATAGTAATCTATTGTTCAGTGGCACATATATAATTTTTTTGGCCATTCAAAAATCAATCAGACAAACGAAAAAAAACTCAAGATATAATTGCATAATCAGTTTTTCCTTGACTACCTTACATATATAATATTTTTTTTTATTGCATGCTAGTACGGTATTGATATTAATATCATCATTCTACTTCTCAAAAAATAGAGCAAATGTAGGACTGGTAAAGTTAAGAAGAAATCAATTAATAAACGACACAACCCAAAGTATAATATATACACTATATATGCATAAAAAATATAGAAATTCAAAAAGGGGTTTATTCTGTGTCTCACGTTGTAATAAATAAAGTAACAAAGTAACAAAAATATAAAATACAAGATAGCAAGATGAGCACTAAATTAAAAGTTGTGTGATACAATTTGAGAAAAAAGTCAAAATTATTATTGGCTTAATTTGAAAATTGATTGATAAATTGTAGCGGTGCGGTGAATGATTACATAGAAGGAGCCAAAAGAGTAGCATGTGAGATTTTTGATCTTGTGGTAGAGGGTTTGGGAGTTCAAAATAAGTTTGCACTTAGCAAGCTAATCAAAGACGTGCAAAGTGACTCAGTGCTGAGAATCAATCACTACCCTCTCAGCATGAACAAAATTAAACAAAGTAGTACTTGGGATTGGGACATGGACCCATGTGCTACTTCAAGTCCAAAACTAGGTAAAACCAACAATGCCATTGGCTTTGGGGAACACTCTGACCCACAGATCCTCACCATCATGCGCTCCAACGACGTCGCTGGCCTCCAGGCCACCACCCACCACGGCATCTGGTTCACTGTACCTCCTGACCCGCCTTACTTCTTCGTCATGGTCGGCGATGCCCTCCAGGTTTTGTTTCTTCTCACCATAACTTAAATATCAAATCTTATTTAATAGCGCAAATGTGAACCTTCATCCTCTCAATTTTTTTATTTAACATTGTTACGTGTGATTTTTAATTATTTTATATCTTTTCTCATATTTTTTTGGTCTCATTTACAAAATATATTTCAAAAGACCACACCAATTAATTAAAAAATTAAAATAAAAATGGAGAGAATCCGTTTCAGTAATTTACTATGCTAGCATGTGTTGCTATTGGCAAATGACAAGCCAATATTTAAATAGGTGAAGACTTAAGTATAATTATCTTCACATAAAATTAATAATTAAAAATTATTAAATAATAATTTAATCAAATTTATTAAAATCGTCTACAAACATAAACTTCGCATAAAGACAACAAATTACATTGCTAAATAAATAGTTCAACCTCCAAAATTTTTGTTTTTTGCAGTGAAAATTTCCTTTTCTTTCTAAGGACATTTTCATAGTTAAATTCTATTTATATTAATTGGTGTAACGTGCATGAAAATAGAGTGATAAGTTATTATGTCATTTATTTATGAATGACCAAGTATGATTATGTGAATGAAGGTTTGTACAAATGGAAGGTTTAAAAGTGTGAGACACAGGTGCTGACTAACACACTAAGGCAGCGTTTGGTTTAAGAGACATAGATGCTGAGACATAGACACAGTGGTACACGGTTACACATGTCTGCTATTTAGTTTGGTGAGACACAGATTTTTGAAGGATACGGGAGGACACGGATGGACACAGAGACATTAAATTTGTGTATTTTTAATTTGGTGAGACACTAAGACACAACTTGTGAGACACTAATTTTTTACTCTTTTACCCTTATTGAAATTTTAAAATTTGTCCTCTTATCTCCCCAAATCTTTCTTTTTTCTCTTTCTCTTTTAGATTCTATAACTAAATTTATCTTTCTATTTTCTTCAAAAAAATTGTACATTTAATTTTTATTTATTTAAATTTTGATTAATCTTTAATAAATTCTGAGCTTTAGTTTTTTATTTTTTTCAATATATATATATATACATATATTTAATATTTGAATGATAATTTAAGATGATATTAGAAGAAATAAAAAATATTAAAAGAAATAAAATTCAATGGTGATAACATGTAGTGTTTGGGATAATGGATGTACAGTAATAATAGTAAAACTTGTGGTAGAATGAAGGGTAATTCAGTCTTTTTAAAATATGTGTCTTGTTCTTTATTTTTACCAAACACAATACATAGACATAAATATTTTATGTCCATGTCTTTAATGTTTATATCTTTGTGTCTATGTCTCATCATATATATCAACCAAACGGAGCCTAAAGGTAAGGTGTGTGTTTGGATTTCAGTTTGCAAACGGGAGTTTGCATAAAAGTGATTTTGCAAAATTGATTTTGATGAAAAGTAAGTTTGAGTTAACGTGATTTTTGTTTGGCAATTTTTATATCAAAATTGATTGTAGTAAAATAAATGTTGTTTGGATTATACTACTCAAAATCACTTTTAGATGAAAAATTACTAAAAGAGACATCAATTTAAATAATTTTTTTATATAAAATCAAAATACTAACAAAAATAATATAAAAATATTTATCATATAAATAAAATAAATATAATAAAAAAATAAAAATATAAAAAAGAGTACTGTAAATTTTATAATGTCAAACAAAAAAAATATTTTATAATTTTTTAGTACTATTAGTACTCTTTAATTTAGTATTATTTTTTATTATAAATTTTCATTATTTATGGTTTTGTTATTACTTATATTTAATTTCTTATTTATTTTATCCTTTTTTATAGGATCATAATTTATATTATATAAAATTTTGATAATAAACGTAGTATATAATAATTACAATTACAAATTTTACAAAGTCAAAATAAAAAAAATTAATACAAAACAAAAATAAAGTACTTCAAAGAATAGAAAAAAATCATACACATAAGAAATAATAAAAATTCTATAAAATCAACAACATATATCATATGAACAAAAAAATATAATAAAAAGTAAATAAAATTCGTATGAATAAAATTAAAAAAAAATAAAAAATTTCATACGCAACATAAATATAATGCAGTAAAGGATAGAAAAAAAAAGAATTCATATAAAAAAAATAAAAATATCCTAAAAAAAGTCAATAACATTTGTCATATAAATAAAAGAAATACAATAAAATAAATAAAAAAGCCAAACAAAAATAAAAAAATTTTATAAAAAAATATACATATAAAAAATAGTATAATAAACGATTAAAAAAACTCATAAAAACATAACATAAGAAATCAGAACACTACACAAATAATATAAAAATATTTATCGTATAAATAAAAAATATAAGTAAAAAATATAATAAAAAACATAAAAATTAAAATATAAAAATGAGTATTAAAAATAATAAAAAAATTGAAATATTTAATTTGCTAGTAATTGAAACAAATTTGAACTATTTGAATGAAAAAAATTTGTAACGAATAACTATGAAGAAGTAAGAACTACAAAAAATTATTATAAAAGTAATAGTTACTAGTATCTTTTTATAGAAGAAAATGAAGGGTAGGATTAGTAAAAAAGAAATAAAATTTCACCTAATTTTCCAAAGGCAACAAGCAACCATGAAAGTGAGACGCAGAAGCTACAAATTTTAGCTTCTCCTAAACGTGCATTTAGAAACAGAATTACTTCTGCGTTCAGGAAGATAAAAATGGCCAAACAAAAAAGTGAAACTTTCAAGAAGCTCAAACGTGCTTCTCTCTTCCTCAACGTATTTGCCAAACACACCCAAAGATGTCAATGATGTACTTCGGAGCACCGCCACTGAATTGGTGGATCACTCCGCTGCTGGAGATGGTTTCACCACCGCAAAACTCAAGTCGGTGTAAGCCCTTTACATGGGGTCAGTACAAGAAAGCTGTATACTCTCGTAGACTTGGGGACTATATTCTCGTAGACTTGGGGACTCTCGGCTTGACCAGTTTAAGGTTCACCATGACACCCCTTATTAGCTGCTTGCTTCTCCATCAAATTTTATATCTTGATTTCTTGATTTTTGTTTCTTTTTTTAAGTAATACTAGTTTGTTCTTCTTAGCATATAGTTTCTTCTATAGCTTTGAGAGATTTTGGTAGTGTTTAAGAAACTCGATTTAGGGATAATGATATACTTCGAGAAGACAAGATCATTTGATCGGCCATGCTTGTTAAAGATAAACAAGCATTTAAATCAAATTTTATTCAATATTGTTTACTATTATTTTGATATGATATAGTCTCTTAAAAATTCACTGATTATGACTTGAATGATGAATTAAGGATTGGTCACTTAATTCATGTTAAGAAAGTTAAAATTGTTTTGGTTGAATAGGACCTTTATGTTGTTTGTGCTTCAATTCAACATCCCTGTTCCTAACTCTTCCCTCTTAATCTTGTTATTAATATTATTATTGATTTTGCTATTGGTAAGGAAGTGAAAAGTGAGAACAACTTTATGTCTATAATGAATTTTGAATACATTAAAATTTAAGTTAAAAATTTCATTTTCTATCGAACAGGCTTTTGCACTTTTTTTTCCATTAATTAATATTGTACAAGTAATTTATTTAGCAAGAATTTTCCGTTGTTTTCCGAGTCCCAAAAACGATGATCTCTCTTCCATCCCCTCCCAACAAGGAAGGTGCCAACCTCTGCTTTCAACAAGCCCTGGAAGTTTCAACGTGCAATCAAAGTAAGTCACTATCTAATTAAATTGAAACTCAGTTAGTCCAAAATAAACTGCCATGCTCATGATCTGCTCACCCAATGCAGCGACAAGCAGCGCTCTTCATTCAAAATTTTCATGATGGATTGTGGCTTGCAGCTAGGCCAATTCTGTCCAAGAGAGCCGTGAGCTGTAAGCTTAGCTACCTCATGGGCTAGGGCATTCCCTTCTCTAGGCACCCAGGTAAACCCAAAATTTGAGACATTTCGCATTAAATCCAAAATGTCATCCAAGATAACTTGAATTTCTGTAATTGATGCCTTTGATTTAAGAGCTTGGATGAGTATTAAACTGTCGATTCAAAAATAACTCGTTCTAGTTGAAAGTTCTGAGCTAATATTAATGCTTCCCTAACCGCTAATGCTTCCCTGTGCATACCTTCATTTTTTTAAAAAGATTCATTATCCATTTTCCAAAAGATGTGACTGTATTGGCCGTAGGACAGCACTGAATTTGGGCTCCAAACCACACAGCCCTTGTCCAAGGACAGAGCAGCAGCGCATGCTCCGTGATAATCCCAGACTTGTCAACATTTATTCGCTGCCCGAAAGCCTCTGTATACATATTTAAAACAGTAATAAGCTGATAAACTTCCTCTTCACTATCCCTCGAGAATTTTCCGTTGTTTGACATGTCTTCGGCGCACATGTAGGATCCAGTAATGTTTATTAGCCCAAATGAACTGTGTTATTAGCCCACAAAGCCCATTAAGCCTTGCAACAGAAATGCTAAAGTGATATTAATCTCCACCATTTTCAGTGGTTAGTTTCCGTTGCAAGTATTACTACGAGGTTCAAAGATGATTTAAACTTCCGACCAAAAAAAAAAGATGATTTAAACTTCGAACTAATCGGCAACGTTATCAACACTATTTCCCAGTTTTACAAATTTCATATGGATAATTATTCAATGAGTTTTGTTAGATAGAGAAGGATTTTGTGATCAATAAACTCTAAAATTGACGGAATAAAAAAAATTATTCAATCAATTTCAGATGCAGAATTCAATCAAAATAAATAGCATAAATTGGGATAAACCAATCAATGAAAATTTAAGAGTAAATGCCCAAAATGGTCCCTCAAATTCAAATCGGTGTTCAATTCAGTCCTTTAATTTTCTAAATGACCAAATAAATCCCTAAAATTCAGAAACGTGCGTCCCCGTTAGTCCCTCCCAGAATTGCCCTCTTAACGTTGCTGATGTGGAACGTTAACTGCCATGTGGGCGTTCCAGCTGGATGCTGATGTGTGCCAAGGTTGAATTTGTTTCAAATTGGTATCTGGAATTGCCTAATATTACCCAAATTAGTCCATTGCAATTATAAAACCCTAATTTTCTTGTCTTCTTTGATTCTGCTTCTCTTCTCCGACTCTCCTTCTCTTCTGTTCGACATCTCTTCTTCGCCGTAAAACCCAAATTGATTTCTTGTCTGTGTGAGTGATGATGGGTGGTGGCGAGAAAAGCCAAAGTAGCTCAAGTAGGAACAACGCCGCAGGCAGACCTTATGGCAACAAAGGAATGCGAAATAGGGGAGGTAAGAATGGTGTTTTCTGTTATTGCGGGCTTCGAACGGTGATGAAGCACTCAACAACTGCAGAAAATCCTGGTAGACCATTTTATGGTTGTCCGAACTATGAGGTAAGGTTATGGCTGTGAAGAAAATGTTAAGATGGTTTGAGTTTGAGTTTGGATTCACCTGCATTTTTTACTTTGCAGTATGAAATTCACTGTAATTTTTTTCGCTGGGCTAATGGGTGTGAAGATCAAGTTTCTGCAGCACCCATTCCACTAGAAGTTTTGCATGAGTTAAGTTGGAGGATGACAACCTTGGAGAGTGATGTTAGGACCGTGAAGATGATGACAATGATGCTACTGGCTTTTGTTGTTACTTTTGGTGTGTGTTTAGGTTTTAGTTTGTTGGGGTTTATATTCAACAAATGATGATAATGTTATGAAATTTTAAATTTCTTAAGTGGTATGTAATGTCTTGATGAAGATGGAATGAAATGAAATGAAACACTAATTTGACATGAGTTCAACTCTTGATGCTGCACTTATTCTGCTAAAAATTGTGTTCAACTAAACCAGAAAGAGATAAATCACAACATGAACTAAACCAAAAACTTCATTAATTTAAGATAACTAATATCGAAACAAGTGTTGTTTGTGCTAAAGCACATTGTGCATAACATAGTATCACAACTCAAAGCATCATAGGCCATAACAACATTCAAAGGCCATACATACAAGTTTGATAGGTTACATTAAAAAAAGGCAGAATTCTTTAAGCATAACATTCAGCTACAACAACATGAACTCAAAAAGCCACCACACTTTGTGCTGGTTAGACAGTTTTCCTTGGTGGGTTGGATCCTGGATTTGGAACAAATTTCAAGAAGGAGGCAAGTTTTTCAGAGGTTGCTGCACTAGCTCCCTGAATAGTCTCTCTTGAAATCTCAGTTGGATGTGGAGCAGCCGCAGCAGTAGCAGCAGTGGATGAAGTTGTCCTCTTGACAGGGAGTTTGTCTATGCGTCTCTCACATTTAGTTCTCAGATGGCCTTTCTTTGCAGTCTTTGTAGTCTTTACAGCCTATGATATCAACAACAATAATACAAGAGTCATTATATGGATTTGTTTGTTTCCAGATTTATCAATAGCAACAATATCAATAACAACAATACCTTAGTTGCAGGTTCTTGTTCAGCTCCTAGACCCCCTTCAGCAGCAACTTCTGTTTGAGTATCAATTTGTCCTCCTTCAGCCCCAACCTCACATTCTTCAGTAACAACCTCACCTTTGTTACCTTTAGAACCAGTGTCACCCTTATCTGCAGCATCTTCAGCAGCCTTTGCAGCAGCTGCTAGCTCATCAGCCTTTTGTTTCTTTGATATTCTACAACTCCTTGTTGTGTGACCAACATTCCCACATGTCCCGCATGTGAATTTGCCATATTTTCTCTTCAATTTTGTTGCTGTGCGCTCTTGGCTCCCCCAAACAGGTGCCTCATGTTGATCTTTTTTTCTTGCATAATGTGATGGCCTGCCACGGAGTTTGCTCCTTACAGGAGGTAAGCAATGGAGGTATTCTGATGTTTTCCACAACTGTTGGCCTCTTACCGGGTTGATATGGTACTCATAAGTCTTGTTGTATAAGCCCATTGTTAGCCATGCATGGACATAATTCTCAGATCTACCATTCATGACTGAAATCGCAGCTATTGCATGACGACAAGGTAACCCTACCACATAAAAAATTTGAGTAACTAAGTGTCTTGATAGGTATACTACGGTGCAATTACACAAAAAAATAAAAACAATCAAACAAAATAGTACTTACCCGATAACTGCCAAGACCTGCAGCTACATGTTTGGTTTCCCAAATCAACCACCACATTATGTGGTTCACCATGCACTTCAAACATCACTTCAGCCGCATCTCCATACCACATTGGTGTATAGTACCTGCTGTAATGCCTTTCCTTTGCAAGTCTACTTTGTTGAATCGGAGGTAAGTATCCCATATGGCTAGAGAGTTTCAGTTTGTTCCTTGCCATACTAGTCATGGCATACCTCCTAACCTCCTCCAGTAAAGTCAAGACGGGCTTACATCTGTATGGTTTGGTGGCAGCGTTGAACACCTCACACATGTTGTTGCAGACATTGTCAACCTTTGGAAAGTCCTTGTAGTGAGCCCTGGTCCATGCCTGCCGAGGAAACTTGTCTAAATATGCCCACGCCTTCTCATTCACCCTCTTTATAGACTGCATATGTCCATTGAATTCCTGGACAGTCATGGCTCTAACACATTTCCAAAGCAAACTCTTCAAGTGTGAGTCCTTCCATTGTTTCTGAAAGTTTTGCCAAAGGTGCCACGCACAGAAGCGGTGATGCGCACCTGGCATAACTTCACGCAATGCTGGGATTAAACCCTACAAGATAACAAAGTAGTCACCTAAAAACCTGAGCAAATAACAGATTCTTAATTTTTACCAGATATATAATAATAAATTGAAAAACAGGTTCTATTTTGAACTTATGCGCTTAAGGATTCTTAAATTCTGCAATTGCCATAACAATAGTATATAGGTTACCATATACTGAAATTCTTAAATTCTTAAATTCTGCAATTCTCCAAAATAGTCCTTCAAATTTGGTTCATTAATCCAAAATGGTCCTTCAAATAATTTATCGTGCATCTAATTAAAGCATATAGGTTAGGTTACCTTCTACATATCAGAGATGAAGCACCAACCATGCTCTGTCTGATCTCCAATGTCTTCCTGCAAGAGCTCCAAGAACCACTTCCAGTTGTCTTCGTTCTCAATATGAACAATTGCCCATGCAATTGGATACACATGATTGTTCGCATCCTGACCCATGGCGCACAGCAGCCATCCTCCATAATAGGTCTTCAAAAAAGCCCCATCAAGTCCTATCAAGGGTCTGCAGCCACCCACAAAACCTTTCTTGCATCCATGCAAACACACATAAAACCTTTCGAAGACACCTTCTCCGTTAGGCATTGGACTAACACCTAACTTGACAGTTGAGCCCGGATTAAACCTCAACAGCTCCTCCGCATAATCTCTGAGTTTAGCATACTCAGCAGCTTCATCACCCCTCACTATTTTCCTTGCATCACCCAAAGCTCTTGTAATTGTAGTCCTAGACAGTTTGTATTCCAGTTTTTGCTTTAAAGTAATTAAAGACCTCACTGTGTCTAAAAGCTGGGAGCTTCCTAACCTTCTTAACAAGTATGTCAGTTACCCAAAACCTAGTTGCACATCTATTCTTGAAAGTTCTCTCACATATATGATCATCATTAAAGGTCTTAATCTGCCAACATCCATTCGGTTTGCTATAAGAACAAAACACCATCCAGGGACAATCTTCATTCTTGCATACCACCCTACATCTAGTAGTATCATTTTTCTTGTACCTTACACCCCTACCCTCTTGCAATGTATAATTTCTAACCCCTTTCTTAAAGGCATCCCTAGTGGTAAACTCCATACCTAGCTCTAATCTCACATGTCCAAACTTGGCAGCATCATTGAAGATGGGATTCGCAGCTAGGTCTGCTTCATCTTCAGAGTCTGGTGGAGTCTTCAGTTCATCAGACTTCCAGCTATCATCAGAGAAAGACACTGCCATACAAATTTATACATTACATCACCAACAGAAACAGAATAAAATCAATACATATGCACATTAATTATAATATGCGGTACATACATTGCAAGTTTTCTTCGTTCTCATCATCATCTACCTCCTTTTCATAATCAAATGCATCCATTGATGGGGGACGAGAAGTATCTTCATCATTAACAACCTTTTTCTTGCCTTTGTCTTTGTCACTGGCAGTCTTCCTTTTTCTCCTATCACTGCTAGGACTAACTGACAAACCCCAATTTGAGGATTTGTCTTGTATTGAATTTGGAGTATTTTGATAACCTTTTGTCACATTTAGCCTAGGAATTAGCATGGTTTTGTTATCTCTCCCATATTTGTGCCTAAGTGTAAAAACATGCTTTTTAAGCCTTATCTTGATGAATTCCAATTTCTCTTTGATTCCATAAGATGCCTTGATGTGTTTGCTAGTAATTCTAGGATTAAAATAGGCTAGGCATGGATCAAAGGAAGCAAGGAAGGAAGCATGCAAGTGGAGAGAAGCACAAAAAGCCAAAGAGTTGATCTCGGCCAAGCACGCGTACGCGCACAAGGCGCTCGCGCGCACATCGCAGAATTGGCAAGGGACGCGCACGCGTACCGTGCGCGCACGCGTCGTAGTCCGCACGTGATTCTTTTATTGCAACACGTGCCTGGCGATTTTGGAAGGTTTCAGCAACCAACTTTGGTGCCAAAATGCATATAAGAGCCAAGGATTGAAGGGGATTAACACTTAACTTGACACATTCACACCCATAGACTAATTCTAGATCATTAGATAGATATTTTGTAGTTAGTTACATTTGTAGAGAGAGAAACTCTAACTTCTCTCTAGGATTCATCTTCATTTTCTCAATTCTCAACCACTCCTTGGTGAGATCTATTGCCACTCTCAATTTACTTTGTCCATGTTGTAGATCATCTTCTCTAATCTCAATTAGTGTTGTAATTGTTCAATTCTTGTAGATCTTAGAATTAGCTTTGTTGTTTTGGATTCTATTGATTCAATAAAGATTTCATTTTCATTGTTGTTCATTGTTGATTGTTGTTTTCTCTTGTGTTGAATTGCTTTAATTCTAAATCTCTTCTCAATTTTACTATGTCTTTCATTCTTGCTCTCCACATGTTTGAGAAAATGCCAACTTTAGATATGGAGTAGAATTCCCTCACTTGGCCTAGTGGTTGAGTCATTGGAGACACTTGAATAATGGATGTCAATTGTTGATTAAGAATTGAGGATTGCTAATTGACTTAGAGTGCACTAAAGCTAGACTTCCCTAGGGTAAGACTAGGACTTGTGACTTGAGTTAATTACTTTTACTTGACTTTCCTCTATAATTAGGGGTTAACTAAGTGAAGCAACACTCCTTTGTTATCGCAATTGAAGGAAGCTATAGTGATGGGACTTCCAATGTTCAACCTTGGCCAAGGCTTTTAATATTGATTGATTGTTGTTTTCTTTTATTCGCACTTTTATGCCACACTCTTCAAACCACAAAAAGACCACTTAACCAATACATGCATCCTTGTAGCATTCCTAGGGAAGAACGACTCGGGACTAATACTCTCGATTATAGATTGTAGATTTACTTTGACGATGGATTTTGCGTCGGTTTAGACTATACTACGATTGACTACTTAATAATTTCTATACCGGCAAAAATCTATTTGTCAAAATGGCGCCGTTGCCGGGGAATGCGCATGAGTGCCATGTTTTTGGTTAATGTAAATATGTCAATATTGTGAATATGTTTGTCTTTTGTTTGTTTGTTAGTTTTTGTTAGTTTTAAGATCTCTATTGGTTTTGTTTCTATTTGCCACTATGAATTCTCATCCTTGTGGTTTTGGATATAACTATGACTATATTGTAGGCGATGAAAACTTGAATGATGGCTCACATTATGAGGGAGATGAATCCTTAGGAAGGGAGCCATATCTATATGAGCAATCATCATGGCTACCTTCCCCTTCAAGCTACTATGATGGTAATCCTCCCTATAATGCATATCATTCCTATGAATATGACGATTCTTATCATGGTTATACCACCCAACCACCACCATTCTATGCACCATACTCTCAACCCACACCTTATTTCCACCAAATGCCCACATATGATCCAAATCTATATTCCCCTTATGCATGCCCTTATGACGACTATGAACAAGCAACCCTTGAATCACCACTACTCCAACATTTTTATCCCCCAACCCAAGTTCCCATGGATGATACACTTGGCATTATTCTTCAAGAGCAAGAAGAACTCCCAACCGTCTTCACTAGTTTCACCTCTACCCTCCAAGAATTTACGTCCCGCATAATTTCACCTTCTACCAATAACCAAAATTATTTCCCACCTCAAAGCTTTGATGAATCTTCTTTCCAACCATATTATGATTTCTCTTCTCCGCCACAAACCTCCATGGAAGCATATCAATGTCCATTAATCCAAGAGCAATATGATCCTACTCATGTTAGTAAAGCGGAACAAGAACTAAGGGATTGTTTCAAGGAAGAAATGGATCGACTTCAAGCAACCATCCGTCAAAAGATAGACTCTTGGGGTTCGTATCACAAGCAAAATGAGTTCAAGGATGATTGTGAGAAAGCAACCAAAGATGGAGGTATGAGAGAGACTTTAGAGTCTCAAGTTGAGCACAAGGAAATGGAGTGCGTGTTGCAACAAGCGGAGGAAATGAAGATGTTGAAGATAAAGAAGTGGAAGAAGACCTAGAGGAGGTTGAACAAGAAGGAAGTTCCATCAACGAAAATAACTCTACATCAAGTGACAATGGTGATCTTGTTGAAGCTTCCCCCTTCGAATGTGAAACCGATGTTGAGGAGGGTGCGCAACCTCCAACACATGACTTGATCAATAGTAAAGGTTTGAAGGAAGTTAGCAAACAAGAAGAATTTGAAAAGAGTTATCAAAGATGGAAATCATCATGGAGGAGCCAAAGGAAGTAGAACCTACAATGTCAAGACCATTGGATACCTTCCTTGCTAAGTCGCCATCCCAATCACAAATTGAGTGGGTAATCATCTCATCCTTTAATTTTCTTGGCCCATATCAATATGCATTGTTAGAAACGGATGGCCAACTTAGAGCTCTTTGTGGGCTAGAGAGTAAGAACGGATTAGATGTCGGTGGACAATTTGAATCAAGGTGCATAAAGGATGGAATACCAAACCTTGAGTCTCAAAGGTGGAATGAAGCCAAATCCAATGGGATTAGGATGATGAGTATGAGTTACAAGGAGAATTCAATAAGTTTGTTACCACATTGGAAGCATGAAGATCAAGAAGAAAAGGAGTTAACAAACAAAGTATGGGACCCCGGAACATACATAGATCACTATCAACTTAAGGGCCTTGTTACTTGCTTAGGCCCCCTTGAAGGCCTTGTACGCTTAAATTGGGATCCCGGAGGTTATTGGAAGTGCAAACATTGGTGGGGGTTCGAAGAAGAGTTTAAGCACAAGCCACCCTAGCAAGGACTCCACCAAATGTCCAACTTAAGGACTTTAACTAAAAGTGCTAGGTGGGAGACACCCCACCATGGTAAACTCTTTCCACTCTCTGCTAACCTTGTTTAATAAATGATTTGAGTTACCATTGTAGGTAGGTTTGCATATCATAATTAGCTTGTTTGTATACATTAGTAGCTAGAATATTGACATGTATGTTGTGATTAGTAGAAATAGAATAAATCTCAAAATCAACTTGCATTTTAGAAAGTGTAGGTTTTTGACTAAATAAGGAGCAGTAGGTACCATGGGGAGTCTTTGGGCAATTAGAGCTTTTAGGCATTCAAAAAAAAAAAAAAGAGGGGGTGGACGCGCGCGCACGCTGTACGCGCACGCGTCCATGAGCGGATGCATCATCAGCCATAATCCAGAGAGTTAGGCCTTCCTTAGGCCAACGTTGTGCCGCAAGCCCAACCCACTTCACGCTTACGCGCACTACGTGCGTGCGCGCCATACACACGTAGGGAGAAGCACGCGTGCGCGCACCTGCCGCGCACGCGTCGAATTGCTGCTGCAAGATCTTAGGCCAAGCCCCCAAGAGTTAAGCCTCCTATGGGCCAACCTTAGGCCTACAGCCCAACTCCTTTCACGCGTGCGCGCACGGTACGCGCACGCGTCCATACCCATTTCGCCCTTCCACGCTTAAGCGCGCTGTACGCGCACGCGTAGGCCCCTAGTGTCATCAATGCACGCGGACGCGCAAGGTGCGCGCCCGCGTCGTTTTAAAATGATGATAACCCTAACGCTCAACGAGCGTCGCACAGTCGCGCCCTTCCCCCCAACCTCCATCTCCATTTCTGCAACTCCCATAACCTCCCTGCTCTGCCGGCGATCACCACCGCCGGCCACCCTTCCTTCTTCTTCCCTTTCTCTCTTCCATCAACCCTCCTTATCTCATTCACTCACCACATTCTCCCTCTCATCCACTCGCTCTCTCTCCCTCCGCCGAACACCCACCGCCACCACCTCATCTTCGCCGCCGGCAGCCCATCTCACTCTCTCTCCTCCCGCTCTGTCCCCTCTCACTCTCTCTCTCTCTCATTCATTCCCTCGGTTCCTCACTCCTCCGGCAGAACCACCATTCACCGCCGCTGCTCGTCTTTCCCGCCACCGTTCACGGCGGCGCTGTTCTTGGCTGCATTTCTCCCATTTTCCCTTCCGTCACTGACCCCCCTGTCGCCCCAGGTTCCTGCTCCAATTTTCGTTTTCATTAAATTTTTTTCATTTCTGTTAATTACTGTATATTTCTGTTAGATAGTCTGCATTCAACTGTTGTATGTTAGGATTAGTTAGAAATAACTGCGGTTAGGTAGCTAGGGCTGGATAGAGGATTCTAGGCCTGATAAGTGCTCCGTTTGTGTTTATTTTCTGTTTGTTTGCTTGTCTGCTAAGTGCGAATTTTGAGTTGCTCTGTATGCAATTTGTGCTGCCTGAATGCCTTATTATTGCTACTGTGATTGGTTGATACTGTATTGTTGCTGTTTGTGCTAATTTGCTATCCGGAAACGTCCAATTTTAAGCCGAGATGCTGTCCAATTTTCTAGAAATATAATCTCATTTTGATCTTTATTACGAATTTTGGGCCAATTCTCGTTATTTTTGACTTCCGGGATTTGCATTAAACATTGTAAACATGATTTGTGTGCTTGAAAGGTGCATCTCTCATCATACTACTAATCTCTAATTCCACTTTTAATCATGTTTGCTTGCCATCTACTTTACATCCTGATCATGTTTTACTTAGTGCTAAGTGCTTAATTGCCTATATTTTATTCCATTTTTCAGGATGTCGGATAAAGGGAAAGGAAAGGCATCATCTTCCAAAAAGAGGAAGAAAACACCAGACCCCACCTTTGCTTCACTACTTGCCTATGCTCAAAACCCTCTAAATGACATAGATAAGGCAAACCAACTACTACCGGCTCAGGATACGGTCAAATTCCCCAATCTCTATTGTGAACTCAGATTCCCAAGCTACAATTCCAAGAATCTGAATACTGAGAAGAAACTGCTTATTCCATCAGATTTGACCGACATCATCCACCAGCGTATTGACCGGATGGGTTTGACTTTTCTGGATAGGGAATTGAGCCGGGTGAACCGGTCTTGGGTGCAGGAGTTCTACTGCAATTTCTTCCGCCACGCCCTTGATTCGGTATTTGTTAGGGGGATTGAGGTACCCATCACAGAGCAGGCCATAGAGGATGCCCTTACTTGCCGGCCTAAGACCAGTGACACCGATGCATTCATGCAGGCCGAGATAGACCTTCATTGCATGACTTTTGATTTTGAGGCATTGAGGGCAGTGGTAGCTACTCCAGATGCTCCGTGGGTTATGGATGCCGATAACACGGCACCCAAAGGGATGCACTTCAGTTATCTGAGCCGAGAGGCCAAGACCTGGCAGCAGATTTTTGCTCATTACGTCATGCCGACGACTCACTTCACAGAGATCCCGGTTGCCATGTTGATCCTGATCAGCTGTGTGATGGATGGGAAAGAGGTCTACTACCCCCAGCTGATCAGGCGGTTCATGTGGAGAGCCCACATCCGAGGTATCTTTCCGTTTCCGGTTTTGGTCACTCAGATGATTCAGCGGACCGGAGTTCTGTGGCACCAGGATGATGTATCACCACCTCCACCGCTCCCTCAGAAGGAGCCAGTTACTATTCCGTGGGGATCCTGGGTGCACGAGAGGCCCGCCTCGCGCCGTCGATCTCGAGCCAGAGCAGCAGTTGAGGGAGCTGGACCCTCTTCATCATCAGCTCCTGCGGGAGCATCTACCGCAGCCGCACCTCAGCCGATGTACTTATTAGTTCAGCGTCTCTTCCGGTACATGGAGCGCAGTAAGCGCCAGATCATGCGTCGCCTGGATCGGATTGACCAGATGTTTGTGGCCCAGGGCCTTGAGCTACCCCCGCTACCAGAGTCTTCCGGTTCCGATGAGGAGACAGATTTACAGACTGAGGGTATTCATGCGGATGAGCCAGCACATATGGAGGCACCACCTCAGACACAGGAGTCTCAGCCGGTACCACAGCCACAGCCAGAGCCTACCGGTGTACCTATCCCGGATCCTCAGGATTAGCATCGAGGACGATGCTTGATCTTAAGTGTGGGGAGGTAGCCGGTGGCATCATTAGATACCGGTGAACATTTTTAGCCACTTTTCTAGCTATCTCACTTTGCACACCTTTTGTATATAATTGATGTATTTTGGATACTTTTACTGCTTGATACTTTTACTACTTATTTTGGATTTATTTTGGATTTTAGATACTTTGATGCTTATGGATATCTTTAGATGTTTTAGATGATAGATTTCATACTTTTACTTTTAGTTGAATTTTTCTTTATACATTGTTGCATATCTTTCTTTTTAGTTCGTGGTTGTGATTAGAAATCATACTTTGACTTGCAAGCACTTAGTCACCCTTTTTGCATAAGAAATTGGTTTTAAGTGAAAGGGAAGGGTGAACTAAGAAAATTTTTGAATTTTTTCAATCACAACAATGCTTAGTTGAACATTGAAAGTTTCCAAGAAGTTTAAATATAGGGCATTAACCCAATTGATTGAAAGAAAATTTTTGGTGAAACTTGCTTAAATTTCATACTTTGTGAAGCATGTATTGAACTAAGAACACAAGCTTGTGAGACTTGAGCCTATTGATGTGGTTACATTTTATAGCCACTTATCTTCCATTCTTGTGTGAATTTATTCTCTTTCTATGATTGTGATCCTTGATTTGCTTGATTCTATATGTCCATTTATTTCTTGAATTTATGCATTTATATGATTGAGGCCATCACTTCATTAGCCACTTACCCAAATAGCCAACCTTTTACTCTCCATTGTTAGCCAATTTTGAGCCTATGCTTAACCAACTTATTCTCAATTTAGCACATTACAAGCCCAAGGCGGAAAACCAATAAAAGTCCTTGTTTGGATCTTTGATAGCCTAGGCTAGTGAGAGTGTTTATCATTCAAAGTTGGTGAGGCTTGGGAACATTGGATGGGATAAAAGGGGGTAGTACACTTTCATGTTTAGGAATTGGGTACATATTCATGTATTGATTAAATGAATAGACCTTATGCATTGATGCTCTTGTATATAGTTTGACAAAAGAAAAAGAAATGAAAAGAAAAAAAAAAGGAAAAGAGAAATAAAAGTAAAAATGAGAAAAACAAAAGAAAAGAAAAAAAAAATTGTATATGAAAAAAAAAAGAAGAAAAAAAATAATAAAAAGGGGACAAATTACCCCAAAGTGAAGTCAATAAAAAAGGAATCAATGCATAAGTGTTATGAATCAAGTAAGAATGCATGAGTATGTAAGAAGAAAAGTGAAGAATGGGTAGTTAGGATAGCTTGCATTTGTATAGGTCATTATATAGGTTAGGTGGGAAAGTCTATGCTAATCAAAGATTCAAACCCTAGTCCACTTAACCATAAATGACCCTACCTTGACCCTAACCCCATTACAACCTAAATGAAAGACCTCATGATGAATGTATGCATGCACTGAATAAATGTTGATTGTTAGAAGGAAATCAAATTTTGGAAAGCTTGATTAGAAGAGAATTGAGTGAATTGACCCTTAAACATTTGAGTGAATAGAGCGGATACACATATCCGGTGAGGGTTCAAAAGTTCAATCACATGTATTCACCCATATTATCTATATTCTTGCAAGTTGGACTCTTTTGATGATTCAATACAATTGTGGTTTGGACTTAGTTCCTATATGCCTAGCTCTTGTGCTTACGCATGTCTTTTGGGAATTGATTTGTTTGAACCAAGTATTTCCAATTGCTTTAGATAGTTGCATGTAGATAGGACTCATATAGTTTAGTTGCATTCAATGTCATGACCCTTAGTTCCTTCTTATTTTAGCATGAGGACATGCTAAGGTTTAAGTGTGGGGAGGTTGACAAACCCCAATTTGAGGATTTGTCTTGTATTGAATTTGGAGTATTTTGATAACCTTTTGTCACATTTAGCCTAGGAATTAGCATGGTTTTGTTATCTCTCCCATATTTGTGCCTAAGTGTAAAAACATGCTTTTTAAGCCTTATCTTGATGAATTCCAATTTCTCTTTGATTCCATAAGATGCCTTGATGTGTTTGCTAGTAATTCCAGGATTGAAATAGGCTAGGCATGGATCAAAGGAAGCAAGGAAGGAAGCATGCAAGTGGAGAGAAGCACAAAAAGCCAAAGAGTTGATCTCGGCCAAGCACGCGTACGCGCACAAGGCGCTCGCGCGCACATCGCAGAATTGGCAAGGGACGCGCACGCGTACCGTGCGCGCACGCGTCGTAGTCCGCACGTGATTCTTTTATTGCAACACGTGCCTGGCGATTTTGGAAGGTTTCAGCAACCAACTTTGGTGCCAAAATGCATATAAGAGCCAAGGATTGAAGGGGATTAACACTTAACTTGACACATTCACACCCATAGACTAATTCTAGATCATTAGATAGATATTTTGTAGTTAGTTACATTTGTAGAGAGAGAAACTCCAACTTCTCTCTAGGATTCATCTTCATTTTCTCAATTCTCAACCACTCCTTGGTGAGATCTATTGCCACTCTCAATTTACTTTGTCCATGTTGTAGATCATCTTCTCTAATCTCAATTAGTGTTGTAATTGTTCAATTCTTGTAGATCTTAGAATTAGCTTTGTTGTTTTGGATTCTATTGATTCAATAAAGATTTCATTTTCATTGTTGTTCATTGTTGATTGTTGTTTTCTCTTGTGTTGAATTGCTTTAATTCTAAATCTCTTCTCAATTTTACTATGTCTTTCATTCTTGCTCTCCACATGTTTGAGAAAATGCCAACTTTAGATATGGAGTAGAATTCCCTCACTTGGCCTAGTGGTTGAGTCATTGGAGACACTTGAATAATGGATGTCAATTGTTGATTAAGAATTGAGGATTGCTAATTGACTTAGAGTGCACTAAAGCTAGACTTCCCTAGGGTAAGACTAGGACTTGTGACTTGAGTTAATTACTTTTACTTGACTTTCCTCTATAATTAGGGGTTAACTAAGTGAAGCAACACTCCTTTGTTATCGCAATTGAAGGAAGCTATAGTGATGGGACTTCCAATGTTCAACCTTGGCCAAGGCTTTTAATATTGATTGATTGTTGTTTTCTTTTATTCGCACTTTTATGCCACACTCTTCAAACCACAAAAAGACCACTTAACCAATACATGCATCCTTGTAGCATTCCTAGGGAAGAACGACTCGGGACTAATACTCTCGATTATAGATTGTAGATTTACTTTGACGATGGATTTTGCGTCGATTTAGACTATACTACGATTGACTACTTAATAATTTCTATACCGGCAAAAATCTATTTGTCACTAACATCATCATTGTTGTCACTGCTTGAGTCGAGAGAGTCAAGTGGCATGTGTGGCTTGTATAAACTGTCATCTGCAGACTCATAAGAATCAGATAAGCTATCAACATTCAACTGAACTGGCTCCTTGCTTGCTTGTTTTCTCCAGCCTTATGATCTTGTGATATACCTTCTAGGCATTTTGGTAGACGTGTTGAATTTAAAGTTAATAGGCTTGGATTGTTTCTTTGATGCGCTGTTTTTTTTAATTTGTGCATTCTTGGTTGAAGGAGTGGGTTGAGACCAAACTTTTTGAGACACAGGTTTGGATGTAATGGGATTTGGTTGGGATAGAGATTTAGGGGACTTCGCCTGTGAACATGATTTGTCGCCATTAAAATTCAGGGCAGTTGAACTTCGTGTACTGGGCTTCGAGGGAGTGGGCTGGGGGCAGTGGGCTGGGGAGCAACGGGCTGTGTCACACCGGGCTGGGAGGCAGTGGGTTAGGGGGGAATGGGCTTCGGAGCAACGGGCTGTGTCACAGTGGGATGGGGGGCAGTGGCTTGGGGGGCAGTGGCTTGGGAAGCAGTGGCTTGGGGGGCAGTGGAGATGGGGCAGTGGGTAGTGGACAGTGGACTTGGTGTAGTGGATTTCAGTTCAACTGGGATAAAGGTAACTGGTTCTTCAAGTTGACTTAATATTGTGCTGGTTTTCTTCACAGATTCAACACCTTCTACTATATCTTCTTCCATGCCTTCCATTCCGACCTTCTGGCCTATAGCACCATCCTCCTCAGACAAATTCATTACATCAATTATCTCAGGAATCGAAGTTCCGTGCTCAAAATAGATGTGGATGACGTTGTTATTCTCATAGCAGTGCTTATCATATCAACAAGGTCCTAGTCCACTTTCAATCTCCTAAGACCAAATTCCAACACATGTTTAGGCTCCAGATACCAACATGCTTCAGCCTTATTATACCCCAACTCTTTATAATAACCTGTTACCGCAAACACGTCAAGATAGTCTTCATCAACTCCAACCCATTCATCATACAAGTCAGAAGTGTAGATAAAATTTCCCCTAGGACCTGTCTCAAACGCTCCACCATGGTGGAAAACAAGTCTCAATCGATCAGACATCTGAAGTTTACAACACAATGCACAAAACAGACAGGATTATTCATTTTGTCGCAAAACAGCCATATTGCAAAGAACTAGAAATCAAACTATATTTGTAATAAGGATGCATATATTTACTTCCTACTGACTATAACTTAAATAAGATTATGATTTATGTGATTACAAGTTTCATATTAGAAACCCTAAACCCTAACATTTGCGCCATCAACAACCACAACATTCTAAACCACTCCCTTACATATACAACAACGCATTCACACATAAGTATCAACAACCCTCAATGAAAACCAAAAATATGGAAGAGAATGATCAAGTCGAACTGTTACCTCTCACCGTCGGCAGTGTACGAAGGTGATGCTTCGTCGATGACTTCTTCACTGACCGGAGAGAACATATGCTAAGGATGATCCTCGCCGATGAAATGTTGAGTAGGAACTAGGAAGTATGGGAGAATGAAGGGACGTAGGAAAAGAGAAAGGTTTTCTGAAATTTTGGTGGGAAATGTTGAAGTGGAAGGGGGGACCAACAACAATTGTTTATTCAAAGGGGGAGAATACGTTATTTCAAACAACGTTGTTTTACAGGTTTAGGGCACCCACAACTCAAATGACGTCGTTTAATAGAATGCCCACATGGCAATTAACGTTCCACATCAGCAACGTTAACACAACAATTCTGGGAGGGACTAACAGGGACGCACGTTTCTAAATTTTAGGGATTTATTTGGTCATTTAAAAAATTAAAGGACTGAATTGAACACCGATTTAAATTTGAGGGACTATTTTGGACATTTACTCGAAAATTTAATAATAATAGCATCTTAATAAATATTTCAGAAGAGATAGCTTTGCGTCTTCATTGTCAAACTTCTTTTCCAATTTCAAAATTACAAAAACAAACTGAAAAAATAGGCTTAAGGGATCAGTCAGGTTGGCAGGGTGATTGACACGCAAAGAAATCCGAGTGTGTGAAAACACTGCATTTCGCTGCTTCTAATTCAGATTCAGATGCTAGAATGGAATTCTCATATCCTCGTCAATCCTAGGTACAGTTCTCGGTTAAATCACTACTCTTATCTCCTCCCTCTAAACCATATTATAGATTTGCTAGATCAATATTAGTAGAGAAAGTAAAAGTGAAATCAATTTTATGTACATAATGTACTTTAAAACTTATAGTTAAAAAAAAAGACACAGTGATAACAGGAAAAAATGAAAGAAAGAGCAGAAGAAGACAATAGAGCAGAAAACTTGTAGAAGAGGGGAAAGGAGATAACTCAGTGATGGCAAAGGTTTTTATGGTTCGATTCTGCCAGCAATGTTCCTCAACTAAAGATTTCAGAAGAGGGAGCTTTTATATCCTCATTGTCAAAACTCCTTTCCCCGTTTCAAAATGAAAAACAAAATTGAAAGAAAATGCTTAAAATAAAAGTAACGAAAAGAGGACGAAGAAGCGTAAGAGATCACTCAGGTCAGCGGGGTGGTCGACACGCAAAGCAATCTCAAGAAAGAGAGAAAGCACTGCATTCCGGTCTGTTGAGCTTGAATTTCATGGAGTCATCACCGTGATCTCACAAACATCTTATATTAAAAAAAAACAAAAGAGAAGAGATGTTTTCAGAGATGAAAAACACTAGAATCATGAATCGGTAATCAACAAGAAATTGTTTGAAGGAACCTGTGCCTAGTGCTATCACATGAGGACGGTGATGAGAGATGACAAGAGTCTGAATTTATAGGATGCAATTAGGGTTGTTGTACACAGAACAGAGAATACTAAACGCCGTCGTTTCCTTGCCTCAAGTGATTAACTAGGTTTTCGGTTTTTCCCTCTTTGACCCTTTCCCTTATAAATTAATGTTGGGAATTGGGAGTTTGGATTTTGTTCCTGGCTAAAAATATAATTTTACTTTCTATACATATTTAATTGGTTTAATTATTTTGTTGGTTTATATATTTTTGTAAAATTTTTAATTAGGTCTTTAAATTTTTTTTAATTGAGTTTCTGTATCAATTTTTTTAATTAATTTTCTCTTGACAGTAATTAGTTTAATTGTATAAAAATTCAATTAAAAAAAATTGGTACAGAGATCTAATTAAAAAAAATATAAAGATCCAATTAAAAAAATTAGTGCAATAACTCAATTAAAAAAAAGTATAAAAATCTAATTAAAAATTTCGTAAAATTATATGAACCAATAGAATAATTAAACCTATTTAGTTTTGATATTTTGTTTCTAACTCAAATTAAGAGATAATATAGTCAACAAAAAAAATTAAGAGATAATATTAATTTAAGGATTAGCACAAACATATTATCTGAACAGGGGGATTAAAAATAAAACATGTAAAAATTTTGGAAATACTAAATTGTTCTCTTAATCTTTATTTATTTTTAAAGTTTAAGAAAATAAGTCATACATTTTAAAATAAAAAGAAAGTCATACTGATGTATATGATCAAATTCTTAAATATCAAAGTATACACTGAGCATGTACAGCAAATGCTTAAAAATTCTGAAGTAATTACATAGTTAAGTTCAATATCTCCTTGAAGAACCGAAATCAAATACATATCCATCTACTAATTAATACCAAAATGGAAAATCCAGAGAGTGAACATACACCACCATAAGCCCCCACTGCTAAGTAAAAATCATATCTATTGAAGCAAAAAAATAATATCTACCCTAGCTAGTGTCTAAATGTTTACCGACCATTTAATATGAAGTTAAGTTCCTCTGTTTTGCTTTCCTCAAAGTCATGGATAGCTTGAGTGCTATCATCAACCACAAGTACTTATTCATACTCTTCATCTCCACTTTCACCGCCATCACCTCAATTTTATTATTAGCACCCTCAACTTCAGCAATTTGTATAGCTTTTCCTGTGTCCTTTTTTATGTTTTTATTTGTATATAAACCGTACTACGCAGTGAAATGAACCTAATATTCCATTCCAAATTTCCAATCATTCTCTCAAGCAAATTAAAATAGAAATTGAATTAGTAGCAAGCAAATGAGCAATGACTTAATCCAGTAGCTAAGGTAATTGTCAAAAAGAGGAATAGGATAAGGTTTAAGCACAATACCGTACTAACAGCGAGGATAGATTCCATACATGTACAAGATGTGAAGAGCATGAATACCTAACCTGCACAGGAAGCTTCCAATTAATTGAAGCATGGAGAGCAGAGGATAGGAGAACTTCAGGCAGAAAAGAGAGGAAGAATATCCGCAATTTTCAAATCGGATTTGGATAAACACCTTGAGCCATGGAGAGTAGGAGAGCTTCAGGCAGAAGCCCGGGAATGAGGGGAAAGAGTGCTTCAAAGTGATGGCAACTAATTAACAAACTAAAAAAAGTGAAGAAACATGAGAAAATATAAATAATACAACACAACTCACCTTGAGGCCTCTCTAAGCAGTTATGGTGTTCACTGAAATAGTAGTATAATATTGTGTCGGCCAGGTAGGTGGTTGGAAATTCATCAATGTTTCTGTGTGTAAGTATGAGTCGCTGTTCATTTTATTTAATATTTTTTATTTATTAATTAGATTTAGATACGATAATATATTTTTTTTTCATTTATCATGATAAAACTTTTTTTAAGTAAAATAAATAAATAGTCACCAAAAAAAAAGTAAAATAAATAAATAAAAAATCGTAGTTGTTTTAAAACAAAAATTTCTGATTTTTTTTTAGTGAATTTACTTTTATTTAAAAAAATATACTAAAATTTTAAAAAATAATATTTTTATTAAAAAATATTTATCCAAACACATAGAAAATAAATAAACTCCTAAAGATAACATAATTCTATTTAATTTAAATCATATCAATTTTCAGCTCAGAAATCGGTGTGAAAGTCTCAGACAATTTAGATATTTAAATCATAGCTTGAACAAGATTATCAACTGATGTCGGCAATCTGAACTTTCTCAGTCATCATTGACTTCATCACCCGCATCAAATTATTAATAAAATGTTAGAGACGGGGACAACCCGTGCAATTACCATGACAGAATGGATCGTTTAATTCTAAATAATAACATAATCGAATCAAAACGTACGGTAGGAAAAAATAACACGTTCGAATTAAGTGTTGACGATGCAACTAATGGGTGAAGTTAAAAGAGTTTCAATCTTGAACAAGTTTCAGAGAATCTAAGTAGCTTTGTTTCAGCAATGTGCAAATTGCAAACCCTTTGAAAGCAATAATGAAACAACAATGTTAGGTGCAAACAAAAGCAACTCATCAATATCAACGATATATAGATATATTAACAATAATATTCAAGTGAGGAAGAAAAATAAATTATAAGATCCTGCACAAAGCATTATTATTCTTCTTCATTTAGAAAGAATAATTCATATGAAGAGTGTCCTCAAAGGCGGAGCTGATCACATTCTAAGTTAATAGAAAGCATTTTAATTTGTGGACTATATTTTTTGAATCATGAATATTGAATAATGGAGCACAGAGTAGCTATTGCTAATTTTTGTGGTGCAAACATGGTTTTGGACGAATATATATTTTTCGAGAAAAATATATTGTTTTATGTGGATCGGAACTCTTGGCGCGCGGTAGTGTGGGGAGCAAGAAATTAACTTGAACAAGAAGTTAAACTCACTGGGGTAGTGGCGGCTTATATTGACCAATTGAATAGACATCGTGTTTCTTTGACTTAACTTTATTTGCCCAATCATCTTGGCTAACTAAGATTGAAGATTTTAGTAACGTGACAACTGCTGTTAACAACTTCGGAAATTAAATTAATGTTAAGTGCTTAATTAGTAATAATCTCCAGAATGAAATGCAACTAATATATGAGACTGAAAAAGATTTCTCGTTTTAAATTTATTTGTAAGAGTAGATTAACTGATGATAGTCTGGTAGTAACGTATTCAAACCTGGGACCTTAGAAGTCAAACCTTAAGCCACTAGCTTTGCCTCCAACCCAAGTGTTATTGCTAATTTGAATGTTATATATAGTTCATTTTTGTTAAATTGTATTATATATTTAATTTAATTTAAAACAAGCACTGATACAACACCTTGAGCGGATAGATTACCGGTTGAGTTTTGGTAATTGGGAGAAAAATGGACGAAAACAGAGAACTTAGTATATAGAGATATGAATAAAAGAGAGTAATTTGTATATTTCACAATCTTGTCCTCAACAATTACCCGAACGGTGATATATATGAGTTAAACCGACAAAAATACACCACGTTACTCATTTTTTATTAACGCGTGATGACATGATTTGATGACGTGACGTGTTAGTGACACATGTCACTATATAATTTGGCTACGTGTAATAGTATAATGATGGGTTGACCAGTAACACATGGCATATTGATGTGAATAGTTGTGTCACATGTCACAACAGAATTTATCCTCGTGTTATTCATTATATCATGGTTGTATATGCATCAAATTAGTCTATTACTTTGTGTTAAGTGACTCATTTTAGTCTTTAAAATTGAATGTCATGCACTTAACTAATCCCTTCACTAGTTTTTTCTTCTTTTTTTCTATAAATTCAAAATTATCAATATCTTTGAGTCCATTAATTTCAATTCTATTTTTTTACATGTTATAATACAAGTGCTTTTATAAAATATTTTTTCTTTTGCGGAATACCTTAAATCGCTGTCTTGGAGTTGACGTGAAGATATTTCAAACACCCCCACTATCATCTACGACCTCTTTCGTCTGGATTGAAGATGTCAGAAATTGTAGTGAAGATGCTTAAATTGCCCTCGATCTAACCCATTTACACACATTGAAAACGTATATTTCGTAAGAACCGAAAAAAATATGTATTTTAGTTCTTGATTTCTTATTAAAAAAATATTTTTTGATGAAAAAATATGTCTAATCAATCATATAATTTCTTTTTTTATAATAACATACTTATACATTACAAAATTTACCAATGTTAAATTATTATAGAAAAAATTATATAATTAAAACTAAAATTTTAAAAGTTTTTATAAAAGCACATGTATTTAAACGAAATATGAAAAAATAGAACTGAAATTAATGCATCTAAAATATTGAAAATTCTAAATTTAAAAAAAATGAGAAAAAACTGGTGAAGGGACTAGTTTGGTGCACGACATTCAATTTCAGGAACTAAAATGAGTCACTTAAGACAAAGTGAGGGACTAATTTAGAACATTTATAATGATAACATAATGGATGACACGTGGACGAATACTATTACAACACGTGGCACAAACAGACACATGGTCAAATAGCATTGTGACATGTGTTACAACCATCCACGTCAGCATGCCACATGTCACTAGTCAACACATCATCATACTATTACACATGGCCAAATTATGGAGTGACATGTGTCACTAACATGCCATGTTATCAAACCATGTCATTACGTCGTTAATGTAAAATGGGTTAGCGACTAATGTAGCGCATTTTTTGTCAATCCCAGGGACGCAATTAATACAATTGAAATCTTAGGGACCATTTTGGGGTTTAACTCTAATATATATAATTATAGGGAGCACTTTGATCAAGATATTAAAAATGTCTTTTTTTTAAGACATTTACATGTGTCATGTTATTATTAGACGTTTTTATTAAATTGATTAATAATTTATTTTTCAATAAATAAAAACAAATCGGTTTACTATAGCAACAATAATAAACTCAATTTTTCACATTATAATTATCAGACCCAATTGATTTGATCAATTTACCATTTTATATTATATGAACCGAATCCTGCTTAAATATTTTGAAAAAAAGATAAAAATATCTCTGACTTTTTGTTTCGCAAACATTTAATTCCCTAAAAATTTAAAAATTCAATTAGATCTCTCGAAGAAAACACCCTAACTCTCGCTCCAAATTTATACATTAGAATTATTTTTGTAACGACAACCGATGAAAATAGCTTGATCAGATTGAATGTAAAGAAATCACCCAAATTCATACCATCCTCTTGAATACGATAAAAAATATACAACTAAAATATGTTTACAAAAAAGAAATGAATAAAAAAAATAAATTAAGGATATATTTGTGTTTTTACAAAAAAGGTTACTAATTATAAAAAATAAAGAGTAAACTACCATTTATATCCACGAAAGTTTAAAACGCTGACATATCTACCCATACAAGAAGGAAATTACTATTTGTACCCATGAAACGTAAACTTTTGCTAACAAAACTATCCAAATCCAAACAAATTATTTGAAATTCCCAAATTATCCTCTAATATAACCCATCTCTAACTTCTTCTCTTACTCCACACCACCACTTTTCCAATCCCAAACCTTACCACCATTGAAACTCTTCCTCACCACCACCCTAAACCCTAACTACCACCATCACCCAAAATGCCTCCCGGACCTCTGACGAACATTCCAGAAACAACGACACTAACCCGCCGCCTCTAGTCTTCCCTCGCTCTGTGTCTCCCTACGTTTCTTGTCGGATTATTTCAACCAAACACAGAACAAGTACAAACTTTAACCATATCTTGTTGTAACTCCAAGAAAAAAAAGTGGCGCACCTGAATTTAGGGTAGAGTCCTTCCATTGAAGGGGTAGCATATATGACGGTCATAGGATACAGATCCCAATTTGTTTCCATATTTGGGAACAAACCCAATAACTTCGAATACGCATCACACTTCTCCGCCACCCCAACCAACCAAGCCTTCCCCTCACCTCCACCACTACTACCACCGAGTCAAGATTGCAGAGGAAGATAGGGGGCGGGTAGGGCATTCTTGAGAAGATTTTACAAGAAAGCAGAGGATTAGGAGGCTGAAGATTGAAAGAACAAAGTGTTTGAGCTCAACTTTCAGAAACGACGCCATTCCTTGATTGAATTGGGGGTTTTGGTGATTGTGGATTTGTATCAAGTGGAAGGTATCCGGGTGTCACCGTTGGTTCTCCTGGGAGCGTTTTATGGCCGCTATGAGAGAGTTCTACACCAGAGGTCCGTCGTCGTCGGCGGTGGAGGAGGTCGATGAGGATTTGGAGGAGGGGAGGCGGTCGAGGGACACGCCAACAGAGAGTTCTAGGGCGCGCAGCTAGAGGCGCGGGGAGACGGTTACGGCTGCGGCTACGGCGGTGACGGCAATGCGCGATTGGGTGATTGCGTCGCGGAGGGAGGAGGAAGGGAGGGCCAAGAGAACGGAGATTGCGTAAAGGGAGGTCGTCTGAGAAGCTTGTGGATTTTGGATGGCGACAGTGATGGTGGTAGTTGGGGATGAGAGTGGTGATGAAGAAGAGTTTGGGTGGTGGTGGAATTTGAGATTAGAAAAGTGGTGGTGAAGATAAGGGTAGTTTAAGAATTTTAGATAATTTTTTAGTGTTTGGATGATTTTGTTTTGCGGAACTTATATTTCATGGATACAAATGGTAATTTCCTTCTTTTATGGGTAGATATGTCAGTGTTTTCAACTTTCGTAAGTAGAAATAGTAGTTTATTAAAAAATAAAGATAAAAAAAATCCGAGATATTATAAATAGTTATAATATTATATTATTTTACAAAATATTAATAGTGTATTATAAAATATTTTCATTTAAGTAAAAAGGTTATTGGAAATACCTTTTTAATTTGTTTAAAAAAATAAAAAAATTAGTTACGCCAACTATTAATTCAAGTTGTAGAAGAA
Organism: Arachis stenosperma; assembly: GCF_014773155.1. Lineage (NCBI taxonomy): Eukaryota > Viridiplantae > Streptophyta > Magnoliopsida > Fabales > Fabaceae > Arachis > Arachis stenosperma. Next base: position 8,959,019 of record NC_080382.1, on the reverse strand, counting down.
AAATAATTTCTTTAATTTATTATTTTTTCTTAATATTATTATTTATGCTAATTATGATATAATATTATAATGTTAAAAAATTTAGATAATACTTTTAATTAGGAGTAGGTCTAAAATAAAATACTAGCATTTTAATGTAAATTTAATTAAGTATTAAAATAAAATTATGATAAACTATTATTGAATTAATATAGTGATATTATGAATATGATCCGTTTATAGATTTATAACTGAGTTAAGACAGAGTGTTAGCCAATTCGAATTTAGTTTGTTAACAGTTTGATATGTTAAGGTTATGATGTTGGGGGCGGATTTTGAACTATAATTTGAATTTATATATTAATGTGAACTTAATCGTACTAAAAGAAAATTAAGATCTTTTTATGATATAAAATAAAGCTAAAGTAAGAAAAGGAGAAAATAAAAGAGTTCTAGCCTATGCAATTTTGAAAGAGAGTATAATTGGACTAAACAAAGTATATTTTGGAAGTTTTCTTATTGGAGAGACAACTTCGTTCAACATTGTCTTAATGTTAACATTGAAAAAAACGTGTTCGATATCATGCACACAGTAATGGACGATGAACGAACAAAGGATAATGATAACGGTTAGATTTGATGGACATTTGCAGGCTGTCAGATCTGGACTGAATGAGACTTGATAACGGGCAGTGGGCTAAACCAAGGGTGGTGTTCGATCTAACAAAGGCCCAAAGGTAAAATGTTTGTAGGTGGATTAGGGGAATAAGGTTTTCTGATGGTTATACGTCTAACTTGAACAGGTGTGTAAACGTATCACATGATAAACTTGCTGGGTTGAAGAGCCACAATTGTCACGTTTTTATGGAGTCTTTGCTTTTGGTCGTATTCAGAAAACTTCCAACCAACATCTAGAAATCCCTCATATAAATAAGTGAGTTTTTTAGGAAGTTATGTGCTACCAAACTTAACATTAATGATCTTACAGTCATGGACAAGAATATTCCCATAATACTTTGTAAGTTAGAGAAGATATTCCTTCCATCCTTTTTTGACTTATGGAATACTTAATAGTCTACCTACCATTCAAAGCACTACTATGTGGGTCGGTCCAATTTCAGTGGATGTATCTATTTAAGAGGATGATTGGGTCATTCAAGCGCACCGTGAAGAACAGGACTTGAATTGAGGGCACCATTTGTAAAGCATTCATAGCTAATGAAACATCTGCATTTTGCTCATTCTACTTTCAGCCTCTTGTTGAGCTATGTAGAACAAGGGTTGCTTTGGATGGAGCTGCAATGGATGCGGGTAGTGACTACTGGTTAGAGCAGAAGGAAATCGATGTCGCGCATCTGCATGTGTTGCTTAACTGTGACCAGATTTCACCGTACTTCATGTGAGTTTATTAAGTCCTAGTAAATATTGCAATCAGTAATAATCTAACTTTTTAGTCTAATCAAAATTTCTTTATCCTATTCTATCATATAGGTTATTTCAAGAGGCAAATCCTGATATCTCATTGAACAACTTTCCATGTATGTTTAGAGAATACGTCAGTATGCACCTAACTGACACAATAGATTCAGAACTAGTTGCACTTAGTTGGGGCTCAATGAATAAGGGTACTAGTTACTCGATATACACATACCTTACAGTGGTCGATTGAAAAGAAAACAAATAACATCGGAGTTTAGGTTCGTGGGATTCAGGCAGGGGTTACTCTGATTGGTTTGGTGTGCTGCACAACATAATTGAATTAGAGTATTTCTGCACACTACGTGCAAGGTGTGCGTGTTTAAATGTGAATGGTATGATCCAAGTTTGCGATAAAGAACACGAAAGTATAAGGACTACGATATCACTGAAGTTAATGTAACTAAGAAATATAGGCACTACGATCCCTTTATTCTACCTCAAAATGCACGACAGGTGTATCTTTTGCCTTATCCGAGTTCATGCAAGTCTAGTTGGGTGGTTGTGGTTAAGACTAAGCCAAGAGGCTAGATCGAGTCTGATGATAGGACGAGGGTCAAGAACCTTACCAAATTGATGACCCAACTCCTTTGAAAACGGAGGTTGATCCCGGTGAGCCGATTACCTCTAGCTCGGCATCCACAAATGATGATATCATTGACCTTGGATTACATCACGAGGCACTATGACAACAGGACGGTAATCTTCAAAAAAAAGACAAGGTCGACGTAGACAAAGAAGAGGAAGACGAGTTCGATGATTATGAAACTAACTCGAAAGACGAAGACGGTGAACCAGATGAAGAAGATGATGAAGCTGAATAGGGATAATGTAAATATAGTTCTATGATATTTATATTTCTTTACCAAATTTTGAGAAAAATGTAATGTAATTAATATTGTTTCAAATATATCAATTACCATCATTCCGTAATTTTATGTTGTATGCTTTGATATTTCACTTCATGTTTAAAGCACTGTTTCAATTATGCTTGTTATCAAGTTACGGTAAAAATGGATGGAAAATGACTATTTTTAAAAAATAAAAATACTTTCGTCGGCATTACCGTTGGAATTTAACAACGGTAACAGCCCATTCTTTTTTTTATCTCTAAAAAATTTTTTGTCGGATTAATCCGACGGTAAAATGGCGCGGATACTTATAGCATGGCGCCAACGTTACTGTTGGATTAATCTGTAACTTGCAACAAATTGTGTTATATATTCAATCGTTAAAACCGACGAAAATTAGTGCTGGACTCTAAAAATTTGCAGGTAAGTATTTTTCGGCGAGGTTTATAACGTCACATTTATTCTGCCGGTAATTCCGACAGTAATCGGCGACTTTTTTGTAGTGCCAATGAATCCAAATGAAGAAATCACATCGTGAAACTTCAAATACACTATTGTGACGCTTGCTTAAGACCATATATTGCTCTCTTAAGCTTGCAAACTAACTTCTTATTAACACTTGAGATAAATCTTTCCGGTTGTCTGATATAGACTTCTCCTTCCAAATCTCTATTAAGAAAGACTGTTTTCACATTTATTTAATACAATTCTATGTCAAAGAGCAATATCAATGCCATAATGATGCAGAAAGAGTCTTTCTTTAAAACAAGAGAAAATGTTTTCTTGTACTCAACTCCTTCCCTTAGTAAACCCTTTGGCAACAAGTCGAGCCTTGTGATGTTCAATATTGTATGATGAGTCCTTCTTGATTTTAAAGGCCCATTTACATCCAGTGGTCTTTTTTCCATCAGGCAATTCTACAAGATTCAAAACTTGATTACTAGTCATAAATTGGAATTACGACTTTCTATTGTTTGTGAAAACGCCGTTGGGTCTTTTTCATCACAAACATTATAGTCAAACTCAGTAAGATACATTATATAGTCCCTAGAAATTGCAGATTTTCTTATTCTAATTAATCTTTTTAATATTGTATCATCAACCTCTTATAAATGTAGTGACATAACAGGTTCTCTCTCTTTTTAAGATTGCTCTTGAACAATATTTTTATTATGAATAGTTTAATCTTCTGCCATATGATCTACTAGAATATTATCTTCATGATGTAGAACATCAATAATAATACATTGTTTTACATTAATCCTATTTATACGAGCATTATATTAAACAATTAGTCTTATATATGTAGAAATTTTATAAACATTATCATTCTCAATAATTTTAAAAGAATGATTTTTCTCACTTTTTTATATTATGCTCTAAAAATCATGCATTTTTAAATTTAACTATTTTACTTAAATAAAAAAGACAATAAAACTTATAATTTTTAGACTTTTTATCATAACCTATAAAATATGCACTAATCAAACCAATAACCTATATGATCAAGCACAACTTTAACAAACGTAGACGAAATTCCAAACCCTTCACTCTCTAATTAAGTCGCCAATAATAACCCGAAATGAGCACAAAAACCAATAATCACAAAACAGGATTACTTTTATTGGCAAAAGAAGTTTTCTATTTTAAAACAAATAATAATAGTAGACAATTTTCAAGTAGTACTTTGTGCCAATAATTTAATTCTATAGGAACACTATCATCCACTTGTCCATGACGTCAATTTTTTGGGAGGGGTTATAATATATATTTATATTAGGGCAAATCACTATATTAAGCCAAGGAGAGCAAAAAATTACACAAATCTGCCAAACCAAAAATTATTTCATGAATCAACCGATACACATTTCTATATAGTTCGAATTAAGTTGTTTCGAACTTGATTTACATGTAATTCGAATCAACTTGATTCGAATTATACACAAACGCACACACCCACTAATTCGAATCAACTTGATTCGAATTACACACATACAATAATTCGAATCAGGTTGATTCGAATTACACCCTGATTTATTAAAAAAATTAATAATTTATTAAAAAATTTATTAAAAAAATAATAATTTAAAATTAAAAAAAATATATTTTATTTCATACATTAAAAAAAGCTAACAAAATATTTAATTACGAAATTTTTTTAAAATATTAATGAGCTATCAATTCGAATTACACACAATACTCTTTTGTCCATTTTTAACTGTTCATGAATATTTTTTAATAAATTTTTTTAAATTATATGGTGAGATATTACATTATTCAAATTACACATGAGGGAGTTCGAATCGCTCTGATTCGAATTATATGGCGAGCAATTCAAATTCTATACAATACTCTTCTGCCCATTCTTGATAGCTCATGAATATTTTTTAATAAATTTATTTTAACTATACCACAAAAAAATATTTTATTCTATGCAAAATAATTTAAAAATGGCTTAAAAGATGTTAGGAGTATTATAAACATTTGTAATTACTTAGGACATTAAAGAAATCCTCTACATAGTCTATAATAATTTAGAAATTAAAAAAAATATATTTTTATCATGTATTTACCTAAATCACTAGAATATTATAAACTTTATAGTACTCATAATATCTTTTAAGCCATTTTTTTAAAATTATTTTGTATAGAATAAAATATATTTTTTAATTATTTTGGATGGAATAAAATATTTTTTTAATTTCTAAATTATTATTGACTATGTAGAGTATTTTATTTAAAATTTGTGTACATGCATGTATTTACCTAAGTCATTAGAACATTACAAATTTTTATAGTACTTCTAATATTTTTAAAGCCAATTTTTAAATTATTTTGCATAGAATAAAATATTTTTTTGTGGTATAGTTAAAATAAATTTATTAAAAAATATTCATGAGCTATCAAGAATGGGCAGAAGAGTATTGTATAGAATTTGAATTGCTCGCCATATAATTCGAATCAGAGCGATTCGAACTCCCTCATGTGTAATTTGAATAATGTAATATCTCACCATATAATTTAAAAAAATTTATTAAAAAATATTCATGAACAGTTAAAAATGGACAAAAGAGTATTGTGTGTAATTCGAATTGATAGCTCATTAATATTTTAAAAAAATTTCGTAATTAAATATTTTGTTAGCTTTTTTTAATGTATGAAATAAAATATATTTTTTTTAATTTTAAATTATTATTTTTTAATAAATTTTTTAATAAATTATTAATTTTTTTAATAAATCAGGGTGTAATTCGAATCAACCTGATTCGAATTATTGTATGTGTGTAATTCGAATCAAGTTGATTCGAATTAGTGGGTGTGTGCGTTTGTGTATAATTCGAATCAAGTTGATTCGAATTACATGTAAATCAAGTTCGAAACAACTTAATTCGAACTATATAGAAATGTGTATCGGTTGATTCATGAAATAATTTTTGGTTTGGCGGATTTGTGTAATTTTTTGCTCTCCTTGGCTTAATATAGTGATTTGCCCTTTATATTACATACATGTCCCTGATGATGATGCTATAAGCCTCTGATCTATGTAGATCCATAATTTGTACACCAGATCATGTCACAATGTAAAATCACATAATTAGTAGATGCTTAATTAAAGGTCAACTACTTTATTTCACTAGGTATATTATAGTGGTGCGAGGTGATACGTGACGCAATGGAATTATTCCAAGGTCATGACAAAGTCGTGACAGAAGCCATATATGTTGTCATCGTTGTTGCACAAACTCTCCAGCATTAAGTCCCCACTATCCCCCAAGGGTATATTGGTATATTCAAACGTTTCGTTATTCAAACTCGGGCATATTCCGGGCTCATCTACAACAATACTATGCACCAAAACACCATGATTACTCATCACTTGTTGATCAGATTCAGAACATAATTGTTGTATGCCAAGGGATGCTGATGATGAGTCCGAGGAGTAGGCTTGTGTTGCATTTGGATGCTCCATTTGCGAGTTCGATTGAAGTCGCTCTTGCAAAAGAGGCATCCAAACATAACGCAAGGCGTCCCTGAATATTTTGCTATTGACGTCACAGTTGAGTTGCCTTGCCTGCTTACTCACTCTGGTCCTCCAATAATTCTTTATCTCATTGTCCGTTCTTCCTGGCAACTGCTCCGCAATTTTCGACCATCTACAATATAATCAAATTATAATATTAGGGATGACAAAAAGGTCACTGAGACTGATTAGATGATTCGAGTGCCCCTGAATTTTCACTTAACAAAAAACAGTCCGAACTCAACTATTAAGGAATTTAAATAAAACAAGTTTTATTTTTTTTTTACTAAATATTTTCGATCAAAATAGAGAATTAATTAAAAGAAAATATTAATCATCTAACGGTATTCAGTTACAGAAATCTGAATGAGTGAGCGCGCGGCTGTACCTATTTCCCCAGCGTGAATGAAGATCAAGAATGGTGATTTGTTCGTGGAGTGTGATGTTTCCGCGGCGAACATCAGGACGAAGATAGTTTAGCCATCTCAACCTGCAACTTTTCCCGGACCTCTTAAGTCCTGTTTAATTGCGTCATCAGTGTAGAAACACAAAGAAAAGTGAAGAAATTAAAATAATTTTCAGAGACATAGAGTATATAGGTTTGTGCCTGCAGAGCGGGCGAGGGTGTTCCAGCGACCATGACCGTGAGTGGCCACGTAATTGCTCAGAATCACGTCTTCTTCAACGCTCCATGGACCTTTTCTTATCATACCTTTATCATTCTCCTCTTCTTCTTCTATACTGCCTGATCCTAATTTCTTTACCTTATTCTTCTTATTAGCTTCCATTATTGTTATATTTCACTATTTTAGTGTGTACATGTATATGATGTATGTATTAGTTTTCTTTCGTATGTGTTGTGGGGGTCTAGTGTGTGGAAAATTGCAAATCTATACATACATATTTATAGGCTCTAGTAGCTACTTAAGAAAGAATATATAACCAGCTCCCACTATTTTATTTTCATGTATATTATTATTAAAGTTAATATTCTATGACCAATAAATATTATTATTTTTTGTTAGTATTTAGTCAATAATAATTTATTTACACTTATATTTATATGAATTTTTTTTACTAAAGATAAGTAGATTCGAATTCGCGACTTCTTAGATGAATATAAAGAGACTATGTCATTTGAACAATAATTCATTAGCTATATTTACATTTATATAATTTACATTTATATTTACTAGAATTTATACGTATGAATCAATATCGTTTATAGTTACATTATACATATCTCTTTTAAAATTTATTTACATAAATTAATAAAATTTATTTATTAAAAATAATTTAATATATTTATACTGATCAAATAATAACAATAAATACTAAAAACTATATTAATGACTCTTAGGAATTTCTCTTATTTTTATTATTAGGTGAATTCCAAGAAGAATAATGTAGTTGTGGTCACTATAGTCTATAAAATTTAAATAAAAAAAGGTTAAATGACTAATATTTTTATTTTTATTTTTTATTTAAATTAATATTAATTAATTCTTCATTTTTTTAACTAGAAGTGTTGACCATTTAGTGTATATTAAAAAGTATTTAAAAAGTGTAGCCAAAATTTAAGTTATACTTTCTCTTACTAAGAGTAAACTGATTTTGGCTTCACCAAAGATCAAACTTTTAAACTTTTGAATCTAGAGTTTTAATACTATGTCATAATACCACTCATCCCAAAAGTTTCAACTGATAAAAAAAAGGTAACACTAATGGTTATATCTTTAATACTCTCTAAATCTTCATTGTACACATTGTACAAATATTTGATTGGCTCTATATTTGACAATATTTTTTAGTGATCATATTTTCTATTTTTTATTTGGTCAAATAAAAAATCTTAAAAGAATATGATATTAATGTTAGTTACATTTTCTAAGGATCGTAAAAGTTTTATAAACCAACGTAATCACTCATCATGATCATAAAATGCACCTTAGTAAAATCTTTAAATAAGTAGCAGCTACAATAACGCTCGTAGCCAACATTGTGTGTTACTCTCAGTCACCCAGGGGAAGAACAAGAAAATCAACTAATTAAGCAACTTTTATGAATATTTTTTACGGTACATTTTTTTTGTTTTTCATTTTTATTACGAAAAGAAAATTAGTATACTAAAAAAAGTATATACAAAAGTGATATATTCATTAAGTATACCCTCCTTTTTTGCAAAGAAAAGGATAAAAATAAAACTATTGACTGAATAATGGCTAAAAAGTTATTGATTACCTATCTATTTAATAATGAAAAATAACTTCTCTTCTTAAGCATTTTTATAATTATTCAATAAAAATAAATAATTTTTAGATTTTAAAACATTATTGATTTTTCTAGGTCATTTATTACATTTGGACAAATATTTTTAGAATGTTATACCTTGTTTCAAAACTCATCATTTAGGGCCTAAAATAATATTATTGGATATTTTTTATAAATATATAATATAATATATTATAAATATGTTCTCAATCAAATTTGAAAAAATAAAAATAATTAAAAATGGATATGTTTCTCCATACACACTGCTAGGATTAGGATTAATTAGTTTGACAAAAATGCTTAAAAGAGCCAATTATCTGTGGTCTATGAACTAGTATTTAATATTTCAAATGAACAAGTAATTGAGGTATATAGGTGTTCAAGAACATGGGATTTTTATTAATAGTAGAATTAAGTGAAGAATAAAGATTATTATTAAATTTTATTATATATCTCTTTATTCTTTATTAAAAAATACATTGCACTGTAGCACTAGTCTAAGAACATATCTCCAGGTAGAAAGCATCAAGTTAATAAGAGGAGGAATAATGGATATAAGAAGTAAATTAAACTACAAATTTATAATTTGCAGTTGTTGTGCACAATTTTTATTATTTAATCATTATAATCTTATTTACAATTCTTTTAACTAACATAATTTTATTTCTGAAATTTCTGCTCTTAAAAATCGTTGATGAGTTATTATATGATCACTTTTCTATGCATACGCATACACATACGTAATTAGAAGTTGAATTTAGATGTTATATTAGCAGGCTTGGTATACTACCTTATATTATCTTTTTCGGTGCTTAGAAAGCATAAGTAATTAAATAGAAAATATTTGTGACATGGATTTTTAAAGATCAAAAAATAAAATAATACATAACATGTATTTTTTGACGGATTGGAGTGAGAGTGTGAGAAAATAAATTAGTGCGTTTAATTTAATTAAATTATAGCATTAGGTGACTAACATTTTTTAATTTTTGTCTTGCATTTAAATCAATATTAACTATTTTTCTACACTTTTTTTTATTAAAAGTATGGATCCTATAGCATTTCCTAGATTTTATATACATACTTTTCAAAGACTAATTAAATTATAGAGAAAATATTTTAGAGACTATACTCACCACAGTAATACCACGTGGTACCAAATATTTATTAGTTTAGTCTTAAATTTAATTTAGAGTAAATTTTTATTTTAAAGATAAATAAATTATCGATTAATTAAAAATATAAATATTTTTTATTTTTTAAAATGTGGAATATTTAAATTTTTTTAAAATACTAATTTATCTTTACATATTTTAAACGAAAAAAATTATATACGTTTTTTTCTTTAATTTATCACAGTGACTCGTTTTAGTAATTCACTGGATCTTGGTTCTCTGAGAAGCTAAGTGTCCATATTAATGTGATATCCAGCTATCTAATATTTGTGGCAATAAACCTCAAACACGTGCAAAACATTTGTGGCATCTACCCTTACATTCATTTGTTTTCCTTTTTCCTCCTCTTGCTATATAAAATCCCATTACCGAAATTCAGGTCCAGAAAAATTAAGTAATTAAGAGGTTCATTTAGATAAAAATGTTTAAAATATTTTTTTAATAATTAAAATTTAATATATATAATTAATTAAATTATATTATTTTTATTAAAATTAAATTATATAAATTAATTTGATCATAAAATTGATGAATTAAATATTAAATCTATTTAAATTAATATTTTTATAAAAAATAAATATAATATATTTATTATAAAAAATAATTAAAATACTCTTATTTTATATATATATATATATATATATATATATATATTAATTTTAAAAATCTTAAATTATAACATTTTTTCTCTCATGAATTAAAATTAAAAATTTTTAAAATTAATATATATATATAATAAATATTTTAATATTTTTTATAATAAAAATATTATAATTATTTTTTATAAAAAAATATTAATTTAGACTGATTTAAAATTTAATTTATCGATTTTTTAGTTAAATTAATTTGTCTAATTTAATTATGACAAAAATAATACGATTTAATTAATTACATAAGTTAAATTTTAATTATTAAAAAATATATTAAAAAAATTTAGACATTTTTATTTGAATAATTTTCGAATTATGCATATAAAATTACATGAAAAGGTATTAAAGAAATAAGTTTTGTTTCTCTCTCTCTTTTTAACTAAAATCGTCATCATATCATGTACGAAGATATATAGTAACTGATTTTAATTAAAAGATATACCAAAAATAAATTAAATTATATGTATATTTACACATAAATATATTAATAATTAATTTTAATATATAAATAATATTTTTGTAGGAAGGTATAGATGGTACGTTGTTATTATCAGTTGTTAATTTAATACATTATATAGTTGACCGAGTCTTTCAAGCGACGACTCAAGTCAACATGAATGCGTTGAATCAGATATTTGTTTTTCAATCTTTTCCTCACCGTGGTATGAAAAAACACACTTCCATTAGTTCTCTCTCACAAGAAGCAAAAGCATATGGTCAAACGTTCTTTTGAATCAGAATAACCAACTAAAAACAAATTAAATTAGTCAATTGACAAAAAGAAAAATAAGGGAGAGTTAGACTTTAACTGATAAAACTACTAAAGAAATTAAAGAGTGGGATAAACAAAACACACATACATATATGCTGCCTATAAAGAATTTTCACATGTTAAGGAATCGGTCTAATAATACATCAAAATCTTTCTCAAGAGCAAGAAACATGAGTTGTAAGGCCGTGGAAAGTATGGCCCTTTGTTGCGTGTCACGAACCAAACGCATGCGAAATTGGAATTTAGGGTTTAGCCTATAATGTTTAGCGTGACTAAATATTGATAAAAAAAAATAATAAATTTTATTAGTCAGATAATATTATTCGTATAAAAATAAGATATTAATTTAAAATATTAGTTAATATTAATAAAAATAAGATTTTTTAGTATGTTTTCTGCATTTATTTTACACACTGGATTGGGAATTAGAAGATCAATGGGATTTATATTTGAACATTTGTATGTATGTATGAATTTTATATTTACCGGCAAATAATATTGAACTGGATCATTAGAGAAAAGATCATTTTAGGACTGTGGATAATGGTCAAAATGTCTGAGTAAAATAGAACTATAAATTATATTATGAGCTTCGAGTTCTTTGAGAATAAATGCCAAGAAGAATAGTCATTCAAATACCAAACTCGTCAATGGTGGGTTAGTGGTCGTAAAATATTCTATATTCTCGTCAAAAGTTAAGGCACTTTTTTCTGGATCAATATCATATCACTATTGAAAGCCTGCCTGATGTGGGGTATTTTATTTTGTAAATAAATTTATAATCGGGTTATTATTTATTAATATACACATAGAGAAAAATGATATTTGTATTGTTTTCATCACATATATTTATTTTATGATGGAAACTCACGTTTGTTTTATTATAAAGTTGATATTTAAAAAGTTAGAAACTCAGCTGCAGTCAACTTCACGTGAAGTTTATAACTGATAGTTGTTAGATGATTTGACTAAATTTTTATCTAACAACTCTCAGCTATCAATTTTATGTGAAGTTGACTGTACCTGAATTTTTACTATTTAAAAATGGTTAGATAATTTGATAAATTTAACTAAATCACCATCTAATAGTTTTCAACTATCAACTTCACATGAAAATCAGATAAGTGCATGTAAATTTTTATCTTATTTTATACTTTTGATAATATAAAAACAAATTTTTATATAAAAATAATACAATACGTTTTTAATCGACTTCAAGTAAGTCACCAAAAAAAAAAATCGACTTCAAGTAACAAATAAAAAGATCATCATCATATCTATATATATAATAGAAAACAGTTATTTTTTACTGATAATATTAGTAAAAAATTTCAACTGAACCCCTACTTTATGAATTCGATTGGGTCAAAAGTTAAAATCCATCAATTTCAAGAACAAGAATCCCCGGCGCTGGTTGTGGGTATTCAGAAATAAGTATCAAGTTGAAACGTTTTCATATGAATATTATATGTTCAGTGGATAGAATATGAACATTAAAGTTTTAATAAAAATAGAGATAAAAATGATTAAATTACACAGTGAATAACCGATTTTAAGTTATAGTTCGTTTTTTTATGTTTAGATTCGCTTTTTCTTAGATTAAAAGGATGATACGTAGATTTACTTCAAGAACAATAATAATGAATACCTACAAAGATACTCCAACGTTTAAATAAAAAAGAGTGTGAATTTTTAAAAAAAAAAATATGGAATGAATCCCATACCAGTTATTAATATCGTTTAGAGACATCTTCAAAAAGATTGTTGAGTTTGATAGTTTCCAATCCCGGCCCGAAGTTATTAATTTGTTTTAGGCCGATTTGTTAGTAACAGATCAATATCCATTTTTTGGATTATAAATTTATGATCCAAGAAAAAGTAGTTGATGACCCTGCTTCGGCGATGACTATTTTAAAAAGGATAATACTAGGTAATTAATGAATTTTTTTATCATGAATAACCACCAATCAAATAAAAATATATTACATTTTTAAATTATCTACCTAAATTTTAATATTAGAATAACTATCTGTACACCTAGTGAATAATGAAAATATTAAACAATGTAAACAATAGATATATTGGATGTTCATTTTACTAGTGTACGGATGATTATTTTAATATTAAAATTTAGAAGGTTAATTTGGAGGTGTAGTGTGTTTTTATTTGATTGGTGGTTATTCATATTGTTCAATAAAGTCATTGTCCCCTAGCATTCCCCATACGTTTTTTTAAATACCGCAAAAGTGAATCCGTGCAAAGAATTGAAATTTGTGTGTATGTAGGATTTTATTGGGTAAAGAAAAGTCTAGACATTTTATTTTTTAACTAATTAATTCTAGTTGATTATATATTTAGTAAGGCCGTCAAAATGAGCTAAATCCATCGGACCAGCCCATTTACCCATTTAAATAGGCGGACTTTGTCTCTAAAATTAAACTCGTTTAAATTGCGGGTTAAACCGGTTGAACCCAATTAATCCGAAAAAAATAACTGACTAAACGGGTGGTCCATTTTTTTTTTTTCAAAAAAGTAACACTTTTAGTCGATATTTATCCCGATTCGACTCGAAAATCCGACTCATCAACTAAAATTTTTTTTATAAAGTTTTTTTATCTAAAAATAATATTTTTTGTCAAAATATTTTTTAGAAAATAAAATAAAATGATAAATGAGATGGCCCATTTAATCCATTGAACTGACCATAAACGATCCAGATTAAAAAATTCTGACCTACAAATAAAATAAATTTAAACGAGTCAGCTCATTTAACCCACAAACTTAACGGACCAAATCTAAATGGACCGAGCTAATCCGTTTAACAGTTCTAATTTTTAGTTAATTCTCTAACAGAATTAATTTGTAAAACGTATACCTATAAAATTACTTAATTTTATTTTATATAATAAATTAATGATTATTTTATTTTTTTAACTACCAATTACATACAAAAACAAATCTACGTGAGTTTTTACAATATTGTTAATACAACGAAAATACTATACACAATTTTCAATTCTTTGAACATAATTCACTTTTGCATTATTTTTGTCATTATCATAGCTTAACGTTGTTGAATAATGTTTTTTCTTCTCTTCAAAGAATACATCACTGATTTCTTGCACAAAGTTGGCGAATAATTTTTTCCCTAATCCCAAATAACATAACATTATATCTAAAAGTAAATCACTATACATATATTCCTATATTTTTCCCCTGGTCTCTTATGTTTTTCTACACCATGCTTGTTTTTAATTTGATACTCTTCCTCCCTTTTGTTATAGTCATTAGTCTTACCTCACATTATACATCATGCTATATATCCTTTTGGTCGTACTTGTATTCCCTTTGATTCTTTTGGAGCAATTGCACTCATTGTTTGTTCAATCATATTTGGTGTATACTAAAATCAGTCGTTAATATAAAATATATATTAAAATATAAAATATATATTAAAAATAAATATATATATTTATATATAAATATATTATAATTAATTTTGATAATTAATTTTAATTTAATATTTTTATTATTCATCAGTACATGTATTTTTTGTATTCTGACAAAATCGAATTAATTTATATGGGTTTCACATTTTACAGAATTATGTAGGTAAGGAATATAATAACGATTAAGGATTCATTTAATTTATATATTATTGGAAAAAATTAATTAAAAAATATATGCTTTGAGCCGAATTAATATTAAATTTATTGTTTAAATAAAAAATTAGACTCCCAGTAAGTTGTGATTGGAAAATTCAGATATCGCAAATTTATTGAGAAGTTAACATAGGAGCAGATGGTAACAAGTAACAAGAGATATTTTTAAAATAGTGTAACTAGGTATTTTTTAAATATTGTTATTTATTTAGTTTTTAGAAAAAAAATAAAAGAGAAATAACTTTCTTAATGTTTTGAATAACTGATACGTAAAAGTGGATATTTAAATTAATTAAATAATAATAAATTTTAAAAAAACTTACCAAAAGATTAAATTTTAAAGGATAAGTAGCATTTTTGTTTTTCAAATTTGGGTCTTCGTGTTTATTCTTTAGAGAGATTATTTCTTTGTTTAGTGATGATTTGCCACATTTCATGTCGTAGTTTTCTTTTATTTTGGCCATTTTTCCAAACAAATAAAGATATGAGAAAATAAAAAAGAAAAACTTCTAAATTATATATGAAAATAAAACAGAGAGAATATGTAATTGTGGTGATGATCAGAGTGAAAAGTGAAAACAGAAAGAATTGCACATAGATATGTAGTGGCCACCAGCCGGCACTGGAATAATAATAAAAACGGTTTAATTTATTGTTGTTAAGCTTTAATTTTAAATTAAAAGTTGGGTTTGTTTTAGAACAAAAGGTACCATCTTAGGATATTCGAAATAAGTGGACCTACGAATACGTTTTGGTGTCTATTTGTGGTTAAATGTACTTCCCATCATACGAACATATGATTACTGTAAGATGATTTGTATATTCATGATTATATTCTTAAGCGGTTCCGCTACGTTACCAACAGCATATCTGCCAATTTCTGCCAACTCTTGTTTAAATTGTGTTTTATGAAAGTGTGTTCGTGGATGTGTCTAATAAAAATGTCTTTTTTATAACTGTATTTAATAGAAGTATCTTTATAGATATATTTTCTGGATGTGTCTCTTTATATATGTATTTAAAATATATTAATTATTAGACACATCTACGAACACACTTCCATGAAAACACAAATATAAATAAGAGTTGGCAGAAGTTGGCAGATAATGTGTTGGTACCCTATACTTTTCCTATTCTTAATATCCATTGTTTGTGCTTGACAAAAGAGATTGATTTCATGATGATGATGATCACATATATCACTGATTTGAATGTTCGATGCATGACACACACACCAATTAATAAACGCCAGCCATGTGTAACGTAATAACACCCTTTAATTTGCAAAGTGTGTTCATGGACATAGATAGATATATATGAAGCTTGAGAGCTGACATTTTAAGTTCCCAGTGTGAGAAACTGAGATGGTAGGACCTTTGTTTACCAAAATGCGAAAAGTGTACGTTGTCCATGAAGGCGACTTTATAAGTGGAACCAGTAATTGTATGAAAGGAATTTGCATTGACGTTTGCAAACTAAATTTGCTTCATGTTCGTGCGTCTATGTAGATTTTAGATGAGCCATGTCTTTCCGGTCTTAATCTTAGAACCGAATGTATAATTCTTAGTGAAAATTCAGGTGCAGTTGACTTCACGTGAAGTTGATACCTGAGAGCCGTTTTCATCTCTTAAATATCAACTTCACGTGAAGTCGACTTTACCTGAGTTCAACTTCACGTCAAGTCAATTTCACCTGAGTTTTCATCATAATTCTTCAAGCGGCGGTTTTGTAAGAAAACCAATAGAAACCAATATTAATGTTAGGACCAATATTTTTAGGGAAAAAATTTGAGAAAATAGTTAATAGTGGTTTAAGTAGAAGATAAAAATAAGAAATATATATATATATATATATATATATATATATTTTTTAAAACTTATAATCTTAACAAAATATGTTAATTATATTTTGAATAAATTCTTTTTTTTTTTTTGGTCGAGGATCAGAGTATATTTACTATCGAATACAATAACTAATTTTTTGTTGGATTATAAGAGTAACACAACTAATTCAAAATTTTAAATTTTTTTGTATTCCATACGATGATTGAATTCTTAATATTTAGTCAAAAAAATTATGAGTCCTTTTCATTCAACCACATCTTTCGATTGAGAATAAATCAAATTTAATTTTATTAAACTAAGTCATAGTTTGATACTATACTTAATAATAATATTTCCATGTATTATAAGGGTAAGGGATCATATTCCTTTGGACGTTGAATTGATGCACTTTAGCCAATTTACTTCCTTTCATTGGTTTATACTGAAAGAAATGTAGAAGCAAATCACATAAAGAAATGAAGTGGAAAATTATATACATCCCCTAAAATAAAAAATGTTACGTAAATATCATAAATTTATATAAATCGAAACAATTTATTTGAATTTATTTTTAGTTAATGTAAATCGAAATAATATAATTTGATACTGTATCAGTCTTTCATAGTACCATATGTCGAGATTCGATAGTGTCATTTTATCACGACAAAGTATATTAATGTCGTAAAAGCTCTCTATAGTATTATATATCGAGGTTTCAAGATCTCGAGATGAACTATCTGAACTACATCCGGTGCGCTATATGGAATCTACATGAACTGGTAAAAAATAAAGAGTATTGCAAGTCAATTTACATCCAGTAAATAATTTAAAGAAACACCAACAATAAATACTTGAAAGCTAAAATACTCATGTTCCTTGGTCGGAGTAAATCTATCCTGAGCCCCAATACCCGACTCTAGGCCCCTTCTCATTCGATGTGGCCTGATAACCGGACCACCTGACCCAAAACTTGTTATTAACAATGACAATAATCTGTAATATATATTATTAAACATGACAAAGGATCCATGACCGGAGGAGTTGCAGCGGACCGGCCAACTTAACCACATTCTTGTTGGCTACACGACACAAGCACTGGTATAACCACGACAGAGCGGCGGATCCCCAGCTGTATCCACCTATGTCCTCTAATCTCGCTACGTACGATAGCCACTGGATATGCATGCGTGTGTCAAACTTGTCATCGAAGAGTTGGGTAGATAATAGCATCATGGTATATGCCCTCACGTACCTCCTAACTATCTCCTCATCTGTGTCGTGAGCGAGGTGACTGAATGTTTCCTGCATCCAAGTACACTTCACAGTGAACTTGTCGATGTAGTACGCTGGAGGCAACACACCACACAACTCTTGGAACCAATCACATCCAGGTTGCCCACCATCAATGAACTGCTCGAAGTCCGTCAGGCATCCACTGACGTACTGTCCATCGATGGAGAGGCAAAAATAGTACACAACATCCTGAAGCGTAATCGTGCACTTCCCGAACGACATGTAGAAGGTATGAGTCTCGGGCCACCACCGCTCAATAAATGCACTTACCAATGGCTCATCCAACCTAAACCAGCGATCATTGAGTCTCGCGAGATGGGTTAAGCCGACTATCTGCAGGTACGGTATGATCCTGTCATCTAGGAACATACCATGCTGCATCCTCATGCTAGTGATACATTGATATGACTGCACAACAATGAAAATTTCTTTTTAGAACAATCACAATTAACAAACCAAAATTCACCAAAAGACCATCACGGAATGCAGGCCGTTCTCAACAAAATCATATCCAACTTTAATTCTTAATACCATAAAGTGGACAATTCTACTAAAAATAAACTTTAATGTAAATTATGTTGCATCATTGGACAAAGATAACCTAACGATAAATAATTTAATTAACTTGCATTAAACCAAATTAAATTAAATTCTAACAGTACGTAATTAATCTAATATTCAATACGTAAACTATAAAAACAAACTAAACTAAATTATATTAATTTAAACACTAACATTTAAGTATTAAATTACATTAACTTTAAATAAACTAAAATAAATTAAATTCGCCAAAAAATTTTCTAAACCCAAACTAAATTAATTTTAACTAAAAAAAAAAAAACTAAATTACTACCCGTTAACCTAATGTTTAGGAATTAAATTAAATTTAAAAAAATTAAGCTAATTTAAATTCTTGCCAAAATTTTGCTATCCATTTAATCTAATATTCAAAACCTACATTAGTAAACCCTAAACTTCCAAAAAATCTCTAATCTAGTTAATCACTACTCTAATTAAGCATCGTTTAACACTTTTTCACCTTGCATTTGTACTTTTAAAATTCTAACAACCATTAAATAACTACTCAAATTACCATTTGTAGTTTAAAAATCTCAATAGCGCACATAATGAAATTCTAAACGACTTAATATCACAAACTACTATTTATTTTTTAAAGATATTCAATTTCGGAAACTAACCTCTTCATGGATAGAACCAATAATATGAGTGATGCCGTCTAACCGATAGATACGATTAGGGTCGTCTTCCATTTTCGCAGTTTGAATTTCAAGGTGTTTTCGGGTGAAAACTTTCTCTAGAATAAGGTGAAATGTAATTAAAAACATGTGAATTCGAACTCTTTTTATAGGTATACACACAATAAATCAAAGCACCCTACTTCGATTTACCAATACCATCGTTTAAGTAAATCGAAACGACCTATTTCAATTTGCTAAAGTCCAATTCGAATCCACTCAATTCAAATTACTATGGGCAAAAGCCATGGATATAATTCGAAGTCCACATATTCAATTTATCATGGGTGGACTTCAAACCCTATTAAATCGAAACAAGCTCATTCAATTTAGTTAAATCCCTAGTAGTTCGAATCTTGTTGACTCGATTTACCACTGGAATGGATAAATCGAATTTGTTCAATTCGATTTACATGAATTTGTGTATGAGGGCATGCATGTAATGTTTTTTATTTTAGGGGATCCATGTAAATTTGATTTTCATTTCATTTCTTTAGGTCATTTGCCCAAAATGTAATATTAAATTAATTACCTTAAAAGTGAACACTTACACTATAAGAAAAATGCTGAGTACCATCAGATTTAGCATCAGTCATATTTACTGTTAAAACATTATTTTTTATAGTAACATCGATGGTAATATTTGGTGGAAAAAAATAAATTTCGGCATGCCTCACTATCGTCGGTACCGGGGGCTAGATCCGACGGTAATGTTGTTTTGCGAAATGTTGCGCTTTGGGCACGCGAAGGATGTTACCGTCGAATTAATTCGATGGTAAATCCAACAGTAAATTTGGGGATAAATTCAAACACGAAGTCTTTCCCTCTCACTTTACAAAGGTGTTCTCTCTCTTCTCTCTCTTCTCTCTCTCTCTCTCTCTCTCTCTCTCTCTCTCTCTCTCTCTCTCTCTCTCTCTCTCTCTCATCTACTCACACTTCTGATAGTAGCAGTCAACGTGGCTACCGCCGGAGCTTGCCGCCAACGTCGCCACTGAGGAGGAAGCACCCGCTGTCACCATCGCTGCACGTGCTTGACGAATCTGCTGCTGTTGTTCCCATCTCATCTTCCATCGCAGTTGAGGTTCACGTTGCTGTCGTCGCTGCCTCTGTCACGACGATATTATAGAGAGCCTGCAACCACTATCATCAAATTAGTTTGTTGGTATAATTATTATAGTTTTTTATATTATTTTGTGAGCTTAACATTTTGTTAGGGTTAGTGGCTGTTAAATCCGTGGTTAAATTTGCTTAATGAAGTATGTTATTAGGAGTTGTTGTGCTAATTTAATATAAGTGAAAAATAAAATTTTCATGCCTCTTGTAAGTTTGGTTGAATTAAGAATTAAGTTTTAATTCATTAGAATAATGAATTTTATATATTTTTTAAATTAGTTTTTGAATTAGTTTCAACTTGTGAATTTAATAAGTAATCTTTTTTGTTAGGACGGTGCAATTGCTTCTGAGCTCAATTGGAGTTTTCTTCTTTTGTTGTCTGTTTAATAATATTTCACGTTAGTTTTCTATATCTGAATATAATGAATTGTTTAAATTTTATGTTGGACTTACTTTTTCTAGAATAGAGTTTTAGGATGGAAGTGGGAGAAGGTCGCGTAGTGGTACCTTCTAGAAACCCTTATTTGCTAGAAAATTGTAAAGTTATAAGGGGTTGCGCACTAGAAATGTTAGAATTTGATGTTTTGATGAATGCATATATGTCAATGATTTATGGCTGCAGTTGTTTCCTATGTAAAAACTGTTGTCTTTATTTGATGAATATTGCTAAATTAAGGAGATTATCTATGAATTATTGTTCAAATGGTTTGCTATGTGTTTGGTATGTCAGAAATTGATAATTGTATTCGGCAGGAGATTCTAATTATAGGGGATACTCTGCTAAATTTTCTAAAAACTTAAATAATTTTTGTTGTTCATTGAATTCTAGGGTGTGTGTTTCGATATGATTCCGAGTTATCGTCTATGGATGTATGTAAGGGATAACGATAGCCGGGGGGTTTAAAACCAGAATTTTTTGAGGGGGTTGATGCGTTTGTCACGCATGTTTTCAACATAGAACCGTTTATGTCTGAAGGGGTTTTAGGTGTCCGTGTCAAAAGTGTCGACTGACTAAGTGGTTAGGATCGGCGGATATAACGATTCACCTTTACTGTAACAGGTTTAAGGATGGGTATTGGATGTGGATAGAACATGAAAAAGTGAACAAGCATGGAATTAACTGATTTGGATATGGCCGAGAGTATAATTGGATTAAACAGAGTATATTTTGGGAGTTGCCTTATTGGAAAGACAACTTGATGTGACATTGTCTTGATGTGATGCACATTGAGAAAAATGTGTTTGACAATATTATGCACACAGTAACGGACGATGAGCGAACAAAGGAAAACGATAAGGATAAGTTAGACTTGAAGGAAATTTGCAGGCGACCAAATCTGAACTTAAGGAGACTTGATAACAGGTGGTGAGTGATGAGCGGATAATTTATACGCTTTTTGGCATTGTTTTTAGGTAGTTTTTAGTAAGTTCAAGCTACTTTTAGGGATGTTTTCATTATTTTTTATGTTAAATTCACATTTCTGGACTTTACTATGAGTTTGTGTGTTTTTCTGTGATTTCAGGTAATTTCTGGCTGAAATTGAGGGACTTGAGCAAAACTCTGAAAAAGGCTGACAAAAAGGACTGCTGATGCTGTTGGAATCTGACCTCCCTGCACTCAAAATGGATTTTCTGGAGCTACAGAACTCCAATGGCATGCTCTCAACGGCGGTGGAAAGTAGACATCCATAGCTTTCCAGCAATATATAATAGTCCATACTTTATTCGGAAATTGACGACGTAACTTGGCGTTGAACGCCAAGTACATGCTGCTGTCTGGAGTTAAACGCCAGAAACACGTCATGATCCGGAGTTGAACGCCCAAAACACGTCATAACTTGGAGTTCAACTCCAATAAAAGCCTCAGCTCGTGGATAGATCAAGCTCAGCCCAAACATACACCAAGTGGGCCCCAGAAGTGGATTTATGCATCAATTACTTACTCATGTAAACCCTAGGAGCTAGTTTATTATAAATAGAACTTTTTACTATCATAATCTCATCCTGGATTGTATTTTGAATCCTGTGATCACGTTTTGGGGGCTGGCCATTCGGCCATGCCTGAACCTTTCACTTATGTATTTTTAACAGTGGAGTTTCTGCACACCATAGATTAAGGGTGTGGAGCTCTGCTGTACCTCAAGTTTCAATACAATTACTATTACTTTTCTATTCAATTCTCTTTTATTCTTATTCCAAGATATACGTTACACTTAACTTTGATGAATGTGATGATCCGTGACACTCATCATCATTCTCACCTATGAACGCGCGTGATTGACAACCACTTCCGTTCTACCTTAGGCCGGGCGCATATCTCTTAGATTCCCCAACAGAATCTTCGTGGTATAAGTTAGATAGATGGCGGCATTCATGAGGATCCGGAAAGTCTAAACCTTGTCTATGGTATTCCGAGTAGGATTCCGGGATTGAATGACTGTGACGAGCTTCAAACTCCTGAAGGCTGGGCGTGATGACAAGCGCAAAAGAATCAAGGGATTCTATTCCAATCTGATTGAGAACCGACAGATGATTAGCCGTGCTGTGACAGAGCATAGGACCATTTTCACTGAGAGGATGGGATGTAGCCATTGACAACGGTGATGCCCTACATACAGCTTGCCATGGAAAGGAGTAAGAAGGATTAGACGAATGTAATAGGAAAGTAGAGGTTCAAGAGGAGCACAGCATCTCCATACACTTATCTGAAATTTCCACTATTAATTTACATAAGTATTTCTATCCCTTTTATTTTCTTTTTATTATTAATTTTTGAAATCCAAAACTATTCAATCTGCCTAACTGAGATTTACAAGGTGACCATAGCTTGCTTCATACCAACAATCTCTGTGGGATCGACCCTTACTCACGTAAGGTATTACTTGGATGACCCAGTACACTTGCTGGTTAAGTTGAACGAAGTTGTGAACCATGGTATTGGCATCATGTTTTTTGCGCCATTACCAGGGAATGAAAAGCAATGAATTTTGCAAAATGGAATAACACATGAATAACAATTTCGTCCACCAAGTTTTTGGCGCCGTTGCCGGGGATTGTTCGAGTATGGACAACTGACGGTTCATCTTGTTGCTCAGATTAGGTAATTTTCTTTTCAAAAATCTTTTTCAAAATTTTTCTTTTATTTTTCGTTTTTCCAAACTCTATTTTCGAAAAAATTAATAAAAATAAAAAAAATTAGAAAATCATAAAAATAAAAAATATTTTGTGTTTCTTGTTTGAGTCTTGAGTCAATTTTTAAGTTTGGTGTCAATTGCATGCTTTAAAAATTTTTCTTGCATTTTTCGAAAATCCCATACATTCATAGTGTTCTTCATGATCTTCAAGTTGTTCTTGATAAGTCCTCTTGTTTGATCTTGATGTTTTCTTATTTTGTGTTGTTTGTTGTTTTTCATATGCATTTTTCGTTTGTTAGAATCCATGCATTAAAGATTTCTAAGTTTGGTGTCTTGCATGTTTTCTTTGCATTAAAAAATTTCTCAAAAATATGTTCTTGATGTTCATCATGATCTTCAAAGTGTTCTTGGTGTTCATCTTGACATTCATAGCATTTTTGCATGCATTCATTGTTTTGATCTAAAAATTTCATGCATTGAGTATTTTTGTTGTCTTTCTCTCTCATAATTAAAAATTCAAAAATAAAAAAAATATCTTTTCCTTATTTTCCTCCAAATTTTTGAAATTTTGGGTTGACTTGGTCAAAAATTTTTAAAATTAGTTGTTTCTTACAAGTCAAGTCAAATTTTCAAAATTTCAAAAATCTTATCTTTTCAAAAATTATATCTTTTTCATTTTTTTCTATTTCTCAAAAATTTCAAAATTCTTTTTCAAAATATTTTCAAAATCTTTTTCTTATCTTTATATCATATTTTCAAAAATATGCTAACAATTAATGTGATTGATTCAAAAATTTGAAGTTTGTTACTTTCTTGTTAAGAAAGGTTCAATCTTTAAATTCTAGAATCCTATCTTGTAGTTTCTTGTTAGTTAAGTCATTTTAAAAATTAAATCTTTTTCAAAATATCTTTTTCTTAAAATTTTTATCTTATCTTTTTATCATATCTTTTTTTTTTTAAAAAAATTTATCTTTTTCAAAAATTTGATTTCAAAATATCTTATCTATCTTCTTATCTTCTTATCTTTTCAAAATTTGATTTTAATATCTTTTTCAACTAACTATTTGACTTTTTGTTTGTTTCTTATCTTTTTCAAAACCACCTAACTACTTTTTCCTCTCTAATTTTCGAAAATATCTCACCTCTTTTTCAAAAATTCTTTTTGTTCTAAATTTTATTTTTTAATCATATCTTATCTTTAATTTTCGAAAATTACTAACCCCTTTTCAAAAATTATTTTCGAAATTCTCCCTCTCTTTTCTTATTCTATTTTATTATTTAATTACTAACACTTCTATTCACCTCTCTCCATCTAAATATCCGAAATCATTCTTCTACCCCCTTCTTCTTCTACTAACATAAAGGAATCTCTATACTATGACATAGAGGATTCCTCTTTCTTTTCTTGTTTTCTTCTCTTTCATATGAGCAGGAACAGGGAAAAAGGCACTCTTGTTGAAATTGATCCAGAACCTGAAAGGACTCTGAAGAGAAAATTAAGAGAAGCTAAATTACATTATTCTAAAGGTAACCTTTCAGAAATTTTCGAACAAGAGAAGGAGATGGCAGCCGAAAATAATAATAATGCAAGGAGAATGCTTGGTGACTTCACAAAGCCAACGTCCAAGTTTGATGGAAGAATCATCTCCATTCCTGCCATTGGAGCCAACAACTTTGAGCTGAAACCTCAGCTAGTTGCATTAATGCAACAAAACTGCAAGTTTTATGGACTTCCATCTGAAGATCCTTATCAGTTTTTAACTGAGTTCTTGCAGATCTGTGAGACTGTAAAGACGAATGGAGTTGATCCTGAAGTCTACAGACTCATGCTTTTCCCTTTTGCTGTAAGAGACAGAGCTAAAATATGGTTGAATTCACAACCCAAGAATAGCCTGGACTCCTGGGATAAGCTGGTCACAGCCTTCTTGGATAAATTCTTTCCTCCTCAAAAGCTGAGCAAGCTGAGAGTGGATGTTCAAACCTTCAAACAAAAAGATGGTGAATCCCTCTATGAAGCTTGGGAAAGATACAAGCAGCTGACCAAAAGATGTCCATCTGACATGTTTTCAAAATGGACTATATTAGATATATTCTATTATGGTCTATCTGAATTTTCGAAAATGTCATTGGACCATTCTGCAGGTGGATCTATTCACCTAAAGAAAACGCCTGAAGAGGCTCAAGAGCTCATTGACATGGTTGCAAACAACCAATTCATGTACACTTCTGAAAGGAATTCCGTGAATAATGGGATACCTCAGAAGAAAGGAGTTCTTGAAATTGATGCTCTGAATGCCATATTGGCTCAGAACAAAGTGTTGACTCAACAGGTCAACATGATCTCTCAAAATCTGAATGGATGGCAACATGCATCCAACAGTACTAGAGAGGCAGCTTCTGAAGAAGCTTATGATCCTGAAAACCCTGCCATGGCAGAGGTTAATTACATGGGTGAACCTTATGGAAACACCTATAACTCATCATGGAGAAATCATCCAAATTTCTCATGGAAGGATTAACAAAAGCCTCAACAAGGCTTTAACAATGGTGGACGCAATAGGCTGAGCAATAGCAAGCCATATCCATCATCTTCTCAGCAACAGACAGAGAATTCTGAACAAAATACCTCTAATTTAGCCAATCTAGTTTCTGATCTGTCAAAGGCCACTTTCAGTTTCATGAGTGAAACAAGATCCTCCATTAGAAATCTGGAGGCACAAGTGGGCCAGCTGAGTAAGAAAGTCATTGAAACTCCTCCCAGTATTCTCCCAAGCAATACAGAAGAGAATCCAAAAGGAGAGTGCAAGGCTATTGATGTAATCAATATGGCCGAATGCACAAGGGAGGAGGAGGACGAAAATCCTAGTGCGGAAGACCTCCTAGGACGTCCCTCAAGCAAGAAGGAGTTTCCTATTAAGGACCCAAAGGAATCTGAGGCTCATATAGAGACCATAGAGATTCCATTAAATCTCCTTCTGCCATTCATGAGCTCTGAAGACTATTCTTCCTCTGAAGAGG
Organism: Arachis stenosperma; assembly: GCF_014773155.1. Classification (NCBI taxonomy): domain Eukaryota; kingdom Viridiplantae; phylum Streptophyta; class Magnoliopsida; order Fabales; family Fabaceae; genus Arachis; species Arachis stenosperma. The sequence goes on along the minus strand of NC_080382.1, from coordinate 8,932,525 downwards.
ATGAAGATGTAACTGGAGAGCAAGTTGCTCAATATTTAGGAGCTATCATGAAGTTGAATGCCAAGTTGTTTGGTAATGAGACTTGGGAAAGTGAACCGCCCTTGCTCATTAATGAACTAGATACCTGGATTCAGCAAATTCTACCTCAAAAGAAACAAGATCCTAGCAAGTTCTTAATACCTTGTACCATAGGCACCATGACCTTTGAAAAAGCTCTGTGTGATCTGGGGTCAGGGATAAATCTTATGCCACTCTCAGTAATGGAGAAGCTGGGGATCATTGAGGTACAACCTGCCTTGTTCTCATTACAATTGGCAGACAAGTCATTGAGACAAGCTTATGGAATAGTAGAGGACGTGTTAGTAAAGGTTGAAGGCCTTTACATCCCTGCTGATTTTATAATCTTAGACACTAGGAAGGAAGATGATGAATGCATCATCCTTGGAAGACCTTTCCTAGCCACAGCAGGAGCTGTGATAGATGTCAACAGAGGTGAACTAGTCCTTCAGTTGAATGGGGACTACCTTGTGTTTAAGGCACATGGCCATCCCTCTGTGGCAAAAGAGAGTAAGCATGAAGAGCTTCTCTCAGTTCAGAGTCAAGAAGAGCCCCCACAGTCAAACTCTAAGTTTGGTGTTGTGAGGCCACAACCAAACTCTAAGTTTGGTGTTAAGACCCCATATCCAAACTCTAAGTTTGGTGTTGGGACTATACAACATTGACCTGATCACCTTTGTGGCTCCATGAGAGCCATTGTCAAGCTATTGACATTAAAGAAGCGCTTGTTGGGAGGCAACCCAATTTTATTTATCTAATTTCTATTTTATTCTATATTATTGTTATTTTGTGTTTTATTAGGTACATGATCATGAGGAGTCACGAAAAAATCATAAAAATTAAAAACAGAATCAAAAACAGCAGAAGAAAAAAAATCACACCCTAGAGGAAGCACAGGCTGGCGTTCAACACCAGCAAGATGCATCTGGCCGGCGTTCAACGCCAGAACAGAGCATCATTCTGGCGCTGAACGCCAGAAACAAGCAACATTCTGGCGCTGAACGCCAGGAATGTGCCTAGAGAAGAAGAGCTGGCGCTGAACGCTAGTAACAAGCATGAAACTGGCGTTCAACGCCAGAAACATGCTTTACATGGGCGTTGAACGCCCAGAATGTGCACCACACGGCGTTTAAACGCCAGAATGGTGTGCAAAGGCATTTTACATGCCTATTTGGTGCAGGGATGGAATTCCTTGACACCTCAAGATCTGTGGACCTCACAGGATCCCCACCTACCTCGCCCTCTCTCTCTCCATTCATGGTCATCCCTTCTATTTTTCATTCACCACCTACATCTATCCACTCTTCCCCATACACCCCACCTACCTTTACAATTCAACTTCTCTTTCCCACCCAATCCCACCCATATAGCCGAATCCATCTCCCCTCACTCTCCTCCATTTTCTTCTTCTTCTTATTCTTCTCTTCTTTCTTCTCTTGCTCGAGGGCGAGCAATATTTTAAGCTTGGTGTGGTAAAAGCATAGCTTTTTTGCTTTTCCATTACCATTAATGGCACCTAAGGCCAGAGAAACCTCAAAAAAAAAAGGAAGACAAAAGCTTCCACCTCTGAGTCATGGGAGATGGAAAGACTCATGTAAAGGGTTTATAGCTCAGTGGTAGAACATTTGACTGCAAATCAAGAGATCCCTGAGATACCTCAGGGGATAAATTGTCCTCCACACAATTATTGGGAGCAACTAAGGTTAGGAACACCAAAATTACTAGGAATCATGCAACAGAAGCAGGGAAGAGACATAAAGGAGCTCAAAAAGTACCATTGGACCTTCAAGAAGGCGCCACCCTCACTCAGGTGGATTCATTCCTTGTTCTTATTTCTTTCTGCTTTTCAGTTTTTATGATGTGTTTATCTATGTTTTGTGTCTCTACTTCATGATCATTAGTAGTTAGTAACTATGTCTTAAAGTTATGAATAATTCCATGAATCCTTCACCTCTCTTAAAGAAAAAAATGTTTTAATTCAAAAGAACAAGAAGTACATGAATTTCGAATTTATCCTTGAAATTAATTTAATTATATTGATGTGGTGACAATACTTTTGTTTTCTGAATGAATGCTTGAACAGTGCATAATTTTGGATCTTGTTGTTTATGAATGTTAAAACTGTTGGCTATTGAAAGAATGATTAACAAAGAGAAATGTTATTGATGATCTGAAAAATCATGAAATTGATTCTTGAAGCAAGAAAAAGCAGTGAAAAACAAAAGCTTGCGAAAAAAATAGAAAAAAAAAATAAAAATATTGGCGAAAAAAATAGCAAAGAAAAAGAAAAAGCAAGCAGAAAAAGCCAATAGCCCTTAAAACCAAAAGGCAAGGGAAAAAAGGATCCAAGGCTTTGAGCATCAATGGATAGGAGGGCCCAAGGAAATAAAATCCAGGCCTAAGCGGCTAAATCAAGCTGTCCCTAACCATGTGCTTGTGTCATGAAGGTCTAAGTGAAAAGCTTGAGACTGAGTGGTTAAAGTCGTGATCCAAAGCAAAAAGAGTGTGCTTAAGAGCTCTGGACACCTCTAACTGGGGACTCTAGCAAAGCTGAGTCACAATCTGAAAAGGTTCACCCAGTCATGTGTCTGTGGCATTTATGTATCCGGTGGTAATACTGGAGAACAAAATGCTTAGGGCCACGGCCAAGACTCACAAGTAGCTGTGTTCAAGAATCAACATGCTTAACTAGGAAAGTCAATAACACTATCCAAAATTCTAAGTTCCTAGAGAAGCCAATCATTCTAAACTTCAAGGGAAAAAGTGAGATGCCAAAACTGTTCAGAAGCAAAAAGCTACACATCCCGCTCATCTAATTATAATTAATATTCATTGATATTCTGGAATTTATAGTATATTCTCTTCTTTTTATCCTATTTGATTTTCAGTTGCTTGGGGACAAGCAACAATTTAAGTTTGGTGTTGTGATGAGCGGATAATTTATACGCTTTTTGGCATTGTTTTTAGGTAGTTTTTAGTAAGTTCAAGCTACTTTTAGGGATGTTTTCATTAGTTTTTATGTTAAATTCACATTTCTGGACTTTACTATGAGTTTGTGTGTTTTTCTGTGATTTCAGGTAATTTCTGGCTGAAATTGAGGGACTTGAGCAAAACTCTGAAAAAGGCTGACAAAAAGGACTGCTGATGCTGTTGGAATCTGACCTCCCTGCACTCAAAATAGATTTTCTGGAGCTACAAAACTTCAAATGGCGCGCTCTCAACGGCGTTGGAAAGTAGACATTCAGAGCTTTCCAGCAATATATAATAGTCCATACTTTATTCGGAAATTGACGACGTAACTTGGCGTTGAACGCCAAGTACATGCTGCTGTCTGGAGTTAAACGCCAGAAACACGTCATGATCCGGAGTTGAACGCCCAAAACACGTCATAACTTGGAGTTCAACTCCAATAAAAGCCTCAGCTCGTGGATAGATCAAGCTCAGCCCAAACATACACCAAGTGGGCCCCAGAAGTGGATTTATGCATCAATTACTTACTCATGTAAACCCTAGGAGCTAGTTTATTATAAATAGAACTTTTTACTATCATAATCTCATCCTGGATTGTATTTTGAATCCTGTGATCACGTTTTGGGGCTGGCCATTCGGCCATGCCTGAACCTTTCACTTATGTATTTTCAACAGTGGAGTTTCTGCACACCATAGATTAAGGGTGTGGAGCTCTGCTGTACCTCAAGTTTCAATACAATTACTATTACTTTTCTATTCAATTCTCTTTTATTCTTATTCCAAGATATACGTTACACTTAACTTTGATGAATGTGATGATCCGTGACACTCATCATCATTCTCACCTATGAACGCGCGTGATTGACAACCACTTCCGTTCTACCTTAGGCCGGGCGCATATCTCTTAGATTCTCCAACAGAATCTTCGTGGTATAAGTTAGATAGATGGCGGCATTCATGAGGATCCAGAAAGTCTAAACCTTGTCTATGGTATTCCGAGTAGGATTCCGGGATTGAATGACTGTGACGAGCTTCAAACTCCTGAAGGTTGGGCGTGATGACAAGCGCAAAAGAATCAAGGGATTCTATTCCAACCTGATTGAGAACCGACAAATAATTAGCCGTGCTGTGACAGAGCATAGGACCATTTTCACTGAGAGGATGGGATGTAGCCATTGACAACGGTGATGCCCTACATATAGCTTGCCATGGAAAGGAGTAAGAAGGATTGGACGAATGTAATAGGAAAGTAGAGGTTCAAGAGGAGCACAGCATCTCCATACACTTATCTGAAATTTTCACTATTAATTTACATAAGTATTTCTATCCCTTTTATTTTCTTTTTATTATTAATTTTCGAAATCTAAAACTATTCAATCTGCCTAACTGAGATTTACAAGGTGACCATAGCTTGCTTCATACCAACAATCTCTGTGGGATCGACCCTTACTCACGTAAGGTATTACTTGGATGACCCAGTACACTTGCTGGTTAAGTTGAACGAAGTTGTGAACCATGGTATTGGCATCATGTTTTTGGCGCCATTACCAGGGAATGAAAAGCAATGAATTTTGCAAAATGGAATAACACATGAATAACAATTTTGTCCACCAGTGAGCTAAACCAAAGGCGGTGTCCTCTCTAATGAAAGAGCAGAGACAAAATATTTGTAAATGGATTAGAAGGTTAAGGTTTCTTAATGGTTACATCTCCAACTTGGGCAGGTTTGCAAACGTGTCACAGGGTAGGCTTGCTGGGTTAAAGAATCAGAAGAAAATCGATCCTGCACATTTGCATGTGTTGCTTAATTGTGACCAAATTTTACCGTACCTCATGTGAGTTTTTTAAGTCTTGACAAATACTGCAATTAGTAAGATACTAATTTCTTAATCTAATTAAAACTTTTTTGTCCTCTGATGAATCATATAGGTTATTCCAAAAGGAAGATCCTAATACGTCAGGGTGCAGCTAACTAACACAACAGATTTGAAACTAGTTGCACTTATTTGGGACCCAATGAATAAGGGCACTAGCTACCCGATGTACACGATTAATGGATATCGGTTCCATACCTTACAGTGGTCGATCGGAAAGAAAACAGATAACACCGAAGTTTGGGTTCGCGAGGATTCAGGCGGGGGTCAACAACCTTACCAGATTGACTACCCTACTTTTATGAGAACGGTGGTTGAAACCGGTGAGCCCATCACCCTTAGGTCTATGATTATAGATGATGACATCATTGATCTTGAACTAGATGTTGACACACTTACACCACACGATGGCGATTTTCAAGAAAAAGATAGGGACGATGGCGATAAAAAAGAGGAAGACAAATTCGATGATAATCAGGTAAGTAAATCGAAAGAGGAGGATGATGAACCAAAGAAAGAAGATGATGAATCTGATTAAGGTTAATGTAAATATTGTTCTGTAATATGTATTTCTTTAAAAACCTAATTGTATTTGTAATATATATTTCAGTGACTGTAAACATAGTTCTGTGATTTTAAAATAGTTACCATTGTTTCAAATACTTCAGTTACCATCACTTGGTATTTGTAATTTATATTTCTTGTACTTCACATCAGGTTAAAGCACCATTTCAATTGTTAATTAATAGGGATATACTAAAGATTGACGGGAAAACAAATGAGGTAGCGCTAATGTTACCGTTATAAATTTTTGACGGTAAAGTCCAACACGATCTGTTTTCACGATTGCTATATTCTGTTGCACAATCTGATGGTAATTATTGTTGGACGAAAACATCTAACGGCAAATATTTACCGATGAAGTTTATGCCGTCTGATTGTTTCCGATGGTAGATCCGACGATATTTAAATTATCGTCGAATTTTATTCATTTTTTTACGATAAACCCGACGATACTCGGCATTTTTCTTGTAGTGTTAATTTGGTCTTCGTCTATTCATATAAAAATAATACGATTCTTAAAAAAAAGAGACAATACAACTCTTGATATTATTTTAAAACAATGCAAATTTTTTTGTTGAAAATTTTGTCAAATATTGACAGAAATTAAGTTTATGATGATTTATTTTACAATATATGGGATTTTAAATTCTACAAAATTTTATGTAACAAAAGGATCAATCACCACCACATCTCTCATTCCAATAATCATAATTTTTATCTCTATTACTTCTATTGTACCATCCTATCTCATCATGGTTATTAAATCCTATATCACACCACCAGCACTAACACCAACATCACCATCCCTTAGTTTTATTTCTAGTCTCACAATTTTTTTCTATTCAAAATTATTTTGTATTATACTTTTTCTTCATGCAATGGTCCTTCTTCATCTGAGCACCACCAGTGACAGAACTTTTTAAAAAAATAAACTTATTCTTATTGATGATGTATAACTCGTTCTGTCCAGGTGTAAGATCGCCTTCATCTAGGGGTGGATCTGGTATACGTCGACTTCAAGAGAACAAGCGGCGTTGGGTACCTACAAAGACATCCTGACGCTCAAATAAGTGAGAGTAAAGAGTGAGTTTAAGAATATTCTAAGTGAATAGCGTACTTCTTTCCTATGGAGTTTTTCTCTTTATAGAGGGTTTAAGTTCGATTGTGCTATATTGCGGTTATGTGATTTGACCTATTCTTGTGGTAACTGAGTTTAACGTTATGCTGTGTAATTACCTTTATGTCCTATACTTTGTAATAGAATCAATTCATTTTGTTAATTTGTCATGTTGTCGGTTTATAAGGTGGTTTGGTTCAAGCTATAATTGACGAATCATAGCCCCAAACTTGACCGGTGGTATTTTTCAATAAGACAAATTAAATTTAGATAATTTTTCGACCTATAAATCGACATTGTAATAATGAGGAGTAGCACACAAGCTCAATTTGACTACATTGAAAATGTCATGACAAATTGCTTCACAAAACTTAAAATTAGTTAAAAAGGCATACAAACAAAGCCAAAAATAAATTAAAATAGGTTTAAAATTGTGACATGAAAGAGGGAGAAAGCGAGTGATGATAATAAATGTCCGTAGTTAATTTTACAGTTATCTAGGAGGTCATCATGGCCAATTTTCAAGATGTGTGTAGTGGGTTGCCTTGATTAATGGCTTGTGTGGGTCTGTATTTGAAAGGTCTTTGATCAAGAGCATTCCTTTGATAACTAGTATACATAGTTACTTGACCAAAAAATAGTATAAGTGTTTTTGTGATCTTCGTTTTTCTCTTTAGAGTTTATATCAAGTTTCAAAGAGAAAAATAAAAAATGAGTAACAGAGGTTAGTATTTTTGCCACTTCTATTAATTTGTGTTTCTCTTTTACTTAGTTATTCTAAGATTTTGAGGATGGGTAAAAAGAAAGATAAGGATAAGGGAGAAGAGCTGGAAGAAGAAAAAGAGCTTGCCCCGATGAAGCTAACCCTTATTCTTGGGTAAATAGTAGTGTCAAGTCTTGTGCTTTTCTTTTTTATGATAAGTAAAGCCTAGATGAGTTGGGTCATAGGGTTGGGCGAGGGAAGAAGAAAATTTGAAAATAAGTGCTACTAATAGAGTGTGTCATAAAGAAAAGAGTTTTTAGTATTTTTATATGTATTTGTGTGATTTTTTGTGGAATTGAAAGTAATTTTTTTTCACAAACTTTGAGCATGGTGTGTTAACACAGTTGAGGTGTACATCCACCCAAATACGCCCTAATGTTTGGACATTTGTAAGGGATTTTAAAATTTTGATGGAGTTTTTAGAATTAGATTCTTCGTTAGAGGTGTTTTTTGCTATTTTTCAAGCGAAAAGGTTAAGAAAGGCACATGGGTAAATCTCAATAGTACTTCTGGCTGAGCCATTTTTACTCTTTACAAATTATCTAACAAGGATTTTAAGGAGATGTTTGTAAAAATGAGGTTGGCTGAGGATTACTATCCTTTTTATCTTGATGAGTTTTTAATGATGAGATTTCGATTGTGTTAGAATCCTCGGCCTAGGCAGAAATTAGGCATGGAAAGGATGGGCGAGACAGAAGAATATATTTTTGAAAATATTTGGGGAATAATACTTTTTCTAATAAGTTGTTGTCGGTGGTGGATTTGCTCTTTTTGTCCCTCTTGACGGGGTGACTTCCACCCCAATGCTGGCTTTAAAAATATGGTCTCGCGATTATCGCTATTGTTGACGTTCTTCCGATGCTCATCATCATCTCGACTGTTCTGTCGTTGGGCCAATAATTGGCTCACTCTTTGAACCTTGGCTTGCAGCGCCACATTCATAGCTAACAACTCGGCCTAAGTTGGTGGAGGAGGAGGTGGAGTATAGTCGCCTGCCTTTGTCGAATCCCTGCAAAAGAGGAGAAAAACAAATGGGAACGAAAATTGTGGGGTTACGTTAAGGTCAACCCTATGGTGGACACCAAATGTTCTTGTATGCGTAGCCTTACTGATGATGTATAACTCATCATGTCTAAGTGTAAGCTCGCTTTCGCCTACGGTGGTGGATTAGGTATACGTCGACTCTGACAAAACAGGTGGCGTTAGATACTTGTAAAGGCACTCCGATACTCAAGTAAATAATGAGATTAAAAGGCGAATTCAAGAATATTCTGAGTGAATATCGTACCTTGTCCTTCTAAGATTTTTTTTCCTTTTATAGAGCATTTAATTTCAAACGTCCTATAGTGCGGTTATGCAGTTTGAGCTATTCTTGTGGTAGCTAAGTTTAACTTAAAATGCGTAACTTCCTTTTATGTGCTATACTTTGTAACAGAATACATGCATTTTGTTAGTTTGTCACGTTGCCAATTTTTAGAATGATTTTAGTCGAGTTATAACTGACGGATTATTCGTTAATAACTTAAAACTCCAAATATTACAAATAAAACTATCACAAATTCAATTTCTATTAGTTTTGACAGATATTTTTACGAAAAAATCGTGTTATCTCAAAATAATAAGATTAAGAGTCACGTTGTCTCATTTTTTAGTAAGAGTCATGTTATCCTTTATATAAATAGACAAATTGAATTGAATGGTTACTTTAATCTCAAAAGCAAAGTTTTGAAAATTGAATAGGTCATTAAATTAAAAAATTAGAGACTAAAGGTTTAAATGTTCAATTAGAATTGAATTGAATATAATAAAATAATATATTTATGTATAATATATATTTTTTAGGAGAAAACAATTTTTTATGTTTTATTATTTTAAACTAATTAATAATTAAAAAATTATATCCGTTTGATTGATTAACTAATTTTTCGATTCTTTGAACGATTTGTTGTTAATTAATTTTTTAATCTAAATCAGACCTATCTAAATCGAATCGATCTAGTGATCGATTCTTAGTTAATCATATTGAACAGGTCGGTTTGTCTTATAACTATGCTCAAAAGAGAAAAACAAATTAAATTTGTTCGTAAGACTTTCACGCAATCACCTTGATCTGATATATGCATGTAAATAATCTCTTGTATGTTGTATTCCACTAAGAAATGAAAATGGAACCTTCGACCACGAATTAACAATCACCTTTTTACTAGTTTATTTCAATGCTAATCATCTTAGGTAGCTTGCCTAAGTGCCTAACAGAACTAGAACTAATTCTGTTTTATCATGTAAAAATATTATATTCCCACTAAACTAGAACGCAATACTACTTTAATAATGTTTCACCCTTTGACTATGACAAACGCATTATTTGGATTTCGTTCTCCCTTATTTTGTTTTTTACAATTGATTATGGTGTAATGCCATTGCAAAAAAGTTCTTCAATGTATAATTATATATATCTTAAATTTATTCTTTTCACTGTTACATAAAATCCTTTATAAAATAAGAGTCGAACCCACAAATCTAAACCAAAAGAAACACAAAACAATTAAATTCTATAACCACAGTTATCTCTTACTCCATATATGATACGGGTGAGCACGAGTAGCGGATACCCGATTACTCGTCCGAATCCGAACCGAACCAATTAAATTGGTTCTAAAACCAACGGGTAATTGGGTCTAACTCGAATTAAACTAATCATTTTTGTTAGTGATTGGTTCGGGTATCGATTTTGGGGATGTGGAACCCAAACCAATCCGCAAATCCGATCATATATTAATTAAATAAAAAAAATAAAAAAATATGGCTTTTTCATTAGACAATGATTATTCATTATTAATATGTTTGGATTTTAATGAGTTTAATTTTTAACGTATTTGGTGTTTAATATTTTTAGATTATTTCTATTGATGTTATATATTTATTACTTGTTGAATTTTTAAGATAAAAATTTGGTTTTTTTTTATGAATTTCAAAGTCATCGAGTACTCAATTACCTGAACCGAACCAATCCGTTTTTAATCGGTTTAGTTTGATTCGGGTACATATACAAAAAAAATGCAAATTCGAATCAAACCAAACCAATTATATTTTGATCGATTTAGTTCTAATTTTACCATAAACTCAAACCAAACCGACCCGTGCTCACTCCTAAATCTGATCGTTCAAGAAAAAAAGCATGTGATTCTATTAAATATATCATATATTTATTTTACTTTTTTTTTTATTTATTTTGGGTATATAACTATATATCACATTCATTATTTTAACTTTTTAAGTATCTAACCTTTTTTTTTTGGGTTAGTGACATTTTGAGTGTCTTGTAAGTACGGCGGTGTTTGATTCTAAAATCGCACAATACAATACGTTGAAAACAAAATATAAAGGACAGGGATATAAAAATTAGTATTTTTATATTTTATTTAGTGATAAATTAAAATAAATTATAAAAATTTAATTTATTTTTATTTTTTAATTTAAAAATTTAGAAAGAAAAATATAATAATAAAAGTATAATTATAAAAAATTAATAAGAATAATAAAAAATAAAAATAAATAAAAAAATAAATTATATTTTTTATTAGTGTTCATTATCTTTTTTATCAAGATATAGACACAAAATATACTAATTTAATATTTTTTGGGTATATTCATGTCTCATCTACTAAACTTAAAAACAGATACAACTTAAGGGATTTTCTTTTTTTAACAGAGTTTTATCAGTAGAGTTAAACAATTAGAGATTAGGGTTTATCCTTATATTCATACTAATTATGTGTTTAATTTAAGGCCCACTTCGGGAAAGGTCCATATAATTCAGAAGTCAGGCAATATATATAGGCCATTTTTGTGAAAGAATTTCTCAGAATGAACCGAAAAAAAAGACGCAATCCACAGATATTATTGCCGTGTAAGCCTTTAGTATAATTCTAACCCAAACGAAAAAAGGAAAAAAAATCTTTCGCACAATTGATACCATAAAGTGACTTTTATCCTTGTCCAAAAAAAAAAAAACTGACTTTTGTTAAAATCACAAGTTCGAATTTCGTTCTGTTAAAAAAAAAGTTCCAATTTCGTTCTGACGGAAAAATTTTGCTCTTAGATATTCCCATTTTTTATACGGAATCGCAAATAATTTTTATCTTAGTATTTTTATGAAATGTACTTAAATCACGAGAATATATATAATTAAAAATTGATAGTTAAAAATCGTTAAATAATTTTAATAATTTGACTATTCTATTTAACTATTTCCAATTATTAACTTTATATAAAAGCACTGCATATGAATTTTCATAGTTAAATAAAAAAAACCATGGTAAGATAACATTAAACGGATTAATTAGGGGCACTTAAGATAAACTCGAAGCTCACAGAGGCCATGGCAAGAAATAACCCTAAGCCTGCTTAGTGCTTCCACATAATAGCGTCATTTTCAATATTCTTTTTATGCAATTAGAAATAAGGAGTATGCCATTAAAGAACGAATGGTCTCAAATTTTGTACAAGGTAATATCATACGAAAGTCCTCAAAGAGTGTGCGTGAGCTAGAATGTTCAAGATTGGAGTCCACGTGGCTACTCCTGACACTCAAAAACTTGTTGATGTCAGGTCATGACATGGCACACCAACTTGACCCTCGCAACCACAAATTTGATGCTACTACTATTACTATAATATTATAGTTGGTGTTTTATATATTCTCGTCTAAATTCATTGTTCTACTTCTATCACACTATCTTGCACTGACTTCCTTCCATGTTCCAGTGGCTTCACAATTTAGATAATTACGGAAATGATTACAAGAAGAATAATCAAGTATTTCAAAGATATAATATCTTTAGGTGATATGAAACTCTAATAGAATGCATGTGCAATTTATTTGTGTTTTATGTATTATTTATGACTATCATTATTTAAATTGTTTTGCTCATAACTATTTTTAAAATAATGGGCAAGAATACTTTCTAGTTTCTATAGATAATTAGTGTCAATTCTTTAAATTTTTTATACATTAAAAAAATAATTTATAGATGACAAAAATAATCACTAAATTAAATATTTTGTATTATGTATAATTTAAGTATATTATTTTTTATATATATTTTAATTAAATAATCAAATTGTAACAATCAATAATCAAACTTATTTATATTAATATATTAAAAAAATTACAAGATATTAAATAGAAATTTATATATGTGATAATTGATTTATAGTTAAATTTTATTTTTTTTTAACTAAGACAGGGAGATTTGAATCTGCGATCTCTAGATAAATATGAAGAGATTATGTCATTTGAGTTATAACTCGTTGGCTAATTAAATTTTAATATACACATTATATAATTAGTATATTTAATACATTAATCATTAGAGAAAGTTTAGGAGATTAGCATTTTTATTAAAATTTGGTCAGCATTTAACTAATAAAATAAAAGTGAGTAATTTCATATTATTAGATATAATCTTACACCATTAAAAACACTAATAATGACTAATTGATAAGATTATTAAAAAGGTAAAATATGCTTTTTGTCCTTAAAGTTTGGTGAAAATTTCAAAAATATCCCTACGTTTTGTTTCAATTTTGTCCCAAAAATTTTCAATTTGCATCAAATATACCCTTAACAACTAAATTTTCAAAAATTTTAAGACCAATCTAACAATAATACATGAAAATTATGCTTGATTTGTTTGTGTTGAGAGTTGTTCTTATGAAATTGTTGATGAATTGGTCTTAAATTTTTTGAAAAATTAGCTGTCAGGGGTATATTTGATGCAAATCGAAAATTTTTAGACAAAATTAAAATAAAATAAAACTTAAGAATATTTTTAAAACTTTTGTTAAACTTCAAAAACAAAAAAATAATAAAATATACTTTACCCTTATTAAAAATATTAATAATAACTAATTAATAGCTACAAATTACAAAATCTACTATCTCCTAATACTCCATTAATCATTATGCATATATTAAAATTAACAACACTCAGCACGTATGTCGTAAATACATTGATTTAGTATTAATTTTTTTAAATATAGCAATTTCTATAAAGCATTCTAAAAAAAACTATTATTGGAAAGATTTTCCTTTTTTATATTCTTAAACGATATCCTTTGAAATCCTTATTTGAATCTGTTTGCTTGATATTCGGTGAATGGTAAAAATTAGAGTTTGCTGCATAAGAATCTGCATTGAATATTGGGATCCCCAGGCAATTCTAGCGCTTTCCACCCACGGGTTGCCCTTTCCAGAAACTTCCCATAACGTACCCTTCACCGTGGGATCACTTTCCTGTAACACGTGGACGAACCAGATCACAAGATCGTCCAAAATTGCATGATCAAATAAACATGAATAAAAATACCACCACCTCCTCCTCATTCCTTTCTTTATATATAGTACACACACATATAACAATAACCGCGTTCCATTGTCGAGAATCACAAACATAGCATTCAGTAAAACAATCAAGCTACCAAACAAAACCATCTAATTCCCTTCTTTTTTTTCCCTTCACCATCAACTATGGCACCTCCTGAGCTTGTTCCAACCGCCGCTGCTGCTTCCGCCTTCACCGCGAGAACTGCTTCCACACTCCCCAGGCGAGCCTACGTCACTTTCCTCGCCGGAAACGGTGACTACGTCAAAGGTGTTGTTGGACTGGTCAAAGGCCTCCGAAAGGTCAAGTCAGCTTACCCTCTGGTGGTGGCGATCCTCCCCGACGTGCCGGAGGAGCACCGTCAGATACTTGAGTCACAAGGTTGCATAGTCCGCGAGATCGAACCGGTTTACCCTCCTGAGAACCAGACTCAGTTCGCCATGGCCTATTATGTCATCAACTACTCCAAGCTCCGTATCTGGGAGGTATGTAAGGGAAATGTTCTTTTTTGTCATATAATAATATAGTTGTGTATCACTTTTTTTGACGAAAATATCCTTATTATGGTGTAGTTTGTGGAGTACAGTAAGATGATATACTTGGATGGAGACATTGAGGTGTATGAGAACATAGATCACTTGTTTGATCTTCCAGATGGAAAGTTCTATGCTGTAATGGATTGCTTCTGCGAGAAGACATGGAGTCACAGCCCTCAATACAAGATCGGTTACTGCCAGCAGTGCCCTGACAAGGTGCAATGGCCTGAAGAGTTGGGTCAACCACCGTCCCTGTACTTCAACGCTGGCATGTTCGTGTTTGAGCCATCCATGGAAACTTACCACGACCTTCTCAGAAAACTCCAGATCACACCTCCTACTCCCTTTGCGGAGCAGGATTTCCTCAACATGTATTTCAAGGACATTTACGAGCCCATTCCCTCGGTTTATAACCTTGTTCTTGCCATGCTCTGGCGCCACCCTGAAAATGTTGACCTTGATAAAGTCAAAGTTGTTCACTACTGTGCAGCGGTATGTTGTATTAACTCATTCAACTTTAATTTGTTTAATTATTATTAACAGTAAATTATTGGTTGATTAAATTATTGATTAAAGATGGTGGCGGGTAATGTATTCAGGGATCCAAACCATGGAGATATACCGGAAAGGAAGAAAATATGCAGAGGGAGGACATAAAGATGTTGGTGAAGAAATGGTGGGATATCTATCATGATACATCCCTTGATTACAGGAAACCGCCGCTATCCAGTGACGAAGCTGATCCATTTGGGCATGTAACTTCTGAGTCTCCCAAAGTCCCCTATCTCATGACGCCCACAGCTGCATAGATTCAACCTCAACAAAATACTCAAAATTTCAGAAAAAAGGAAAAATAAAAAAGAGTGGATTAGAGTTATAGACAGAAGAGTAGGTGCAACAATTAATTTTATTGCTATACTTTGCGGTCAAAAGAAGGGAGGTTCCTTTTCTCAACATGGACAAGTTGAACCGTCGCTATGCTGAGTGCAGTCATGGTTACTTGATTAAGAGGGAGCCCTCAACCAGTTTATATTTTTGCGGTTATTTCCCCTTTTTTTTGTGTGGGTTTGTTGGGTTGGTTATCTAGGATCAAGGGTCTGTTTATATTGGCGTGGCTTTAATTTGGTCGTTATTTTCATCCAATATTATTAACTATAAATACTATAAATTGTAAAATATGTTGTGGGTTTGTGGTTTTTCCTTTTTTTTTTCTTTTTCATTGGATTTTGCTATTGTAATATTTGGAGGCAATTTTCTAATGAAAAGAAAAACTTTCAATGGAACTACCTCATGCATAGCTCTCATGTCTTTTTCTATTGTGAAGTAGTATGTTGTTTTCTACTTTAAGTTGGTCAAAATTCTAAGGTGTGGATTATTATAAGTTGTCAAACAAATTTGTTGCGCAATCCATGTCCCTCCCTAGAAGGTGGAACTAGAAATTGACAAATGAAATGAAATTACCCTTCCTCTGATCTGTCCTCAATGATCCTCATATTGAAGCAAAATGTTTGATGAAACTAGTTGTTCTAAAACGTGTTCTAATGTTTGATTTTCACTTTCCGCTGCTATAAAATGTGAAGTTCCAATGATTTTGAATATGTAGATTTGCCTCAATTTTGGTCGCTATCAATGATGTCAACATTGATTTATAAACATAGAAAGGTTAATTATTAGGATTTTGGAATTTATTTACGTTCTTGGTTTCAAATTCTATTTCGGAATAATATAGTAACCTAACCACAAAAACTTTGCTAGTTTGCTTAGCTTTCTCGTGCACTTTCTTTTCCCAACCTTTTTAAATCGTCTCGCAATTTTCTTTTTTTCCACCAACCATGGGATATTGGAATCAACCTCACTAATATTTCAAGTATTATTGAAACAGATTTTCGAGAAAAAAAAAATACTATGTTTAAAGAAATTAAAAATGTACAAAACAAAAAGCCTAACAAAATAAAATAGTGAGTAACAAAACAAATAATTCTCTTTGTTATATATTTTATGCCACTTTTTTTTTATATTTAAAAATATCTAGTCAACTTTATCGATACTTCAAATTTTATAAGTGTGAAATTTTTTAAAAGAATGATACTATATTCAAGAAAATTAAAGATTTATTCAACTTTACCAATTTAAGTATGGGAACTCAATTTTTTAAATCTCGCGGATACCTCAAATTTTATTTAAATTTGGATTTTTTTCAAAAAAATGATACTATATTTAAGGAAATTAAATATGTATAAAATAAAGGGAGTAACAAAGCAAACAATTCTGCATGTTATTTTATGCTTCACACCGCTTGAATATATTTAAGCATATCTGGTCCATGAAATTTAAGCATAGGAATTCGATTCATTCAATCTCACCGATTTAAGTATGGAAATTTGATTCATTCAACCTTACTGATACCTCAAATTTTATTAAAATATTAATTTTTTTTCAAGAGAATGATACTATATTCAAGGAAATTAAAGATGCACAAAACAGAATGAGTGACAAAGCAAACAATTTTGTATGTTGGTGTATGCTTCAAGCCACTTGAATATATTTGAGCGTATCTGGTCTATGGGATTTAAGCATGGAAACTCGAGATACCTCAAGATTTATTAAAGGATGAAATTTTTTTAAAAGATGAAATTTTTTTAAAAGAATGATACTATATTAAAGAAAATTAAAGATGTACAAAACAGAACGAGTAATACGTGTTTAAAATGTTCGTGATATGAAAAATTTAAGTGTTATTTAAAAAATATTAATTTGACGTATTTTAAAATATTTTAATTTAATTTGATATATTTAATTTTATTTATTTAATTATTATATTAGGTCTTATGTTTGTGGGTTTAAAATTTTCTATATTTTAACTTAATAAGAGGTTATAAATACCTCATAAACTAGGGTAGTCATATTATAAAATGATTTACAGATTTGAAAACTCTTTTTTAGTTTCTTGATGAAACCATGGTGTGGATAATTAAAATTGAGGAGTCCCTCTTTTATTACATCGGAAAATTGGGTAGAAAGTTGAGGGTCCTTCTATTCAATTCCTAAACTATGGCGTTATAAGTTAGACGGAAGAGTCCTTTTCTTGTTTCATCAAGAAATTAGATAAAAAGTAGAGTGATTCTCTTTGTATTCAATTTCAACCTATCTTTTTTTGTTTTTTAATTCAATTACAATTTATCTTTTCTATTCAATTTCAATTCTTGTCTTGTTTATCTTTTATTTTTTTATCATTTGGTATCAAAGCTCAGATATTAGATTAATTCTTATTAATCTATATTTATTCTTCTTTTATCATAAAAAAATTCAATGTTTATCGCGTCTTTCTTTATGTTTTTCATTTGCATTTCATTATTATTGATTTTATTGTTTAAAATAAAAGCATACAATAATGTCAAAAAAAAGAAAAATATACA
The DNA here is from genome assembly GCF_014773155.1 of Arachis stenosperma. Lineage (NCBI taxonomy): Eukaryota > Viridiplantae > Streptophyta > Magnoliopsida > Fabales > Fabaceae > Arachis > Arachis stenosperma. The sequence goes on along the minus strand of NC_080382.1, from coordinate 8,914,842 downwards.
AAAAAAAAAAAAATAAGATAAAAAAATCTTTCTTGTGATTATTGTTCTCTTTATATAATATTTTGCTACGTATAAGATTTGAGGTCGAATTTTTTTTTTTTGAAGAGGAGGAGAATGATACGTGCTTCAAATATTCATGATATAAAGAATTTTCAAGTGTTATTTAGAAGATATTAATTTAAATTTTTAGAATGTTTTAATTTAATTTGATGTATTTTAATTTTATTTATTTAATTACTAGATTGGGCCTTATGTATGTGAGTTTAGAATTTTCTATACTTTAACCTAATAAGAGGTTATAAATACCTCATAAACTAGGATAGTCGTAGTATAAAATGATTTAGAAGCTTAAAAACTCTTTTTTGGTTTCGTATGAAATCCTAGTGTAGACAATTGAGGTTGATGAATCCCTCTCTTATTGTATCGGATAATTAGGTAGAAGATTAGTTCAATTATCAAACTATAACATTGATAAATTAGGTTAAAGAATTTTTTTTATTGTGTCAAAAAATTAAATAAAAAATAAAATAATTTTTTTTTACTCAATTTTAATCTATTCTTTTTATTTTTATTTCAATTATAATTTATTTTTTTTATTCAATTTTAGTTTTTGTCATGTTTATCCTTTTATTCCTTGATCAGGAGTGACAAAGCAAACAATTCTACTTTTGAGCATATCTAGTTCATAGAATTTAAGCATGAAAATTCGATTTATTTAACGTCACGGATTTAAATGTGAGAACTCGTCGATTCATTCAACCTTACTGATATCTCAAATTTTATTAAAAGTAAAATATAGCGTTTTAATCGTCATATTTAACTTTTTAATATTTTAAAATTAATTTAATGTTGTCTAAAGATCCATTAATAGAATTGATAACGAAATAAAATTGAGACAATTTTAAAATATTAGAGACTTGAATAGGACAAAAATATTGAAAACAAAAATGATATATAAAAATAAATTTTAATTTTATCCTTTAATAATATCAATTTTTTATTATATGTAATATTTAATTATTTTTTAATTACATCTAAATAAATTACACTTAATCATATTACTTTTATTTTAAATAAATTAATTCTTTTTATTAAATTACAAAAAATTGAACGCTCTTCGTTCTATCTTCTAAATTAGCATCTTTGATATTTTTGTTATCTATCTATAAAAATATAATATTTAGAATGGACATATTGATAATAAAAATAAACAGAAAGTAACATATGTTATAAAAATATAATTTCATCTTACACAGTATAAACATACCTTGTTATAAGATACTTATCTCCAACTCTTGAATGTCAAACTCAAATCCAAAGTTCACTGTCATAAATAATAAACATATACTGTAAGTGAACTTAGCTACCAACAATACTTAATAATTTAGACGGTAAAAAATTAAGTTAACCAAAGAAGAATTTAATATAGTTTCTGAAAAAATGGATTCAAAGTACGTTAAACAAATGCTTAGTAAGTGCACTAATGAAACAAGCACACTATTTTGCTTAGCTATCTAAAAACTAGTAACAACAAAACCATTGACAATTAATAACATATTTTAACCAAAAGACAAGTAAAAAAAAAAAAAGCCATTTAATTTAAAGAATTCTTGTATAATTTAAATTTCATTATAAAAAAAGAGATGAACTAAAATACTCACGATGATATTCAAAAAATTATAAGGTTTCAGCATGTATGTGCTATGTTCTACGTTCATTAATTTTCTTTAAATTCTATCAAAAATTCCAAAGAAAAGAATGTCCAAATGTTTTGTATCTATAATAATGTTATTTTTTTTATTTATATGTTATTTTAATACAAAAATTTAAAATAAAACAATCATAGTACCTAAAATTAAAATCTAACCAGAGAAATGAACATACTTCCATACAAAAAAGACAAATAACAATAAATATTTTTAGTATTAAATTTTTAATTTTTAATTATTTACCCTATAATTCATTAATTATTTCATTTGCTTCGTTTCAATTTTAAAAATTTAACTAACAATTCGAATAATAAATAGCAATTTACAAACAATTTCTAAAGATAAAGGATAATATTGTACTCTCATATAAGTACTCTTAAGTTAGTATATTTTTTTTTTGAAGTTCTAACACAAAGCTTAAACCTTTAAACTTGAACTTGAAACTGAAAGTGATCTAATTTAAAAAAATCCTAACAAAATATCATTTTATAAATGAAGTTTTTCACTTCCAATTCAACCACTCTTACTTTCAGCTAATTCATTTTCTTCGCACACTATTCGGTTAAAAGAAGTGTCTTTTTTTTCTTGTTATTATTATTTTTTTGCTTATTTATGATGGGAGATTTGGAACCGTGTGAATTCAATTTTAATCATGTTTTATGCTTTTGGGTTATTAAAAAAATGTTGATTTATGATTTTTTGCCATTTAAAAGCTTTGGACTTTTGAATAAACTATAACCATAATATTGATTCAATTAATCACTATACTTGTTGCAAATGAAACCTATAATGAAAAAATCAAATCAATTAAAAAGAGAAAAAAAAATAAAAATTAAGAAATCAAACATGCAGAAATCAATAAAAAATAGTTCATAATATCATATATATTTATTCAGCTTTTGAATAGAGCAATAATATTTAAACGGAGATTACCAGCACACACAAGCTAATATTAGGCAGCAGATACCCTCTACTATTGAACTCTATGGAAAATTCACATTACACAGGCTGAACCCTATCAAGAAAGCAAGCACAAAACGGTGAATTTGAGGAAAAAGAAACTAAAGTAAGAAGATAAAAAAAGAGCACATATTATATACAGTGATTATTTTTTCACTCTGTTTTTGAAAAAGAGCACATACTATATGAAAGTACTAATTTGAGGAAAATAAAAGAAGAGCACATATTATATACAGTGATTATTTTTTCACTCTGTTTTCGGAGAAAGTACACAATCGGAGAAGAGCACATACTATATGAAAGTACTAATTTACAAAGATGAAGAGGAGAAGGAGTTGTCACGACGATGACGAAACTACCGTGGCTTCTACACGACGACAGTAAAGCAACGGTAGCGCTGTCTGCGATGGAGGAGAGAAGTCTCTCCAAGTTTTAGAGACAGATTTTTCCTTCGTTGTGTTTTCTTTCCTTTTATAGAGCCAAACAGTGTGTAAGGGAGATAGAAGTAATTTTGTTCTCCTAGAAATTAAAGGAAGTTTTCGACAATATAAAAATAGGTTTAATTTGTTATCAGTGATAACATAATAATACTACTACAAAAATAGAATTTAGCTACTAAATTTTAGCTACGAACGTTAAATAATTATGATAAGAGTAAATTAGCATATCTTTTATTTATTATAAAATATAATTATAGCATCTAAAATTTGATCTTTTAAATTCGAAATTTATGCTCTTTTAATTCTATTTTTTTGAGTACTCTCTTATTTCACATTGACGCGCCATGAATAATTTTTTTAAAATAAATTTATTAATCTATAATATTATTTTTTTTAAATATTCAAATATTAACACAGATTTATGAAATTAAATCTAAAACTATAAAAAATGAATTTAGACAAAATAAAAAATTATAAAAATAATATTTTAATATTTACATTAATTATAAAAATAAAATTAATTTAGCTAAAATAATATAATTTAGATAAATAATAAAAATTTAAATAAATTTTAAGTAGAAAAAAATTTTCAGTAAATCTTTTACTAAAAATAAATTATTTTATCATTTGTTAGATTTAAAAAAATGGAAATAAACTAAAAAAATTTGTCTTTATTTACATAGTTTAGCATTCATTACATATTTTTGTGAGTGCTTATTATATGCATAATTATTTTTTTAAAATTATTTTATAAAATTATAAATTAAATTTTTTATTTATATTATTATTTAATTGATATATACTATTAATTAGTTATTTTATCATTGTTTTTAGTTATAAAAATTAATTCTAATTAATTTATGAGTAATTACTCACTCACGTAGAAGTTCGTAATTTTATTAAATAATAAAAAAATTAATTTAAAAATTTCTTATAACAATTTTATGTGATAATTAATTTGTTTAACGAAATAAAATTTTAGTAACTTAGTAATTAAAATTTATTAAACATTAAATATTTTAGGTAAAAATATTTACAAAATTGATTTCATGTATAATTTTTATTATATTGTTTCGTGCATAATAGATAAATAATTAAATGATACTGTATTGTTTGAATCATAAAGTGAGAAATTGTGAAAAGCATATATTTATTAAAGTGATTTTTTGGTTATTTATTATTATTATAATAAAATTAAAAATAAAAATAATACAAACTTAAAATTTAAATTTAAATTTAAATTTTTGATCGTATTTGACCATTAAAAAAAATTATAGTAGAATAAGGAGAAATATTTTTAAGATTAAAAAAAATAAAAGACGACTTAAACAACAATATTAAATTGAATTTTTAAGATTTAAAATTTTTAAGTGCACTTAACTTTTAAGGTAGTTTTTTGGCGAAAAATTAAAGTAACCACTGAGAAAGTCCAACATAGCTATCCATCATTTTTATTCACCTTGTTTTTTAACTCCTAAAGTACTTTCTTTAACCACACTATATGAATCCTATTATATGATATAGTCTTCTCCAAATTTAAAATACCGACTTTTTCTTTTTTTATTTTGGTGTTATTTGTTAGTTCTTTTAACAGATTTTTTTGTGAACCAAAAAACGTAATAATTCATGAGAGGACCTTTTAACAGAATTACAACAACCACATAATATCAGCAACAATAAATAATTTGGATAAGATTTGGATGAAATAAGTCTCAATCAACTGCACCTATTAGAAAAGATTATAATGACTTTTTAATTGTGAATGTCAAAGGAATATGTAATGTCAATTTTTTTTACGTGATTTTTTGAGTTCTAATAATTAGTTTATTTTTTTTATTCAATTTTGTATTTGATTGTAAACATTTTTATAAAAAAATCATAACTTACAAAATGACGGTAATTTAAGCTTGGCATTTGAAAAAGATGAAAAAGTCATGATAGAACTTATGGCCATGGACAAGGTCGAAATAATAGCACGAACTTATTGGTACGATTTGTAGGTGTAATGGTAATAGAGCAACGCTGTAAATTGAAAATGTCTTCGATGCTAAAAATGTAGGGCATGTGCGTGGTTTTGGATTTTGGTAGTGCCGTATATTCATAGGTTTTGGTAAATTTGAACGTATTTTTGGGTTTGTAATTGGTGGAATCTTCAACAACGTATCTCAATAATATATGATAAATTTAGAGAAATTGGTTAAAACTTTAGAAAAAAAAGACTATAAATATAAAAAACCAAAACTCAGTTACCAATTCTATATAAATTTTTGTCAAAAAAATATAGTAATAAAATATCTAGTCTATTTAATGATATGTTAGATATTTAATTAGTGTATTTAATAAGTAATAATTAAAATTTTAAATATATTTACTTAAAAGACGTTAGAATTTTTTATTTATGTTAGACTTTTTCTTATTTCTTATTATTTAAAAGTTTAGATTATTATTATTATTATAATTATTATTATTATAAATTATTTTTAGTATTTTTTTATAAAAAAAATTAAATATTATATATTTAAAAAATTTGATTTTTATTATTAATGTTATATATATAAATATCATTTTAATTTAATAAAACGATTTCATTAGAGTAAATTAGCATAAATTAATTAAGATTGTATGCGAAAAATAATGTAAATTAATCAAAAAAATAATGTAATTAAATAATTTGATATTAGTCATAAAAAAATTATGACTAAAAAATTTGATTTACACAAATTAATTAGGAATAAAATATGATAGAATTATATTTTTTATTTGATTATTCTTATTTAATCACAGCATTATAAATAAATAATAATATATAAATTATACCTCTTTAAAAGTTTTCACAATATTTAGAACTGTGATTAGTACCTCTAAAATCGTAACAAATTAAAAATATAACTCCTCGATTAGCGAGACTGCAGACATTTTTTTTTGTGGCTAATAAGACCATTATTACTACTGTTATTATCAAACTGCGGCTGTGGATCATACTCAATTTGTATCAATCCATATCTTGATGCTGATGATAACGATGATATATGAGTACGGTGGGTTGTTGTGGGAGTCCACGCGTCGAATTCTGGCGTCATGATTGTACACGTAAGCATAGCTGGGAATGGGACGAGTAGCACCGCCACAGTGAACGTGGATGAGTTCTGCGTAAGCATAGCTCCAATCAGCAACATAACTTGTTTGGATTTATTTCACCGCAAATGCTCAGACTCACAGTCCCACGTGCTGCATCAATGCTATACGATACATCTACGAGAAGAAAAATTGGTACGTAATGTGATGACCATACACACCGCCTCAAGAATCAAAGATTATCCAATGTCATATATTGTGATAAGATATAGTAAGAAATTTATACTGTGTGCCAAGGGGCAATTATCTCCATCGTTGAGGCAAATGAAAAGTGTCTCCACTCTCCAGCCACTGATAATTTGACTCTTGGTTAGTTGGTTTAGATTTTATAATTATTGTTTACGTGGTGATATTATTCTAAGCCAACCACTTTAATAAATGCTGAAAAAAATTATGATAATTTTTATTAAAAAAATGTAATTTATTTATTTGACTATATTTTAAATAAAAATAATATTTTTATAATATATAAAAATCAAATTCTATAATTTATCATCTAATAATTAAAATAAAATATTTTTATATAATAATAATAAAATTTTTATAATATATAAAAATCAAATTTTATAATTTATCATCTAATAATTAAAATAAAATATTTTTATATAATAATAATAAAATTTTTATTAGAATAGCCATCTTATTCTAAAGTCTAAATATTTGTACGTATCATCTTATTAAGATTCTAAAAGAGAATAATATTTTGACTTGGTCTAGAGTTAAAGCTCCGTGAAAAAAAAAAAAAAAGAAGAAAGAATAAAACTGTAGAGTTAAACCGATATTTTAATTAATTTGGGTTGATCGAGTCCGTTTATTCATCCGCTTAAGTAAGTGTTGAAAATTTGAATTCTATCTTGTGTTCTTATATATTAATGCAATAAACCTACCTGACTTTTTTTTTGAAAGTCAATAACAGGCTCAACACACTAGGTGGAACATACAAACTGGAAATAAGAGCGTAGCATCTCGTATGTCATCTCCGGCATGGCCATCAACGACATGAGTTTATTTCATACCATTTCTTGGATCTGCGGAAGGATCTATCAATGCATTCCACCACCTCCGCTGTCTTATTCTGAAAAACAAGTTCATTTCAACACAATCAGATATTCTATATCATAGAGAAAAATCCCAATAATCATGTTTTGCGCTACTCTTTTCTCAACGGCATCGTCCTCCAACTCTCAAAGTGTTCTCTGATGGTCCATGGGATGCACCAAACCCTACCCGCATGAGTAATCCATACGCACTAAACCTGCCAAGCATACTCACACGTAACAAACAAATATTGCACAGTTTCAAGTTCCTTGTTACACATGACACAAATATTATCATTCTGATCAATAATTCCAAATCTACTCAATCGATCCTTTGTATTTACTCGACCTACTAGCACAAATCAAGTAAAAAACTCTACTCGAGGGGGTACTAGTCCTTTCCAGATTCTATTTGTGTACTTGTATCTAAGGATATCACCTGTCAAAGTATGTTCCTGCAAGACCTGCACAAATGAGTTAGTAGTATAAACGCCATCTTTGTCAAATTTCCACACCACTCTATCTTGTACATTTGCTATCAATCTTAAATTGTGCAAGATATCAAGCATTTGATTCAAACTCTCAATCTCCCATTGGCGGAGTTCTCTCCTCCATTGGAAGTTTTACACCCACTCTATCCCATCCCAAAATTCACAGTCCCCAATTACGGATCCTTTGTTATTTGAAACCAAGAAAAGTCTCAAAAAGGAGTCTTTTAACTTTTCCGACTGTAGCCATCTATCCTTCCAGAATCTAGTTAGTCTAGCATCTCCTACTTCCATAGCAAGTCCATCAATCATCTTCTGTCTGTCATTGTGCTCTTTTATTTGGAGGTTACATATGTCTTTCCACGGGACCTCTTTTGACGGTAAAACTTGAGTAGATAGCAACTGTCTCGGGTTCAGATTATTGCACGAGCACACAACCTTCTTCCATAATGGACAGTCTTCCTTAGAGAATCTCCACCACGACTTGAACAATAAGGCGGTGTTGCGAATCATGGCATCCCCCACTCCTAGCCCTCCTAGTTTCTTTGGTGCTTGGATCAACTCCAACTTAAAAAGTGCTAACCCAGCTCTTCCATCGTCCTTCCCCCAAAAGAACCTCCGTTGTAATGAAATTAATTTCTCCGCTACCGCAACTGCCATTTTATACAAACTCAGATAGTAGACAGGCAGGCTATTGATAACAGACTTAATGAGGACCAACTTCTCCCTTTGCTGAGAATTTTTATTTTCCACAAACTAAGTTTCTCCTCTACTTTATCGATAACTGGCATCCATGTTTTTACCAGTCTTGGGTTTGCTCCTAGGTTAATATCTAGATACTTCACCGATAGAGCTGCCGCTTGGCATCCTAGTAATCCGCACATCCGATCCACCTACTCCTGACTGCAATTTACCGGAATCAAGTTGGATTTCTTAAAATTAATACTCAAACCAAACATTACTTCAAAGCACCTCAATAGTCTCTTGTAATTTTTCACTGTTTTCTCTTCCGGTGGACAGAACAATATAGTGTCATCAGCAAATTGCAGATGTGATAACTCTATATTATCCTTTCCGACTAGAAGAGGAGAGATTCTCCTATTTCTTACCGCCTCCCTAATCAACCTATTCAACATATCTACAACAAGAATGAATAAGAAAGGTGATAAAGGATCACCTTGCCGCAGCCCCCTTTCCATCTTGAACGATTTCGACAGTGACCTGTTTACCATTATGGAGATAGATGCTGTCCTCATACACTCTATAACCTATGCTCTCCATCTTCTGTCGAACCCCATCTTTTCTAATACAATATCAACAAAGTTCCACTTGACTCAGTCATAGGCTTTTTGGAAGTCCAATTTGATGATTGCTGACGCCCTTCATTTCAATTTTAACCACGGTACAGTTTCACATGCTATTAACACTCCATCGTGTATCTTCCTGCTCTTGACAAAAGCACTCTGTGATTCCCCAACTAATTCTGGCATTACACTCTTTATTCTTCTTGCCAACACTTTTGATATCACCTTATAAATGCATCTGTTAAGAGTCAATTATGATTGACATTTTTTTGTTGAGAATCTTGTTTTTTGAAAATTATTATCAAAGTTTTTTTATATTTTATTATTTTTTAAATACATTAGTTAAATTTACTATATTTAAAACTGAGAAATAGTAGTAATTTTAAATTATTTTTACTTATAAAAATTAAATAAAAAATTTATTAGTGATTAAACGTATTACATAAGTATATTCCGAAGAAAAATCATTAAAGGAGAGACTAATCAGCGTCACAAAATTAAATATCAAGGATAAAAAAGGTATATTTTTTATTGGAGACCTCATGGTTCTTCAAAAAAAATTATCAACAGCCGGGTATTTACGGTTTTTTTATTTAAATAAATAAATAAAATGATTAATTCCTAAAATACGCAAAATAAGTAGACGATGAAAATACGCATGACCACCTCACCTAAAGCGCATGCAAAATGAAAAAACACATCAATTTAAGAATGGCGCCAGCAAAATGGGGGCTGAGATGGAAGAAGAGTAGAGAGAAAACGAAACCTAACTTCTCAATACATTTATTATATTACGGCTTAACTTTAACATTGAATTGAATTGAAATGAATTGAATCCTAGTTGAATTGAAACTGGTGATGGCATAACTAGTGTCCAAAGTCCTAGGGCTTTTTCATTGTTGAGATCATCCATAAAGTATTGTTTGAATTAAAAGTAAGTTTGTGTTAATATGATTTATATTTGACAATTTTATACTAAACTTGATTTTGATAAAATAAATATTGTTTAGATAATATTAGTTAAAATAATTTTTAGATAGATAATTATTAAAAAAATATGATATTAAATTATAACGTTATCTTTTGAAGTATGTTTAATCTTTTTTTTAGTATATCTTTTATATAGTATTTTTTTAGTATTTTATTTTAGTATGTTATAATTTTTTACTATTATAATAAAAATTAATATTTATTTATTAAATTAAAAATAATATATAAAAATAGACAACTTTTTAAGTATTTTTTTATAATAAAAATTAATATTTATTTTCTAAATTAAAAATAACATATTGTATTACTCTTTTTAAGTACTTTCAATAATCTTTTTTTTTTACTGTTTTGGATTCCAATTTTTATTAGTAATGCTTTTATTATTATGTATAGTTAACTTTTTATTTAATTTATCATTTATAATAAGACCAATAATGCATATTATAAAAAATTAGAATATCATTGAAACAAATAAAGACCATATCATAAGTCAAATGACCGTAGAAGTTATAACTTCTTGTTTCAGGTGAACACACTTTTAAAATGGAAAATCATGTTTGCGTTTTGAGTAGAAGAAGTTACCAAACACAAAAAATAACATTAAAAAAACTTAAACGCATTTTTATTCTTTCTAACGAATTTATCAAACACACCTAAATTTGACCGAAGAATAAAACACAAAGAATTGAATTGATATATAAGTATACGTTATGTTCTGATTTTAATAATAAGTTTTGATTATGGCAAAACTAAAATTTGCTGTATATGCAAAAATATAATGGTCAATAACAAATACTTAAATAGAATTAGATTAACTAATTTTTTTAGATGAAAAAATATGGAATATGATTTGCAATACAATTAGTTGGCACCGCCAATGTATTAGCCCAATTCCTTGTTGTGTATATGGTATGAGAAGATGACAAAATCTTATATTTGTGTAGTGGTTTCAAGGCACGATTAGATCGCTTTCTTTAGAGAGATATTTGTCCCCACACTTAATTGCTATAGGGTTGATGACAATACTCTCCCAGGATACAATGAAACCTAAGAATTTCTTAATTAGCAATAGTAAGAAATTCTCAACTCTCTTGAATAAAAAAAATCTCTTAATAGTAGTGTAAATTGTACGCTTAGTACTTCATATCTAAAATAGTGGACAAAGACTTATTTATACATATTGCACGTAGCAATTATGATTAGTTACGTATACAAATGGTTGTGTCATTTCTATTGCCAATAGATACAATGTTTTGAACATATACAACTCTTAAAGAGTTGTGTCCCTTTAGCCAATAGACACTATGTTTTGAACATACACAATCCTTAAAAAGTTGTGTCCCTTCAACCAAATGGTACAAAACGGTTAGTAACCATTTATTAATATTAATAATATTAATAATAATATTAATGATATTAATAATATTAATTAATCAAATTTGTAAATACCCTTCAATCCCCCACTATTTACAAAATTTAAATGTCATACAAGTATATGCATAAAGAATGTGTCACTAAGATTAAACATTCTTTTAGTGTAAATTTTAAAGTTCTAACGAAGTAATAGGTGTCTAATCGATTAAACCTATACTCCATATGCTAGTACCAAAAATCACACACATTACTTATACCCTCCAAGTTCAAGAGTTTACAATTTTAAGCACTTATATGGCCTTGTGCTCATCCTGGTTTCATGAATATTTACGAGAATAAAACCTCTAAAATTCTCGATTAGAGCGGCACCACTCTTATATTCATATAGGTGGAATCTTTTGATAGATAATATTATCATTCCATTAAAAGTTTAAACTCACCCTCCTAATTTATTGTAAATAGCACTAAATCCTATACCTTAGTGCTCCAATTGCTAAATAACTTGTTATTACCCATTAAACCTTGAAACTAGTGGTATACTAGAATAAGGTTGGGTTTCCATCATTTAGCAATAATAGGTTTTAATCCCATTTTAGCAGTAGTTTCTTTGATTTTATCCCTTGACAAACCTTTAGTCAAAGGGTCTGCTAAATTTTCTTGAGATCTTACATAAGTGATGGTAATTACACCATCATCTATTAGTTGCCTCACAAATTCATGTCTCAAACTTATATGTCTAGACTTTCCATTATAAACCTTATTATATGCTCGAGACATGGTTGATTCACTATCACAGAAGATTGAAATGGCTGTCGTCTGCTGTGGCCACAGTTTTATATCATATAACAAATTTCTTAACCATTCCGCTTCTTTACCTGCGGCTGATAAAGCTACAAACTCAGCCTCCATAGTAGAATGTGTAATACATGTTTGTTTCTTTGAGGCACAACTTATTGCTCCACCACCTATGGTGAAAATCCATCCTGAAGTGGATTTGTTATCACTAAGATTTGTAATCCAACTTGCGTCGGAATAACCTTCTAAAACTGCGGGATAATCACTATAATGTAATCCCAAATTTATGGTTTTCTTGAGATAACCAAGAACTCTTGTTATAGCTTTCCAATGTTGATTGCTAGGCTTTTCTGTAAACCTTGATAGTTTGCACACAGCAAATGCTATATCAGGTCTAGTACAATGCATTGCATACATTAAACTTCCTATAGCACTAGCATATTCTAATTGTGCTATAGGTCTTCCCATGTTTCCTTCTAATTTAAGATTAGGATCATACGGCATATTGGATTCTTTAATTGTGAGATGATCAAACTTTTCCAATACCTTTTTAATATAATGAGATTGACTTAAAGTAAAGCCAACTTCATTCTTATGCACCTTTATGCCTAATATTGTATCAACTTCATTCAAATCCTTCATCTTGAATTTAGAAGTTAGATACTCCTTCGTTATACGAATTCCTTCTAAATTTGTTCCGATGATTAACATATCATCAACATATAAACAAACGATTACTCCATAATCTTTAGTAAATTTTTAGTAAATACATTTATCCGCACTATTATGTGAGAAGCCATTTGATAACACCACTGAATCAAACTTCTCATGCCATTGTTTAGGCGCTTGTTTTAGCCCATACAAAGACTTAATTAATTTGCAAACTTTCTTTTCATTTCCGGGTAGCACATAGCCTTCCGGTTGCTCCATATAAATTTCTTCATTAAGGTCTCCATTTAGAAAAGCCGTTTTAACATCCATTTGATGTATATGAAGCTTATGTATGGATGCTAATGCTATAAGAGCCCTAATAGAAGTCATTCTTGCCACAGGTGCGTAGGTATCAAAATAGTCTAGACCTTCTTGTTGCTTAAACCCCTTGGCCACTAACCTTGCTTTAAAGGTTTGTAATGAACCATCAGTATTATACTTTTTTCTAAATACCCACTTACATCCTATAGGCTTTGATCCTGGAGGCAAATCAACCAAGACCCAAGTATTGTTAGATAATATTGAGTCCATTTCATCATTTATTGCTTCTTTCCAAAAAGCAGAATCCCTTGAAGCCATAGCCTCTTTGAATGTTTGAGGATCACCCTCTATGTTCATAACGATGGGAATCTTGTTTGTTACAAAATTCCTAGTTCCTTCTACCAAAAAAGGTGATAGCCTGAGAAGAAATAAAATCTGGACCCAAGTCCTTTTCTTTTCTTACTCTCAAGCTCTTTCTTGGTTCAATAAACTCTTTGTCGCTTAGACGTTTATTATTTTGATTATTTATTTCTTGTGAAATATTAGTATCATTTTGGGGATACTCTGAATTAGAAGTTGAATCATTGATAAATTTATTTTCAATAAATTCTACTTCTCTTGATTCAACAACTACATTAGACACTAAGTCTAATATTCTATATGCTTTAGAATTTTGAGCATATCCTATAAAAGTGCCTTTTATGGCTCTTGGCCCCAATTTGGTTCTCTTTTGATCAGGAACTCGATAAAAGGCTAAACACCCCCACACTTTAAGATAATTTAAATTAGGTTTCCTTCCTTTCCAAATTTCATAAGGAGAAACCTTTCTATGTCTTGATGGTATCCTATTATGGATATGACATGATGTCAATAATGCTTCACCCCACAAATTGTAAGGCAATTTTGCATTTAGTAACATTGAATTAACCATATCCACTAAGGTACGGTTCTTTCTTTCCGCCAAACCATTTTGTTGCGGAGTATATGGAGCGGAAGATTCATGCACAATACCATGTAATTCACAAAAGTGATCAAATTCATTAGAAAATATTCTCCACCTCGATCACTACGAAGAACTTTTATTTTCTTATCATGCATATTTTCTACTTCCATTTTATATTTCTTAAACATTTCAAAAGCTTCATCTTTATTTCTAAGCAAATACATATAAGTAAATCTAGAACAATCATCAGTGAAGGTTATAAAGTATCTTTTTCCTCCTCTAGTAATATTGCCATTTAGCTCACAAATATCACTATGAATCAATTCTAATAAATGTGTATTTCTTTCAACCTTAGGAAAAGGTTTCTTAGTAATTTTGGATTGTATGCAAATATCACATTTCTTATTAAAATTCTTGTTACTAAGATCAATATAGTTATTCTTTTGCATATATTCAATTGATTTGTAATTTAAGTGTGCTAATCTACTATGCCATAAATCACAAGAATCAACAACATACAAGGAAACATTCACTTTATTAATACTAAGTTTAAACATGCCTTCAGTACAATATCCTTTTCCTATGAATACATCATTCTTAAGCAAGATCACTTTATCGGATTCCATTACAACTTTGAATCCTTTCTTACACAAGAGACTAACGGAAACTAAATTTTTTCTCAAATCTGGAACATGAAGTACATTTATTAAACTTAATTTCTTTCCAGATGTAAAATTTAATTCCACACTTCCTTGACCACAAACTTTGGCTGAGTTGTCATTGCCCATCAAGACTTCTCTATTGTTCACTTCTTCATATGTTTTGAATTGGTTGCGATCATTGCAAACGTGAACAGTAGCCCCAGAATCTAACCACCACTCAAGTGATTTTCCTTGTGTTGCTATGTTGACTTCGGTAACCATGCCAATATGCATGTTTTGTACTTTTTCTACAACCATAGCAATTAGATCCTTCTCTTCCACTAAGTTGGTCTTTGGTGCTTCCCTTTTCAGAAGTCTACATTCTTTGATATAGTGTCCTTTCTTGTGACAATGATAACACTCTCTTTGTCTCTTCTTATCTTGCTTTGAATCTTTAGAGAACTTTCTTTTCTTCTTATTGGTGTTGTTTTCACCAATATGATTCACTTTAGAACTTTGAGAAAGATACACAGCATCACGTTTTCGAGTTTCCTCCTCTATACGTATATGCCTTAGTAATTTCTCAATTGTGAAGTCCTCACCAAGATGTAAAAGTTTCTTCCTATAACCATTCCAAGATGAAGGCAATTTTGAAATAATTGCTCCAACTTGTAATGATTCAGGGATCACCACTTGTAGATCACGAAGTCTACTTACAAGGATTTGTAATTCATGAATTTGATCCATGACAGGCATAGTATCATTCATAATAAATTCAAAATATTTCATCATAATAAACTTATCTGTTCCTTGTCGTTCGGTATTGTACTTTTCTTCCAGAGATTTCCAAATCTCTAATGGTGATTGAATTGACATGTAGAGATCATAGAGTCGGTCGGATAAAGTATTGAGAATATGACCTCGACATGCAAAAGTATCTTCATCACGTTTCTTTTTCAATTGAACAATCTTTTCTTTCTCTTCCGGTGTGGAATTTTCAGCGGCATCGACAATTGGTGTAGTCTTTGGGTCAATCACATATGCAAGATTGAGAACTGAAAGAAGAAACATCATCTTGTCTTTCCAACGGTTGAAGTTCGTTCCATCAAAGCGATCTAATTTGACAAACTCTTGATTCATGACCTTGAACGTAGTGTTTTGATCTTGTGCCATCTTCAAGAAGTATCTCTCTAAAATTGTTGTGTATATGGTATGAGAAGATGACAAAATCTTATATTTGTGTAGTGGTTTCAAGGCATGATTAGATCGCTTTCTTTAGAGAGATATTTGTCCCCACACTTAATTGCTATAGGGTTGATGACAATACTCTCCCAGGATACAATGAAACCTAAGAATTTCTTAATTAGCAATAGTAAGAAATTCTCAACTCTCTTGAACAAAAAAATCTCTTAATAGTAGTGTAAATTGTACGTTTAGTACTTCATATCTGAAATAGTGGATAAGGACTTATTTATACATATTGCACGTAGCAATTATGATTAGTTACGTATACAAATGGTTGTGTCATTTCTATTGCCAATAGATACAATGTTTTGAACATATACAACTCTTAAAGAGTTGTGTCCCTTTAGCCAATAGACACTATGTTTTGAACATACACAATCCTTAAAAAGTTGTGTCCCTTCAACCAAATGGTACAAAACGGTTAGTAACCATTTATTAATATTAATAATATTAATAATATTAATAATATTAATTAATCAAATTTGTAAATACCCTTCATTCCTATCTGCCACAGCTAATGTGCTCCAATTTGCAGATGCTGACCAGAAATGGTCATTTTGCGATCGCCAATCCTGTATTGAGAAGTCAAGCTTCATCTTCCACGCGCCGCTTACTCTTTTTTTATGTCAGCCTCCATTTTGCGGTGTTATTCTTTAATTGATGTGTTTCTTTATTTCGTATACACTGCAAGTGAGGTGGTTATGCATATTGTTATCCTAATTTTATTTCGTACGTATTTTAGAAATTAATTATTTTTATTTATTACACAAAATCATATGTTGGCATCTAGTAATGATTGCTGTGGTTAGGGTTACGAGAGTACAATGAAAGTACGAGAGTACGAGAGGGAAAAATACTAGGCGGGATAGGTTTATGGTTTGGAAACCACGTTCAAAGGATCCTAGGGTTTGGAATCGAGAGGAATACCATCGCTTGAAAAATGAATTTTTTTTCTGTGGATAATCTACCAGAAGATATTTCGAATAAGAAATTATATCACCTGTTCAATTGTACGGAAAAGATTAACGATATCTATCTTTTTCGAAAGCAAAAAAATGGAAGAATTTATCTGTTTGCGTTTATGCGGTACACGACAAAAGGGGGCGCTCTGAAGGCAATTGCGGAGATGAATCGCATGAGCCTACGAGGAAAGATCTTATCCGTAAGTAAAGCTAAATTTAGAAGGCATACGCAAGAGAAGGAATCAGCGGTACTTGGGGAGCTGAGAGTCCAGCATGGGAGTGAGCCTAAGAAATCTCATGGTGGGACAGAAGTGGTTAATGATCAAGGGGCAGGGGTGAAGTTGAGTACGCATGACTCGGACAAACATGGGAGGACAAGGAGAATTGACGTGCCAGTAGTGGAAGAGAACATGGATTGGTTGGCGAGGAGCTTGATAGGAAGCGCTCAGAAACCCATACATCTCCAATTGTTGAAAAGAGCAGTTTGCAAAAATATGCTTCAGATAGTGGAAGTGACAAAAGTGCGTTTAAAGTCTCATTGATGTTTGATACTGTGCAGCATGTTGAGGAAGCTTTTACGTTCATATTGGATAGCCTGTTGCAATTTGATCATATGGTCTGGAGGTGGGATGAGTCTCTATGTTGTGCCACTCGAAAAGTTTGGTTGGAGTCCAGAAACGTTTAAAACAATAGGTGGGCAATGGAGGTGATGTGATTAATTGTGACGTAATGACGGAGGCAGGTTCATCTTCCACGGCTAGTAGAGTCCTAGTTGAGACGTGTGTTTTTGAAGTCATCAGAGATTGAGTTTACGTCACTGTTGGTAGTTGAGAGTTTTATGCCTTTGTGAAAGAGATCGATTTAGTGCTAGGTGGTAAAATGTTTACAAAGAGAGGACACGAAGACTAATTTATGATCGAAAATCCTGGTTCATGTAGCAGAGGCATGTTGAACAAAGCAGTGCCGTGGGATCCGGCAGCGGACCTGATGGAACTGGATACAAGGATCACCGATGAAGTGAAGGGCATAATGGTCATTCAGGATGACTTTTTGAATGATTTAAATTCGGATTATTCATTTTTGAATTTTGGAAATAACAACATTGATTCTGTTAGCGGTTCGGAGGTTAATGGTAGGGCGGGTTCTACGGATTTGGGTTTGAATGAGGAAGTGGGGTCCGAAAGAACATTAACGCAAGTATTTGAATTAGGTCAAGGTGGGGGACTAAATAGGAGTTTGAGGTCTTGTGGCTGTAATCAATTGAGCTCCCATTTTCATTACCCATCTAATTGCTATTTCGCTGAGGATGGTGCAGTAGGCTTGAGGACGCAGGGTCTGGTGGGTATGGATGATGGAGTAAATGGTCGTCTATTTGGTGAAAACTACTCGAAGGACAAGGCACAAGTAGATGGGAAGGAAAGTGCCTCGGAACCAGCCAAAAGGGTAGGTACTGGGGTACACCGAAGAGCCAAGGATGCGACAAAGTTGATGGAAGATGCAGGGACGGTATTAGAGACAGACAGTGGGAATACGACAGTTGAAGACAGGCTAACAAAAGAAGAACAGATGAAGGAAAATGAGGCTACTTGGACTTTGGCGGTGGAGTCGGGTGCTGTTCTACATGATGAAGAAGTGGATATTACAGAAATTTTGCAACCTCAGAATGACAAATTAGCGGTGAAGAAGAAGATGGCAAAACATAAAGAAAAAGTGCGAAGGAGTCGGCCAAAAAATCACAGTAAGGTGAGTAAAAATTTGTTTAAATGATTGTGAGCTGTTGGAATATTCGGGGGTTGAGGGGATGGTAAATTGAGCATGGTGAAATCTTTGAAGAGAAATTATAAACTAAACATGTTAGGCTTGATTGAAACAAAAAGGGATGTGATCTCTAAGTTTGATGTTGTTCGAATTTGGGGTACAGTACTGTCTGGTGGGAGTATGTGGAGTCCAGAAGGGCTTCGAGGGGCTTGCTCTTAATGTGGGATGATGCGATATTTAAATCTAGCAATTGTTATAAAGGGGAGAGATGGCTCTGCGTTGAAGGTGTGTTGACAAAAAGTAATTTTAATTGTGCATTTTGTTTGGTGTACGGGGCGTTAGGGAGGGAGGATAAGCGGGTGGTATGGGAGGAGTTGAGCTATATTGTGGGTTTGTGTTAGGTCCCCTTTTGCTTGTTTGGGGATTTTAATGAGATATTGCATATCGAAGAACGCAAAGGGGCGATTAATCTACTTGCGTCAGCAGAAGAGTTTAGGGATTGGGTACATGATACGCAATTGGTGGACTTACCTCTTAATGACCGAAAGTTCACGTGGTTTAGGGATCGTTCTTGCAGTAGAATTGATAGAGTTCTGGTCAATATTGAGTGGTTTGAGGAATTTCCTGACATCCGAATTAAAGGTGGACTAAGAGGGTTGTCAGATCACTACTCGTTGATTGTGGAAGTGTTAAGAGTTAGCAGGGGCCTCCGACCATTCAGAAGTCTGGATTCCTGGTTTACGCATGAGGGCTTTCTGAGGATGGTTAAAAATGAATGGAGAAATTTGAGGGATGCTTAGTTTACTTGTAAGTTGAAGGCCTTGACGGTACCGTTGTGAAAATGGCACAAGGATAACTTTGGTGACATAGATAGGAGATTACTGTTGCAAGAGGAGGAGATTAATAGGGTTGATAACCAAGTGAGTGATGGCACGTATGAGGGAACAACGGAAGCTAGAAGGAAGGCATTGGTGAGCTTTTGTGAGAAATGGTATGTTCAGAAGGAGATTCACTGGAAGCAGATGTCTAGGTTGCAGCATGCAAGAAACATGGATATGAATACTAGGTACTTCCATCACATCGCTTCGGCAAGAAGAAGGAACAACAGGATCGACGCTCTAAGGATTAATGGCTGGATTGTGCAGAATCAGGCGAGGATAAAGGTTGCTATTAGAGGATTCTATAAGGACTTGTATCGGCAAGAATATGCTCCGAGGATTGGGTTTCGGGAGGGTTTGGTGAGGCAGATTGATGGGGCTGAGGTTGAGGCCTTGGAAGCTATGCCGTTAGTGGAGGAAATTAGGGAAGCAGTTTCGGACTGTGAATCTTCTAAAACCCCAGGTAATGATGGATACAATATGAACTTCATTAAACAATGTTGAGAAGAGATTGGTCAGGAGTTACCTGCAACGGTGATAGGGTTCTTCCAAAGTGCGAAGATACCAACTGATGCGAATGTCACGTAGGTGACGCTAGCTCCAAAATTTGTAGGTGCCAATGAGATCAAGGACTTTCGGCCGATTAGTATGGTGGGGTGTGTCTATAAGGTGATTTCTAAGGTATTGGTGTTTGGTGAGGAGGTTGAGAACAGTTATGCCTGGGTTGGTAGGAGAGACACATACTACTTTTGTGAAGGGTAGAAAGATTCATGATGGCGCCCTGATTGCCTGTGAGACGGTGCAATGGCTTAAGACACATAGGAAGAAGGCGGCAATTATAAAACTAGATTTTCAGAAAGTATATGATAGAGTCAGGTGGAGCTTTGTGAATATTGTATTACAAAAGATGGGATTCAGGCAAAGATTGAGGGGTTGGGTAAAGGAGTGTGTTAGTACGGCCACTATGTCAGTCCTAGTGAATGGTTCTCCATCCAAGCCGTTTAAGATGGAGAGCGGCCTAAGACAAGGAGATCCATTATCTCCTCTTTTGTTTGTTCTTGTCGTGGATGTGTTGCACAGGATGCTGGGGGAAGCTGTAAGGAATGGGCGTATTAATCCGTTATTGGTTGGGAGAGATCACATTGAACTGTCACATCTCCAATTCGCGGATGACACTATCTTGTTTTGCCTTTCGGAGACAGAGACAATTGTGAATTATAAGAGGTTGTTGCGCTGTTTTGAGCTGATGTCGGTTTTGAGCATCAACTTTGATAAGTCGAATCTGATCTCAGTTAACTGTGAGCAGGAGTGAGTGGAGCATGTGTGTGGCCTCCTAGAGTGCAAGCAAGCTGTTTTACCTGTCAGATATCTCGGGATTTGTCTAGGAGCAAACCCGTGTTTGATGAAGACTTGGAAACTGGTCATAGATAAGGTGGAAGAGAAGCTCAGTTTATGGAAAGCGAAGGTTCTAAACAAAGCAGGCAAGCTAGTTCTTATTAATTCGGTGTTGAATAGCCTACCGGTATACTACCTTAGCCTATACAAGATGTCGAAGGCAGTGGCTAACAAGTTGATTGCCTTACAGAGGAGGTTCCTGTGGTGTAAGGAGGAAGGTAACAATAGTATACCTCTAGTGAAGTGGGAAGTCGTTCATGCACCTAAAAAGGCTGGGAGTTGGGGGTCGGTGATGTAGTGTTCAGGAACACAGCACTGCTGTTTAAGTGGAGGTGGCAATTTTCCAAGGAAGATTGTCCATTATGAAAGAAGATTGTCTATTCGTGTAGCAATTGGAATACCAAGGTTATGCTTTCTAGTCAAACTTTACCAGTGAAGGGTGGCCCCTGGAAAGAGATCTGTCAGTTGGATATAAAAGCACAGCAGGTAAAAGAAAAAGTTATTAGTGGGCTGACATTGAAGTTGGTGATGGGCGAAGGACACTGTTTTGGGAAGATAACTGGGTCCAGGGTGGTCCTCCGAAAGCGCGTTTTCCAAGGCTCTTCTCTGTTTCAAACCAGCAAGGATCTGTGATAGGGGATTGTGGGTTCTGGGATGGGTTAGAGTGGATTTAGAATTTCCATTGGAGGAGGGAGCTGTTTCAATGGAAGTTGGAACTAGTTCACCAACTTCATGATATGTTAAGACCAGTGAAGCTATCAGCTGACAGAGAAGATAATCTTGTTTGAAAATTTGATAATAAAGGTATTTTTTCTACTAACTCTTTTCTGCAGGTGTTGCAATCGGAGACTCTTTCGGAGGAGATTACGAGTTATAGCTTCACAAGTTCGATCTGAAAAGGTTTGGTTCCGCCTAGAATTGAACTGTTTGATTGGTTTGTTTTAGTCGGTAGAGTGAATACTAAAGAAAGGTTGAGTAGATTAGGCATAACTCGCCAACATGATAGTATTTGTGTCCTGTGTAAAAAGGAGATCGAATGTGTTCATCATTTGTTTGAGTTCTGTGAGTTTACGTGGCAGGTGTGGTGCGTCTGGTTGAGATGTTTTCATAGAGATTGGGCTGTTTCAGGAAGCATTAAAGGCTTGTTTGAGAGTTGAAATAGAACACCTAATAGAAAGAGGAGTAAAAGAGGTGGCTGACTGGGTTTTTTGCGGTTATTTGGAACGTCTGGTTGGAACACAATAACAGGATTTTCAACAATGAGGTAGCTGTTGATATCATACAGAACAGGACGTTTTTGAGCTACAAGGAGTGGACTGTTATTGATCCTACTGGTTGTTGATGGCAATGCCGGAGATGATATAAAATTGTTAACCTTGTGTTTAGATTTGCTTTTGTATCTGTCTGTTTTATACTCCACTCTCATGTGTCGAGTTTCATTTGTTTCAAAAAAAATATTTTTATTTATTTATTTAAATAAAAAGACCAGGTATTCACCCTAAGAAATAATAATAAAAAAATACTAGAATACAAAAAGTTGGCTCTTCTAGTGAACAAAAGTGGTTAGAAAATAATTATTTTTAGTGTATTTAAAAAAAAGTCATAAAAATTAAAAAATTAAAAAATATTTTTTAAGAGTTACAATTCATATTTTTTTTAAAAATTAATTAAATATTTTTTAACACAATAAACAAACAAAAAATATTTTTATATTATTGTACTTAAATATAATAAAAGATATTTTATATGAGATATTTAAGTATAAAGTTATTTTTATTTTAAAAAAAAATTGAACTTTTTTTTTAAAAAACCAACCTAAACAAGTCCTAACAACATCATGCACTTTTAATTTGTGTACGATTATGAATTTGGTAATACTCAAAAAATAGTATAATATTATTATTTAAAATTCGTTCTTTGCGTGTTATATCTTTAAAATAATTTTAAAATAAAAAAATAATCAACCCAGCAAATTGTATTTTTAAAATAGTTTAATTTTGATGTATGTGTAAAACATTTTACACCGTTGTACAATCACAACTCTTCTCTTGAATAACCATTATGGTCAATGTAAAAGATTATTTTTGTTAATATGATTAGATGGACATGTAAAACAATTTTACACAATACATCAAAATTAAAGTATTTTTAGAAATCACCAATAAGTTCCATTTTTTGTGATTTCACCTTCCTACAAATCATACAAAATTTATTTTGCCCAGCTTCATGGGCATAGGTCAAAATAGATGGAGTTGCGTTTGTCCGTCATACTAAATGGCAACTCAAGAGTTTGTTATACTGCTTTTTTATAAGCCAAGAACTTAGAAATGTATTCCGAAAGTCGTAATCGGCAGATAAAAATAATGGTTAGGCTTTTAATCATTAATTCATATGGTTAGACTAGACTATCAATTAAGTATTGATCTATACATATGGAGCATAGATATAACAATACTTTTTGAACATATTTTCGGTACCTTCACCCACTCTCACAAACGTAATAACATATTACCCACAACTAAAACTAGATATCACAACTAATCACCTATTTAGGCTATTTTTCATTTTTTCTATTCACAAAAGACTATTGGCATTTAGTCTACGTTGATGAAAAAGGTGCATTCCACAACAAAAAGCAACAACTATTATAGTCACTGCTGGGATTGGTAGTTGGAACTAACAAATATGCATGGTCGAGAGAAGTATCATTGCTCTGGAAAATGCAATTTTCCTTTTTGGTTAACACAGATCGTGTATAAGTGTAAGCTTTCAGTAAGGATTGCCTAAACAAATCTGCGGGCAAAATTAATTCGGTTATACATGAAAAATAAAATATATAGCAAATTATTCTGAAACTAGTAGTAGACGTCTCTGTTCTTTCTCGAAGCAACAATACATGTAAGAGTAGATAATATTCTAAACAGGGTAACAATATCAATAATCAAGAGCCATAGTCGCTAACACTCAACAACACTCCATGGAGCCATTAACTAATCATCTCTAAGCCTGCAATAACAAATAAAAGTAAAGTCAGTTAAGAGTTAAGACTACAAACTGATTTGTAGGGCTAAAATATTAATTGACGAGACCCTGAGAATAATTATGCTGTGTTAACTGCTAACCTTGTTTGCAATGTTGTTTGAGAGCCAATCAAGCCCTTCATAAAGTCCTTCACCAGATGTAGCGCAGGTGCTCTGGATATACCTGCATGCCAAGAACATGTCAATGACAACCAGTAGAAGGTTGGAGTCAGGAGTATGGAAATGAATGAGAGGATCCAAATCGATATTTAGGGTTACCAGTGACGTTGACGGAGTGAATGAAGACCAAGCTTATCAGTTATTTCAGCAGCATTCATAGCATTTGGAAGATCTTGTTTGTTTGCAAAAACTAGAAGCACAGCATCTCTCAACTCATCCTGATAAAATATCACACATACAATGAGAATCATGAAACTAAGCAAGAAAATTAAGTTCCCGTAAAAGGAAAAGAAAGAATGCATATTTGGCATATAATCACAGTCACTTCTTCAGAATCTAATACCTCATTCAACATCCTATGGAGCTCATCCCTAGCCTCGACAACACGATCACGATCATTGCTATCTACCACAAAAATAAGTCCTTGTGTATTTTGGAAGTAATGTCTCCACAAAGGACGGATCTGGAAAGAAAATGTTGAGAATATTAACCTCAAAAAATTCAGATATAAACATAGGTAGGCAGATGCCAATGAAAATGCTATTTAAGACGGAGATAGAATGTGACTCAACCAATACAAAAATTGGTGAAAAATAAAATACACATCGATACCAAGCTGAGTCTAAGTCATTACTGAATCCAAGCAACAAACATAAGTTATGAACAACAGATGCCACAGCAATTTAGTTTAAGATCAGATTTGACGTGGTTTTAGAGTAAAGCCAAAAGATTTTCATATTTTTAATTAGCCATAGGATGCCATAGTATATAAAACCGCTAAGCACGTTTACTTCAAGTACAAAACCATATTATTAAAATTTAAAATGAGATGACACATTTTAATAAACTGATTACCAGTTATCAAACCTCAGTTCTTGAGTTTAGGAAATTGATAAATCTACAAACAGACACCAGTTCACTATTTATATGAACAAAACATTATGCATTCTCAATCACAAGTTTATATCATAATGGAGAGGAGACATACGAGTTATTATATATCAAACGGATCATTCATCTCCCAACAATACTGGTCAAGGAATTAGGTCACTCTAATGTCATGTGATGAAATCAATGAAATCATTTTGTACTGCGATCTAAAGAAGAGATACCTTGTCCTGGCCACCAACATCCCAGACAGTGAAGCTAATGTTCTTATATTCGACGGTTTCCACATTAAACCCTACATACCAAACGATAAGTCAATTTTGATTATTATTAATTTATTATGAGCATAAATTAGAGTTGATCTGTGGTTTGATAAGAAACAGAGGCATCAAATGCTGAAATTATTGAATTGATCTGAAATGGAAGGGAATTGAAAGGGAGAAAAATGGAAATCATACCGATGGTGGGAATGGTGGTAACGATCTCTCCGAGCTTGAGCTTGTAGAGAATGGTGGTCTTACCGGCAGCGTCGAGACCGACCATAAGTATACGCATCTCCTTCTTGGCGAACAGCCTGCTGAATAGCTTCGTGAATGACAGACCCATCTGGAATATTGTGAACGTTCATCAAACAACGCAAACTCAATTAGTTCGATTCCAAATAGCGGATCGGAATGCAATGATGGAAAAAATGAATATCCAAGGGGGAAGACGACGGGATCTGAACACAAGCGAGACAGATCCAATCTAAGGACTGAATTTAAATCGTGAATTGCAATACAGATTGAGAAACGGAAGAAAGGAGGAGAGATTCGGGAGTTAAGGTTTGTTGAGAAAGAAAGAAGTAGATGGGGTTACCTTGGAGAGCCGAGAAAGAGAGCAATTCGTATGAGCTGAGCTGAGATCTGTTCTTGTGTTTGGATTTTGGTGCCTTTGCAAAAATGCAGGATGGAGAAACAGGACCCTACCCCTTGCTTTTTCCTTGATTAAAATGGCCCTGTGAAACTCCGTTTTGTTTATTTATATCTACATCTAAAATGTCGCATTTGGATTACGGACCAATTAATATTTATTTATAGAATAAAGTAATAATTAGGTCCATGAAGATTTTGCGTTTATACAATTTAATCCTTAAAAAAAAATAACAAATAGATCCTTCAGAAAATGAATTATGGACAAGTTACATCATCTGTCAGTTCATGTGTCAAAATGGAACGGAATTACTTTACTGTCTTGTTACGTAAATTGATATGTCTGTTACAGCCACATATGCAATGGGGCGACGGCGTTTTTTTTGTTTCCTTCGTTTATATTCGTTTCACTTTGTCCTTAACCTTCAGTTACCCACTGTGATTATCTATTAACTCTCTAAGGAGAAGCTAAAGTGAAAGAGTGTTGGCTGTGCAGTAATAAAAGTGACGATCCTTCTTCAACGTACCAACAAGAAAGAAGACGCCGTCAAGAAAACCGGTGTTAACGGGGACATTCTCGAGTAAGGTAAAAAATGGTTATGCTTTTGTTCGTTAGTGTAACTCTTTGTGAGTTACTTTCATGGTGGTTCCAATTTTTTCAACTTGTTTAGTCTTCTGCAAAGAATGGTAATCCCATATTTTTCAACTTGTTTGCATGACACATTTTGCCACTTACTCAAATTTTTATGCATTTGTTGAAACTAATGATTAGCAGAAAAATACATACATGTTCTTGATTTTTGAGTTAACTGTTTGTACTGAACAGATGGAGAAATTCGCTACCCTTGTGTTCCACCATGGGAGAACATTTGTGAGGAACAAACGGGGAGAATTGAGTTACCGGGATGGGTTAGTTGAGAGGTTCCAAAGATGGATATGGACCTTGCGAACTTCTTTGACTTGAAGAAATTGTTCAAGAGTCTAGGATACAATGATTACAAAATGATGATGTGATTTGATCCGAAGGCTGCTAATTTTAAAGCCGGTTTGCATCCTATTTTTGGAGATTTAGAGATCAATGCTTTAAGGTAGCACAAAATGTAAAACAAGGACTGTGAGGAGTTCTATATATATTTTGAGCATAATATTCTTAGTGGCGAAGAAGCTATAGGGTGTGATGAAGTTAGGGATCCTCCTATTTCTGATGATGACAGTAGTGATGATCATGGTCACGAGAGCGCTGAAGATGAGCTGTACAAGCTTCCATCGGCTGGTGAAAAGGAGTCAGACACTGAAGAGGAGCCTGCAAGAGTGACTAAAAAGAAGAAGGCTGCGGACAGTAATCGTTCGCCAAATGCCAAGAAAGTGACTTCTCCAAAAGGAAAAAAAGTTACTAACGATGAGACTCATGTAACTAGCAATTCCCCTAAAGGTCAAAAGAAGAAGGAATATAAGAAGGTGAGGAGGAGTTCAAGACTGCAACAACAGGCCAGAAAACACGTGGAGAACTCCATAACAAGTCAGACCCAAGTTGAAATTAGAGATGATGGGGACGAAGACCATCATGAACATCAGATGCATGCACAAGATGCTGAAGAGGCTGGGATGACCCTTTTGTTGGATCCTTTTTGGGGAAAACACGTGCTCACAAGGAGTCAAATGATGAGAAAGTTTTTGACTATGAATCAGAAGACTTGCACACTCCTGTTTGAAGCGATGAAGATAATGAGGCTAATAGGACTGGTTTTGATGACTTCTCGAATGGTGCTGAATTTGGAGAAGTGAAGCTAGAAATTGGCATGAAGTTTGACATTTTGGAACAATTCAAGTGGGCACTTAAGGACAGGATAGTAGCTCAGAGTAGAGAATTACCGTGGCTAAAGAATGACAAGCTGAGGTCAAGAGCCAAGTGTGCTGAGGAAAATTGTCCATTCTTAATTTTTTGCTCATGGAATTCAAGTGAAGATTATTTTCAAATCAATACTTTTTTTTTTTCGAGCATACATGCAATTGGGACTTTGGAAGCAATCAGGCAGATGTGAGATGGCTTACTGAGAAGTTTGAAAAGCGATCACAGACACAGCTAAAGCTCACACAAAAGGAGGCATTGGACCACATAAAGCAGGATTATAACATGCAAAGGGCACTTAAGAAGGCAAGGGAGTTAGTAATTGGCAAGGAAAGTGAACAGTATAACAAATTAAGAGATTACCTGACTGAGATATTGAGAAGTAATGCTGGCAGCACAATCTTTGTTAGGAGTTGAACCAATTCTACAATCTCCTCCACTTTTTTAACAGGCTTTATATTTGTCTAGATGCATGTAAGCAAGGTTTCAAGGCAGGATGTCGCCCGTTGATTGGGCTAGACAAGTGTTTTCCAAAGGGCTATTACGGAAGACAGTTATTATTTGCTGTGGCTCAGGATTCAAATAACCATTTCTATGTGATAGCTTATGCTGTAGTTAGATCAGAGACCAAGGAAACATGAAAATGATTTCTGACTCTATTGCTAGAAGATTTGGAAGATGTCCAAACACACGGATGAAGTTTTATATCTGACCAACAAAAGGTAAAAACTTAAATGTATTCTTTACTTGTTAGTGTGGTATTGAATGTGTATTCAGCTTATGGCACTGAATTGTATTCTTCCTTGTTAGGGTTTGCTTCTGGCATTTCGTGAGGTGATGCCCAATGCACATCACAGAAACTGTGTGATTGTCATCTGAAAAAACTTTTTGAAGCAATACAAAAATAAGCAAACCAAGGGTGCTGTGTGGGAATGTGCTAGATGCACAATTGCAGATGAATCCAAAGCAAGCATGGACAAGTTAAAGAAGATAAATGAGAAAGCATGGGCTTATTTGGCTAACTTTGAGCCCACTGTGTGGATCAAGGCATACTTTAGCCACGACCCTAAGGTAGATAACTTGACCAATAACATGTGTGAGGTCTGGAACTCAAGGATTGTGGATTACAGGGCGAAACCGGTATTGACAATGTGTGAGAAACTCAGATGTTATATTATGAGAAGGATGGCAAATCACAAGAGACTTTTGGGTGGATACAAGGGAAAGATTGCACCAGTTCAACAAAAGAAGTTGGAGATACTGAAGAAGGCTAGCGATAAGTGGCAGCCACAATGGATTGGTGATGATGATCGAGTCAAATATGAGGTTCAGTGTCTTGGGAAGGTGTCAGTAAATTTGGGCCACAACACCTGCACATGTAATATGTGACAACTCACAGGTAGTATCAAACACTTTGGATCCATAGAGCTTTCTGGAGAGTAGTTGTATAGATAGTTTGTTAAGGATATTTCTAATTTGGTTTGCAATTGTTGTTAACTTGTCTGTGTCAGGAATGTCATATGTAAGCTATATCTGCTATAGCCTGGAGAAACGAGCGACCTGAGGACTATTGTCACCCATGGCTGCAAATGAGCTCATTCAATGCTACATACCAACATTGTGTTCAACCAATTATGAGTGAGCAATATTGGGAGAGGGAAGAAGGATCAAGACCTATTCCACCCAAGCTTAAGAGACCCATTGGCCGTCCAAAACTACATGCAAGAAGAAAAGATCCTGTTGAGCCACTGCTGAATGCAAATAAGAGGAGCTTCAGTGTGACTTGTACTAAGTGTGGCAAATCTGGCCATTACTCCAAAACATGCAAAGGAGCTCCAGTAACTAAGAAAGGAAAAAAAAAGAGCCAGGCCTTATCAAAGAATGGTACACAAGAAGATGCACCACAGGCTGACAGTACTCCCTAGGTAGAGAACCAAGAAACCATTGTTGCACCCGACCCACAGCCACAGGTAATTATAGTTAATTGTATACTCGCACTATTATTAAGGATTTAGTTGTCTAGTATAGTTTGTATTAGGGATCTAAATGTCCTATCACTAACTTATGAGGGGTTTAGTTGTCCTAGACTAAAAAAATAGTTAATCGATTATTTAGAAGTTTAGTGTGACATTGGCTCAATTGTATCATTTATGTCTATTTAGGCAAACATGGTCCAAGAAGAAAATCATAATCCTTCTGTCACTACTCAAAATGTTGCACCAACTAGGTCTGTGACTAATGAGGAAGTTTAACATAGACCTGTAACAACTGGCACTGACACTAATGTAACTGATGCAACTGTAAGTTCTTTGTGGATGATGTTATGTCTGATGTACTTGTGTGTTTAATATCATTAGGATGTGAGTTATAATGAATTTTTTTGTCCACATCACAGGGCCAATTGGAAGGTGATGTAAAGGAGAGAAAAAGGAGGACAAGAAGGTCCACAAAGTTCAGGCCTCCAAGTCAAGCCCAAGCCCAAGCCTAATTCAGGCCTCAAAGTCAAGCCTAAGCACAATTCAGACCACCTAGTCAAATCCAACCCCCATTAAGGCCTCTTGCTCCAGTCCAGAACCAGCTCAGGTTTTCGGCCCAAACCTCAAGGCCATAATCCCCCTTCAACAACAGCTACCCAAGGAAAAAAGCCAACCCAGGTCCAGTCAAAATCCTCAGCTGCTAGGCCACTGAATCCAACCTTGTTCAGTAAAAAACAATCAATTATAAGGCCTAAACAACCTCCACCACAACAACCAACAAGCTTCATTGATGGTATCTTTGTAGAAACCCTGGCTGCAACAAGTTCGGGAACAACTTCAAGAATGTTTCACTTTATTCCCACCTCTAGATTTAAGCCTTACTTGAAGTCTTCAATTTATGAAACTTTAGTCTTTTAGATATAATGGATTAGTAATTTGGCTGTAATATACTAGTATTTTGGATATACTTTCTTTGGACTTAAATATTATTTTGAATTAGGCACAATATATTGTGCAGTTATGATAATGTTGCTATGTAGGTTTCTTTTTGATTTAGTGACATAGACAACCGTTCAGCCTCTTTTTGGATCAACCAATGTAGCTGGAAACAATATTTTGGAAGCTTAGATAATACAACAATGCTTTTATGCTCATTATAGTCATTTGATTTCTTTCAGTTCATCAATGCGAACATCAGATTCATTAACACCAACATCCATAATATATCATACAATGATTCAAAAATAACTATTCATTATCGCATTCATGCTTCAACTATCTCACTTGAATCACCCAGAACTCTTACTCCACACATTCACAATTATTGCAACTAAGAAACCAGCCATAAAATACAGAACATTTCTATATCTACTGCTAGTAATTTTGCTCGAATTTTTCTTATTTCTATAATCCATTTCCAGTTTCAGAATTCTCTCCTCCAAATCAATTAATCTATCCTCCACT
This sequence comes from Arachis stenosperma, assembly GCF_014773155.1. NCBI lineage: Eukaryota > Viridiplantae > Streptophyta > Magnoliopsida > Fabales > Fabaceae > Arachis > Arachis stenosperma. The sequence continues at coordinate 8,883,528 of NC_080382.1, read as the reverse complement.
CCCTGCTTAGAACTTTAAACCTCGACATCTCCAGCAACATCATCCAACCATCTAAAGAATTTGTAGTATGGCAAATTGTCCTATAATTGCAACCAAAAATCATACCATGAATAGCAGCTACGAATTTCAATTCTGCAGAATACTCAGAACTCACATAATTAAAACCGTTCGAATCTAAATTTACCCTATAGTTTGGGTATCCTAAAAACAATCTATCTGGATTCTCTACTGTTCCAGACTTGTATATTGTTGCATATAGCTGACAGTTACACTTGGACGTGATTTTATTGCTGGAGCCTCTTCCATGTGTTGAGTCACCCCTACAATTGCTACCGCTGCCTTCATTCCTTTCCATTCTTTGCCGCCTCGTGCTTCTGGAGCTTCCGATGCTATTCATTATGCGTTGTGCTAGGATTTGGTTTCAGAGTGAATAATTGGGAATTTTAAAAAATTAGGGTTTCGAAGTATTTTAAATCCAAACAATATAGAAGGACTAATTTGTCCTCCCCATTCAGAATAATTCCACTATGGCACTTAGTGAACACCTCAACACATTAACAGTCCATATCAGAGGCGCCGTTAATCTTACTAACGAAGGGTTGTAATGTGTCCACGTTTTGGTTTCCTGAGGGATCTATTTGTTAATTTTTTTTTGTTCAATGACTAAATTGTCCGAATGCAAAATTTTCAGGAACCTAATTGTCACTTTACTCTTATTTATATAAATTCAAAGTAATTACTACCAATATATTTTTTTTGTGACATTACTCAAAATATTTGAACCTACCATATTGTAATACTATTGAGATAAAAAAAAATTGGCAATGAGTTATTTGTATAATTGTCCACATTACTTTTTTTGTCGTTTATTTTGTTTATTAAAAAAAATGATCTTTTCATCTTTTAGATCACAGCAAGCAATTCTTTTTTTTTGGATTTTATATGCATTAAAAATTAAAAACTTTTCATTTTTATTCTCTTGTAAAATATTTTTAGAACATTTTTTAACTAATTTCTAATAATTAATACTTTCCGCAAGAGATATTTCTTAAACAATACATACATTAGTTTATTTGGTTCACTTAATTGGTCAATAGAAGCATATCATGTTATAGTACACTGTAGGTAGATTAGCTTTGTCCTCGATTAAGTTTTCTATAGTAATATTGTTGGGTAGTGGATGGCGAGTGAACCAAGTTGTGGGTTGTACCCACTTTGCTTAAGCTTCTATTCATTAGTCACTAATTATTAGTTTGATCTGCAGGTTTTTTTTAAGATTGTTGTAAAAGATACTCGACCGAAGAGGAGACGCTAAGGCTTGCTTTGATAAAAACTTTTTTTTTTTGAAAGTGGTCTATAAAAGCTGTTTTTTAAAAGAGTTTTTTAAAAACCGCACGATGCAGCTCTTATATTTGGTAAAATTAAATTAAAAATTATTTTTAATAAGTACAAACACCATAATTATATTTGGTAAAATAGCTTTTAAAAATTAAAAAGATTATAATAAACATAATTTTAACGAAAAATAATATCTTTTTTTCAAAATTTTTAAAATTTCGTATAATATTTTAAAATAAAAAATTCATAATAAACATAAACATAATAAATAAACTCTTTATTTTTTAATTTTAAAATTTTATATAAATATCATAAAAAAATAAAAAAATATATAAAAATTGTGTTAGAATTTGTAAAAAAATGATAAAAAGTTAGAAATACATAAAGATTTCAATGGTAATATGAGGTGTTTGTGCTTTTAACCAAGCACTCGGACTTTTAATTTACCATAACCTGCTCTTCCTTCACCCTAACTTCCTCAACCAAAAACTGCAGCGATGTTGTCAAATTTGCAACAATTGCTTCTGCATTGGATTATCCTTTAATCATATGGCCCATAAAACACTTTATCTCACCTTGTGAATTCTTAAGATATCCACTCACCATAAAATAATTACCATAGGGACATGATCAACAGATACCCATCAAAACCACTCACCCTCAATTCTAGTTACCTTCCTAGAGATTATCCCTCTTTACTTTATTTTTCAGCACATACCATTGGTTAATAAGGGCTTTAATGTGCTCCCAACTCTTAGTAACCTTAGGCACCATATTTTCAAAAAATTTTAAGTTCCTATAAATCCAAATAGCCCACACAACAGTAAGGAAAAGCAGGCGCCAACAGGTGACAAGGTCTCAAAAGTTACAATCTAAGAAGAAAACAACTTTTAATGTGGACCCAATGCAAGGAGCAAGTTTTAGGACGGCTGCACGCTTGGCAAAGTTTATATGACATTTGTCCCCACCCCAGGCTTCAAACCACCAACAACAAAATAGAAATCGTTTTGCAATGTTGACTAGAAATTGTGTAGAACATATTTTGTAGAGAGCATTTGATCAAACTATGCTCTTTTGATATTTTGTTACTATGTTATATAGAGTAATCTGTTTTGGTTTAGGATATTTGAAACTATGTTATCTAGGGTATCTAAGGTATGATACAGATACTAGATATTGCTGTTGCTAATGCTGTGATATTGACAATGATTAATGACTATGAATTACTTAATGAATTACTTATTTCTGGGTCTTATGTCAAGTGCAAGAACCACTCAAGGTTCTATTAGATTTTTTTTTGTCATAACATCTCATCTATTTATATCTTTTTCACAAATGAACTATACACTTAAATTTATTCACTAATGGAAGTGCATACTCCATATATAGTTATTAGAGCCAACTCCTGATCTTGTCTTCATATACAGACTCATAGCAGCTTCATATATAATCTCAGTTTTAAAGAATTTTACAGGATATATCATTAGCAAAGAGAACATAAAATTTCATTTCTATTTTCTCATTAAATACATAACAATGCTTCATTCAAATAACTGATATACAGTTACATATATTTCATCACACCTAATCCACAAGCTACAATCACCATTCCAAAAATAATAAGAAACACATATAACATAATATTCCACATTTTTAATATTCTAATTTCAGCTTTAACTGCACTAATTTTCCATCCCATAGATATTTTTCAATGGTCTTCACTAACTGAACTTTCATTTCTGCCAACTATGGCTTCTTCTTCTTCAACATCTGCCCATTTAAAAAAGCCACACCATCTCTTACCGGTAGTCTGCAACACAAAAAATCCAAAAAAAAATGAGAGGAAGAACAGCTACAAAATCAACAAGCATTTGAGAAATAAGACACACAATCAACTTGCAATAATTCAACCAACTCACATTATAGTTAGAGCATCCATAGAATGGTCTTTCTGGATTGGAATCCGTCCCAGACCACCGAAGAATAGGACGCAACCCACAACCGCACCAATGCGGAACCTTCCCACCTCTGTCACCGTGTGCGTTCTTCACCCAACCACTATGCGAACAAGCTCTACCAGAACTACCTGAGCTTTGACTGCTGCTTCGCAACATTCTTCTCACCTCTTTGAGACACTCTTCGATTTGGGGAAATTGGAAGTTCTAGGTTTTATTTGAAATTTTTAGGGGTTAAATTGAAGCCTTTAAACATTTTGTCATGTCATCTAACTGCTAGGGTGCCAAGTGTCTACCAAATTTGCCAGGTCAACTCTCCGGTGACGGAAAACGCCGGAAGGGCCAAATTGAGGCTCGAGGCAAAATTTCAGGGTACAATTAGAGTCAATTGAAATCTTGAGGGCTAAATTGATGTGGAGGTCAAATTTCAGGGGCCAATTTGAGTATTAACTCCTTAAATACCCAATAAGTTCAATAAGCAACACTCTCTCTACCTTTAAGTTCAAATAAAAAAATTAGATATTTTTTATTTAATTTAATTTAATATTATTTTATATTTTACTATTAATTTAATTTAGTTTTGTATATGATAAAAAATAATAGAATATTCAATAAGTATTAATATTATTGTATTTATATAAATTGATAAAAAAATTCAATAAATATTATAAATTTTAATATTTGTCCTTCTAATTTCTTCTTTACATATTCTATAGGATATAATTCCAATTTTTATATAAAATAATAATGAAAACTCAAAGAATTAATGTATTTTTTAAGAGGAAGGCTAATATTTAAGAAGGAGAACATATAACTTTTACAATTTCAACACCTGTAAATAGTTCTTACTTTAATGAATCACGAAGAAAGTGAGATACAACATTCAAAAGTTCAAAAAGTTACATCTGATAAGTTTAACCTTAATTTTTTGGAACGAGATCCTGAAAAAGCTTTAAATTTGGCAATATCATCCAAATAAGAGAGATGAGATTAGACGAACTTATCTTAAATGGGTCCATATCAAAAGCTTTTTGACAATTATTTTTTATCTGGTCCCCAAAATTTTGTTTCAAGTTCCGCCACTGTCCTCACAATTTAGTTGAAAAAGGACAATGCAAGAAAAGGTGGTTTAGTACTCCAAATCACAAAGAGGGTGTCTTGCCTCATCTTGATTTATTATTCCTCTCCTTAATAGTTTTTTCTTGGTATTAAGACCTCCAAAGACCGCAAACAAAGCAAACATTTCAAATTTTGGTATGACTAAGACCTCCCTAAATGTCATGAAAGATGTGCTTCATCATAGTTGAGACTCCATTCATTCTTTCAAGAGCAGCATCACAAAATGACTTTCACTACTATCTTAACAAATTGTCATTTATTGAATTGTCATCATTACATAAGTCACAACAACTACAGATGCATTTTTTTATAGCTAATTGTAAATCATCTAAAGGTAAAGACATTGTAATCAGCCCCACAAAAAGAAAATGATAATGGGGACGGGATTAGAAATGATATGAATATAAAGGGCAAATAGCAAATGGCAAATTCTGATATTGATTCCAACCATTTTATATGCCAGAAGACATGTCACTTCGGCCCCCGGCCATTCTCTCTGCCTGTTCTCCACGCTCGCCTGTACGAACTCTTATAACATCTGAGACAGGAATTACTGCACAAATAACAAATCCAGTTAGCACTTATTTAACTCCAATTAACAAAAAGTTAATGAATTTTAACAAGTTTTTTTTTTCACTATAAGAAGTTTCTTGCAATTGTGATTCAAACATATAAGTTACTAGATTCAATCTTACAGAATATTTTTCCATCACCAATCTCTCCCGTCCTTGCCTCTTCAATAATTTTGGCTATTACATCCTCAACCTGCGAACATGCATCATATATTAAAAACAGAGATGGTGCAGAAATGAACATTCTTTTGTCTGTCCAAGATTAGTAATGTAATAAAAAAAAATTAAATAATTAACATTTGAGAACTCTTTTGATACGTGCTTTAAATATTCGTGATACAAAGAATTCAAATATTATTTAGAATTTATTAGTTATAATTTTAGAACAATTTGATGTATTTTTATTTCTATTTATTTAGTTACTATATTGGGCTTTATATTAGTGGGTTTAGGATTTTTATTATTTTATCCTAATAAGAGGTTATAAATACCTTCTAAATTATTGTAGTCGTCACATATTCAGGGTTTAAAAGTGTGAAAACCCTCCTTTTGGTTTCATGATGAAATCATGATGTGACCAAGTGAAGTTGAGTGAGTCTCTCTCTTTGGCATCGGGGAATTAAGTAAAAAGTTGATGAGTCCCTTCGATTTTATTCCCAAACTATGACGTAGACAAGTTAGATGGAGACCTTTCTTATTGCGTCAAGAAATACAGTGATTTTGTATTCAATTTTAATCTATCCTTTTTGTTTCTGTTTCAATTTAATATATCTTTTTGTTCCGTTTGAATTCTTGTCTTCTTGTTTATCTTTTATTTCGTACCATCTTTCCCCTTTCCCTTCCTACAAAATTCCATTAACAAAAAAAATATATAGTAGATTACAATGCCTGCCAAATGTCTAGATACCTGATCCTTCCTCACCACTATTTCCATCTTAACTTTGGGAATAAAACTGTCTTCAGAAAATTCAGAGCCTGCAACAAATAACTTTCCATTAAGTGATAGGTGACATGTATGTAAAAATGCTTAGTACATTGTCCACAATTACAAACATAGAACACAATTAAAGTATATTGGTCACACAGGTCTAAATGATCACACACAGACATTTTAGTTTAGATATAAAATCAGGGACAACTAAGCTGCAGACATTAGGGACACACATTTTCAGTACAGTCAGCTGCAAACTTACCTCCTTGCCTCTCTTTTGAACCACCCTGAGCACCAAAGCCCCTAGCATCAGACACAGTGACTCCACGAATTCCCATTTTCAACAATGCCTTTCACATTAAGAAGAAAAACACGAACCAACCATGTCATAGCTCAATAAGCTTAGTAAATCTAACAGCAAAATGCCACCGAAATAAAATGCATACAAGCAATATTTGATTAAACCAATAGTTCGAGAAGGTAGTTGTATTGGACAAGTCACCACCTTTGGCCCGAGACAAGACTATGTACAGCTCACCATATCTTTCTAAATCTATCAAATCTCTGAAAATATTCTCAATAATAACAAAATGATCTTCTAATGGTGAGTCATCAAATTCTAGAAGAAAATAAGAAAAACATTTGATAGAATAGAAAAGGAAGAAGAATGTTCATCTTATTTGGCCTTTGTATCATTTGAGCTATTCTTGTCTTAGGCCAAAGGTGGTGACTTGTCCAATAAGTTGCTCTTTTCTATCTATAGTCACCAAAGCATCACGAAAGCATAACCATGCTGACCCGTTCTATACATATGAAAACATGGTAAATTGCCGAAGAAAATTGTAGCAGAGAGCTAACTTAAAAAATTTCAAGAGGATTCTTGAATGTGGAAATGAATTCACAAGTTGAAATTATGCACGTCAGTATGTGCTTTATATACAGGCTGCATGACAAATAAATTAAGCTCAAGTTTAAATGTGCATGAAACTTGGAAGTAGGTTTGTTCTAATATTAACATGACAGCAAGAAAAACTTCTAACACAACCAGTAACTAACTATTGGGTATCATGCCAGTATTTTCAATTCTTTATATCCAAAACATTTAACAATAATAAATATCGTATACAATGTTTTTTAAGCTCAACATTAAAATGCATCGGTAACAAAGTGAAGAGTTGTGGTGATAATGCATATCTATACAGTAATGCAGCGGAAATAAAAAGATCAACCTCGCATTGCAGAGAAATAAATGGCGATGATGAAAAAGGTGAAGATGTCTCACCGAAGAAACCTTAGGGATCCGCCATGGCCTGTTGCATAGGACAATTGACAGCTTAAAACAAACGCAGTTAAGACATAAACACGTAGCTATAATACAAAACACTCATGCTACACAACTACACCGTAAATCTCTTCCATGAACATGAGAGAGAGGAGGTTATAACCTAAGAATGGCTTCCACTTTATAGAAATCGGAATCTGGAACATACTGAGGCACTGCCACAGAGAGAAATAGAGAATAAGCAACAAACAGATTTAGCAATAGAACAACAGTTTCATTCTTAGAATTTGTGAATATAGATAACTTTTCTCTCCATTTCTACATGGATTCGTACCTGAGGGAGTCTGAGCCCTGATTATGGGAAGAATCCCGGCGGCATTTCCAGCCCTGCGCGTGAGAACCACGTTCCGATGAGACTCTCGGAAGCGCGTAGGCATAGCACTGTAACCTGCAAAAGGCAATTGAGCTTCTCTCAGATGAAAACTCGGAGCGCCAAACAAGTGCGTTCTCGTGATCGCGGCCATGGCTTCTTCTTCTTCTTCTCTCCCTCTCTGTCTCTCTCACTCTCTCACTCTCACTGAGCTTCGACGTTAACGCCTGCCTTTCCAGACCGCGGGCGGTTAAAATGAAAATTGATAAGACACGTCGGATTCCAAGTCCTTACGGTAATTAATGGGCCTGGCCTTGTATTGGTTGGCTGAGAAAGTTAGCCCAACAAGAAGTCAGTTATAAACGGGCCAGGCCCAACTTTAGAGTGGCGAGTTGACTGCTTGAAGAATTACGACCGGACACCAGAGGATTGAGATCGGTGCTTGTAGGTTTGACGATGGAGGATGAATTCGTGTACAGGATAAGCACAGCGAAGGAGTGGGAGTTGTTGCAAAGCAATGGATCCATTTTCGGTGGGGATCTTGACAAGTCTTCGGGTTTCATCCATCTCAGCAAGCTGAACCAGGTTCTCTCTTAAAATTGAGATTAAAAATTTCAAAGTTTGGTTAAGATTCGGGTCATATATTATATGATATCAATGTTGCAGGTTCGGTCTACGCTAGAGAACTTTTTCACCAACACCAAATTGGAACTCTACCTGCTTCAGATTGATGCTAAAAAGGTAGTTTTGAACTTGCACCAAAGAATGGAAAGTTAGTTAGCTGTTAGATTTCGTTAGTGATTAGAAGTTGGTTATCATATTATTTCAACTAGCACACAGCCAGATGTAACTTGTAGTAGTAAATATTCTGTAAAATGATCCTGATTTCAGTGGTGTGATTAATGGATCTGATGACAATTCTGGTGGAATTATAGTAAGGCATTGCAAAATGAATCTAACTGATATTGGTTTCATGCATAAAATTCGTACTTCTCCAGGGCATAACTGACAAATTCTAGGTCCTCTGATTGTTGCAGCTTGGCGATGGTTTGATATATGAAGTTGTGGATGGCACAAATAGCTTCCCTCATTTCTATGGACCGTCTCGAAGCTTTGCCCCTCTTCCTCTGGATGCCGTGACAAAAGCAGAGAAGCTGTGTCTCTCAGATGGTAAATTCAGTTGCAGTTTGTTTGATTAACTCTTGTATGAGGGTAATGAAAGCAATTACTTTCCTATGTTACTTGTAAAAGAAAGGATTGTACGCCACTAACGAATAATTGAAAATAAATGAATTGAATCATCTTAAGTGATATATGATGATGTGATTATTAATTATTTGGTATCAAACAATTGAAAATGTCCGATGCCAAGTCATACATTCATACTGTACTAATCCTTTCAGCAAGAACCAGAACAAATGTTTTGTCTCTGGTACTGTGCTTCTAAACAACTTGCAACAGATTCCCTATTATCAGTGCAGTGATTAGAAATTTAGAACAATGTAATCGTCTTTCTTATACATTACTGTATAATAAGGTGATCAATGAGCTTATTAGGTACTATCCTCAACTACAACCCATTTGCCAACAAACATAATTGAAACCTGATATATTTATGTCACTGGATTCTAGTATATACCCGTTTTCATCATTGCTAATTATAAGGTTGCTTTGGGATTAAGGATACTGAATATCATTACAACGTCAACCCCATCAATATATTTGGATCTACCACCATACTGGTAAAGTAGATGGAGTTCTCCAATTGAAAAACAAAATAAAATTGAATGGAGTCTATTTCATTACAAAGAATCTCGTGGTGGTAAGCAGTGTTGCAAGAAGTATGATTTCTATCTTGTCAGTACTTCACTCAACAAAGAAAGCATTCTTTCTTTCTTTGTTTGCAATTCAAAGAAATTTCATTTGCTGGTAATTATGGTAACGTACGTAGCAGCACATAAATAATTTGAAAATTCCGAAAAGTCATCACTGTCACTGTCTAATTGCTGGAATATTATTGAGTCAACTATTGCCACAAATAAAAAAACTAGGTCATGTGAATAAGTGAGTGCAATATCACTTCATCTGTAATAGGTGGTACATTGCATTTCAATGTGATCTTATACAGTGATGACTGGGTGCTGCTTGTATCATTTGCAGTAAATACTTTTCTTTGCAGAGAAGCACGCATTAGCAGATCCGATAACATTTCACATGGGGTCAATACATAGATAAAGTGATCTTGGAGTGCTTTTATTGTTATTATTATTATTTAGACACATCTTCAACTATAAAAAATTAAAAAGTTAAGAGCTTTACTTGAGTGTCCATATAATACATAACACTTAAGAAATAGGAAGTCAAAATAAGCGATCATATCAAAGATAATAGAATTGGCAGGGGAGGGTCAGGGTTGATGTATGTGTCACTAATATGATGTATCACTCTTCTACCTTAGCTTGCTTTCAAATGGATATCATTGTAGGGTATGTATGGCTATGGCTCGAGTTATTTCTATAGGTTTCATCCAATCCCTCTTTGCTTGTGTGGTTGAGGTTCGGACTTAGGGCACAACAAACAGATACGGACAAATAATGTTTTTTTTTTTTTGGGTTTCCTACAGTATCCCTAATCCGACAGGTCAAAGGACTAATTTGTCGCAGTACTGAGCTCCATTTAAGGGTTTGTCGCTGGCCAATAAATTGCTGCATACACAAGGCAAAATTCAAACTCCCTTAAACAGACTAATAAGCTAATCATTAGACCAACCTAACTTGGTTAAATACTGACAAATAATGTTGCTAAAAAAGTGGGAATCGGTCAACGGTAAGTACTGTAATCTGATTGAGTTCGTCTTCTAGTAGGCCCGTAAAACAATACACGTTTTTTCTTATATTTATATTTTTATTTTTCTTCTTTTCTATCGTTTTTAATATAAAAAAATATATCCAAATATGATGCATATAGCATTTTTCAATAAAACAAAAGGATAATTAGTATTATAAAAATTAACAATTATATGATTTTTTAATATATTTTTAAATTTTTTAATTTATTTTATTTATTTTATTTTACATTTTTATATATATATTTAAATTATATGAATTATTTTTTAAAATAAATATGATTTTATTGAGAGATATTATTTTAAATAATTATTAAATTAAAAATTTTAAAAAAATAATAATAAATTATATAATAATTTTATTATTTTTTATTTATATTTAATTATTTAATTATTAATTTTATATTAATTTTAATTAATTTTTTTAAAAAATTAAGCAGAGTAATCCATGGTCCACCAAAAAGCAAAGCAAACTAACACTTTAAGCTTATTTACTTGGTGGAACGGAATGGATTATCTACTTAGCCACCCATATTTAAAATTTGTAATAATTTTCAATCATCAAATAAGATCTTAAAAAAATTTTGAAAAAATTTAAAATAGTCTGACAATTACTTTAAAAGACAACGAGGTCTTTAAAAAAAAATACTAACTCGACTTTTGAGATTTATTTTTATAGGATTGATTAGCTCTATGCAAAAAAAATTAATTTTTTTTTTGTACAAGAACTAATCAATCTTAAAAAAAAATATCAGAAACTGAATTAGGTATTTTTTTTCTTTAAAACCTCATTGTCCTTTCAAGATAATTATCAGAGGTCGAGTAGAGTATTTACTCTAAAAATTTTAAATACTATGGAGCCCAATTCTTGGTAATAAATTCTTGTATGTTCACATGGCACCATAAATTTATTTTATGGTCGTTTATCAAATAACATACATATTTTATGGTCGTTTATTAAATAACATACATATCCCTCTTTTCTTTATTATAGGTCCTTTTGTTCAAGGAAGGAATATTCTAGGGTGCTTCTACATGGGAGTGGATTTTTTCAAGTGAAAAAAAAAAATTAAATAGTATCCAGTGAAAGATCTTACTTTTTATTGTATTTTTTTTTAATTTAGTTTTAGTCCTACTTATAGAATTAAAGGTAAAAAATTACATTTTATTTTTCAGTAACAAAAAAAATGGAGAGGATCCATTTCCGTTTCAACATGGATGTGTGTTCGCTTTCGCATGCACTTAATCATTTATATTAAGTGGCACTTTCCCTTTAGTCTTAACTTTAATTATAAGTCCAATTTAAGCCACACACAATTGCGTTCAGTCATAATGATTATTACCCGGTTGTAATTGGTATACCATAATGTAAGGAGGAACTGGGTTTAATTTAGGACCTTGATTTATTTACCACAAATTTTTTGTTGAAACAATGGTAGCCACTCTAGTCGGTCACTCTTTATCTGCGTCAAACACTTTGTAAAGTCTAAGAAGTAGAAAACAAAGTAAACAGATCCGAATATCCATTTTGTCGTTAGTGTCACATGGTGTGAATATCCATCTTCAGAAAGGTTTCATTATTCCCGGTTGCCCGTGTGGGCAACTTGTCTGGAGTAAATAAAAATTTTATGTAATTCGTTTCTTTTCTATATATAACGAATATTAATGAACCTTGAAAATTTTTTAATTTCTACTTATTTATATATATATATATATATATATATATATATATATATCATTAAAAAATTATAACCTATATATATAATTGATTATAATTACATTAGTTATTTTACATTATATAATTTATATTATATAAATTATTTCATTTATTGTTATAAATGTTAAACAGAATAGGTCATGATTATTTTTATTTTGGTTTAAATGAAAATAAAACCAAATTTACTTTGACCTTTTAGGTTTAATGAAAACTAATAGCCAAATATATAAATAGAATTCCAGAATTTTGATTCTTAAAATACCAAAATTACTTCACAATTTTTATCTCATTAGAGAGTTATTATTCAACCTAAAATAAGGATTCGATATATTTTGGTTGAGAAAGATTAAAAAACTATAAGAATCAAATATTTTTATTCATGTTCAAAAGTTTAAATATGATTCTTCTCTTATATATCTTTTTTTAATAATTTAACGTAAATAATTTTGAAGTTAACAAATTTTAAAATTTTAACATATATATATATATATATATATATATATATATATATATATATATGTTTAATTTTGATATAATGATAGTATAAAATATTTTATACAATTGTATAATCATAAGTTTATAATTATTTTTTTAAATAACTATTTATACAATTAATATAAAAATTAGTTATTTTTGTTAATGTGACATTATGTTATTGAATACACATATAAAATAATTTTTCACTGACAATGACATTAAAATTAAATTTTATATATATTATAACATTAATTAATGATGAAGGTCAATGAATGACCAAATATTAAGGCAGTGGCGACAGAAAATTGGAAAGTAGTCTGCAATATTATATAATTAATCCTCAGCTGCTTGTCCATGCAATTATAAACAAAAAATAGATAATAGAATTGATCAAAGATCAAGTAGTGATGAATAGAATGTTGAATGAAGCAATAACTTAACATGCGGCCAGCCTGATGGAGCAATGAAAGTGATTAAATATACGAAAATATTTTTATATAAAAATAATAGTTAAAATATTGATGATATGTATTATATTAAAAATTTTAGTCAAATATATTAAATTATCCAACTATTTTGGATCATCTTTTTTAGGTGAAAACATCTTCAAATGATTAGTTGTTCAAGTTTAATAAATAAATAAATAACTCAAAGGGTTTGGATAGAAGAATTCATTGGACTAAATAATCCTCTGGCGGTGATGAGGTTACAAACTTAGTGGGAACTAGGAATTGCCAAAGTACACACTATTATATTTTATAAACAGCGCAGCGCACTACTACTACATACCCATGTATTTATATTCTACCTACCAACTAGCTACCAAAACTTAAAGCTTATTATACCAGTTTTTTACATGTTCCATTATTGGGAGATTATAGGTGGGTGGTGGGAATTGCATGCTCAATTGGTTTTTTCCTCCTTTTAGTACAATTTTGTCTATTTTAAAAAAAATAATAAAATTTTGTTTTAAATAATTTAGATTTGCGGAAAAAAAATAGCAAAGTACTTAAATAGAAAGATGAGATAGAAAATGAACAACCTAAAAAGATCATAAAATATTTAAAGAAGATCTACGTACCAACAGTCTTTCCGTAGATATGATACATGATATGACACAATAATTTATTTAATTCATATAGTCGACCTCACCTAGTAGAATAAAAATTTGTTATTAGTACAATTTTGTCTGTAATTAATTGTCTTCACCAGCAATGTCCAATGAAAAATAAATGAAAACAAGAGAAGAGGACGAACAAGTTGATACTATTATTATTGAAGTGGAAAATATAATGTATGTTCTAAACTTGTAATACCTAATTGATCATCAAATGGTAATTTTCATTATATCTTTCCTTATTATTTTGGGTAATGCTAAGGAGACAAAGATAACAGTAAGAACTTGTCTTATTTAGCATTCATTAATTGTCGCGTCAAGTTACGGCTGTTTTTACCTGATTTTCTTTGATTACCAAACATTTCTAATTATTTTTTAATTTCAGCGTGACTTCTATTTTGATACAAAGTTCATCTTATTCATTACTGGATTTTATTAAGTAGTATACCAAATAAACATTTACTGTAATATAATATAATATAATGTTTTAAATAGCATCATATATACTTGTATAATTGAATTTTGTTCAAGGCTTTTCTTTTTCGTCCAGTTCTGTGAATGATATTGCATTAATTGGCCCAAACTAGAGCAGATGGGGGCACTTCTTGAGGATAGCATTGATAAATGAGTCTTATAGAGCAATATGGTGACACAATTATAGTTTACTTGCTTTTATCACTACATATATACACAACAAAAGAAAATGATCGGCAAAGAAAAATGAAATGGAAACAAGATCATTTTTATCTTTTATTTTTTTTGAAAAAAAAAAGGCTTGTTGATTAGTGTATATGGCAAATTTCAATCACAAAAGAAGTTTCCCGTTAAGTGAAATAACGATCACACATTGAAATGGACCTACCACTTCGTCAATGGTTGTGAATTTCACATTGAATATATGGTGCTATCGCCTTTTATTGACAGTGTATTGTTTCTAGCTTATTTTCCAAAGAAGCCTTCAATCATGAGAAAGAATAAAGTTTGGTGCTCGACAAAATCATTTCAAGGCTAGCAAGTTTCAATGATGGAAGAGAATTACTTTATATATAGAGCAAGATTTTGGCTCGTATAAACCTTCCCTTAACACCTCAATTATGGTAGGTGTGAGCAATAATGTATGTTCCATTTGTTTTCTTTATTCAAGAGTTTTTCTTGAACGTGTACCAAAAACCATATTACAAATTGTTATTAATTATTATGGACTAGAAGTTATATGAATTTGCATATAATAATAATAATGATGAACAATAATATACAAGTATTTTTTTTCTGCAATGCTTCAATTGAGGTTCATGATTGCTTCTATATATTGTGTTTAATATATTAAGTCAACAATGTTATCATCAATAACAGAATTCTTAGATTCGGAACCATAATGCGCAACGCTTTGAACAAAAGAAACAATAAACAAGACTTAAAGCGATGAGATTACTAGGATAGTGGGGTACAAGGTTTCAATTAAATTTCCAGACACATATATTAGCTAGGTTGTGGCATAATTGCATAAACATTTTCTATCTGATAAGTTTAATTTAAGAGTTAATTTTAAGAAGTTTCTAGTTCGCCTTTTTCTTTTAAAACTCTCTTGGTATTTCTTATTTTTATTTTCTCTTTACCTTTGTCATTCATTTTCGCTTAACGGCTTAACAACATACTGAAGACAGCCCAATGACGATAGGAAACCCAGTTGGGATGATTAAATCAAGATGGTCCAACCAACTTAAATTTATCTAGTAATTAACTCACTAATTTATTTTAATAAATGTCAAAAGTTATTTGTATATAGTAATTTATTGATAATGACAAATTTTTAAATGTAATTAAAATACGATTATTTTCTTTTAAGTGGTGGTGCCGTGACGGTGATTCTCTAAAAAAAATTGTCCACTTTAAAAAAAATTATCTGATTATGTAATAATAATTTGGATCGCAATATCAACTCAGATAATATCTAGTATAATAGAGTCACAGAAAGACATTTGCAATTACAGATTAAGAAACAATAGGTGCGAGAGAAAATATTAATGGTCCATCTATGAAACTAAGAAATGGTAGTCATAGAATTTTGAAGAATAATTAGCTGCAATGTGGTAGTTTAAAAGCCTCTTTTCCAAGGCTTTTTTTTTTTTTTTGTAAATCAGAAAGAATCTATTATAAGGAGATGTGATTTTTAGAGTAGGTTAAAGTGGGTGTAGAAGTTTGAGTAGAAACAAAAGCTATTCCAATAGGAGATGAAATATTTAAATAAACTTTATGGTACCTTACAGTTAGCCAAATTGACAAGAGACAGAGAGAACACCTTTCATTTTACAAAAAAAATTTACAATATTCTTTTGTATAGATTTTGCAAATATATATATATATATATATATATATATATATATATATATATATATATATATATATAAAAGATATTACTATCTTTAGTTTTATTAAACCTATCTAAAAAAGTCTAGTCTCACTCTAAATTAGATTATTTATTTGGTTTGTATTAGTGTATAGAGTTAGTACCACATATACATGATATAAATTAGGTGTTATTAAGTCAAATGATAATATTTATGTGCTGTATAAAAAGAATGTTAATAATATATATAGCTTATTTGTCGTTTGTAAGTTTACTTATTAAAGTGCGGTGTGTTTGAATACATGATACAAGTCGTTTATATATAATCTCAAACACTTTGAAAAAATATTTTAAAAGTTGAATATTTGAAGTAATGAAAAAGAAAAATTATAAAAAATAGTTGATGATTTTTTTGTATTATTTAAAATGTTTGGTTGAAAAAGAATTAAAAAAATCTTTTAAAATAAATCATTAACTATTAAAAAAGTTGTTGCTTTATTGATAAAAAATTTTAAAAAGAGAAATATTATCCATTTTAATCATTATTGATAATAATATCAGAGATAATAAAAGAATTGACTATACATATGTTTTACGTATTTTTTTTGTTTGTCTTTTTTTTCTTTACTTGATGTGTCGAACTCTTTTTCTACTTTATTTATTTAACTTTTTTTTCATCTAACTCAATCAAAGATATCTCTAAAAGTTCTGTAAAATTTGGAACTCATTGTTCTTTCTAAAAAGAAGCCATAACTCCATTTTCTAGCCTCCAAATAAGGCTATTTTTAAATTTCTCCCAGACTTTAGTAATCCTGAGCCATGCATTAGAATTACTTAATCTGCGCTAAATTTTAGGTATGATACCTTCGCCACAACCATACTTTGCCCACATAATCTTGACTCAGCACTCCTCTATTGTGGATGAGGGCCCAAGCAAGTTTCATTAGAAATAGGGAATTAGAATAGTGTGCCTTTCAGATGCGCAACCCACCCTTTTCCTTTAGTTTACACATGTTGTCCCAACAAAAAAGATGTATTTTCTTTTTTTTTATCACTGCCTTTCTATAAGAAATCTCTATAAATTTTGTCTATCTTGTTCACACTGCTACTGGAATATAATCTTTATGGTTTGCATGCAGTAGTTAGGAATAGTTGATAGAACTGATTGTATAAGTGTGCACTTTTCGATTAAGGAGAGAATCTTTTTATTCCACTTAGATAATTTGCTTTGCATCTTATCAATAACAAATTGAAAGTATTGTTGATTGCATCTTTTATGAATGAGAGGGACTTTCAAGTATTTTTTCAAGTTAGCTGTGAGGTTGATTCCTAATTCTTGGCTCAACATTTGTCTCATAATATAATTAATATTATTAGAGAAGTACACACAAGACTTGTCAAAGTTGATTTTCTGTTCCGAACACTCACAAAGGTGATTTAAAGCCTTATTGATAATCTGAACCTGTTTTTTATCCGCTTTTGCAAAGAGAATTAGGTCATCTGTAAAATAGAAGTGAAAAATTTTAGGTCCTCGCTTGATAGAGTTATAGGTTCCCATTTCTTATCATGGACTAACTTATTTATCGAATGGGATAAACGTTCAATACACAAAACAAAGAGGGATGAAAAAAGAGAATTTTTCTGTCTAATTCTTCTATTTAGGGAGAAGCTTTCTGATGGAAAGTCATTCCATACAAAATTCATGGATGTCGTCGATATACAAAAGCTAATAACACTTTGGATTTGATCGGGATCATTGCATCTTTGAGGGAGTCCGTCACAAAGAACTAATTAAGTCTGTCATAGGCCTTTTCTAAGTCTATTTTAATTGCCATAAAACTTTTTCCATATTTTGTATTCTTCATGGTGTGAACCATTTTTTTTACTATTATGATATTATCTGCACTAACTCTGGCAGGCACAAAAATTGATTGAGTATTAGAAATAAGAGAAGGCATATATTTTTTTAATATAGATGCAATGAATTAGTCACAATTTTATAGCAAACATTACAGAGATTAATAGGTATAAAATGTTCAAAATTTTCTGGTGAGAAAATTTTGGGAATAATAGCTATCAAAGTCTTGTTCACTTCTGTTATGTTGTGCGGCTCATTAAAAACTTCTTTCACCTAAGTCATCAGGAAATTTGCCACCACATTTCAGACTTTTTGATAGAATTTGGCTGGGAGACTATTACTTTTAGGAGCCTTCCAGCTTCTCATAAAAAAAACCGCATTCTTATTCTCTTCGCTTGATACCTTCTTAACCATATCATGATACTCCATATCCTATAACTTAGGAAACTTATTAGAAATAACAAAGTCATTATAATCTGATTCTGAACAATAGAGATTCTTAAAAAAATTAACACCCTAAATTTTAAAAGTGTCCATTGTCCATCCATTCGCCTTCCTCACTCTTTAAAGTTGTGATTTTGTTTCTCTTATGTCTTCCATTTACTCTTGAGTGAAAATATTTCAAATTTTTATCACCAAATTTAATGGTATCACATCTAGACATCTGTTGTCAATAGATCTCCTCTTGAATTGCTATTTTCTAATTCTTTTTCACAAATCGTTTTGGAATTTATCCAAGAAGGAATTATTGTTGAAAGAGTTCTTTTTGTTGATCCCTTCAAGTCTTAGAAGAATGTGTTGTATTTTTTTAAAAATATGTCCAAAAAATTTTTTCTTCTAAATCTTAGTTGTGTTGACAAAGTTGTTAATATTATGTATCAAACTATTTATTCCAGCCAACTACTTTTAACCATATTATTATAACCCTCATACAAAACTTAAGGAGCAAGAAATTTAAAAGGCTTAATTCCTTCTTTCCTTTGAGCTAATTGAAAATTCAGTGAAATGGAGAGATGATCGGACTTTAATTTGGGTAAATGTTTGATACCCCAACATCTAAGAAAATATCAAAAAAGTTAAAATTACTAATAAAATGATCTAGTCTTCTCTGTGTAGTCCCCTTTGCTAAGTAAAAGGGTTTAGAGAATCTTAAATCTTTAAACTCACATTTCAGTAAAACATCATTAAAAATATTAGTGTCAAGAGAAAGATTAGAAGAACTCCTTGTGTCATTCAATGAAAGAATGGAGTTGAAATCTCCTCCTAAACACTAAGGTTCATTAATATTCTTAGCTAAATCCTTTATTCTGGTCCAAAGCTCTCTTCTATTTTCGACCATAGGACTGGCGTAAATAGTAGCAAAAAATCAAGGAGCATTATTTTGTCATTGTACTTTCATATGATCAAATTGTTTGTGAATGATGAGTAACTTTATATTCCATGAATTTGACCTTTAAAAACACCAAATGCCGCCTGAAAAACCTTCAGCATCACTAATACTTCACAAGTCAAATTCCATTTTCCTAATAATATTCTCAACCTTAGTATTTGAGACATGGATTTCCAACAAGATACAAAAGTTAGTTTTATATCTAAACATAAGATCATTTAAAATAGATTTGAAGCCTTTAGAAGAAGCTTCTGTATAATTCTAAGATAAGATATTCATAAACACTAATGTAAACAAAAAAGTCTACTCGAAGGTAAGAAACTCCTTAGTGTAAAAGAAGTCCCTCTAGGCTTTTCAAGCTTTAGGATCCTTCTCAATATCTGTTGCATTCCTGCTTGGAGCAGTTTCTTCTATACTATCAAGGTCACTGGCCATCTTATGCACTTCTCCACCATAGTTACTCGCTCCTAGAGGGTTCTCTTTATAATACTCGTTATTTTGCTCTACATTTTTCCCTTCCATAACCCTTGCTATGTGAGTATGTAAGATAGGGTCATTAGTAGGATATAATGACCTTCTTTGTGGCTTGAAGACACTATTTTTAAAAGTCTGCTAATTTGTCTCCAATACTCCTGGTACATTTGATCCTTCTCTTTGTTTTGTTCTCCTTGAGAAGGTTGATTCGGTTCAACAATAACAATTATCTTTTTTTGTTCTAAGATGTACTTGCCAATTTTAACTATTTTTCATTAAGTTTTTTGTTTATCTCTGAACTTTTTTCTTTTGTGTTTCAGTTAGCAGAGTTGACATTTTGGCCTCTTTTATGATTTTGATTATGTGTAATCAGCTTGTCAATTTGTTTACTTGTTTTGGCATTTATCTTTCTTTTTTGCATCTGTTTGGGCTGACTTTTCGGTACTTTCTTTTTTTTTTTATCTTCTCTCTACTGAGCTTCTTTTTCATTTTGAAGAGCATCAAACCTATTATTAGAACTTCTATTTTTGATATCCTCATAATTACTCCCTAATTCTTGCCTATTTTTTTCTGGGACTTTTTGACAATCATCCAGGGACCATATAAACTTTTCTCACTTACAACAGTTAAATCTGATTTTTTCTCCCCAAATTGATCTTCGTGACTTTCCGTAATTGTACCAACGGCTACTTCCATCACCCTCGTATTATTTTGTTACGATTAGATCTTTTCTAACATGATTTCCTGTATTCACTGATGTTGGTTGGCATTGGACCGCGACGGTATTTTTTTCCTTTCGGTGGTTCTATTCTTCAATAGCTGCTTGAGATTGTTGTCTGTCCTTTACTTCCTTCATCTTTTTCGGACATCCATCATGTTTATATTCGTATCTACCATAATTGAAACATATTAGATGAAAACATTCGTATTCTAGCTTGAATCTTTTTCCCAAGGCTAAGAAGGATGGCACCAACTTTTTTCTTAAGTCAATTTCCACGCAAATGTGTGCAAATTTACCTCTTGAACAGGGACGGATCCAGGAATCTAAGAGTGGAGAGGTCAAAAATTAAAATCTTGTATAATCAAATATAATGCTATATATTTAATAATAGATATAATTATAATTAATTTTTTAATTAAAAAATTAATAAATACTTGTCATATAAAAGAATTATCTCAGTTTTTATAATTTTTTAATAATTTTTTATAGTTTTACATCTAATAAAATATAAAATTATAAATTTTTAAATATTTTGTTAATTAATTTACTTTATTAAATATTTATGTGACAGTAAGTTATTTTTATGTTTTATATCATTAAAAAATATGTTTAATTACTTTGTTAGTTTTTATAGTTTCGCAAAATTTTTAATTAAGTCCCTGTATTTTTTTCCTTTTAATTGAGTCTTGGCACCAAAATTTTTTTTTAATTGAGTCTCTACACTTTTTTTTCTTTTATTTGGGTCCCTACACCAAATTTTTTTTAGTTATATCCCTATAAAATTAAGCCAATTACTGCCAAGAAGGACCTAATTGAAAAAAAGAATTGGTGCAGGGACTCAATTAAAAGAAAAAAAGTATAGAGACCTTCGCAAAATTATAAGGACCAACAGAGTAATTAAACCTTAAAAATATAACATAAAATAATATAAGTTAATTGCACTAACAATTTTGTTACGTGAATTTAAAATATATTAAAGTATTTTTATATAATAATAGAGATAAAAATTAATTAAAAAACAATAAAAAAGAAACAACTAAATAAAATTTAAGAAATAATATTATCATAAATAATATTAAATTTTTTTTATATAATTATAAATGTTAAATAAAAAGTACATAAAGAATAGTAACTCTTTTTATTATTACTACACTATTAAATTTTATTCTATACAATATATCTATTATAATAGTATATGAGCTTTTAGAATTTGTTGGGAGGCCAAGGCCACTACTTCTCCCCCCCTGAGTCTTGAGTCTGTCCATGCTCTTGAGTGAATAGACGTGTATTCATCCATTTTGAGCATGGTTCCAATAGATTTTCCAACCTTCTATAAGAAATATCTATTATATAATTCGGTTGAGAGATTAAAAATCCTGATCCAAACAGCAACCTTTTTAACCTCACTTTCTTGGGGTATGAATAAAGGCCGCCATCTTTGAACCAAGAGGTAATGATAAGGGATCATCCAGAAAACCTCAAACAGAGCATGTGAATAATCCTCTTGACTCGAGAATCTCAGTAGGAAGTATCCTCTCATAAGGACCATCACTCGAACTGCTTCCTTCTTTGTATATCTCCTGTTTATCCACCGGTCTATAGTATGTAAATTCAGACTCTTCTCTAAGGGCTTAACGATGAGTGCTTGTTTCTATGTCCTGCACCATTCATCGTATTTTTTCAAAGACACCTCTATACTAGGATTTGGATTAAAAGGAGTCTGTGATTCCTTCATATATGCCATTGGATCCTCATTGGAGATGTAGTTTTCTGTGACCATCTCGATGATTTTATATAGATTCAATTTTCCAAGCCTGTCGTTCATCAGCCTATCCTTATAAAAAGGCTTGGAACCTTCGGATGCACCATTGACAAGGGTAACAAAATTCTCCAGCGAGTTTTTAGACTCTGTTACAGACTTTAACTATTCTCTTTTCTGTGTGATCTCTATATGTTCCTCTACTTGGTCTTTTCTATCCATTTTGATTTTTTTGTGTGTTTCTCATCACTAGATTTTTCTCTTTTGATGATCGTTTATCAATTTTAACGATAGTAATTAATTAACGAGTTTATTCAGAAATAAAAATGTTCTATACACATCCCTAAATCTTTTCTTTCACTTAATGTGTCGAACTCTTTATTTAAAAAAATGAGTTTTTGAACAAGTAAACATTAATATATTTAACGCGTTCTAAAAAATTTGTGTAATTGTTTATTTTTAAAAAAAATTTCAAAAAACTTTTATTTCTCAACAAATATTCTAAAAATATTCATTAATATAACACTAAAATAATTATGACTGGGTAATCCTAATTAGATGACGTCTTGGCTAGGTCCACTCTCCACTCTACTCTGCATACAGGGTGGGTTGTGAGCCCTACCAAATACAAAGTAAACAATAATAGGAAGAATTACTTATTAAATAAAATTAAAAGAATAAATTAACCAGCAACAACTTCCTCCTTTTTTTTTATAAAAGGCAGCAACTTCTTTACTGTACCGCCGGACTATTTTATTAGTATGATTATAATTAATTAATTTATTTTTATATTTTTAGATATTAATAATTAACTGATAATAAAAAATAATAAATTCTTATGACTTTTTAATTTAATTTTTCTCTTTTTTTTTTATGCAGAACATTGTCAAAATAGTAATTTACATAACACCATAACATCGATTACAAAAAATGTTACGAGTATTATCGATAAGTAAACAACTCTTACATCATCCAATGGTCATCTCTGATCTACACTGATTTCAATTTTCTTTTTGAAAAATAATAAATCATATTATCGATAATTAATTTATTTAATAGTAATTATATTCATAAAAAGATTAATTAAATGTACATAAATTGCATGCATAAAAAAATGAATTGCAGTGTACTTTTCTTTTATCCTTTTTTTTTTCTTTGGACGTGCATTATAGTATGCTTCGAAGTTTGAGAAATATGATAATGACACAACTACGTGGATGAGCATATAATATTGTTGTATTGTATTATTATCATCATCATACGTAGGAAGGTACATCGCACACACATATATAATGTTTTAGAATGTCGCATCATGGTAAGGCATGGACCAATAACTGCTTTTTATGAATAAAGTAGGAGCATTATAATTCATTTATTTATTAATATACCCTATATAATTATATTAGTATTAGGTTATATGACGAAAAGCCTCATGCACGATATATAACATACATGGCCTCTTAAACCGCGGATTCTCAGTCACCAACCAATAGTCCAATACTATAGTTCTAAAGACAGATTCATTCATCCACAAATAATTTGCAACTTGACAATATCTCATAATTATTATATTATATTATTATATTATCATGTATGATGTTCTTCTTCCCTAAATATGTCAAACTTGGTGACTTTTTATGCATATGGCGGTGATCTTTGGGGCCTAATTACATTTTCGGTATTCAATGCCGATGGTGATGTTCTGCCACTTTTTAATTTGTATATGATTATTAAGAGGTCTGTCATTTTTAAAAGAATTGTGTAATATTATTATTTACTGAAATAATATGATGATTAGAATTTGTTATTTGATACAAAATAACGATAAATAAATTAAAAAGAGAATTATTGAAATCGAATAAAAATATATTAAAATTAAAATTAAAATAAAAAATATATTAAATATAAAAATTAAAAATTATTATATTTTTTATTTAATTTTTTGATACAACAAAAAAAATTTTTACTTAATTTTCTTTTATAAGTTATAGAATCCAAGACCTAAAAAAAAAATATTACAACACTACAATTCTATTAAATTTAACACCATTTACATAAGCAAAAAGATGATAAAATAAATGTGAAGGTGGCTGCTCACAAAATTTAATTTCCAATTTTTCTTTTTGATCGAGCTTTGCAAGAATATTAGCACAAAATTAGTCTTTATGTAGATATGTCTACTTTCTACATCTTCTAACTTCACCAAAAGCTCCTTGATGAATCAAATAAGGGAGGAGTTGTCATATGTGATGACACCTTCTGGATTAGCATCACAACGCAATTTATGTAATCTACCGTTATTTTTCAAAGCAATTTATGTAATCTACCGTTATTTTTCCTTTTTGTGAAATATGCTTCATAAGCTTATTTAATTGTAAAATTGCCATCTTGATAGTTGTCCCACTGTATTTCTATCTAATTTGTTCATACTATAATTTGAAAATTAAATTAAAAAAATTACTCTATTTTTTATCCAATTTTTCAATGTAATAAGAGAGAAATTTATTCAACACCACTTATCTACACTATAGTTTTATTATAAAATCAAAAATATTTTGGCACTACTTTAATCACTTTATGGTGGTTACAATAATTTAGGAAGTATTTATAACTTCTTATTAAGTCAAAATATTTTGAAAAGAAAAATCTTAAACCCATTAACATAAATCTCAATCTAATAACTAAATAAACAAAAATTAAAATACATGAAATTAAATTGAATATTTTAATATTTAAAAATATAAATTAATAATTATTAGATAAAATTTAAACTTTTTATATCACAAACATTTGAAGTACGTATTATTTTTGGTATATTGCATCTTTTAAAATAAAAAAATAGAAAAAATAATTCGTTTATGGTGAGTTATTTTTTGAAATATTAAAAAGTAAAAAAAGACAATTTGTCGTCCGCAAATTTATTTTTCAAAAAAAAAAGACAATTCGATATCGACGAATTCACTTTTAAAATTTTAAAAATTTTAAAATTTGTCAAAACCCAATTTTATTCTCCCATATTTTTAAAATCACCAATAATTTCCATTTTTGGAATTTTACAATCCAATAAAAATTAAAATGATAAAGTATATTATTAAATTAGTAAATTAAATAAATTAGATTAAAAAAATTGAATTAATGACTAAGTAATAATTAAAAATAATAAATTTTAATATTTTTTTAATTTTTTTAAAAGAATATTATTATATATATAATGATTTTAAATTAAGATAAAGTTTGATAATTATAGATAAAAAAAAATGAGCGTAGAAATTACCATTGGATGATGTAAGAGATGTTTGCTTATATATTATACCGCGTGTAGTGTCTTCTACAAATGTTTTAGGTTGGAATACGTATAGAAATTAGAAAATTCATTTTTAATTATTTAATATTAATTAAATTTTATTGTAAAATTATTATTTTAGCTTTCATATTTTAGAGAGTTTAAGATTTATTAGGATAGACTTTAAAGTTTAAAATTTAAGATATAAAATTTAAAATAAAAAATAATTTTAAAAATTAATTGATATTAACTAAAATTAATTAATTTTCTAATCTAATTCTATAGATTGCATTAAATTTTTGTTATAAGTTTTATAATTCACGCAATAGCATATCCATGCTCTATATATTTTGGACCTACTAATAATAGGCCGTTGACTTTTTTTTTTTTTTAACACATTGTAAATGCATATGCAGCAGAAATGACATATATTTTTGTCCTTATTTTAAATATCTTTATTTTTTGCCATTTTTCTTGATCAGCAAGATGTATAATTTGAAGTCAATGGTTTCATCATATACGATCAAAACAGATTGATGTTAATTGTTAAATCTTGTCTCTTGAATCAATTATGAAAGGAACAGTTAGGAGCTATACATACGTAAGACGAACCATTAAATTAATTAAGTAGCACTAAACAGTTTGCTTCGCCTGATAATAAGGCTAATACCCAGTATGAAATAAATATCTCTCTCTTATATAAATATAAATATAAATATATGATTTTTTTTTTGTTTATTCAAATGGTATATCCCAATCCGACAGGTTAAGAACTAATCTGTCACGAATTTGAACTCCATTTAAAAGTCTGTCACTGGCCAATGAGTTGCTGCATGCATAAGGCGGAGTCCGAACTTTCGATCCTTACTTAAGCGGACGAATGAGCTGACCACTCAACCAAAAATCAACAACCCAAGTTGGTTTAATATAAATATATGAGTTGTCAATCGTTAGAATCACATGGGCTAATGTAATATGGGCTTCAGCAATAATCACTATACATAAGCTTGAATTCATTTACACTTGTTGACCAAAAACATCTTTTATATATTTTAGAGGATTAAATAAATTATTCAAAGGTTTACTTTTAGGCTTTAGCACTTAACTACTTTTATATATATCTTTTTGTGGGTGCATAATAATAATCTTTAATAATGGTGCGTGGTTGCGTTCTCTAGTAAATGAAATGAGATGGACCCTCCAAGGTAGTAGTAGTGGATAGAATATAATATCGGATTAAATAAGATAGTCTTTAATATGGGTTGCTATTTACTCAACGAGTGGGTGGATTTTCCCATTTATTCGCTGTATACCATATGCATCATCATATTAGTTCTTATTTCGCATAGAGATTATATAATTATTGTACTATAGAATTCCACACTTTATATATTATAATTAAGGAATTACTAATTAATAACTTGACATGTGCTACTTCTTTGCAAGTTAAAAGTCAGTGGTATGTTATGGTAAAGGTGAAACTCACATATGTTAAAATAAAGGATTGTTTAATTCGAGTTACCATAACATATATTAAAACATTATCTTAATCTTAGTGAAATTGACAACATGGCTCGAGTAACATTGTGTAAAAAGACCCAAATTTTGTTTTATATGTTGTATAAAATAGAGGAATGTGAATTGAGAATCCCAATTGGCACATACATAGTGGGACCAGGCTAGTGCCTTTATTTTCTTTATGGCAAAAAAAGATTGAAAATTTGGAATGGGCATTGATTATTGAAGGTGATATACAATTGACAATTTTGAGACATATTTAATAATATATAATATTATTTTTATATAAAAATGATAGTAAATACTTAAATAGTAATGACGTTTACAGTGCATAGTATAACTTTTACATGAAAATGTATTGTTGAGAGTAATGACCTTTGACAATTACCAGGGCCTCTTTAAAAAAGCTTATAAATAGTGATCCACCGCAAACATTGTTTGTTGTGAGATGAGAAAATAAAGAGTCCAATTCCCAGGAAGTACAGCTGGCTGCTTTCTTGGCTTATTTACAACATTCATTCAATCTCTCACTGCACTGCCAGCCTGCACTTCTTCACCCCCTCTCTCCTCTCTTCTTCAATGGCATCCAAGAAGCAAGATAGATGCTGATGATAAGTTGATAACATAGACAATATCATCTCATATTGGTGGTGGACAAGTTCATAAGACTCAACTCAAGAAGCTATTAAGCAATGGAAGAAACATTTGTACCACTGGAAGGTATCAAGAATGATCTCAGAGGAAGATTGATGTGTTATAAGCAAGATTGGACTGGTGGAATCAAAGCTGGTTTGAGGTATACATATACATTAATACATATATCTATATGCTCATTATTATTATTTTATAAATGTCTTATAGGCTCTATCTTTTAATTCTCTCAGGATTTGGGCCCCCACTACATACATATTCTTTGCATCTGCAATCCCTGTCATTTCATTTGGTGAACAACTAGAGCGAGACACAGGTACTATACATACATATATACTATACTCATTACTATTAAATTCAAAGACTGATGATATTGATAAGATTATGTATGTACCTTACTTGCAGATGGTGTTCTAACTGCGGTTCAAACACTGGCTTCAACTTCAATATGTGGCATCATACATTCAATCATTGGTGGTCAACCTTTGCTGATATTGGGTGTGGCAGAGCCCACTGTAATCATGTACACATTCATGTTCAATTTTGCAAAGGAGAGAGCAGAGTTGGGTAGGGAACTCTTTCTGGCATGGACTGGTTGGGTGTGTGTATGGACGGCACTCTTGCTCTTCTTGTTGGCCATTCTTGGAGCTTGCTCCATAATCAATAGGTTTACAAGAATTGCAGGAGAGTTGTTTGGCCTTCTCATTGCAATGCTCTTCATGCAGCAAGCTATCAAAGTAATTAATATTAGTATCTATCTCAATTCACACATACTTTCTTTGCAACCAATGTTTGTTATCTTAACATTCTAGTGTCATCATCATTGTCACAGGGTCTGGTGGATGAGTTTCGCATACCGGAACGACAGAATCCGAAAGCAATCGAATTCTTACATTCATGGAGATTTGCTAATGGCATGTTTGCATTAGTCCTTTCATTTGGCCTTCTTCTCACTGCATTGAGAAGCAGAAAGGCCAGGTCATGGCGCTATGGTAGTGGTAAGTACTTACCAGATGAAGTGATTCGAATATCATTTCTCTAATTAGTAATTACTATGCATTGTGAAGTTAATTTTGTTAAGTGTTGCTACAGGTTGGCTTAGGAGCTTAATAGCAGATTATGGTGTGCCACTTATGGTGTTAGTTTGGACTGGTGTGTCCTACATACCATCTTCAAGTGTTCCAAGTGGTATACCAAGGCGCCTCTTCAGCCCAAATCCATGGTCTCCAGGTGCATATGAGAATTGGACTGTCATTAAGGCATGTATTCCACATTACTAGAACTCTAAAGTCTAAAGAACACAAGATATATGAATCTGTTTAAGTTATAAATAGATTGATTTCTTATGACAGGATATGCTTCAAGTTCCTGTGGTGTACATAATTGGAGCATTTATCCCAGCAACCATGATTGCAGTGCTTTATTACTTTGATCATAGTGTGGCATCCCAGCTTGCACAGCAGAACGAGTTCAATTTGAGAAAACCATCTTCTTACCATTATGATTTGCTTCTTTTGGGGTTCTTGGTATGCAACTTTTATTTTCATGTGAAATTATTTTGTTAATTGTTTCTCTAGTAATGATAAAATTTCATCTCCTTTTTTGTTTTTTCTTTAGACCTTAATGTGTGGCCTTATTGGAATACCTCCTGCAAATGGAGTCATACCACAATCACCAATGCACACAAAGAGTCTTGCAACTCTTAAACATCAGGTAATAAAATCAGCTCATAGGTGTATGATCATTGTTAATAATATGAAACCATGAATCAAGATTTATGAACATATAACTCACCAAGAAAGTTATGCAGCTGCTTCGCAACAGACTCGTGGCAACGGCGCGAAAAAGTATAGGAAAAAATGCTAGTTTAGGACAGTTGTATGGTAATATGCAAGAAGCCTATCATCAGATGCAGACACCTCTTGTTTACCAAGACCCTTCTGCTAGAGTAAGTGTTTATTTAAGTTTCAATAAAACATATATATGCTTAAATAATTTGTACCATACTAAATATTATATATGTGAACATCTTGTGATCAGACACAAGGACTAAAGGAGCTCAAAGAATCAACAATAATAGCAGCTACAAGCATGGGAAACATGGATGCACCAGTGGATGAGACTCTATTTGATGTTGAGAAAGAGATAGATGACTTGCTTCCTGTTGAGGTAAAAGAACAACGTCTAAGCAATTTACTTCAGTCAACCATGGTGGGAGGATGTGTTGCAGCCATGCCTTTACTCAAGAAGATTCCAACCTCAGTCCTATGGGGCTACTTTGCATTCATGGCCATCGAAAGTTTGCCCGGAAACCAGTTCTGGGAGAGGATCCTTCTTCTCTTCACTGCACCTAGCAGAAGATACAAGTATGTTCTATTTCTTATGTTAAACTTTAGTACATCAATGATTGCAAAATCTGAAATTTCGTCTTGTTTTTGCAGGGTGCTTGAGGATTACCATGCTACATTTGTGGAAACAGTACCATTCAAGACAATTGCAACGTTCACAATCTTCCAAACGCTTTATCTTCTTGTATGCTTTGGACTAACTTGGGTTCCAATTGCTGGTGTCATGTTTCCAATGATGATCATGCTCTTAGTTCCTGTAAGACAGTACTTTCTCCCAAGATTTTTCAAAGGGCCACACCTTCAAGACTTGGATGCAGCATCATATGAAGAACAAACTGCTTTACCATATAACATTGCAACAGTAAGATGATCCAAAATTGTCACATTTTCATGCATAGTTTATACTTAATAGTTACTCATTTTGTATGTGTTTTTTGTTAACAGCAATCAGAGTTTGGAGCTGGTGCCTCTCAAGTTGGTGAAGGTGAAATCTTAGATGAAGTTATAACTAGAAGCCGTGGAGAGTTTAGGCGCACTAACAGTCCTAAGGTCACAAGCTCAACTCCAACTCCAGGAAATGATCTCAAAGGCCTTCAGAGCCCAAGACTGTCATTCAATTCTCGCCGTGGCGAGCTTTCGGCCGAGCACAGTCCTCGGTCCGGCACAAGAGGTCCTCACAGTCCAATGGCCAGAGAAGTAAGGTTGGCAAACTTGGGAAGGAGTCCTCTTAGCTCTGATTCAAAACAGCACAACAACAAATAGTTAAACTAAACGCTACCGTTTGATAAGTGTTTCAAGACATAAAATTCAGATATATTAAGATAACAGAGACATTTTACTTACTTTTATATTTTTTAAAATAGTTCTGTGTCCTTAAATATATCTGTATTTTGATTCTGAACTAATACCAAACGGAGCTACAAAGTTTGCAGTGATGATCATATTCATATCCCTTGGAAGGAGTTAGGTGACTTAATTTTTATTGCTTGTTTTATTAATATTGCTTGGCTTTGTTGTAACTTGTAAAGTCATTTCCTTATAATATACGGCAGATATGAATGTAACCATATAGTGTGGCCTTGGCGATTTTCCGAATGTTATTATTCTATTTGTTCATATATATGTGTAATCATGATCACGTGTTTGATTTATTAAATTAATTCTGACTAGTTTTGAATCTGTCGTATAAGCTTCAAATTGCACTTCAGATCAGATGCGTTTATGCAGGGTCAGAGCAACTAAGTACATGAGCCATCCTTGTATAATGAAAAGAAAAATATAAGTAGACAATGAAATATAAATTGGATAAACATGAAATGTAATAACAATAAACTAATAATCAGTTAAAATAAATTTCAGATGTCTATTTTTTGGGTGGAGTAATTAGTCTTGATTCTAAAGTCAAAATACAATTTTATTTAAATATTAGGGGTTGAAAATGAGTTAAGATCACTTATGAGTCAATTTAAACTTAACTCCTTTAACAATTCAATAAGATGAGCTTATAAGTTTGTCAGTCAAGTTTCAATTTAAATTTGAGCTCATTTATTAAATAAACCAAACTTAAATTTAAGTGAACTCTGCTCATTTACTCATAAAATGACTCAATTATATATTATTTATTATAATTATTTATATTAATAATATATTATAAATTTTATACTCATATATAATTTTATATATATTTATGAGAGAAGTATAAAATAAGTCATCTTATTTATATAGAATTATAATAAGTGTTAATTTATTTATATAAGTGTTAATTTTTTTATATATAAGTGTTAATTTATTTATATAAAATTATTAACTGATTCATGAGTTTGAGTCGACTAATAAATACACTTGATTGCTAATGAGTTAAGTCATGAATCAAGTTTAATGTTTGCGAGTCAAACTTAAACTTGATCTGGTACGACTCAATTCGATTATTTTTAATCTTGGACAACACAAAACATACCATCTTTATTTTAATAAGAAAATACACATACCTATATGCTCATGTTTTTCAATATTAAAAAAAAAAAGAAATAAAGACTCAATAGAGTTTCTTTTCTTTTGCTTTTACATAAATGGTAGAGAGAGTTATTCAGGGGAACTTCTTATATCCTATGTGTAGAAAGTGAAATTATTTCCTTCCAGAAAACACAAAAAACTTTCTTGCCTTCTGGCTAATAATCTCCATTCTCCATAAATAGTTTGTCAGCAAAGGCAACCATAGCATTTAATTTCTTAAGGAACTATTATCATTTGCTGGAACCATTTGATTTGTTTATGAATGGTCTTTTTCTTTATGAATTATTATCATTTAATTTGTCGTGTGGATAAAAATAAAACCTTTTGCAGAACCTTTTTGGTGATAGTGTGGTGGTGATTAATGTCTTACATACATATTGGTGGTCAAAAATTGACGATATAATTGCAACATGAAAACAATACCGCACTTGCTAGATGATGTGTATACTTGAAAAGGAGGAAAAAAAAAAAAGAAACGCATGAGTGAATATATATATTAAAAAAAATACTAAAAACTATCAGAATTTGTTGTCTTGTATTATTATTTAATTATTAATTTATTTTTTTTAATTTAATTCAACGATATATTTTATACTATATTTTTAAATATTAATAATCAACTTATCATTAAAAACAATAAATTTCAATGACTTTAATATTTTTTTATTAAAAATTCTATTCCCACCATCCACCTCCATATCCAAAACAAAAAGAAGAGGTGCGGCTCCCACATTCTCAATCAAATCAATTGCACCAAGCAAGCATGGAAGATGAGTAGTGATAATGTTGCATGCCATTCTACTGTTCCCTCCTACTCCTAGCTTAGTGGCTTGATAAGGTTCATCCTCCATCCATTCATAATAATGTTAATATGTTTCTTTTTTATTTTCGAGAAATTCTTGTATAATCATAAAATAAGTACAATCAAAATAATATCTTATTAATTTTAGATATTTTAATATTAAAAATTCATAAATGATTATTTTTAATTAATTTTAAAAATAGGATAATTACTGATGGTGATGTGAAAATACTTTCATGTGATGATAAGTCAATAAACAAGTCAATACATTTATCAACTTAACTATTATTTTAATATAAAAATATTTTTATGTGAATAATAATCATTGTAATTTTAGAATTATTTTAGGTGACTACCTAAAACTATATTATTATTCAATTTGATATTCCGTGGCCATACGAAAATTCCTATATTTGAAGAGCTTACGTCTCCAATGATGCCAAAATCTGTGTCTTTGAAGTGCAAGTTGAATCCATAAAAAGGCTTCAAATAAAGTAGTACTATGCATTGTAGCTTCATTCGTGTTATAAAGACAAAACCAAGTAGGTTTATAATCGTGCCATCGATTGGGTGAAGAGTTTGAACTTTGAACCACAACGACATAAACATTATTTAAGAAGTGACACGACAGTTGACCATGCCACCACTACTATAGGTTTATTATTTGTGAGGTTTTTCAACAATCATTTGAAAATGTCCCTCTTCAGAAGTTATGGCCACCCAACGATTTCTCCCTTTTAGGCACTAGTTGCATCTTCATCTTCAACTCAGTACGCATAATATCATAAAAAAATGCATGGTGGATTCTAAGATGAAAATTAGACTAGTAAATTTGTTTCATGATAAATTAGTATGATTTGACCAATGAAAAGAGTGATATTTAATTTGACAAATATTTGAATAATTTTAATTAATTTAACCAATGAGAAGAGTGATATTAATTTATGATCATATTTCATCATGAAGTATAAAAATATGATTTTATGATAACAAAACTGGGAAAAAAAAAAAAACACTGCACCACCTAACCATGACATCAATTATTTGTATCTGAAAAATGGTTCCAAGGTGTCCTAATTAATAAGTAACTATAATAGTGAGCCCAACTCAAAGCAAGACGGTAAGTTGGTCAAATATATACTTTAGGTTTAATTATTTCTTTATAATTTTACTAAATTTTTAATTAGATTCTTATATATATATATTTTTTAATGAGATCATTATATCATATCAAATTTTGTAATTAAATTTTTACTATGATAAAAAGGTTGAAATTAACAGAATATTTTATTAAACTATATAGAATATTTAGTCAAATGTTAGATATATTCATTTTGTTGAGCAGAATACCGCTAGGGAGACGAAAAATTAAACTAATTTTGGGATTCACCAAGAATCGAACTCTTGATTTTTTGGATCTAGTACTCTAATACCATGTCATGATACCACTCATCCCAAAAGCTTTAATTGATAGGAAAAGGTAATATTAATGATTATATCTCTAATAATACTCCATAAACCTCCATTGTACATATTGTATAAATATTTCATTGACTCCTCATATTTTCTCTTGAAAAAAATATATACACTTAATTAAAAATTTAATAAAACTATATAGATTGACGAATAATTGAATCTATAATTTATGACAATATTAAAAGCTGATACTTTATTTAGGTCTTTATGACTTCAAGAAATTATTATTACAGAAGTGCTACACATACAAGCCATTTTGATTTACAAGTCATACAAATTGGGCCAAATCCAACTAAAAGGACGCTCACCTATACGAGCGTGTTAACATGCCTGCTACTCAACGATTTTCATAGCGCGCTTCGCGTTTCTCCTCCTCTTCCTCCTTCTCTTCCTTCTTTGTGTTTTTCCTCTTTTTTCTTCGCGTGTTTCATCTTCATCATCTTTTTTTTTTATTACTGTTATTATTACTGCATTTTTTTCTCTTTCTATTTCTATTGATTTTGGAATATTTTGTATTTTTTTGTTTGATTTTTTCCTCCTAAAAAAAATAATGAGAATATGAAATAAGAAGATGAAGAAGAAAAAGCAGCAAAAGATGAGGAGTAGGAAGAGGAAGAGTTTTGAATTATATAGAACTTATAAGCACACATAAACCGAAAATTCTTAAAATAATACACCCAAATATCTTCGTGTTACACCTAAATTTACTGCAAATATAGAAAAATATTTTCTCTAATGCTGCATTTTTTTTGTTCTTCTTTTTGTTCTTATTTCTTTCTTTCTTTCTTTTAGTTGAACGAATATATGTTTATACTATTTCAAGTAATTTTTTATCATTATGTGTTTCTTCTTCTTTATTTAATTTTTTTATTTTTATTCTTGTTAAAAGAGTAAACAATAAGAAACTTGAGAAGATAAAATAAGAAAACAAAAGATGAATAAGAAAAAAAATGATGATGATAATGAAAAACAAGAAGAAGAAGCAGCAGAAGCAGAAGATGAGGAGGAGGGAGAAGAAGAGTTTTGAATTATGCAGAACTTATCAGCATACATACACTGAAAATTCTTAAATAATACACCCAAACATCTTCGTATTACACCCAAATACAGAAAAATATTTTCTTTAGTGCAGAACTTTTACATTTTATTCAATTCAAACCATCAACGATGAACAACCATTTTCACAAACAAAAACAATATTATTCACCTACAAAATCATAAACTACTACGAAAACATTAACTAGAATCGAACCACACCTCAACCACTTGATTGGATTCAAAATAATTAATTTCGTTCTAGTTCAATTGATAATCTGAACTTGAATTATTTATTATCTTTAATAACGAGATAACTGATGATGGAGGAGAATGAGAAAAAGGAAGGAGGAGAAGAAATTACAATAAAAAAAGAAAGAGAAAGAAGAGGAGGAGGAGGAGGTGTTGGTGATAGAGTAAAATAAGAAAAAACTTGAGAAGGTAAAATAAAATGAAAAAGATGAAGAATAAAAAAAGAAGAAGATGGTGATGATGATGAAAAAAAAGAAGAAGCAATAGCAGAAAATGAGAAGGAGGAAGAGGAAGAGTTTTGAATTATGCAGAACTTATCAGCACACATACACCGAAAATTCTTAAACAATATACCCAAATATTTTCGTGTTACACCCAAATTTGCTGCAAATACAGAAAAATGTTTACTCTAATACTGCATTTTTTCCATCTTTCTTTCTTTCTTTTAGTTCAACGAATGTATGTTCATCCTCTTTCAAGTAATTTTGTACCATTATATGTTTCTTCTTTTTTGTTTGATTTTTTTTTATTTTTATTAAAATAGTAAAACAAGAAAAAACTTGAAAAGATAAAATAAGAAAAAAAAGACGAATAAGAAAAAAATAAGATGATGATGAAAAAGAAGAAGAAGAAGGAGCAGAAGACGAGGAGGACGGAGAAAAAGAATTTTGAATTATGTAGAATTTATGAGCACACATATACCGAAAATTCTTAAACAATATACCCAAATATCTTCGTGTTACACTCAAATTTACTGCGAATACATAAAAATATTTTCTTTAATATATAATTTTTACATTACATTCAATTTAAACTATCAATGATGAAACATTATTCACCTACAGATTCATAAACTACTAACAAAAAGTTAACTAGAATTGAACTACATCTCAACTATTTGATTGGATTCAAAATAATAATCAATTTCATTTTGGTTCAATTGATAATCTGAACTTTAATTATTTATTATTTTTAATAACGAGACAAGGAGAAAAAGGAAGAAAAGGAAGAAAGGGAAAAAATTCTAATGAAAAGAGGAGGAGGAGGAGGAGGAGGAACGTGCAGTAACGGTACGAAGAAGAACGTGTGCGCATTGATTGAAAAATCTATTAAATTAGGAGGCGCGTAAAATGGGTGTTAGAAAAAGAGCATTTTACATGAAATAGAATATATGGACTTGTATAACTTGTATGGGTAAAACACTTGTATGTGGAGAATAATTATTATTATCATATATATTTTTCTTAAAACAACATTTACATTTAAGTTCCATTATTAGAGTACAATAGAGTCTATCTTACAATAAAAATTGAGAATTCCATCTATGGAAACCGTTATTTTAACGAGAACCACACATATATAATAAAGGATATGACCAGAAAGTGTGAGAAATTTCTCTACACTAATATAATTTCTTCCATCAAAATGTCTTTAAAGTAGTATTTATTTTTAAAAATTAGAATTATTAAAATAATAAGACTAAAATTTAATATTATATTTAGTAGTCAAAAATTAAAATTAAAAATTTTAGTCTTGGATATAAAATTTTAATCTCTTTAATACTTTTAAAAGATAAAGATATAAGAGACTGAAATATTAATAATATTTTTTTAATACTTAAAAATATTTTAATAAATATTTTCACTTTATATTTATATTTATCTTAAATAAAATAAAATACTAAGACATAACTCAATTTTATATATTTTACATTAAATATAATATAAAAATTTAATTTAATATCAATTTCTGTCTTCTAATTTTAATATCTCTTTAAAACGCAACCTAAAGTATCCCACTGTATATCACTATGAATGTTGACCTATTCATATTCAAGCTAATATAGTTCCAAGTTTATAGACATATAGATAAGTGATAGTATGAAACCGAAAATTACAATACTTTTCTGGGTATAGATATAGATGAAATAAAGAAAGAGATAAAAGAAAGAAAATATAGTAAGCTAGCTAGATTCCTTGTGTCATCTTTGATCAAGTTTATTTCTTATCAGCAATAATAAGACCAATGCTTTTGTGGCATTTCAAATTAAAAAAAAGTATTTGGGTACAATACAAGTCACTCCAACTCAACCTGAATTTATCATATTTTTATTATTGTCTTTCTAATATTACTCTTTAAATATTCTATATATGATATCATTATTGTGTGCAACTACCCAATACAAACTACACTAGAAACTATATATATATTTTTTACTTTGTTTTAGAACATAAATAAATTAATAAATAATATATACGAATGATTTAAAAAAAAAGTTATATTTATTAAGATAAATCTTTTAGTAACCTACTGTTATATCTTTAAAGTTTGAACTTTAAGGTTGTTTTTGGAATATAATAAACAATAATAAACTGAAAATTCATATATAATTAATTTTATATAAAATTAATAAATAAAAATTATTAGATAAATTAATAAATTTTATTAAATTATTATCTAATAATTTTTACTATCAACTTCACATAATAACAAAATTTTCATCTAATAAAATAATAATAAATAAAATTATTAATAAATTTCTCCTCTTAGACCATGTGACATAATCGGTTATGAAAGATCTCAAAATTTTGAGATCTAATAAATGGAAGTTTTTTTAGAAAGAAAGTGTTAGACTCGTTTTTACGAGATTTTTTTTGAAAATATCTTATTTAGATTATTTTTTATTAGTCTAACGTTAATGATAATTAATTATAGTAGAAGTACATAAAGAATACATAAAATTAATCACAAAATATTTTTTTAATTTTTTATTTTTATTTAAAATTTTTAAAATGAGAAGAATCAATTTTTCTCTATTTCTACAAAAAAATTATTTTGTGATTAATCTTATACACTCTTTATATACTCCTTTAATCACATGGTCCATAAGGCACTTTATCTCACCTGTAAATTCTTAAGATATCAACCTACTATAAAATAATTACCATCAAGATATAATCAATACATACCCACCAAAATCACTCACCCTCAATTCTAGTTGCCTTCCTATATGAATATCAAAGGGCAAATAGCAAATGGCAAATTCTGATATTAAGTCCAACCAGTTTATACGCCAGAACACATAAGTTAATGAATCTTGACAAGTTTTTTATCTCCTTTTCAGTATAAGAACTTTCATGCAATTGTGATTCGAACATATAAGTTAAAGAAAGCTACTAAATTTAATCTTACAGAATATTTTTCCATCACCAATCTCTTCTGTCCTTCCTTAATAATTTTGGCTATGACATCCTCAACCTACGAACATACATCATATATAAATTAATATATTTTATTAAATTATCATCTAATAATTTTTAATTATTAACTTTATGTAATAACAAAATTTTCATCTAACAGAATAATAATAAATGAAACTATTAACAAATTTTTCCTCCTAGATCATGTGACATAATCGGTTATGAAGGATTTCAAAATTTTTTATATATCATTCGGGCCTGTTATAGATACAAGCTTACAAGTTGGCCCAGCCCAAATACAACTCACGCGCATGAAGAGAGATTACATGGAACGTTACATTCACGCGCTCAACACTCAAACGGTTACGTATGCTACAAGTTATGGCAGACTCTTCCACTTCTTCCACTTCTTTCACTTCCCAAAGCGATTCGAAAACAAGGAAACCCTTCCATTTTCGAGCGAAAATCGAAGTTCAAAATATACAACTCGTTGTTCGAAACCTCCATCAAAACACCATCAAACTCTCCATCAAAAATCTGAAGAGAAAACAAAACAACAAAACTCAACGTAAGTTCATTAAGATTCATGTATATTTTCCAGATTACAAACTACGTTTTACCTTTCTTCTACGTCGTTGTTCTAGGGTTTACTGTTATTCTTGCTTCTTTGTTACACTGTTCTTCTACGTTGTTGTTCTAGATTTTTTGGGCTATATTCCGTAGATTGGGGGGTGTATACTGCTTGACCTTGTAATGTGGCTTGATATTGAAGCATGTTTGAGTGATATCTGACTAATATATATGGATGTATCTGAATAATATCTATGGGTGTATCTCACTGTTATCAATGGGTGTATCTTGTTGATATCTTTGGGTGTATCTGACTCATATATATGGGTGTATCTTACTGTTATCAATGGGTGTACCTTATTATTATTAATGGGTGTATCTGACTCATATATATATGGGTGTATCTTACTGATATCTTTGGGTGTATTTTTCGTTTCAGAGAAAATGGCAGCAAGAAACCAAACAAAAGACCTTAAGTGTGCCACACATCTCCTGAGTGATAAGTTCAGAAACATGACTGAGGAGAAGAAGGCAATTGTGAGGGATCTCGGATTCGGTGGGTTGATGCACATCCCACCACTAAGGGTGGATCACCAACTCTTAAGGGAGCTGGCAAACAACTTCAAACTTGGGGAGAACAGACTGAAGACATGATATGGTTCTTTCCAAATAACACCAAAAAAAATAGGTCATGCACTTGGCATCAATGCAACAGGTAACTAGCTTAAAATTATAGGTGTATATTAAGTTGTTGCTTGGGTCTATTTAAGTTGATGCTTGGGTGTTTTTGAACCGACTTGGATACTTTGTTGTCTTCCTTTTTGTAGGAGATCTATTTCCTGAGAAAGTTGAGTATAAGAAACTTTCTGATGATGACAAAATAATTTATAGAAGATTTTAGGGTAAGACCCTCAAAAGTCTTACCGATGAAATGATGGAAATCGGCGTTGGCAACGAAGAGGAACGCCTGATGTTCAAGAGGATATTCATCCTCTACATACAGATGGCGTTCCTTTTGCCAACGACGATAAACAAAATATCGCCCGTGGCACCTGGCCCCAATTTTTAAGATGGACGGCATATCGGAGAGAAACTGGGGGGCATGTTTTGAACTTCATGGTCAAGGGCATCACAGACTACCAGGAGAAGAAGAAGAAATCAATTAATGGCTGCCTCTTCGCCCTCATGATAATCTACTTTCATCTTTCAAAAAACAAAGGCAAGAACAGGACTGAAAGACCACCAAAGCCTTGGATTGCCAACTGGACTAAGGAGCAGTTGGTGGAAAGAATGTCTGCAGAAAGAGAGGAAATTTTGGTAAGTAAACATAATAAGTTGGGTGTATTTTATTTACCTGAATGCTGCTAACTAAAATATCTCATGTTTCAGGGGATTGTGAAGATGGCAGAGACAAGAGAAAAAATGAAAAAAAAAGAAAAAAAAAGAAAAAAAAAAACAAGAAATAAAAAAAAATAAAAAAAGGAAGGCGAGTCCAACATCGTCTTCGAAGACAAAAACTACTAATAGTGACACTTCTACCTCTGAGTCTGAGGCTCAAGAAGACTCAGAGGATTCGGGAAGAAAATACCCCGGCAAAAAGGGGAAAAAGTAAGTACCATACTTGGGTGTAATTTCTTTTTCGAGTTGGGTGTATTTTGTTTGATCACGTTGGGTGTATGTAGTTTATTAAGCAGGGTGTGTTTCGTTTGCTGCGTTGGGTGTATATTTAATATTCAGTTGGGTGTATCTCGTGAATTCATTTGGGTGTATTTTTAGTATGTTCTAAATGATGATTGTTTGCCTTCCAGAATGGACTCCAGAAAAAGAAAGCAGAGGCAAGAGGAGTCAGATTTTGATTCAGAATCTGAATCTGAACCAAGTGATGAGTAATGTCCTGAAATTATTACTCCTTTCTTTTGGCTTCATTATAAAGATTTCGTGTATTAATTGAAGTGTCTATTATTAACTTACAGGAGCAAAAAATCATCACCTGCGGAGAAGGAGAAGAAAAAGAAAAAAAACAAAAACAACACCAAAAGAGTAAGCACTTCTTTAATTAATATTCTGTGATAAAATTAATTTTTTATTTCTGATTGGTACTCTCTTTTTTCCACCCAGAACACAACAAGAAAATAAAAAAGTTGTTGTGGAGGATTCACCTCCTGAAGAAGATCAATACTTTGACGGGTACAGTACCTCGTAAGCTATATTACGGTCTATCATTGTAATTATTTTTGTTAACATCTTATTTTATAAATGTAGTGAGAGATATGAAATATCAAGTGACGAACTCGATGAATTGCTAAGGGAAAACGTTGATAAATCTGCTGCAGAGGGGTATGTCTTGCTGGGCTGTGTATTTGAGATTTTGGTGTGTTTTGTTTGCTAATAATTGTATCCTGTTTCGCAGGGAGAACCAAGCTAACCTGCGATCGACAAAAGGCCGCTATGTGTCCTCTGAAATGTAAGAAGCTTTATTATTTAATAAAATCTTGTTATCATGATTTGGATGTATTTGGTGGAACCATTTGGGTGTATTTTGTGGATCAAGTTGGGTGTATGTTGTTTACTAAGTTGGGATATTTCGTTTGTTTTGTTGAGTGTATATTGTCCATTCGGTTGATTGTATCTTGTGCATTCATTTGGGTGTATTTTATACCTGTATCTTATTTGGTCTGAATAACATGAAATCTGTTTAGACTACCGGCTGTGAACTTGGGAAGTGATGATCCTTCCTCTCAAGGACGCACAGAACAGAGTAGTGTAAACCAGCCATCACAGAGCATGTAATTTCTCTTTCAAATAACCGTTACTTTTGTTCTTCTATTACCTTCTACTTCTAATTCTGTATATATTTTTTTTAGAAAAAAAGCCCTTTATTATTTTATTCAAGAAAAAAAAGGCAGCAAAAAAAAGCAAAAACTGCAAGTATGTAAGTTCTCAAAAAACAAAGCCTGTCTTCTTTTTGAATTGTTCGGGTGTATTTTTTGACCTTCTTTGGGTGTATTTTAGGTTGAGTCCAACTGATTCGAATATGATGGTTGTGAGGGAACAATCACCATCGGAAGCGCTTGCAATGTGAGTTTTCCAAGAATATTTCAACCTTATAACCTTATTATTTTCAAAGGCGTTGTTAACCTTTCATTTTTCTTCTTGTTTAGAGTCCCGATCCAGGTTTTTGTGCCGGCATCCCAAACAACCCCTGAGACAGATTTCGAACCAACCCCTATGCTACGGATTGAAGGGACTACAGAAACGTAAGAAATAGTATTGGGTGTATATTTGTTTAGGGTTTGGGTGTATATTTGCTAACAGTTTGGGTGTATATTGTTCCTGATCAATTTTTTTTACGCCATGATTAATTTTGTGTAACTGTGCAGCACTCCTGAATCCCCCAAACAACTTCAAGAAACCACACCCACGCTTCCCCCAGCTCCAACTAAAATGTAAGTTCATCAGACTAAAATCAATCTTTGCTTATCATCCGTATATTCTTATTCTTACTCTTATTCTTATACGTCATGACGCAGTCATCCAGCCGCAGAAGACGCTGCTGCCCTGTTGATGATGGCACGGACAGCAACCTATGTTCCTAAAACAGATCCAGGGATGCCATCATTCAGCCTTGGATTGACTGATTCAAGCCAGGAGGGGGCGTCAATGCAGGAGACAGAAAGGAAAAAATCTCCAGAAAACTGCAAGTATGCTAGAACAATTAGACAGTTTGGTCCAAAAATTAGCAAGCAATGCGGCGAAGGAAAAAGACGAAAGTCCACAAATTCAGAGGGAGATTGGGGGAGAAAGTTCTGCAAAGTTTGAAACTCCTGGGGTAATAAATCAAATTCCATATGATATGAAACAAAAGTGCTACATCTGGGGGACGAGACTGAAGGAAGACGCAGATGGCAATACTAACGAGTACGAGGAGATGTATACTCTGATTGGCTAAGGAGAATACATTTTGATGAGAATGCACCTTGCATCCCTCCAGCCAAAAAGTGATATAGAATCTCAGGTAATATTAGAATAACGTTAATGTTTTTACACCAAAATTCAACTGCAATGTTTATTAATGTAAAATTGATTTCGGCATATATTTCTAGATTGTATCTGCCATCTGCCTCATCCTGAACCAGAAAAATGAAAAGAGGTTTCAGGAACAAATATACTGTCTCCCCCTCGATATTGTGGTAAGTGTTACTTCTACGAACTTTGGGTGTATTTTCGGTATTGATTTGGGTGTATTTTTTAGGTTCGATTGGGTGTAAGTTGTGTATTTTCAGTATTTCATTTCTTCTTTCCCAATTCTTGCAGAGCATGGCACTTTCGGATCACCCAAAGGGGGAATTCATATCACCAAAAACGAAAAAGGAATTCAGGGTGGAAGCCTACCCGAGTTTCATTCCCTTCATAGATAGAAAAAAATTAACTTCGCATCCATATGTAAGTTTTCGTTTGCTAAATTTGTTAGTACGCTTATTTACTTATATGCCAAATAAAATAACACACTGTTGAAATGTGGCAATCCTTCATATTTTTGCTCCTGTTTGCCACTCGGGGCATTGGTGGTTATGGCTGATAAATACAACAAAGCGGAAATGTCAAATACTTGACCCGCTACACAAAAAAGCTCCAAGCGATGAGAGAAAGGACATTAATAAATTCACTGTAAGTTGCATCTGTCTTCTTTACTTTAATAGATAGGTCTATTTCGTTAGTTGTGTTGGGTGTATATTGTGCATTCAGTTGGGTGTATCTTGTCCATTCATTCGGGTGTATTTTCTGATTTATTTTGGTATTTAAGGGATATGTATTTTCAAGATTGATAACATATGCCGGCGGAGAACCTCTGCAGAAAGGGGAGAACGAGAAGAAAATTAAAGCATCATATGTTAAAATATCAGGCCAAAAAACAAGGTATAAATTTGTGACTCTGAACATTAAACTTTCCTAAATGAGATTTGTAATTTATTTTCTTCGTTTTCAGCTATGACTGCGCTATCTACGTTATGAAGTGGCTTGAGTTAATTGAGCCGGAAAACATCAAAAA
The DNA here is from genome assembly GCF_014773155.1 of Arachis stenosperma. Lineage (NCBI taxonomy): Eukaryota > Viridiplantae > Streptophyta > Magnoliopsida > Fabales > Fabaceae > Arachis > Arachis stenosperma. Next base: position 8,839,058 of record NC_080382.1, on the reverse strand, counting down.
GGGGAAGTATGAATGGGATAATTGGCCGCAGGTAACTGTCTTTAGAACTATATAACTCTGTATTACTTTACTGAATTAATATTGCTGTTTAAACAGAATATACTTTTTAATTGTAGGAGGAGGTGGACCACTATAGAGTGGAGTATGCTTCCCGGATACTATTCAGTGAGATGAATAAGCAGAGAGATTGGGCAATTAGAGAGAGTAGTGCTATAAGGCTGTCGAAGCCATCCTCTGTATTATTGAGTCCGTTTTGTCAGATTAATTCTGCTGATATAGGAATTGCTGGGTAGTATGTAAATTGAACAAATGATGTAAATATTTGCCATTTATCAACAACTTCTATTCCATGTATATTTTTTCCCATAGTTAAACTATCTGTGCTGGTAAACTGTCTGTGATGTATTCAAAAACTGTATTACAGGTTGTAAAATATGAAGCAAAAAATCAAGGCATGTATAAAAGCAAATTATAAACTGTTACACCCAACGCAAGTCTAATAATACACCCAAGATTGCATAAAATATACACCCAACTGTCTGTGCTGTATTCAAAATGTATGAATTACATGTACTAAAATATGAAGAAAAACATCAAATGAAATATACACCCATAACCTGCGAATTTTTACAGCTTTTGTTATATATGTATCTATATATGGGTCTATATGTAAATTGTGAATTAACAAAAATACACCCAAAATAAACAGTGCTTTTACACCCATATTCTATAAAACTATACACCCAAAGAGTTATCCCCTGCTGCTGGTACCCTGAACTGATAATTCATAACGTGTCCTTGATATTGACTGGAATTTGAATGCGCCGCTGATGTAGCATCAAACAGGTTTATCTGAATATAACACTCACACATTAGCTAAACTATTAACGAGAAAAATAAACTCAATCGCCACAAATTTAAAGAACATTTCTTTTACCTCGCTTAAAACTTTCGTCTTCTTCTTCTTTGTGGCATTTGCAATCTGTTTCTCCAGCTTTGAACCTAGCTTGTTTTTTGGACGTCCTTTTGTTCGAATCCTTGGCGGGCTTTGAAGCTCGTTAACGGATTTCAAGTTGGCGTCTTCGTGGGATAAAGAAGATGTCCCCTTCCTTTTGGCTTTTAATGCTTCCATCTCGGCCATGACGTTATCGTACGCACGGTGCAGAATTGCAGTCAGCTCCTCCGATTCGGAGGCAAATTCGCAAATATTTTGCAAATGAAAAACCAATTGGTCGAACCTCTTGCTTCTTGGCTCCATTAGTGGCTCGTCGTGGCTGCTCTTGATGTGTTTGTGTCGCCTCTTTACCTTCTTGCTCCATCGTTCCAGTATGTATCTAGGGCACACTTGGCTTACTTGTTCGAAGCTTAACACGCTTAGTGCGTGACGGCACAGTATCCCTCTCGACTCGAATAATAAGCATTGGCATTTTACCTCGGCTGCAACTGAGTCGTAGGTAACAGCGAACTTGTTGAATATTGAGCTGGAAACTTGTTCTCCGACTTCATATATTGAATAGCCTAGAGCGGAATTCTTTAATCTGGTGATGCAATTCGCCTTTCCTCTGAATTGCACTTGGACTTCCCTAAACTTTGCATGAGTGTACGCATCTTGAAACTGAGCTTCAATGGAGGATTTGGTTGCACACGGTATGACCGTATGAAAATCTGCAGCGTCTGATTCTCTCTCTGCTTGCTCCCTGCTTCCGAGGCAATTATCGTATTGTTTGACGAACTGAATAAGCGAGCTGTTTCGGGTGATGTACTTGTTAAAAAATGAATGCATGTTTTCGCTCCTTTGTGTGCTTCTTGGTGCGCGAAATTGTGAACTATACTTTTTCACAACTCTCATAATCCCTGGTAATGGCTCCAAAAACTTGGTGCGCTCAATACCATGGCATTACACAACTTCGCACAACTAACCAGCAAGTGCACTGAGTCGTCCAAGTAATAAACCTTACGTGAGTAAGGGTCGATCCCACGGAGATTGTTAGTATTGAAGCAAGCTATGGTCATCTTGTAAATCTTAGTCAGGCAAACTCAGATATATATGGTGATGAACGAAAATAACATAAAAGATAAAGATAGTGATACTTATGTAATTCATTGGTAGGAACTTCAGATAAGCGCATGAAGATGCCTTCCCTTCCGTCTCTCTGCTTTCCTACTGTCTTCATCCAACCCTTCTTACTCCTTTCCATGGCAAGCTCGTGTAGGGTCTCACTGTTGTCAGCAGCTACCTCCCATCCTCGCAGTGAAAGCTAATGCACACACTCTGTCACAGTGCTGCCAATCACCGGTGTGGTTCCCTCCCCTACCGGAATAGAATAACTCTTTTGCGTCTGTCACTAACGCCCAGTAGGTTACAGGTTTGAAGCACGTCACAGTCATCCAATCATTGAATCCTACTCAGAATACCACAGACAAGGTTAGACCTTCCGGATTCTCTTGAATGCTGCCATCAGTTCTTGCCTATACCACGAAGACTCTGATCTCACGGAATGGCTGGCTCGTTTGTCAGGCGAGCACTCGGTTGTCAGGCGATCAACCATGCATCGTGCAATCAGGAATCCAAGAGATATTCACTAAGCCTCAGATGCTTGTAGAACAAGAATGGTTGTCAGTCACCTTGTTCATGGGTGAGAATGGTGATGGGCGTCAATCATCACCTTCATCATGTTGAAGAACAAGTGATATCTTGGATAAGGAACAAGCGGAATTTGAATGGAAGAACAATAGTAATTGCATTAATACTCGAGGTACAGCAGAGCTCCACACCTTAATCTATGGTGTGTAGAAACTCCACCGTTGAAAATACATAAGCATAAGGTCTGGGCATGGCCGAATGGCCAGCCTCCCAATGATCTAAGAACTAAAATGTCCAAAGATGATCTAGAGATCTAAAAGTGATCAAAAGATTTCTATACAATAGTAAAAGGTCCTACTTATAAGAAACTAGTAGCCTAGGGTGTACAGAAATGAGTAAATGACATAAAAATCCTCTTCCGGGCCCACTTGGTGTGTGCTTGGGCTGAGCAATGAAGCAATTTCGTGTAGAGACTCTTCTTGGAGTTAAACGCCAGCTTTGGTGCCAGTTTGGGCGTTTAACTCCCATTTGGGTGCCAGTTCCAGCGTTTAACGCTGGGATTTCTTGAGGTGACTTTGAACGCCGGTTTGGGCCATCAAATCTTGGGCAAAGTATGGACTATTATATATTGCTGGAAAGCCCAGGATGTCTACTTTCCAACGCCGTTGAGAGCGCGCCAATTGGGCTTCTGTAGCTCCAGAAAATCCGCTTCGAGTGCAGGGAGGTCAGAATCCAACAGCATCTGCAGTCCTTTTGAGTCTCAGAATCAGATTTTTGCTCAGGTCCCTCAATTTCAGCCAGAAAATACCTGAAATCACAGAAAAACACACAAACTCATAGTAAAGTCCAGAAAAGTGAATTTTAACTAAAAACTAATAAAAATATACTAAAAACTAACTATATCATATCAAAAACATACTAAAAACAATGCCAAAAAGTATACAAATTATCCGCTCATCACAACACCAAACTTAAATTGTTGCTTGTCCCCAAGCAACTGAAGATCAAATAAGATAAAAAGAAGAGAATATGCAATGAACTCCAAAAACATCTATGAAGATCAGTATTAATTAGATGAGCGGGGCTTTTATCTTTTTGCCTCTGAATAGTTTTGGCATCTCACTCTATCCCTTGTAATTCAGAATGATTGGCTTCTTTAGGAACTTAGAATCCAGATAGTGTTAATGATTCTCCTAGTAAAGTATGATGATTCTTGAACATAGCTATTTATTGAGTCTTGGCTGTGGCCCAAAGCACTCTGTCTTCCAGTATTACCACCGGATACATACATGCCACAGACACATAATTGGGTGAACCTTTTCAGATTGTGACTCAGCTTTGCTAAAGTCCCCAATTAGAGGTGTCCAGGGTTCTTAAGCACACTCTTATTTACCTTGGATCACAACTTTATTTCTTTCTTTTTCTTTCTTTTTCGGTTTTTTTTTTCGTTTTTTTTTTTTGAAATGCTTTTTCTTGCTTCAAGAATCATTTTATTGATTTTTCAGATCCTCAGTAACATGTCTCCTTTTTCATCATTCTTTCAAGAGCCAACATTCATGAACCACAAATTCAAAAGACATATGCACTGTTTAAGCATACATTCAGAGAACAAAAATATTGCCACCACATCAAAGTAATTAAACTATTATAAAATTCAGAATTCATGCAATTCTTTCCTTTTCAATTAAGCATGTTTTTATTAAGAGAGGTGATGGATTCATAGGACATTCATAACTTTAAGGCATAGACACTAAGACACTAATGATCACAAGACACAAACATGGATAACCATAAGCATAAAAATTCGAAAAACAGAAGAACAAATAACAAGGAAATCAAGGAACGGGTCCACCTTAGTGATGGCGGCTCTTTCTTGCTCTTGAAGATCCTATGGAGTGCTTGAGCTCCTCAATGTCTCTTCCTTGTCTTTGTTGCTCCTCCCTCATGATTCTTTGATCTTCTCTAATTTCATGAAGGATGATGGAGTGTTCTTGATGCTCCACCCTTAGTTGTCCCATGTTGGAACTTAGTTCTCCTAGGGAGGTGTTTAGTTGCTCCCAATAGTTTTGTGGAGGAAAATTCATCCCTTGAGGAATCTCAGGGATCTCATGATGAGTGAGATCTCTTGTGTACTCCATCCTTTTCTTGGTGATGGGCTTGTCCTCATCAATGGGAATGTCTCCCTCTATGTCAACTCCAACTGAATAACAGAGGTGGCAGATGAGATGAGGAAAGGCTAACCTTGCCAAGGTGGAGGTCTTGTCCGCCACCTTATAGAGTTCTTGGGCTATAACCTCATGAACCTCTATTTCTTCTCCAATCATGATACTATGGATCATGATGGCCCGGTCTATGGTGACTTCGGACCGGTTGCTAGTGGGGATGATTGAGTGTTGTATGAACTCTAACCATCCTCTAGCCACGGGCTTGAGGTCATGCCTTCTCAATTGGACCGGCTTTCCTCTTGAATCTTGCTTCCATTGTGCGCCCTCTTCACATATGGTTGTGAGGACTTGGTCCAACCTTTGATCAAAGTTGACCCTTCTAGTGTAAGGATGCTCATCTCCTTGCATCATAGGCAAGTTGAACGCCACCCTCACACTCTCCGGACTAAAATCCAAGTATTTCCCCCGAACCATAGTGAGATAATTCTTTGGATTCGGGTTCACACTTTGGTCATGGTTCTTTGTGATCCATGCATTGGCATAGAACTCTTGAACCATCAAGATTCCGACTTGTTGAATGGGGTTGGTAAGAACTTCCCAACCTCTTCTTCGGATCTCATGGCGGATCTCCGGATATTCACTCTTTTTGAGTGAAAAGGGGACCTCGGAGATCACCTTCTTCAAGGCCACAACTTCATAGAAGTGGTCTTGATGCACCCTTGAGAGGAATCTATCCATCTCCCATGACTCGGAGGTGGAAGCTTTTGCCTTCCCTTTCCTCTTTTTAGAGGTTTCTCCGGCCTTGGATGCCATAAATGGTTATGGAAAAACGAAAAAGCAACGCTTTTACCACACCAAACTTAAAATGTTTGCTCGTCCTCGAGCAAAAGAAGAAAGAAGAGAGTAGAAGAAGAAGAAAAGAGGAAGAAGGGAGATGGTAGTGTGTTCGGCCAAGAAGGGTAAGAAAGGGGGTTTAGGTTGTGTGAAAATGAAGAGTTGAAGAAGGGTATTTATAGGAGAGAGGGGGGGTAAAGGTTCGGCCATTATGGGTGGGTTTGGGAGGGAAAGTGGTTTGAATTTGAAGGGTGAGGTTGGTGGGGTTTTATGAAGGATGGATGTGAGTGGTGAAGAGAAAGATGGGATTTGATAGGTGAGGGGTTTTTGGGGAAGAGGTGTTGAGGTGATTGGTGAATGGGGGAAGAAGAGAGAGAGTGATGGTAGGGTCCTGTGGGGTCCACAGATCCTGTAGTGTCAAGGAAAAGTCATCCCTGCACCAAATGTTGCTCAAAATCAAGTTTTGAGCCATTTCTGGCGTTAAACGCCGGGCTGGTGCCCATTCCTGGCGTTTAACGCCAGGTTCTTGCCCTTTACTGGCGTTTAACGCCAGTCTGGTGCCCCTTTCTGGCGTTAAACACCCAGAAGGGTGCCAGACTGGGCGTTAAACGCCCAACAGCTAGCATTACTGGCGTTTGAACGCCAGCTTCTCCTCCTCCAGGGTGTGCTGTTTTTCTTCCTGTTTTTCATTCTGTTTTTGCTTTTTTTCATTGTTTTTGTGACTTCTTATGATCATCAACCTACAAAAAAGATAAAATAACAAAAGAAAATAATTAATTATAAAACATTGGGTTGCCTCCCAACAAGCGCTTCTTTAATGTCATTAGCTTGACAGAGGACTCTCATGGAGCCTCAGAAACACTCAGAACCGTGTTGAAACCTCCCAACACCAAACTTAGAGTTTGAATGTGGGGGTTCAACACCAAACTTAGAGTTTGGTTGTGGCCTCCCAACACCAAACTTAGAGTTTGACTGTGGGGGCTCTGCTTGGCTCTGTTTTGAGAGAAGCTCTTCATGCTTCCTCTCCATGATGACAGAGGGATGTCCTTGGGCCTTAAACACCAAGGATTTTTCATTCACTTGAATGATTAACTCTCCTCTGTCAACATCAATCACAGCCTTTGCTGTGGCTAGGAAGGGTCTGCCAAGGATGATGGATTCATCCATGCACTTCCCAGTCTCTAGGACTATGAAATCAGTAGGAATGTACTGGTCTTCAACTTTAACCAGAACATCCTCTACACGTCCATGGGCTTGTTTTCTTGAGTTGTCTGCCATCTCTAATGAGATTCTTGCAGCTTGCACCTCTAAGATCCCTAATTTCTCCATTACAGAGAGGGGCATGAGGTTCACACTTGACCCTAAGTCACACAAGGCCTTCTTGAAGGTCATGGTGCCTATGGTACAAGGTATAGAAAACTTTCCAGGATCCTGCCTCTTTTGAGGCAGTTTCTGCCTAGACAAGTCATCCAGTACTTTGGTGAGCAAGGGAGGTTCGTCCTCCCAAGTCTCATTTCCAAATAACTTGTCATTTAGTTTCATGATTGCTCCAAGGTATTTAGCAACTTGCTCTTCAGTGACATACTCATCCTCTTCAGAGGAAGAATACTCATCAGAGCTCATGAATGGCAGAAGTAAGTCCAATGGAATCTCTATGGTCTCATTTTGAGCCTCAGATTCCCATGGTTCCTCATTGAGGAACTCAGAGGAGAGTGGTGCACGCCCACTGGGGTCTTTTTCAGTGGCGTCCTCTTCCTCTCTTTCCTCTCCATATTCGGCCATGTTGATGGCCTTGCACTCTCCTTTTGGATTTTCTTCTGTATTACTTGGGAGAGTACTAGGAGGGAGTTCAGTAACCTTCTTGCTCAGCTGACCCACTTGTCCTTCCAAATTTCTGATGGAGGACCTTGTTTCATTCATGAAACTTTGAGTGGTCTTTATTAGATCAGAGACCATTGTTGCTAAGTCAGAAGTATTCTGCTTAGAACTCTCTGTCTGTTGCTGAGAAGATGATGGAAAAGGCTTGCCATTGCTAAACCTGTTTCTTCCACCATTATTGTTATTGAAACCTTGTTGAGGTCTCTCTTGATTCTTCCATGAGAGATTTGGGTGATTTCTCCATGAAGAATTGTAGGTATTTCCATAGGGTTCTCCTAGGTAATTCACCTCTTCCATGGAAGGGTTCTCAGGATCATAAGCTTCTTCCTCAGATGAAGCATCCTTAGTACTGTTTGGTGCATTTTGCATTCCAGACAGACTTTGAGAAATCAAATTGACTTGTTGAGTCAATATTTTATTCTGAGCCAGTATGGCATTCAGAGTGTCAATCTCAAGAACTCCTTTCTTCTGACTAGTCCCATTGTTCACAGGATTTCTTTCAGAAGTGTACATGAATTGGTTATTTGCAACCATTTCAATTAGCTCTTGAGCTTCTGCAGGCGTCTTCTTCAGATGAAGAGATCCTCCAGCAGAGCTATCCAAGGACATCTTAGATAGTTCAGAGAGACCATCATAGAAAATACCTATGATGCTCCATTCAGAAAGCATGTCTGAAGGACATCTTCTGATTAATTGTTTGTATCTTTCCCAAGCTTCATAGAGGGATTCTCCATCCTTCTGTCTGAAGGTTTGGACTTCCACTCTAAGCTTACTCCATCTTTGTGGTGGAAAGAACTTTGCCAAGAAGGCATTGACTAGCTTTTTCCAAGAGTCCAGGCTTTCTTTAGGTTGAGAATCCAACCATATTCTAGCTCTGTCTCTTACAGCAAAAGGGAATAGCATCAGTCTATAGACCTCAGGGTTAACCCCATTAGTCCTGACTGTGTCACAGATTTGCAAGAATTCAGCTAAAAACTGATGAGGATCTTCCATTGGAAGTCCATGGAACTTGCAATTCTGTTGCATTAGAGAAACTAATTGAGGCTTAAGCTCAAAGTTGTTTGCTCCAATGGCAGGGATAGAGATGCTTCTCCCATAAAAATCAGGAGTAGGTGCAGTAAAGTCACCCAGCACCTTCCTTGCATTGTTGGCATTGTTGTTGTTTTCGGCTGCCATGGGTTCTTCTTCTTTGAAGAATTCGGTCAGGTCCTCTAGAGAGAGTTGTGCTTTGGCTTCTCTTAGCTTTCTCTTCAAGGTCCTTTCGGGTTCAGGATCAGCTTCAACAAGAATGCCTTTGTCTCTGCTCCTGCTCATATGAAAGAGAAGAGAAAAAGAAAATGTGGAATCCTCTATGTCACAGTATAGAGATTCCTTGAAATGTCAGAGAAAAAGAGAAATAGAAAGAAGAAGGAGAAGAAGAATTCGAACTTTAATTAGATAAGGTTCGAATTGTGCATTTAGAAGGAGTGGTACTCCATAAATAGAAGGATGTGAGAAGGAGGGAAGAGGATTTTCGAAAATTCAATTAAAAGATTTTGAAAACATTTTGAAAATTTGATTGATAATTTTCGAAAATTGAAAGTGGAAGAGAAATCAAGTGATTTTTGAAAAAGATTTTGAAATTAGAAACTAAAAAGATTTGATTGAAAACTAATTTGGAAAAGATATGATAAAAAAAATATGATTGAAAGGTTATTGTCTTAAAAAGATGTGATTGAGAAGATATGATTTGAAAACCATTTTAAAAGATATGTTTTGAAAATTATTTTAAAAGATTTGATTTGGAAAATTAGTGACTTGCCTAACAAGAAAAGATATGATTCAAACATAAAACCTTCCTTAACAGAAAAGGCAAAAAATTTGAGATGTTCAATCAAATCATTAATTGTTAGTAAGTATCTTTGAAAAAGGAAAGAAATTGATTTTGAAAACATTTGATTGAAAAGATTTGATTTGAAAAAGATTTGATTTTGAAAAACTTGAAAAAAATTGATTTGAAAACAAAATCTTCCCCCTAGCACCATCCTGGCGTTAAACGCCCAGAATGGTATACATTCTGGCGTTTAACGCCCAAAATGCTACCTTTTTGGGCGTTAAACGCCCAACCAGGTACCCTGGCTGGCGTTTAAACGCCAGTCTGCCTTTTTCACTGGGCAATTTTGAATGCTCAGCTTTTTCTGTATAATTCCTCTGCAGTATGTTCTGAATCTTCAATCCCTTGTATCATTGACTTGAAAGGACACAAATTAAAAATATTTTTGGATTTTTAATAATTAAAATGTAACAAGAATCAAATAACAATGCATGCAAGACACCAAACTTAGCAGTTTGTATACTACTGACACTAATGAACTGAAAATGCATATGAGACACACAAAATACTTCAAGTCAATAGAATTCAAAGTTTAGAACACGAAAATCATCAAGAATTACTTGAGGATCCTTAAGACACATGAATGAATGCATGTAATTGACACCAAACTTAAGATGAGACACTAGACTTAAGCAAGAAACATCAAATATTTTTGGTTTTTATGATTTTGTAAATTTTTTTGTTTTTTTCGAAAATTAAGTGGAAAAAGAAGGTATCAAAATTCTTAATGAGAATTCCAGAAATCAGTACAATGCTAGTCTAAGACTCCGGTCCAGGAATTAGACATGGCTTCACAGCCAGCCAAGCTTCCAAAGAAAGCTTCGGTCCAAAACACTAGACATGACCAAAGGTCAGCCAAGCCTTAGCAAATCACTGCTCCAAAAGCAAGACTGATACGAAATCAACAAGCTCTTGTGGTGATAAGTTGAAACCTCGGTCCAATCAGATTAGACATGGCTTCTCAGCCAGCCAGATTTCAACAAATCATCATGAAACTCTAGAATTCATCTTCAAGAATTTCGAAAAAAAAAATACCTAATCTAAGCAACAAGATGAACCGTCAGTTGTCCAGCCTAAACAATCCCGGGCAATAACACCAAAAATTTGATGTTGTTGCCGGATCTTGGCACTGATGTTACCAAAGGCTTGCTCAAAACTAGAACAATCCCCGGCAACGGCGCCAAAAACTTGGTGCGCGAAATTGTGAACTATACTTTTTCACAACTCTCATAATCCCTGGTAATGGCTCCAAAAACTTGGTGCGCTCAATACCATGGCATTACACAACTTCGCACAACTAACCAGCAAGTGCACTGGGTCGTCCAAGTAATAAACCTTACGTGAGTAAGGGTCGATCCCACGGAGATTGTTAGTATTGAAGCAAGCTATGGTCATCTTGTAAATCTTAGTCAGGCAAACTCAGATATATATGGTGATGAACGAAAATAACATAAAAGATAAAGATAGTGATACTTATGTAATTCATTGGTAGGAACTTCAGATAAGCGCATGAAGATGCCTTCCCTTCCGTCTCTCTGCTTTCCTACTGTCTTCATCCAACCCTTCTTACTCCTTTCCATGGCAAGCTCGTGTAGGGTCTCACTGTTGTCAGCAGCTACCTCCCATCCTCGCAGTGAAAGCTAATGCACACACTCTGTCACAGTGCTGCCAATCACCGGTGTGGTTCCCTCCCCTACCGGAATAGAATAACTCTTTTGCGTCTGTCACTAACGCCCAGTAGGTTACAGGTTTGAAGCACGTCACAGTCATCCAATCATTGAATCCTACTCAGAATACCACAGACAAGGTTAGACCTTCCGGATTCTCTTGAATGCTGCCATCAGTTCTTGCCTATACCACGAAGACTCTGATCTCACGGAATGGCTGGCTCGTTTGTCAGGCGAGCACTCGGTTGTCAGGCGATCAACCATGCATCGTGCAATCAGGAATCCAAGAGATATTCACTAAGCCTCAGATGCTTGTAGAACAAGAATGGTTGTCAGTCACCTTGTTCATGGGTGAGAATGGTGATGGGCGTCAATCATCACCTTCATCATGTTGAAGAACAAGTGATATCTTGGATAAGGAACAAGCGGAATTTGAATGGAAGAACAATAGTAATTGCATTAATACTCGAGGTACAGCAGAGCTCCACACCTTAATCTATGGTGTGTAGAAACTCCACCGTTGAAAATACATAAGCATAAGGTCTGGGCATGGCCGAATGGCCAGCCTCCCAATGATCTAAGAACTAAAATGTCCAAAGATGATCTAGAGATCTAAAAGTGATCAAAAGATTTCTATACAATAGTAAAAGGTCCTACTTATAAGAAACTAGTAGCCTAGGGTGTACAGAAATGAGTAAATGACATAAAAATCCTCTTCCGGGCCCACTTGGTGTGTGCTTGGGCTGAGCAATGAAGCAATTTCGTGTAGAGACTCTTCTTGGAGTTAAACGCCAGCTTTGGTGCCAGTTTGGGCGTTTAACTCCCATTTGGGTGCCAGTTCCAGCGTTTAACGCTGGGATTTCTTGAGGTGACTTTGAACGCCGGTTTGGGCCATCAAATCTTGGGCAAAGTATGGACTATTATATATTGCTGGAAAGCCCAGGATGTCTACTTTCCAACGCCGTTGAGAGCGCGCCAATTGGGCTTCTGTAGCTCCAGAAAATCCGCTTCGAGTGCAGGGAGGTCAGAATCCAACAGCATCTGCAGTCCTTTTGAGTCTCAGAATCAGATTTTTGCTCAGGTCCCTCAATTTCAGCCAGAAAATACCTGAAATCACAGAAAAACACACAAACTCATAGTAAAGTCCAGAAAAGTGAATTTTAACTAAAAACTAATAAAAATATACTAAAAACTAACTATATCATATCAAAAACATACTAAAAACAATGCCAAAAAGTATACAAATTATCCGCTCATCACTTCTCATCCCTGCCCAGAAGTGGTGATCCAGATAGATAGGAACCCATATGTGACGGTCTTCGTATAGATCTGCATAATACACCCAAACACAGAATGTAAAATACACCCGAGAGGACATACAATTTACACCTCTACTGCAGATTTTAAAAACACATTACCTGAAAGTCACTTGTTGTCCGCAAGACCAAAATTCAGCAGAAAATCGTTCCAATTCCTATCGAATGAGTCTTTGCTATGAGAGTTCCAAACAACATGGCTCATTTCTTGTTCGATATCGGCATGTCCCTTGTACCCGTTTAATTTGCTTGGAATCTTCTTCATGATGTGTCAAATACACCAGCGGTGAACTGTTGTTGGCATACAGGCCTCTAAAGCCATTTTCATTGATGCGCACTGATCGGTGAGAAACCCTTTCGGAGCGTTTCCTCCCATGCAACGAAGCCAGCATTGAAATAACCATTTGAATGATTCAATTTCTTCATTCTTCATCAAAGAGCATCCGAGAAGTGTTGACTGACCGTGGTGATTCACCCCGACAAAAGAACCACAGACCAAATTATACCTGAAACAAATTACCATGGTCCAGAATGCAAAATCATTAGGTACACCCCAACAAATGCTTCGAATACACCCAATGAAACAGCTAATATACACTTCTGCTGCGGATTCGTAAAAATAAATTAATTTAGCATCATAAACAGGGACAGTTTGTTACCTGTTTGTATTGTAGGTGGTGTCGAATGAAATGACGTCTCCGAAATACTCAAAGGCGGCTCTGCTTCTTGCATCGGCCCAAAAAGCCAGCTTAATCGATTGATCCTCCTCGAGTTCGAGCTCAAAAAAGAAATTCGGATTCTTCTCTTTCATTCTTAAAAAATATTTTCCGAATTCCTTTGCATTTTCTTGTTCGGAAACATTCCGCACTTCCCTGGTAATGTAATTCCTCACGTCCTTTTCGATAAAGTTTAACTCGCGGTGACCCCCGACAGCCGCAACAAATGATTGGTAGGTTTTGCTTGGTCTGATACCGGCCTCCTCGTTATTCTCTATCGTACGACGAATGGACATGCTTAGTTCCCTGTGCTGTTTGAGCATCTCTGCTTTGCTTGGACAGCAGGGGTGTGAATGATCCAGCACAACCTTTGAAATGATCCAAGCACCGACATCCTTCAATGTGTGTATATAAATTCTTGCAGGACGGTTTAAACCAGCTGTCGGATTGGTCTTCTCGGTCGGAGATATTTTAGATTTTCATTTTCCCTCCCTACTACATGTAATCAGTTGATTCTTAATCTCGTTTCCCTTCCTATTTGTGCACCAAACTCTTGTAGAGAAACCTGCAGCCTTGGCGTAGTCCCTGTAAAATTTTCCAGCATCTTCAAGGGTGGTAAAGGTCATTCCGACCTTCGGAACAAGCTCGTCATCAACAACCGAGAGAGGTTGCACAATACACCGTGTCAGAACTGTAAATACACCCATAGATATGATTCAAATACACCCAATTATGTCTACTATGATACACCCGAGCCACAACAACTCAACTACAGAATGACCTTTAAAGCCATAAACTGTAAATACACAGGCTGTAGAATACACCATGTCAAAAACTAAAAAAACACCCAATCATGTCTAATATAATACACCTGAACAACAACAACTCAATTAAAATAACAAAAAATCAGTAAAGTGTAGATACACCCACACTTCTAGCTAAAATACACCCAAAGAAGAATTGATCTACACCCGAGCGTCTGCTATAAATTCCAGGTAATTAATCACAACTAATACATTGAATCGACAGATTCATGTTAACGTCTTACTTTCACAATCAATGTTCAGCAATTTTTCAACTACACAATGCTATACAAATTACTGAAAGAAAATTCATACTAATCCTATGTAAATCAAACCTCAGGAACTTCGTTAGATTCAAATTCATAATCCACTTCGCCTGGATTCAGCTGACAATCTGAGGTTGAATGATCCATTATCTTCAAAACAAGTTCAAACTTTGATTTCAGAAAATAACAAATCAAAATAGAAAACGAAGCTCAAATTGCAGAAAAGGAAAAAGATAACGTAAACGAAGAACATACCAGTGAGAAAACGAGAGGAAAAGAACGATGGAGAAGAAGGAGGGAAGACGCGCGAGAAGAAGAACAACCAAATCTCAAAATAACGAAAACGAAGAAGGAAACAAAATATTTTAAATTTGGTAGTTAGATATACGCGGCATGTTATATAGCGCGTGTAATCAACGTACGTGGAGTAGCGCGTATTTTGATTTTATTGTTTAATGAGCTTGTAAAGCATACAAGCCCTAATGGCTTGTATGCAGAGCTTTTCCGTATATCATTTTGAGATTGAATAAATGGAAGTTTCTTAGAAAGAAAGTGCTAGACTTTTTTTTTCGATATTTCTTTTGGAAATATGTTATTTAAATTATTTTTTATTAGTTTAACGTAGATAATAATTATTTATAGTAAGAGTACATAAAGAGTACATAAGATTAATCACAAAATATTTTTTTCAGTTTTCTATTTTCATTTAAAATTTTTAAAATAAGAAGAATCAATTTTTCTCCTTTTCTACAAAAAAATATTTTGTGATTAACCTTATATACTCCTTATAGTCACCAAAAATATTATAATTAATTATCGTTAACATTAAATTAATAAGCTCAAATGCTGAACAAGCTCAAATGAGTAAGCTCTTCATTCCCACTAAGATTCACAAAGTTCAAGTTGTGAATCATCAAAAAAATTGTGCTATGAAAAAACAAATAGTATAAATTGTTACATTTTTTCTGATGTAAAATTCGTCAATTTAACTCTCAATTCATGGTTGAATGATAGATGTCACTATACTTGCTTCAATTTGTCTTTGAAAACAATGAATTTGACAATGTGTAATAGGGTTTTAA
This sequence comes from Arachis stenosperma, assembly GCF_014773155.1. Classification (NCBI taxonomy): domain Eukaryota; kingdom Viridiplantae; phylum Streptophyta; class Magnoliopsida; order Fabales; family Fabaceae; genus Arachis; species Arachis stenosperma. The sequence goes on along the minus strand of NC_080382.1, from coordinate 8,823,874 downwards.
GAAGTGCCATTGAAGTTTTGCAGAGCTGCCCTAAGATTCGACGCATAAACTCATCTGTGTTACAATGTGATCTGAGTTTCCGTTTCGTTTTGACTTTGTTGTACCTATATTATTTGTGTTGGATTTGTCATATATTCTCTCTTATTTTAAAGGATTATTGCAACTTGAAAGAATTTGAATTGAAAGATGGTTACAAAATCACAGTCAATGAGGTAAAAGAGGTGGTGAGAAATTGCAAGCAATTAAGAAGGATAAATTTGAGTTCTTATAAATAGGGATGAAAAAAGGTCAGATAATCTATCAGAGGTTTGTAGTTTAATCTGTGTTTGGCCTGACCTGTTATAAAATAGACATAAATTCAGATTCTTTTAAAAGTCTTAATATGTTAATAGGTTAGGTTTACATTTATTAATCAGTTTTATTGGTCTGTCAAGTCTGCCTGAACCTGTTAAAACATAATTAAAAATATAAATAATTTTTTATTATTAATAAAATTATGAGATATTTTAAATTTATTATATTTTATTATAAATATTTTTATATATTTTAAATACTTTAAAAGATTAAAATTTTTTATAAATATTAAATATGATATATTACATATAAATATTTTTATTAAAAAAATAATTTTTTAAATAATTTTTTATTTTTATAAAATTTTTTTATCATATTTAACAGACTAAATCTAATATTTTATAAAAAATTTATAGTAAGTTATAAGGTCAAACTCAAACTAATTAACCATATAACAAATCAAATCTGTTAATAACAAAATCTGCGCTTACCTTATTTATAAAGAAGTATCTCTTGATGTCGTTGCTTAGATGGTATCAACAAGACCATCATTGAGAAAAATAAGACATCTACCTAGATTTTATCCTACTGAATACTGACAATAGAGGAATCTCTTCAGGCGTTATAAATGCTTTGTTGGCCAGTGATCCAGAAAAATATAATCCAACTACAGTAAAAAAATTACATCTTCTTGCACATTTTACAAGAATTTGAGGTTAGGTTAATTCTCTTTTAACCACATGTACAGATTGGTTTTGATATCTTTTGAATTTTTTGGATGGATCTGATGGATTATTCTTTCATTCATAATTAAAGGAAAAGGAGTGTATTTTTTAAAATATATATATATTATGATTAATTTTATGTATTTTTACTATAATTAATTATCATTAATATTAAACTAATAAAAAAATAATTTAAGTAACAGAATACGTTATAAAGATTTTCTATTTTATTATTTGAAAAAAATATTAATTTACCTCAAAAATCTTACTTAAGAGATTAAAAAAATATAATATTAGAGTGATTAAAAAATAGTTTAAATTTGTCTTATTTAATATTTATTATTTACATTAATAAATATTAAATAAAATAAATTTTTATTTTTTATTATAAAATACTTTTCAAAAAAATATATCATTTTAACCAATCTGATATCAATTTACATTTGTTTCTGTAATCACACTAACATAGGTTTCTTTTGGTTCTAGACAATGAAAATACTCTGATACATATTCAATTTGCGCATAGAATACATAGTGTATTCATTACAGAAAAAAAAAAGGAAGACTCATATATATGTTTTCTCTTTTTCTATATATATCTATGTATATTTTTAATATGTATGAGAGCAAATATTCTCTACAATAACAATACACCAGCATGATAGCAGCAGATAGTGAGAATGAGAAAGCGACGAAGGAAAGAAAAAAATAATTAAACTTATCAAATTATGAATATCAGAAAAAAATGTATCAAATAAGAAAACGAGGAAGGAAGATAAGAAGATAATTTGACCAGTAGAATAAACAACATAACAAATTAGACGACAGATTTTTTAATCCTCAAAAGTACATGTATGCATGCACATTCAAAAGCTTCTCTCCCGAACTCAATTTTCCTCTCTAGCACCTAGAGCAGCACAAACCTCTGTATACTTAATTACCAACATTAATCATAGAAATTATATTTACATCTCCTAAATTATTTTAAAATACGAAAAAATAATTCATAAATAATATTTTTTTGTAAAAGATAAAAAATTTTATATTTAGCAAATGACTTATTCTTTTAATTCAAATTTTTGTGATAATATTTGAATAAATATATAGAATGTGCAAAAAGATTTTAAATTATATATTTATTATTTAATCTTTTTGTCGTAACTTATTTGTCGTCAGCATCTTTTGGGATCTTTTTTGCGGGTAACGTAAATTTTCGAGTACTATTTTTTTTTTTGGTTTTTCAATAATAGGCTGTATGCAGAAGGCGAGATTCGAATCCTAAAACACTTCTTTAAACAAATTAGTGAAGTAACTACTAGATAGAAGTTGGCTTTTTTTTTTGGTCTTGGATAGAACTTGGTTAGTAGTCTACACTTTACTCAGCTGCGGAAAGGAGTAACCGGACCCGACGAATAGAGGCTGAAGCCCTTCTTATGATGGGCCATCTGTGTTGCCATACGATGTTTCGTTGGTGGACCATCTCAGGCTTTAAATGGGCTTAGCCTTGTTAAAGCTTCCAACCAAAAATAATAACAAAAATGTTTAAAACCTTTCAATTTTTTGGTTTTATATTTGTTCAAATTTAATTTATGACTTTATCTTGGGGATTTTGTGAATTTTTCATTTTCATCCTGTCGTAGGTATTTCAGTAAATATCTATTTCGATAGGAACTTTTACCATCTCTATTCATATCTCACTATCTGACATTATTAACCCTCATTCATTTGATATCAGTAACGAAAAATGCTAAGAAGTGATTAAAATTTATTATTTTATTATTAACTTATTTTTTTATTTTAGTAATATAACGATATATTTTATTTTATATTTTAAAATATTGATAACTAAATAATAATAAAAAATAATAGATTTTGATAACATCAATAATTTTATTAGTAAGATATACAAAACCAATCAGCCCTTCCTCATTACCAAAGTAGGAGGACGCGCTATGACAGGATGAAAGTATTTTGGAAGCATGCTGAGTTTTACAAGCTTGTATAGTTGTATATGACACATTTGTGAATATAATTTCATGATTACTCATGTATGTGCATGGCATAGAGCACCATAATGGAAATTTTCCTGTAGCGGGACGCGTAAGAATCAGAAAATATCTGGTATATGGGCCAGCGAGCTTTGATAACGACATAACAGTAACAACAAAATCTTGTCTCATTAAATGAGATGATTATATAAATCAAAAAATATTATTTAATTTTATTATGTATTTATCTATAGAGAGATTATTTATATATAAATTTCGTTTGACCACTTTATAAATAATTTTTTTAGATCTTCTTCTGATTAAATTTTATGATTCATATTTTATTTAATCTCTTCATTTTTTTGTATAATGCATCCAAAATACTTAAAATTTTTAACTTTTTATGGAATGTTTTAACTTTTGATAACGACACAAAAAAAAAACAATTAATATAAAATATTTCCGCAATAATCAAATATGTCATGAAATATTATTTTACTATATAAATAAGGATTTTCACTTTTTCATTGTTAGCCAAACCCTAAATTGTGACATCATAAAGAAAATCACTTAATTTAGTTTTTAATAAATTTTAGAAAAAATTTAAGAATTAATATTACAACCAGTATTTGATATAAAAAAAATCTAAAACTCTTAAAACAAAACAATAACATTTAAAATTCAATTAAAAAATATTCAAAATTCAAACTTAATAAAAAATTATTTTTAGTCAATTTTATATTAGAAATATTCAGCAATATATTTGTTTTAACCGAAATGGATGGCAATATTATCAGTTGTCAAGTATTTTTCTAAATTTTAAATAAATATGCCTAATAAATTTTTATTATTTTAAAAAATAAATACAATAAATAAATCAATTTAAATATTTATTCTTAAATAAATAAATAAAGAATTCGACATTATGTTTAGGATTAAGTATAATTTTAATTCTTAAGATATATATCGAAAATTTATGACAGCGAAAGCGGAGATAGAAGTGTATCGTGGACAACTTCTTTTTTTTCCTTTCTCTTTCTTAGCTGAGGCAAAAATATTTTTTTTATTTTATAATTTTTTTGTTATGGATAATTTGACCCAAAATTTTAATATTTAAGTACAAAAAAAAATAATTCTAAACTTGGTTTTAAATGGTTGATTTTTTTATATAAAAAATATTAGTATTTTTGTTAAAAATGGAATTATTTAGTGTAATTACAGGTAGGTGAATTATACAGATAGAAAGTCAACACGTGGAGAGTGTATTGCAACACGTAAGAACGTGTTGGACACGTGGCAATATCCTGACCAACACGTAGGAGCGTGTTACACACATGACAACATCTTGACACGTAGCGGCGTATTGAAACACGTAAAGAACATGTTGAATAACTTCATACACTTTAAATGTCAATATTCAACCAAAATACCATCTCTATTTCCATATAAGAAATAATTTCTGGATTTAAATTTTAGAAACAATTTTATACGAAAAAAAGGTTAAAAACGCAAAAAAAAAAAAAAAAAAAAAAAAAAAAACCGGGCTTTACAACCAAAATCGTTACTTTTACTTTACACCAATTTGTTGTCTTCTCTTTTCCCATTACTCCTGATAATAATGTTGCCGGAAAATCTAGTGTCTAACACTCAACATGAAACAAGATCCACGGAAGAAGTGAATCGTTAACATCCTTATTAGATTAAACATAAAGCCTCCGGAGACTCGATCGAATATAATGTCATTGATTTTGATATGATACTTATTCAAATATTGCTAAAATATCCTTGACTACTTGAACCATTATTTTGAACCGATATGATGTATGCCGAAAAATTCCTATTCTGGTGTACATGACCTGAGAGCAATTTTGAATAATTTTATTGACCACCGTACTGGATTGGAAACACGTTCTCTAAGTAACTTGAAACCATTGAAATTAAAAGAAACTCGTGACTCAGCTCGTAAATATTTATCTTTTCGAAGCTGTATGTGCAGTGTTTCGTTAACAAATATAAAAAAACCGGATTCATCCATGGACTCAAAGACCAAATTAATTGTAAATTAAATTTCCTTACATTACTGCTAGATTGAATGATACTGTATATAATTAATATATAGTGCGATAGCATTGAAAAAGAAGGAAGCTAGAGAGAGAGGTTGAGGTCGATAGCATCATCGTGGTGATGTTGCTCCTTATTAATTTTGCTGTGTTGACACGGATTGGGAATGGTTGGAGATAGAGATGTGGTTGTTGTTGTTGGAAGTGGTCTTACGAACTGATGAAGCTCCTGTGTTGCGAAATCCCCTTCTTCAAAAGATGGCACCCAAATGTTAATGTTGTTATTAGTTGATGTCTTGTGCATCATGTTCTTGTTCATGCGTTGAAGCTCCTTTTGTCTGCGATCACGAGCGTCTTTGAAGCTCCGCAAGAGTGAGTAAAACTTGTCCATCTTCTTTTCTTCATCTTCTTCTACCATGTCATCATCATCACTCTCCTTTCTCCTCTTCTTGTTTTCCATATAATTGATTATTGGAATGAATGGCTCTGTGTGTGTGTGAAACTGAAATGATGAACAGAGGATATATAGAGAGAGTGAGTATGTAGTGGTGGTGTTAATAATTAAGCTTAAGAAGTGGGATTAATCAACGTGTACGTGTAATATTTGTGTTGTGACGTGTGCAGTTAGTTGATGAGAGTTGAAAGTGAGAGACAGATAGAGAGAGAGAGAGAGAGAGAGAGAGAGGTGTCGTTGGGGGGAGTTGGCAATTTGGCATCACGATAATCACGCAATTATAACTTCATTGCTAATTCAACTCCATAATCACATCGCCTCATCATGACGTAATACTCTTTGCGTCACAACTCACAACCTTTATTTCCATTCAATTCCTAATATAAATGCAACCTTCCCCATCATCTCCTCCTTCATTCATTTAATCATTGCTAGTTACTTAGAAGAAAATATCTTTTAAGCGAATATTATAATTAAAAATAATTAAATAATTTAACATAATATATATAAATATTTTAATTGTTATTTTTATATAAAAATATTTTTATGTAAATAATTATTTTATTTATCATATTACTGTAATTTGTATGTTATTTTAAAATATTTTTTTAATTTATTATTATTCAAGATTGAGTTTAAGAGTATGTAAAAAAACAATTCATTTTCGATGATTATCTTAAATTTCTAAAAGATTCGGTATTAATTGATATAATACCTAATAATTTATTTTATGGGTTTAATTGTTAAAAGAAGTTATAATATTAATTATATATGTATCCAAGAAAATATGACGCAATACCATAATAAATCATCAAGCAATTTGTGAGAAGAACAATTCATTTTCGTAAATCAAAACTTCAAATATTATTTTATAATTTTCATCAGACTGATATAAGAAGAGAAATTCATAACGTTACAACCTTATAAATATATGTATTATTTTAAATACTTATATTCAGATATCTAATTTAGTATTTCTCTTCATAAATGCTAACTTAAATGTTAAAATTTTTATAAATACATTTTCATTATAAAAATGACAAACTCAGAACATCAAAAATTTAAAAAAAGAGGACAGTGACAACATCGTGTTTTCAAACTATTTTCTTTATAATTTTTATTTAGGTAACTCTTCAATAAAAGTTTATAATGCATAAATATTGACAAAGACACGAGACGCAATACGATATGGTACACGTAAACACACAAATTTTAAACTTTTATAAGACATAAGAACACACATATATATAAAATATAAAATATTTTTTAAATAAAATTATAACGATATTTTGATATTTTATTAATATTAAAATATAAATTAATTTTTTAACTGCTTTTAGTGTCGTTTTTAATTATATAAAATATTTAAAATATTTTTTAACAAAAAAGACAAATAAGTTCCTAATTTTTTAATTCGAAAATACATAAATTTCTAACTAATTGAAAATACAAAAATATTTTTGATCTTCTAAAATAGGAGACATTTAAATTCATTCGTCCAAAATATATAAGGATAAATCAGTCCCTCTGAAAAATCTAGATGTCTCGAGTTTTAGAAAATAAATGATATTTTTATATTTTTAATTAGTCGAAGACTTATTCGTTTTTGAGATAAAAAGTTAAGATCTTATTTGTTATTTATTCTATTTTTTATTTTAATAAATAATAATATATATTATTTTTAAACTCATTTCAAAAATATATATTAAGATTAAGACTAGATACGTTGATATATTATGATATTTAAATGTGTCTAAACGTATTTATTTTTTTTATTTTTTATTAAGATACAATAACACCAAAAAATATGTATCAAATGAGTGTTAATAAATGTCGTTTTCAAAATGTATCTGGTAGATACTGTAACTCAAAATGTGTATGATAGGTAAAAATACTTCTGCAAACATGTATTTTATGCTTCAATCCTCCTTTTCGATTTTTTTTTATTTTAATTATGTTCGTTAATAATAGATGTATCGTAAATAATAAGTATACACGTAATTAAGCAAAAACTAATTTATAATAAAAAGATTTTGGACATACCAAACTCTATGTAATAAAAAGGCTGTAGAGACAATCAATTATATTAATTATTAGTACATATATTTTTTATAAGGAAGAAAGGAGCATTATATATTTTCATAATTGTGGTGCCGTCGTGTAATATAATATGACTCTCGACCATAATATAAGAGATGAAATAGTGTAAAGAAGATTATTTTGGGCGGTTGGTATGTGGGGACTTGGGTGGGTGGCCATTGTCGGGTGGGTGAGGAGTAGCAAGAAGGATGATGCAGAAAACAATCGCCGTCCATGTCACTGAAATTGTACTCTTAGGTAGCTTTTAGAAGGAAAACTGAGATGGAAATATTGAAACTGGAAGATAGACATGGGAAGATAAAAATTGAAATAAATTTTAGTATTGTATTTGGTATAAAATGTACAAAACTGAATTATATCTTAATATTTTATTTAATTTGAGATAGAAATAGAAATTAAAATTACATAATTATTAGAATTGAATCGGTAATGGAATTAATCAAACTAATAGTTCATTAATTTACTAGTTGAGTCGATAAAACTTATTTCACATAAATAAAACATATAAAATAATAAAAAAATATAAAATTAAAATTTAAAATACATATATTTACTAACAGTTTAATATATAAATATTTAAAATATTTAATATTTATTTTAATAATTATATAAATACTAATAAAATAAATATATATAAAATTATAATAAAATAAAAATATTAGTAATGAAAATAAATATACTGGGTACAAGGCTCGAATCTTTACGTAGGAATTTTTGCAAAATAGCTATGCGCTTATGTCATCTGCTCGTAATTGATCGTATCGATTTTGATCGGTTCAAATGAATTTGACCGATTTTTTATTTTAAACTGTCAGGACATTAAATTTAACTGGATAAGGGTTCGGTTTTTTAATTTTTTAATTGAACTGATCGGTCTGACTCGATTTTTATAACGATGCTAAAATGTTTGAAATTACTAAAATGCTGACGCGCTTACATCATCAACTCGTAGTTGACCGCACTAGTTTTGACCGATTCAAACGAATTTGACCGATTTTCTACCTTAAACTGTCAGGACATTAAACTCAACCCGATAAAGGTTCGGTTCTTTGGTTTTTTGATTGAACTAGTCGGTCTGCTTCAATTTTTATAACTATGCTAAAATGTTTGAAACTACTAAAATGCCTTTATTAATTAAAAAAAATAAAAAATCCTAAACCAGCCCCCCTCTCTCTCTATATCGTCACCGTCTGCGAGTTTCACTGTTCGTCATCATTGATGGCGGGAGGCTCGCTGTTCTTTATTGTACTTCTCTATTGTGTTATGTTGATGTATAGGTTGTGTTGTGTTAGATATGCTTTTGCTTGCTATTATATTGATTCCAAAGAGGGATGGTGGCTCCTAAAAAATATGGGGGAGGCAATGGCTGGAGGAGAAGGGACGACGCTGTCCGGAGAAGGGAGGATATGATGGTTGTGATAGGATAGAGTTGGAATTTGAATAGATGAATGAGGATATTTTTGGAAAAAAATGTTATTAAAGTTTCAGTATCTGTTTCCAAAATTTTAGTCTACTGTATTTCCACTTTCTAAAAATACCGAAAGAACTAAAATTTTGGAGACGGAGACTAAAATTTTAATTCCAGCCTTTGGCCACTAAACACAATATTGAGTCATAATCTTTCAGTCTCAGTACCAATCCCTTTACCAAAAGCTACCTTTTAGTCTTGACTTGGACTTTATGGACAATACTCAAATACAGAGAAGAATAATATACACATACGTATAGTATAGAAAGTAAGCATACTTAAGAGTAAAATTCACTTTTGATCCTTATCATTTGTTAATTTATACAACCCGCCCTTAACGAATGAAAAATGACAATCTGTTTTTTATCCTTCTTTTTTGTTAGACACATGAGCTCTTCTATGAAAATCTCTAGTAAAAAGTGACAGAAATTATTTACGTGTGACGTTAGTTTATATGATCTGATCTTTCTTACATTGATGATAACCATTTGATTAGGACTATTTATCGCATATACGTTGTAGAAGGATAATAATTATCTGATTGAGATATCATTTTGATGATTATATAGGAATTAAACAGTTCAAATCAAATGGTTATCATTTACATTAAATTGATAAAGGTCAGATCATACAAGTTATATACGTTACATGTAACAATTTTTCGTCATCCTTTATTGAGCTTATGCATCTAATAAAAAGTAAGAATAAAAAATGAATTATTATTTTTCGATCATTAAGATACGAGTTGTCTAAATTAAAAACAAATAAGAGTCAAATAATTTATTTAAAAGTGGTGGAATTCACAGAATTTATTTATTTTTTTATTATTTTTGTATTGTCTGCACACATTTATTTCATATAAGAGTGGGTATCAAATTTTATAGGATATGAAAAAAATACAAGTAATCAACATTAAAAATCAATTAAATTTGGTTATTTTTATTAAAATATATATATTTTTAACTTGTATCCTTCTTACTTACACATAAATATAGTTTTTCCCTAACTATCAATTGTCATGGTTAGGTAGGCCTAGCAGCATGGATTCAATCTGATTGGGTAGAATTGTCAATTCGATCTGCTGCGGGTAGAGTTGGACCCCCCATATATGTGTTATATATTTAAAAATATTACATATAGGAGTTGAACTAAATTAAAGACCTTCAACATGTGCAAAAGATTTTTAGTTCATATGCAGATTTTAATTTGATTATAATTTTAATTTGAATTCATGACTTTATGTTGTTTCTGTTATATACATATAAATTATTTGTCATAAATTTTTATTTTTCTAAAAAAATTATTTAAACATTAAGAAATTAGAGAGAGGAGTTTCCTAGTAAGTATTGTTTTTGTTTCTGTTACATTAATATATTTGTATATCTGTATAAAGTGTATTTAAATATATTACATTTGTATATATTTATAGGAAATTCACTTCGAAATGTCAAGTATCAACATGGATGTAGTGGCACAAGCTGTGGTTGCAGAAGAACAATAACAAGAACCCCTAGTGGAAGTAACCGCTAATTTTATTCCAAATAAGTCCACTTCGATTGAAAATAGTAACAAATCGAGTTTAAAGAATGTTTATTGGCAATACTTTAATCGATTTCAAGAGGAAAAAGAGTGGAAGGCAAAATACAACTATTGTAAATATGTTCTTGGAGCCAATCCAAGAAATGGGACTACAAATTTAAAGAATCATGTACTTCACTATTGTAAAAAGATCAAATTAGCAAACTCTAGACAATCAATAATTGCTGATTCATTGTCTAAACATGCAAGGAGTGGTATGAATGCTTTTGTATTTAATTCATCTTATACAAGAAGGTATATTGCTAAGACCATTTGTATGCATGAATACCTTTTATCTTTTGTGGAACATGTTGGAATGGAGGAAGTATATGCATCAATGCAACCAACCTTTAAGGTGCCTAGCCGAAACACAATAAAAAATGACATTTTTAAAATATATGAGTTGGAGAAGCTTAACATGACTAAGTTAATAGATGGAAATGATAGTCGAGTAGCAGTTACAACCGACATGTGAACTTTCAACCAAGAAAAAGGATACATGGTTATCACGGTACACTACATTGATAGTTCATGAATTTTGCAAATGTGTGTATTAAGGTAATCTTTTAAATTATACTTCTAGTAATTGATATGACTTTTAATATTTTTTACTTGAAATTATTTTTTTTAGATAATAATTGAAATATTTTTTGAACGATTTCCAGTTTTACTTGGGTTCTCGCTCCTCATACGAGTGAAGTTCACTCTAATGCATTAATAAAAAATTTTGTTAGAGTGGAACATAGATAGAAAATTGTCAAATATTATATTGGATAATTACTCTACTAATAATGCTATGATTGATGAGTTGTTGGGGCGTTTAGATTAAAAATATTTGTTGGTGGGGGTTCTATATTGCATATACATTGTTGTGTTCATATCTTGAATCTAATTGTAAAAAATTGTTTAAATTTGGTTAAAGAAAGTGTGGAAAAAATTCGTGGTAGTGTGCTGTATTGGACTTCAACCCTCTAAAAGACATGAAACCTTTGTAAGTTGGTGTAGTAAGTCAAATGTTTAATTTACAAAAAAATTTACTTTTGATTGTCCAACTAGATGAAACTCCACTTATGTGATGTTAGAAACTGCATAGTTGTATCGAAATGTGTTTTTTCGATTAAGACAGAAAGATTCTAATTACAAAAATTTGCCAAGCAATGAGGAGTGGACCTTACTAAAGAAATTTGTGATAAATTAAAATAATTTTAAGATATGACACAATTATTTTTTGGTACTCAAATTTCAACAACTAACATTTATTTTAACAAAATATGTAATATAAATGTTGCCTTGAAAAAAGATCTACTTCTCCAAATCCGTTGATTAGTAACATAACATGTAGTATGAGAGTAAAATTTGATAAATGTTAAAAAAAATTCATAGCATGATAGGTGTTGCTGTCATTCTAAACCCTAGGTACAAGTTTGTTAGGCTTGAGTATAAATTATCAATGTTATGTCAAAATCAAGATGAATGCTCAAATAAGATTGAGACAATTAAATAGATATGCTATGACTTGTTTCATGAATACCAACAGAATCCGTCTAATTCAAGTAATGCATTTGAGGATTCTACACAAGAGCTACAGATGAATGCAAAGAAAGATGATGATGCTACTTACCGATTGTATATCAGACAAAAGAAAAGGGAAAATGGTTTATTTGTGAAGACTAAATTTGATCATTATATAGAAGAAGATGTTCATCCTTTGAGTGCGACTTTGATATTTTAGCTTGGTGGAAAGTGAATGCGGTTAGATTTCCAACCCTTCAAAGAATTGCGAGAGATATATTTATTATCCATGTGTCTACTGTTACTTCTGAGTCTTCTTTTAGCACAAGTGGTCGAGTAATTGCTCCTCATTGTGGTAGTCTTTATAAAGATATTGTGAAAGCTTTTATGTATGATCAAAACTGGCCTGATTGTGTGCAGCATATCGTCAAAGAGGTTATTTATGATTTAACTTTTCTATTTGTTTTTGGTAATGTTAAATTTATATATAGATTGATTAATAAATAAACTTATTATCTTTGATTTTTAGATAAAAAAACCTGATTATCAAACTACAAATAATTATGATGATGATGATGATGCTGTCTTTGAAGTCATAGACTAGTGATGGTGTTGTTGCAACAAATGAAATGCTCATGGAGACATGAAATTAAATAATTTTATTTCTATTTGTGTTATTTACTTAAATAAAGACTTTTATGTGTAATAAATATTTTATGAGTATGTTGTGTATAAGAAAATTGTGTTATTTGTGGGATCATTTCTGTTGTTTGAATGTTTGAATTAAATTTTTAATTTGTATGCTTTTTAGATTATATATTCTTTTTGTTGATCCGCGGGTAGGATTAGGGTTAGGTTCAAACCCTACTAGGAGTGGCAATGAGGCGGATAAGGGCAGATTTTTGCTCTACTCGACCCCGCCCCACCCTACAATAACCCGCATCGAACCCGCCCCACTTCTACCCGCGAGTAGTAAAAAGATAAACCCTAATCCGCCTCTGCGGGTACCCATCCCGCCGCTACTGTCCATATAATTATTAAAACTTAACAAATAAAATAAAATTTTAAAATTTATATAACCATCATTACATACATAACATAAATCAAAATAAAAATTTAAATATGATACATATATTATATATATATCAAGTCGGTTTAACCTAAGTCCGACTCCACCTTGTCCTGCTCCGTTAAAAATCTGCCCCGTCCTGTTAAAAATCCGCTCCAGAGTGAATAGGGGTGGGGTGGGTATCCATGGATTCGGGTAGTATTGCCACCCTTAAATCTTATTCTACTCTATCTATTGCCACCTCTATGTTAAAATTTAAAGTTGTTGTTGTTCAATGACAAAATTTAAACAAAATTCGAGAAGAATCAAAACTAAAAATATATATAATAGTATTTAATTAAAAATAAAATTTATAAATATAATTATTTTTTTAATTTATTTTTAATACGTAAGACTATACATGATTAAGATTAACTAAAAGATTAAATCTGATTATGGTTAAGTAAAAAATTTGATTTAGGTTATTAACAAATCAAATTGATTTTAAATAATAAAATCGGCTATTACCGGTTATGAAATTAATAAATTGATTTTAAAAATAAAAATCAAATTTTAAAAAATAACTTTTTTTTGGTAAAATCGGTTTTGCACATAAAAATTAATTTTTTAATCTAAAAACTTGTTTTAAAAAACCTTATTTTTTAATTATAAAAATCAATTGTAATTTATAAGTTAATTTTTAGAATATAATTTTTAATATTTTAAAAATTAATTTTATCATCGCAATATCTATTTTTTAAAATTTTTTGGATTAATTATTTTATTGTTATTTTAATTACAATCAAATAATATACTGTAACAAAATAAAATCTTAACTTTTCAACAAAATAAAATACTAAAATTTATTAATATATATAGTGGTGATACTAGGCATTTAGCTTGCAATGTTAATTTAAAAATAAAATAATAACTCTTTATTAACAACTAGTATTACTATTAGCTATAATACAGTTTTTATTGTTCTAAAAACAAAATAATATATAAAAATATATTATAAGACATATAAGAGAGAGACAAAAAATTTGAGTGAATGATAAGGATTGAATACAAATAAACAAGATGAGAATATATCAGATGACCGGAATAATTTTAAAATAAATAAAAATATTAGACAATTAATTTTTTTTAATGAAGTTTAACAAAGTCAAATTTATGTACACACGTACTTTTAAGTTCAGTCATGCTATATATTTATGTAATTTTTTATCTAAGTTCATTTAAGCTGGCCTAACACAAAAAATTCAATACCATTAAATGAGTGTATATTACACGCGCCTGATAAACCCCAATTTGAGGGTTTATCTTGTATTGAATCTAAAGTATTTTGATAACCTTTTGTCACATTTAGCCTAGGAATTAGCATGGTTTTGTTATCTCTCCCCTATTTGTACTTAAGTGTAAAAACATGCTTTTTAAGCCTTATTTTGATGAATTCTATTTCCTCTTTGATTCCATAAGATGCCTTGATGTGTTTGTTAGTAATCTCAGGATGAAATAAGCTAAGCATGGATCAAAGGAAGCAGGGAAGGAAGCATGCAAGTGGAGAGAAGCATAAAAAGTCAAAGAAGCAAAGTCGACCATGCACGCGTACGCGCACAAGGCGCTCGCGCGCACATTGCGGAATTGGCCAGGGACGCGCACGCGTACCGTGCGCGCACGCGTCGATGATCGCACATGACTTCATTAAGGCAACACGTGCCTGGCGATTTTGGAAGGTTTTAGCAACCAACTTTGGCGCCAAAATGCATATAAGAGCCAAGGATTGAAGGGGATTGACACACATTCACATCCATAGACTAATTAGAGATCATTAGTTAGATAGTTTTAGTTCTAGAAGTTAGTTTCTAGAGAGAGAAGCTCTCACTTCTCTCTAGAATTAGGATTAGGATTATGTTTAGTTCTTAGATTGAGATTTAGATTCATCTTCTTCTATTTCTATCATCTCAATTCCTTGTAGTTACATTCATTCTTCTTCCATTCTTTTGCTATAATCTCTCTTATGTTGTTCTTGTATTTTGTTATAGATCTAGTATTGTTCCTTTTTACTCTCTTCCAATTCAATAAAGGTAATTAATAATAAATGTGTTTCTTTTGATTGTTGTTGTTAATTTCTTTCAATAATTGTTGTTAGATTTCATTCTTGTTGTTGATTTACTATGTTTTCCTTTTATGCCTTCCAAGTGTTTGATGAAATGCTTGGTTGGATTTTAGTGTAGGTTTTGTTCCTCTTGGCCTAGGTAGAGTAATTAGTGACTCTTGAGTTATCTAATTCCTTTGTTGATTGATAATTAGAAGTTGCTAATTGATTTGAATGCCTCTAAAGCTAGTCTTTCCTTTAGGAGTTGATTAGGACTTGAGGAATCGAATTGATTCATCCACTTAACTTTCCTCCATGGTTAGAGGTTAACTAAGTGGGAGCAATACACAATTCTCATCACAATTGAGAAGGATAACTAGGATAGGACTTCTAGTTCTCATATCTTGCCAAGAGTTTTATTAGTTGTTAGTTTATTTTCTTTGCCATTTATATTTCTTGTCTAAAAATCTCAAAAAACCCCAAAACAACTCACAACCAATAACAAGACACTTTATTGTAAATCCTAGGGAGAACGACCCGAGGTCTAAATACTTCGGTTTATAAATTTTAGGGGTTTGTACTTGTGACAAACAAATTTTTGTATGAAAGGATTATTATTGGTTTAGAGACTATACTTCGACGAGATTTCATTTGTAAAATTCTAAACCGCCAAAAATCCAATCGTCAGCGCCCCCAACCCTCCAAAATATTAACATTTATTCATGCTTCATTATGAAAAAATGTTCCTTCTTCAACCTTGAAACTGCAACTGGAGAACTTCAAATCACTCTCAAAATCTCTCAAACTTCACTTGTATTCTCTGCGAAAACCACTCCTAGAGAAGAATTGCGAGAAGATTTCGAAAGGAAGAAGCAAAAACAAACGAAAACAAGAATAAAGACTGCGAAAGGTATGAGAAAAACTACTGCAGTCATTTAAAATCTCACAATCTCGCATTTCTCCTAGTTGCATTTTAGGTTTACTGGATTGAATTGCTTCGTTTAGCAGATCGGCTTGTTCTGAATAAATTTTTTTTTGCGTAACTAGGGCATAGGAATGAAAATTTGTTCTTATTTTCATTCAGTTCAGTGGAGTTGGTCATTTTGATTCACTTGATTGTTAGTGTGTTCAATTGAGTCCTTTTGAATGCAGAAATGCTTTTGTTGTTAATTGAATATTTATCACGTTTTATTTACAACATGAATGGTGTTCTATTCAGTAGACTTGGTGATTTTCATTCACTTGATTGTTAGTGTGTTCAATTGAGTCCTTTTGCATGCAGAAATATTTTTTTTGATAATTGAATGTCTATCACGTTTTATTCAACACATGAATGGCGTTTGGTTTAGTGGAGTTGGTTATTTTTATTCACTTGATTGTTAGTGTGTTCAGTTAGGTTCTTTTGCATGCAGAAATGCTTTTCTAGCTGTTTCAATGTTTATCATGTTTTATTCAGTACATTAAGGGAGTTCGGTTCAATGGGCTTGGACATTTTCATTCACTTGATTGTTAGTGTGTTCAGTTGGGTCCTTTTGCATACAAAAATGATTCTCTTGCTGATTGAATATTTATCACATTTTATTCAAAACATGAATGGTGTTCAGTTCAATGGAGTTGGTTAATTTCATTCACTTGATTGTTAGTGTGTTCAGTTAGGTTCTTTTGTACGCAGAAATGCTTTTCTAGCTGTTTCAATGTTTATCACGTTTTATTCAGTGCATCAAGGGAGTTCAATTCAGTGGGCTTGGACATTTTCATTCACTTGATTGCTAGTATGTTCAGTTGGGTCCTTTTGCATGCATAAATAATTTTTTGCTGATTGAATGTTTATCACATTTTATTCAAAACATGAATGGTGTTCAGTTTAGTGGAGTTGCTAATTTTGATTCACTTGATTGTTAGTGTGTTAAGTTAGGTTCTTTTGCATGCAGAAATGCTTTTCTAGCTATTTCAATGTTTATCACGTTTTATTCAGTACATCAAGGGAGTTCGGCTCAGTGGACTTGGACATTTTCATTCACTTGATTAAAATATACATGCTTGTACTTGTCGGTGTATTGAGTGAATTATTGACCAAATTTTTTTGTCCTTACAGCAAAAATGAAGAAAACAATGGTGACAAAGAAGGAGAAGCCCTGCTATAACATAAACATATCCACACATTAAATTTATTTATCAGCTTTCATTCGAATAAAATATATTTTGTATTATAAATATATCGTGACATTCTGTTTCAAAATATTGCAGAAAACTCAGGATTGTAGATGCAAGGAAAAGGCAATAGCGAAGGTCTTCAAGGAAATGAGTCAGGAAAAGAAAGATATTGTTGAAGAAATGGCATTCGGTGCGCTGGCACATGTCCCGGAAATGTACGTCTCTCATAGCCTCTTGAGAGAATTGATTGCTTGCTATGATAACTATCATGGAAGCCTGAAAACTCTTCATGAAAAAATATACATAACACCTGGCAAGATAGCAGCTACGTTGGGCATAAACCACGGAGGTAATACACTTTTCACTTTCTGCTTACTTTTGGTTCATTTCTTCCTTTAATTTTGGTTCATTTGGGTACAGAAAATTAAACTGAGCCTTTTTTGCTGATTTGTTACTATTAAAATATTGTAGGGAATCGTTTTCCTGAAAAGGTTGAGTACGGCAGACTGAATGCGGTAGACAAGGAGATAATCGACAGCTTCAAATGTAATACGTTGGCATCTTTGACAAAGTCTGTCCTCGACATAAGTGTTGAAGGGGAGGAGAACAGACAGAAATTTTGGAGTACTTTTGTCATCTTCGTACAGAAGTGCTTCTTACTGCCGACGACAGAAAATATGGCCTCCCCGATCCATAAGCCGCCTGCCCTTCATGTGGACAGTATCCGACAGTGGGATTGAACAAATCATGTGCTCAGCTTCTTGAGGAAGGGAATCGAAAACAAGAGAAAGGGAAAGAACAGTCCGTTGACAGCTGTATTTTTGTTTTGATGCTGATTTATTTCCATGAAACCAAGTTCTCTCGCTTTGATGCACCTGATGCTGGGCCACCGTCGGTGGCCCACTGGACAAAGAAGATGATGCTCGACCAGATTTCTCAGGAAGCAACCGACACAATGGTAAATTAAACAAAAATTTTCCCTTGAAATTTCGTTTCAAATGCTTCTAAAATACTCTGCTAACTAAATAAACTTGTGTTTTAGGTTATAATTAATTTATTTCTACTAGTTGCATTTTAGGTTTATTATATTGAGTTGCTTCATTTAATAGATTGACATATTCTAATTCCATTTTTTTTGCGTAACTAGGGCTTGGAATGAAATGTGTTATTATTTTCTTTCTATTCAGTGGAGTTTCTAATTTTGATTCACTTGATTGTTAGTGTGTTCATTTGAATCCTTGTGCATGCAGAAATATTTTTCTTGATGATTAAATATTTATCACGTTTTATTCAGCACATGAATCTGGTTCGGTTCAGTGGACTTTCTCATTTTGATTCACCTGATTGTTAGTGTATTCAGTTGAGTCCTTGTGCATGCAGAAATATTTTTCTTGATGATTGAATGTTTATCACGTATTATTTAGCACATGAATTGTGTTCAGTTCAGTATTTTTGCTCATTTTGATTCACATTATTGTTAGTGTATTTGCTCATTTCAGATGCTTCTAAAATATTTTGCTAACTAAATAAGTTTGTGTTTTTGAGACTTCTGTATAGAAACAAATAAAGGAGAAAAAACAAAAAGAAAGAAGATGGATAAGAAAACAACTTTTCTGAAGGAGAAATAGAAAGGGAAGAAAGAAGAAAAGAAAGTTGTTGTTGTGGATTCTTCTTCGGAAGAAGACACTTTTTCTGAATCGGACAAAACACCGCCGGCCAAAAGAACAAGACAACAGAGGCTGGTGAAAAAATAAAAAATTGTTTCGACAGATTCGAAAACATCAAGTGAATCTCAAAACCAAAGTAGTTCGATGGATTCGGAAAGCCCAACTGAATTGAAAAACCAATAAGTTTTGGAAATGCCTATTTTCGGTTCATTGTTGTCTCTGTCTGATATTCATTGCTATTTGTTTAAAATTTTTCTTATGCATTGGTTCTGATATATCGCAGAGAAGAAGAAATTGAAAAAAGAGCGACAAAAAAAAGAAAACATCCACAAAAGGTGGTTGAAAAACAAAGCAAAAAAAGAAGCTTATGCCGACAGATTCTGATAGCACAAGTGAATCTGAAAATCAATAAGTTTGAAAATTGATTATTTTTGGTTCAGTGCTGTGATTGTATAATGTTCATTTGGTTTGATTTTGCTTCTATTTGCTGAAAATTGTTTGTGTGTGCTTGTTAAGTAAATTACGACTGTGATATTGTCTCCGGTATAATTTCGATGTGTTTGTGTGTGTTATAGAGAAAAAGAAATAAAAAAAACACCCACAGTGAAAAGAAAACAACTAGAGCGGGTGGCCAAAAAACAAACCAAATCAAGCAAGATTGTTCTGACAAATTTAGAGAGCAAAACTGAATCTGAAAAGGAGTAAGTTTCTGGAATCATATATTCGGTTATTGATGCTTTCATTTTTGGTCTCTTGGTACTTATTTCATGATTTTTTAGAAGTGAACAACTAAAAGACAGCGCTTCCAAAAGAAGAAGATAGGTGTTGCAGTTATTAAAAGAAAAGAGATCAAATAGAAAAAATGATGGAGCTAGAAATACAAATGTTGCTCTAGATGACTTTGACTCTATAGAGGCCCAAAATAATTTCTCTGAGACGTAAGATTCGGTTCCTTATATCGAGTTCTTTTCTTTGTTTGCTAACTTTGCTAAAACCTCTTGTAACTGGATTTACTGAATAATATTGATTTTCTTACTTAGACTACCGATTGTAAATTTGGACAGCGAGCCTTTAGAAACTCAGATGAGCTCCACACCGTCTGTAAATGCACCAGCAAATGCCAGGTAAGTTTGGTTTATTCTGGGTTAAGTGTGGTTCATTAGATTCCGAAAATGAATTTGATGTGTTTTTAATCCTCTGCTTTTAATCTTGGTTGATGATGTTAATTTGGTATGTTTTTTATTAGGAAAAATACCCCAGAAATCCCGGTAAAAGTTTTTAGAAGAAAAAAAGTCCATCAAAAATAGAGATCCCAAACTCCACCTGCATAAGTTGAAATATTTATGTTGGTCTTTTAGATTTAGGTAATAATTTTTGGTTAATTTTTGTTTATTCAAAACATGAATGTAGTTTTGGTTTAGTAGAGTTCTTTTATATGCAGAAATGTTTTTCTAGCTGTTTGAATGATTAGCACATTTTATTCAAAATATCAATGGAGTTCGGTTCAGTGGAGTTGGTCATTTTGATTCACTTGATTAAAATATGCATGCTTGTGCTTGTCGGTATATTGAGCGAAGTATTGACGAAATTTTTGTTTAATTGTTAGAAGCGCTACACCTGAACCTGACCTCCAAATCATTGTAGTTCGAGAAGAAACTCGTTCTCAACTTTTGGAAATGTGAGTTTTTCAATGTGCAGATTTTGGTTTCTCAAAACCTATTCTAATTATTCAACATTAACTTCTTCCTTTTTTACATTCCTTAAAGCTCCTATTGCGGTGTCTCTTCTGAGTTCTCTTAAGAAAGAGCTAATAAAAGATGACTTTACCTATGACCCTTCCGAATTTCAAACACAAGAAGCTTCTTTTAATGAGTAAGTTGCACATAAAATTCTTTCTATTAAATTTAATGGTATACTATCATAATTTGGGGGTCATTATTGAACTCTTTTCTGCTTAATGCAACAACCCTCCAGAACCGCAACAGCAACCATGCCAAGAACCTCTGGCGGCAGGGCAATCGGAAGAAGAAGGACACATTGATAGGTAAGTTTTACTGCTTGTTGGATCTGGGTAATTTCAATTCATCAGAATTTAGAAATCAATTATTTTCTGTTTGTTACAGCTGCCCTCCGGAACCCAAAAAGCAAGCCAGCAAGGAATCTTCCTAGGGAAGGCGAAGCCAGAACCTCCATTGAATATGTAAGTTTTAATTAGTATCATTTTTATTAGCTTTTATGTTATATGGTATACTGCTTTTTTCTAATTGCTTGAAACTTTCCTCTGTCGTCTTGCAGTGCTGCTCATCCTAGGCAATGGGAAGATGATGCACCTTCATTCAGCCTTGGGATAAGTCCTCCGACATCTCAACCAAGTGCCCCCTCTCAACCAACAATGAGTCAACTCGAAATATTGGTGGACACGGTGATAGATGCTGGGGTGGCGGCAGCATTGAAATTTGCTGATGCAACAAGTGCCGAGCCGAGCCACACAGTCGTTGAAAGGTGCAAAACTCTGGAGAAAGAGAAAGAAATCACAGAGGAGTTGATAGAAAATTGTTATCATTGGATGACACATGTAAAAGAAATCAAAGATAGTACCAAAGAATATGATACCATATTCATCTTGAAGCATAAAGCGAATTTCAAAGGGCTTCGACATCATTTCATGTCTCTAATGCCCGAACAACATGTGGAAAATACGGTAAATTTTTTGTCTATTGTATTAACATTAATGATTTTCTAAAGACTCTTATACTATATATCTCATAAATTTTATTTATGTAGGTGGTCACTGCACACAGCATGATTCTCAACCAAATAAAAGGTTGTCGGTTTCAAGAACAAATATACTGTGTGCCACTGGATATTATTATGGTAAGCCAAATTTTTTATTCCTTGCTGATTGATGTTTATCGCGTTTTATTCAAAACATGAATGGAGTTCTGTTCAGTGGAGTTGTTCATGTTGATTAATTTAATTGTCAAGTGTTCAGTTGAGTCCTTTTGCATGCAAAAAATATTTTTCTTGATGATTGAATATTTATCATATTTTATTCAGCACATGATTGGTGTTCGGTTCAGTGAAAATGGTCATTTTGATTCGCCTTATTGTTATGTGTTTATTTAGTTCTTTTGCATGCAAAAAGTTTTTCTTGATGATTAAATGTTTATCACGTTTATTCAGCACATGAGGAGAACGACGAAGCTTATTACGTTGAAGGCAATGCAGATCAATAAGGAAGAACGCGAGCAGAGAAGAACTAGGAGAGCAGAAGGTTTAGGTTGCAGCAGAAGGTTTATGTTATATGTAGCGCGTGTATCACAAACGAGTGAGGGGATGAGGAAGGCGCGTCTGTCAAAAAATGCTTGGATAACTTGGATGCATTTTTTACATGGATATAGAGTATTGTTGTTTTAAATTTATGTACATTCTTGTTCTTTTTTTTCCTTCTCCTCCTCCTTCCCCTTCGTTATGTTTTTCTTTCTCTCTCTATTTATATTATAAAAGAACAAAAACAGAAAAAATAAAAGAAAAACATGATGAAAAAAAAGTAAGAACAATAAAAAAGAAAAAAAAAAGAAGTAGCAAAAAAAGAAACTACAGCATGAGTTCTAGCACAATATTTAGTTAGAAAATTTACTTAATATTTTTTGTGAATGACAAAAATTTTTAAAGAATCACAAGTTTAAAACCTTAAAAAATTTCAATAAAAAATTTTGGTGTCATTGTTAAAAAAATTTTATGTCATAGTTAAAAAGTTTAGGTGCTATTTTTGTTTTTGAAAATTTTTAATTGGTTGAAAAATTTCATGCATCACGATTAAGAAATTTTTCTGGTGTTAAAATTAAAAAATTGTGTCACCGTTAAAAAATTTTAGTACTATTTTTTCGATAAATTCTGTACAATTTAAAATTCTTTACTCTTCTCTCTTCTTCTTATTTCACATTTTTATAATTTTTTTCACCTTTTTAACAATATCAAAATTAAAAAATTTATTGTATCACGATTAAAAATTTTCAGTACTATTTTTTAATAAATTTTACATAATTTAAAACTTTCCTTCTTCTTCTTTTCTTGTTATTTTACTTTATTATAATTTGTTTGTTTCATCTTTTTAACAAAAATAAAAATAGAAAAATAAACAAAAAACACATAATATAATAACTACAAAAAGAATAAAAAGAAGAAAGAGAAAAAGAAATAAAAAGTCAATATAATAATATATATAAAAAATGATAATAAAAAAATTGCAAAAGAAAAGAAAGAACATAATTTATCCAATACGTTTTTTTTTACTAAAAATAGAAAGATTCAAATTCACAATTTTTAAATAAATATGAAAAATTATATCATTTAAATTATAACTTATTAACCAATACACCTGCACATTTTAAAATAACCTACTAGAGAAATATTTGTGTCTAAAATGTTTAGGTCTAGATCAATATTACCAACTACGTACAAATAGTCACAAAAAAAAAACTACGTACGAACAAACACTAATTATATTGCTCATGGTGGGGGAGGGTCGCTCGTCGTTGCGACGTTGCCTAACGCAACGCCTATGTCGTTACAAAGATCATGTTAGTTAAATGACCTAATTAATGCGAACCTCTAGTCCTCTACCACACTCTCCATTTTCCAATGTTTAATGCTCAACATATATTTTTTATTATTATTAAAGACTAGTGCAATATATCTATTAATTCATCCCCCCTTCCTGTTACGATAAAATTTTAAAATTTAAAAAATATTTAATTAAATCTAACTAAATTATTATAATATATTTTATATTAGATGCACATGTTTTATGTTATCGTATTTGTCACATTTTTTTTCATCTACCTTATATTTTTGTTGCTTCTTTTTTTCGTCTTTTTTTTCCCTTATCTTTATCTTTTATTATTGTTATCGTCACCACTGTTATACCACCATTTCCATTTTCTTCTCCTCTTCTTCCTCTTTTTTCTCATTTTTTTTCTCATGCTCTTCTTCTTCTATCATCATCGTTGTCGTTATCATTATTGTCATCATCGTGTTAAAAATTTTTAGAATTTTCGTAACCCTAAGATCATCCATGTTAAATCATTGAGAAAGAAATACTTGAATGCGGAAGCGTACCTGAATTCATAAGCATGATTGAAAGAGTTTGGTTATTTGATCATCCTCAATCAAAACCTTCTATATTCCTAATAGGGCTGAATCCCAACTCTTTTGATGGAAAAAGCGTTGTGGAGGCAGCTTTGATGTGTTAGAGACCAAAACCCTGAAGTCACCATTTATATTTGAGCATGATACCCATTAAACCCAAAAACTCAAATAAAAATAGTATCTAAAGCCCAAATAAATATAATATGTGGTTTTTTTCTTATTTAATTCCAAATCAAAAGTAATTATGACTTATTCAATTTAACATTTATAATAATAAATGAGATCATTGTCCTTTAATTTGAAATAGAATAATTTATATTTATAATTAATATATGTATTGTCCACAAACAAATTATAAAATTAAATAATTTTTCAACCCATCATCGTCATCTTCTTCTTATATATATAATAGTTTAAATCCAGAATGTATGAAAATTATTTAATGATGACGACACATAAACAAATACAGTTCAAAACACTAAAAGTGAACTTTATTTAAATCCAGAATGCATTGAAATTAAATCTAAAATGCACCGAAATTACTTAATGATGACGATATACAAACAAACTCGGTTGAAAACAAACACAGACCAAATACACCTTATTTAAATCCAGAATGCACTGAAATTATTTAATAACGATGACACACAAACAAACTCAGTTCAAAATAAGCATAGACAAAAAATGTACCTTATTTAAATTCAAAATGCATCGAAATTATTTTCTGATAAATTCTAGATAATTCAAAACTCCTCTTCCTCCTTCTTCTTCGTTATCATCATCATCTTCATCTTTTCTTATTTTACCTTCTCATGAATTTTCTTGTTTTACTCTCTTAACAAGAATAAAAACAAGAAAAAAATCAAATAAAGAAGAAGAAGAAACACACGACGACGACGAGGAAACATGTGAAGAAGAAGAAGGTGTTAGATATTTTATAAAACCAGTAATTTGCGTACCTCTAGCCATTGTCAATAAATTCTTTGATTTAATTTGGAACTTCCAATTTTTGAATCACAAAGCCAGATGGAATCAAAATGTGTTTGTTTCTTGTTGTATGATCAGAATTGGGGACCCAAACTTTATAAAGTTTATGAACAGTTGTGTTAGTTCTTTCCATCAAAAAACAGACCAACTGCCAATATAATTAATTAATAATTACAACACCACCCAAACTAATTTCTATATTAACAAATTGGACCACAATTAGAATAAAAACTCTAACATTCTCTCACTTGGTCCAACATTTGTTACGTATAGCCTGTAATTACATACTATACTTAAACAATTAAGACAAATTACACGAATCATAGCAGTAGGTTCTCATTAATCGAGTATTACCTTCTCTGTAGGAATAAGCCTAATGCTTATCCTAGGTCCTTCACTGAATTTTATTTGTCATTCTCAATCATGTATGCGCATATATACTAACCAAATGAGAAACAAACAATAATAAGAATTTCATATCTAAATATGTCATATAATATAACATAAGTCATATAAGTGACGTCACAGAATATAAACCCATACTAGTAACATGATCCTTAAACAATCCTGGTGGCATGATTTTTGTCAAAGGATCAGCTATCATCTGTTTAGTACTAATATGCTCTATCTGTACCTCATTAGACCTAACTCAGTCTTTAATGGCTAAGTAATTAATATCGATATGCTTACTTCGACTACTACTTCTATTATTCTTAGCCATAAATACAGCAGCTGAATTGTCACAATATATTCTTAATGGCCTAGAGATACAATCCATAATCTTAAACCCAGAGATAAAATTCTTTAACCAAACACCTTGTGATGTAGCCTCAAAACAAGCAATAAACTCGGCTTCCATGGTAGAAATGGCTACAAGTGATTGTTTTGCACTTTTCCAAGATACTGCTCCATCAGCAAGCATAAAGATGTATCCTAACATTGACTTCCTAGAATAACACATTCCGCCAAGTCTGAATCTGAGTATCCAATAATTTTTAAATTGTCGGTTCGTCTATATGTAAGCATGAAGTCCTTGGTCCCATGAAGATACCTTAAGACCTTCTTTGTAGCTCTCCAATGGATAATTCCTGGATTACTTTGATATCTTCCTAACATGCTAACAGCAAAAGCAATGTCAGGTCTTGTACAAACCTAAGCATATATTAGGATTCAAACGACTGAAGCATAAGAAATATTTTGTATCTGTTCCTTTTCAAGTTCATTTTTGGGATATTGATCTAAGCAGAATTTGTCACCTTTTACAATAGGTGCAACACTTGGTGAACAATTTTGTATTTTAAATCTCTCAAGAACTTTATTAATATAGGCTTCTTGAGATAAACCTAAAATTCCTTTATGTTTATCTCTATGAATCTTTATGCCAATGACATAAGATGCATCACCCATATCTTTCATATCAAAATGTCTAGAGAGAAATTGTTTCACTTCATGTAACAACCCTAAATCATTTGTTGCAAGTAAAATATCATCTACATATAAGATGAGAAATATGATCTTGCTCCCACTAATCTTCTGATATATACATTGATTAGAAATATTTTCAATGAACCCAAATGAAGAAATCACATTGTGAAACCTTAAAATACCACTGTCGGAAAGCCTGCTTAAGACCATGCATTGCTCTCTTTAGCTTGCAAACTAACTCCTTACCAGTATTTGAGATAAACCCTTTGAGTTGTCTCATATAGACCTCTTCTTCCAAATCTCCATTAAGTAAGGCCGTTTTCAGATCCATTTGATGCAATTCCATGTCAAAGTGTGCTACCAATGCCATAATGATGCGGAAAGAGTCTTTCTTTGAAACAGGAGAAAAGATTTTTCTATAACCAACTCCTTCCCTTTGAGTAAATCCTTTGGCAACAAGTCGAGCCTTGTAGCGCTCAATATTGCCTGATGAATCCTTCTTGGTCTTAAAAGACCTATTTACAGCCAATGGCCTTTTCCCCATCAGACAATTCTACAAGATCCCAAACTTGGTTATCCGCTATAGAGTTCATTTCATCCTTCATAGCATCTAGCCATAAATTAGAATTACGACTTTTCATTGCTTGTGAAAACGTCGTTGGGTCATTTTCATCACAAACACCATAGTCAGACTTAGCAAGATACACTACATAGTCACTAGAAATTATAGGATTTCTTATTCTGTTGATTTTCTTAATGTTGCATCATCAACCTCTCGTAAAGGTAGTGGCATAACAGGTTCTCCTTGTTTAGGTTCTTGGCAGTTGCAGATTCTTACATGATTGCATAACTTCCACACTTGCATTTAAGGTGTTGAAACTTCATCTTCTTCCCTCCACTAGCATTACTTGAACCCATCCTACCCTTCCTCCAACCACGACGGGTCTGAGCGGCTGAGGATAGCTCTGCATCAATCATGGTTGCTACTTGAGTTAGGGTTCCAAGAGGAGGAGAAGGGGAAGAAGGTCACTAAAACGTGCGTCTCTCCTTTCCTTTAAACGATGACGTTTTGATGACTGGGCAGGGGCCAAATTAGCCTAACAAACTCAGCTAATGTGTATATGCCAGATCACCTGCTCAACGTTACAGGTCAGCATTTTTCATCGAGTTTCAAGCGAGGGAGCCACAGAAGGGTTGACGTGTCTAACGGAACAAATACTCAGGAGCCAATTTATCAATTTTTAAAGGTTAGAGTGCGACTAATCAATTTTCAAAAAGGACAGGAATCGAAAAAAAGTATTTACTCTTCATTAATTCATCCTCCTTTAACTTTGCACTTTTCTACTACTACTAAAAAACAGTCTGTTGGAGCATCATAATGAATGAAGAAAGTTTGTGTATTTCTTTACACCTTTACAAAACAATAATACAGAAATGTGTTGCGCACTGCATGTCACACCGATAAAGGTTTCCTTAGGGTGGCCTATTAATATTTGATTATATTCTTTTCTCCATTTATTTTTCATGTTTTAAATAACTTTTGTCATTTTTTCACTCCCACATTCGATTCATGTAGCATTCACATTCTTCTATCTATAGTAAATAATGATGCACAAATTCATATTTATAAAACTCTTAATGAAAGAGATATAGGATACAATAACAATATCAACGATAATGTAGCATAGATGCATATCTTCATCTCAGTGAGTTGTGAGCATTATGTTATGCTTGCTCGTAATTAATCAAGCAAATATAAAAAAGTTGAAATGAAACAATAATAAAAAATAAAAAAATCTCGATATTGATTTTGTGAATTGTGATAACACTTTTTTTAGTATAAAGATCCGTAAATTTTACAAATGAAACATTTTTTATTGTCCACAATATCTCCTAATTAAATAAGTTAAAAATTAATTTGTGATAGATCTGAATTGAATTGTGAGTATTATGTTAAGTCTGCTCTTAATTAATCAAGCACATATATAAAAGTTGAAATAAAACAATAATAAAAAAATAAAAATAGAAAATCTCGATATTGATTTTGTGATAACACTATTTTTTAGTATAAAGATCCATAAATCTTGAAAATGAATCTTTTTTTTTGTTGCTCACAATATCTCCCGATCTGAGTTTTATTTAAGGGTTTATTGGTCAATGAATTACTACATGCATAAGATAGAATTCAAATCCCAACACTTATTTAAATGGATGAGTGAACTAACCATTTGACCAATTCAGATTGATTTGAGAATGAACCTTTATCTGGAACAATAATGTAGTATTATAGTGGTGCTGAAAAAATAATTACTGGACTAGAAAAAAGAAAAAAAAAAGCAATATGGGCCTAAAAGCTGAAATGTTATTAGTTTAACCAAGCATTTCAGAAAATGCAGAAATATACACTATGATCGATGCAGAATACTCTGTTATTCTTTTTTTTTTTTAAATCCCAATTGAATCCTATAATATTTCATCTATCTCTTGCATTCAGTGTTGGCTTCTAAGTCCTCCTAAGAATTAAGTTACTAAGCTATATTAAGATTTTACCAAGGAAAAAAGGGTGTGTTTGGTGGGTGGCAATTGGATTATTCAGCAGGTTGCACCAAAACTATGACCTTTTTCTTCTCTTTCTTGGTGAACAAAAGTTTATACCTTCTTTGTTGTTATATATAGAAAACAAAACTGTGAGTGGCCACTGCGCGTGCATGGCTACTGAAGAAAAAGTTTAACTTGTCCCTCCACTTTGACAATAATAATGGAAGGGGCTTTATAGGGTGATTCTCTCTTTAAATCACTGAAATTTTGGCTTCAATACACAAATGCCAAGGGAAAGCAGCATTGGAATATTCTACTCTCTTGAAAAGAAACAGCAACTTTCATTGACTATTAGACTTGGACTGCTAAAACATCTGAGTGTGGTATCATACATCTATAACCATAAAAAATTATATATTCATGCTTCAGTTTTCCTTTCTTTACAGAAAGCAAATTTCAAGAATGGACCTAAGGGTAAATGCAAAATGGGAACATTGCTTATGGACATTGATAAATATAATTTAGTATTAAAGGAAGTGTGAAATTTATATAAAATTACATACCAATTTTTGCCAAGATACTAATAATTATAATTTATAAATCACTCTCACTCAAACATGAAGTACATTCACCTCTCTAGAAAGAAAGCATGTATCTCATCGCATTTTCACATTATTATATGATGATGATGATGAAGTATGTATAATCATTTATGGATCCAAACATTTTACCTATTGTGCCAAAAGATGATGAAGTATGAAATCACTTGTCATTCCCTGGCATAGTTTCCAACAATTACAACATAATATTCAAGATCATGCAATATTCCAAAATTACTTCCCTAGCTACTAATTATATATACATGCTCATCTAAAGAAAATAGCAAATCATGAATGAATTGTTTTGATCTAAAAAGGCATATCTTGTTAACAGAGACAATAATCAAACTTTTCATGAATACCGCGTGCAATGAGCTAAGTCATTGTGCAAGATGGACTGAGGAAATCCATCAAGCAAGCAAAAAACTGGTGGAATGGTTTGTGTCCTGAGATCACCATAAGCATTCCAACAGAAAGGATCAACAACCATATCTCCTTGATCAGGAAGAAGCTCAATATCTGAGAGGGTTAAGTTGGTGCATGGAACACTGTCACTGCATGCAAATCTCATAGGAGGGCTCCTTATATCATATGTTCCCTTTATGTTTCTGTATAGAATGTCTGATACAACCACTGCAGAGGTTTTGTTTCTGCACACTTCACCCTCTTTGAGGCAATAGAATTGGTCTATTATCATGGGGTTTCTAACATTATACATATGAATGTTGCTGAATGTTATTCCTGATACATATCCTGATCCACCTTGCCATGTCTTGATCCTAACTCCATTATCCGTCATCTGAATAACTGAGTCTCTCACCTTAATGTTTGAAACACATGCTCTAGAGTTGTACTTTCCCAAGCTACCAATGCTGAACAATTTAACAATATAACAATAGTATTAGTTAGAGAATATATGCATAAAGTTAAAACTCTTATTAGTTACCTGATTCCATGACCAGGACCACAAGTAATGTTCTTTATATCAACATCATAGCAACCGGTTCCAATGGACACACAATCATCACCTGTAATAATGTTAACATGTAATGTTATTAGTATATCCCTTAGATGAGGAAAAAACAAGGGATTTGATTTCTTCTTAGTTGTTACCAACCATTAGAAATCACAGTATTATATATTTTGACATCAGTGCTGTTTTCTATGTGAATTCCATCAGTGTTGGGGCTTAGTCTTGGAGCTTTTATGTGGATAGATTCAATGTGGACACTTCTGCATGCATCAAATCTTAAATGAATCTGGGGGCTATCCCTGACCCTAAGTTCTTGCACAGTCAAGTTGGAACCCATAAAAAAATTTATGGCCTGCATAAACCATGAAGAATATTATAAGGTGTTGTCTACAGTGCCGAAATGTAAGCTGTCAAAATTGCCATAAGAAACGTGTAAGCTGTGCAAATTGTAAGATGTAAAACTCAACATTAACAGTTTATCCCCCAAACTGATATATCAGACAAATTTCAGCAATTTTGGTATGAAATTCCAAGGCACTAGAGAATTGGCCTAATAATAATGCAGATACACAAAATCCAAGATGAGTGTAGTGATAGAGAATTACCATTGGGCTATCACAAGGTCCAGGAGCAGTTGTTCCATTTGGTCCCTGTGGAATTTTTATCTAAGGGGTCAAGTGGATATTTAATTTGAAGCAGCAAAATTGATCACATTTTCCAACATAAAAAGAAAAAGAAAAATAAATGAATAAATCATCAGTACCCTGTGAGGCTTACAAGGAAGTTCCCACCATTTATCTCCTCTTCCATCTATTAAACCACCTCCTTCAAGTGACATTCCATTGATTCTATAAAACACCAGCCATAGACGCTTAGTATTGTTCTTTGGCCAAGAATCAGGTCCATCTGGTGGCATTATAGTTCCATCCACCTAATCCATGTACATCAGTCTCATCTTCAATCATTCCAAATACAATTTCTAATTCAATTTTCAAACTCTATTACACTGACCAATCAAATGAATTCCTAGATTTACCTCAAACTAAAGCATTAAGAGATGTAAAGTAAGCATGCATTACCTTCAATACTAAGTAACCATGGCAAGGACCAGTGAAAATAGTGGGCCGAATGAGGAAGGAGAAACCTTTGGGAACAATAATAACATTAAATTCTGATTCACTTTCACAGGCAGTGTCCCATGCCATCTTGAATGACTCTGTATCATCTGTTATTCCATCTCCAATGGCTCCAAATTTTGTTACATCAAAAGTTCTAGATGATTTATGAGAATGTGAATGTCTCTGTTTTCTATGGGAATGATGTCTAGCTTGGATTGAAAGAATTAAGGAAAGGAAAAACATGCACAACACTAGTGCTGAAATGTGACAGTACTTCATTCTCAACATTTTCAACCAGGAATTGACAAGAACATGAGCTAGAAATGTTCACAGCCAACTACTAAAGAGACTCTAATTATGACTAATTAGGCAGCACTAGTGTCTCTAGCTTCTGAGCACTACTACTAAAACTAACACAAAAAGTTTGCAACAGGTTTTCAACCAAGTTTGGGCCTTGAAGTGCATGCAGATTCAGAGAGACATTGTTACTATATATAATAAAAATTGATAGTGGAAGGTCTGCTAAAAGTTGTTTCATCTCAAGGCATGAATTATTTTAATGGCTGTGGGAGTGAGGAAACGACAAACAGCCTCATAAGGCAAAAAGAGAATTGAGAATGTGCATTCTGCACATAACTTTATCTGCAAAGAGAGCCTAATCGGAATAACGAGAAATCAGCTTAGTGGGTTAGTCGTTATGCCTCCCATGTTCTTCCCATAACTGCCACTCTTTTGTTTCTTTTTTTATGGTCCTAGATTTTGATATACACGACCACAACTATATAGTAAAAGATACAACTAGTTTAAGAATACATTACATTACCTATGATTTATGTTGAGCTCTTGTCAAGAATTCTATGCATCAGACACAAGAAGCACAACTCCAGAGAGCTAGTTAATGTGCATATATTGCGCTAATCTTTGTAATGTGGCATGTTGCTTCCTATGATGACGGCCAAAAACCCTTTTTTAACACGTTACAGAAGTGATTGATTGGTACACAGCTCAAACAAAAGGTTTCAGAAAAGTCAAATATGAAATCGACTCACTTTTCCTTTTTCCCTACAACTAATTGATTTGGTATTGTGAAGTTGAAAAATGAATAATGCTTCAGTGCCTTCTATCTTTTAATAACGATAATGTCACATCACCAAGTCAGTACAACCAAGTTGAGTCAATATTGTTTTAGTACAATAAAAACCAGTTAAAGCGAGAGGAGACACCTAAAAAGAAGAATGAAAAGAAGACTTCGTTGAATTTATTTACAAAAATAATTTATTTACCTAACATGTCTCCTTCACTTAATAGTAAAAATTGCTCATTTTATAATGGAAAAGATCACAAAATTTAAAAAAACAAAAAACATATAATGCATATCTTCTCTTTCACTAATGTTTGTTTTGCACTTATTGAGAGTTGTCAAGTAAATTGCTATAGCTTTCTTTGGGCACCTAAATTGGCGCCACTATTTATGGTCATGGCCTCTAGATTCATAATGATGCTGAAAGCCAATGATGACGCTTCAGCATCCTTGTCTATTACTGTTACTAGTTACTACTTTATAGCATAGGCCTTTTTGACTTGGTGGGTTCATTTTGTAAATTAATTTGATCGCAATTATTCCACACATTTCGGCTACCGAATAGCCAATTCTCCATTGTTCTGAGATACTACCACATTCAGTGAATCTAAATTTCAAAAACAAGTGTAATTAATGTATAAACTGCATTACAAAAAACCAACTCCTTGATGAAAAGCCTCAAGTTCGAATGATAAGACTGAATCAACTGCTCCTTTTTATTTGAGCCAGATTAGTCAGAAAAGATAAGTGGATGAGGTAGCGTGACTATTTTGTCCTATCCGGATATATAACAACCCTAAATGCATTATTGATCTCGTTAGTCCCCAGTGTTAGAACTTGTCGGTGCGATATTAATGTACGAAACACACTGCGTGCTGCGTGTAAACTACTTGAAGATTTTATTAGAATTTAGTTTTAAGACATGTGACCTTTTAGTGGATCTTATCTTTTAAAGCCACAATTCGAAGCCCTGACCTGGTACTGGGCTTGATACGTGATAAACAGAAACGTAAGATTTCAACAACATAGTGTTCTTTTATTCACGGTATCATTTCTTTCCAATTATTCTTTTTCTTTTACAAATATTACTCGCCGAAAACCCTTACCATCGATACCATGAAATCCATGAAGAAAATCCGATACCCTTCCTAATTAAGAGGGCTTTTCACCTCGGTGGAAAGGCCGTAAAGCTCACTAATTTCTTCAACAGTTTAGTATCCTTTTAAGTACTTTTTCTTTTTCTTATGGCCCCTTGCCGAAAGTACTACACCCTCCAACCGCTACAATTTAGTCATCCTATTAGGCCTTAGCCCTTTACATCGTGTTCTCATTGACCCTTGAGAGCTTTTATTCCATTCAACGGTCAAAAATAATACTTGCCACCAACTAGCAGCAGCAATTTAATGAAACCAAACTTGCTTTTTACTGACCCAGGACAGGTAAACCAAAATTGCTGTTTTACTTTTTACCCCTTACCATGCAAGCCAGTCTTCTGAATAGGTACTCCTATTCCCATTCCTCCCAGTAACTACTAATGTTGAGCATTCAGGACTTGGCAACAGCATTGAAAGGGAATATGACAGTAACAGTTTCTTGCAAGTAAGGGAATCCTACACGCCACAAAAATTCCCCATAATGATAATGGAAAAATAACCTTTAAGATATGAGAAGAATCCCCCTTGCTGGACCAGTTTAGTAGTGATCAAGTATATATCACTTCATTAAATAATGGTATTAGTTACTAATACAATCTGTTAAAACTTTTTGGTAAAGGAACCCATCAAATCCTACAAAGGAATCAAGCTGAATCTCTTCTACAACAGCTTTCTACAGGCAGGGACAAAAATAACAAATTTGGAATGTGGAGGGGTTTCTGGTCGGGAGGGTTGAGGAGGAGGGGGCTAAAAATTAACAGAAAGAAAACATATAATAAACCACCTGAAACAGACTTAGATACACTTCAGGAAGGAAGAGGGCGATATACCATTAACTACACATAAAACTGCACTATGAACTAAAGGAGGCACACTGCTTTCTTGCATGAGGAGGAATCAGCTTCACCAGCATCTCCACAGGCACTCCCTTCAGCTCTGTATCAGATAACCGGTATAGTCATTATACAAGAGGTTCATGACAGAGAATCATAACATAATATATAAATAGAAATTAGCTCTTTACCACTTGGTTTGAAGTTGAACAATGGAGGAAGAAAGCGTCCATTTGGTAGGCGGGTATTCGGATCGCGCAGTTCATCAAAGAATGGATGGACAAGAGCCTCCAACTATATTGTATAAAGAAAAAAGAATAATTTAAGATCATGTTTGATTATAAATCAGGGAATGGCCAACAGCATCATCAGAAGTTTTGCACGTTAAAAATGTACCAACAAAATTATTCGAAACTAAGTACAATATGAACACATCCATGATAATTGGCTTTCCACGGATTTGATATAAGCTGTTGGCATATTTCAATAAAACTATATACTCACAGCTGTGCTTCGAAGATTTGGAGAGTACTGCAGTAGTCTTGCAACAAGATCCACAGCTTCAGGCGGCATCCGCTTGTGAAAGATCTGTTGAACAAGGAACATATATGAATAAATATTACTATCCCAACATTTTGGATAAGCAGAGAGGAAAATATGATTAAAATACCTTGTGCCATGGATGAGCTTTGATTTGAGGGAATTTAAATTCTGTGTAATTAGGATTCATACACTTGATTTCTTCCCTTGTTGGCGTACCTAAAACCTGAAAACAAATGAATGCCATGGATGTTCAGAAATAACGAATAAAAATGGCATCACGCAAGACCAAAATAAAAATAAATATGAAAAGTCACGTTTATTAATATATACAAGCTAGTTACAAAGTAAGCTTAGCTACTGTATTCAGTGAATGATTGTGCAGATTAAGGATCACCAAGCAAAGACAAAAACAGCACTAATCAGAATGCCCAGATTTCCTGTTTAAATCACTATTATTTGGAAAATATCTTACCTTGATAATTTCCACAAGTTGGTCTACTCCACTCTCACCAGGAAAGAGAGGCTGAAAGGGGTAGAAATTCATTCTTAGTCTCTACACATATCTGAATTCTAAACTTGAAAGAATTAAGCATACTTAAATGAAGCTACCTGGCCAAGTAATAGTTCGCCAAGTACACAACCACCTGACCAGATGTCAATGGCAGTGGTGTATTCAGTTGCCCCAAATATGAGCTCAGGAGCTCTGTAGTACCTAGAACAGATGTAAGATATGTTTGGTTCACCTTTTACCTGCAAGAGGTATGCACAATCTAGTTATAATAGAACATTATCATTTAAAACAAACATTAGGAACTACGGGTTAGAGAATAAACTAACCAAAATTTTAGCACTTCCAAAGTCACATATCTTCAGCTGGTGGGTGTGAGGATTGACCTATTATGAGACAAACAACACACGAATAAATTAATCCAGCATGTATAAGACAGATTATATGAATAGAAATCAAATAAACAAGTTTCTCTAAGAATATACCAGTAAATTTTGAGGTTTTATGTCCCTGTGACATACTCCAATGCTGTTGTGAAGATAAGCAAGTGCTCTAAATATCTACAACATAAGAAAGAGTAGAGATTAATGCACACCAACAAAGTGACAAATAGGGTGGGTTTAAGATCACAATCACAGGAAGGGGCAAAAATTAATACATATAAATAATATCAACAAAATAAAACCTGATAAGAATATAGTTTGACATATATCAATGGCATCCTTTGATTCATTTTGTTGTAGTGTCTGATCACCCTATTGACAGTCTCGGGAACATACTCCAGTACCAAGTTAAGATAGAGCTCATCTTTCTCAGTCGTTGAGAAGAAGCAATGCTTCAAAGAGACGACATTAGGGTGGTCAAGAAGGCGCATTGTTTGCAATTCCCGGTTCTTGTATCTCTTGTCCTGAAGAACCTTCTTTATAGCCACAGTTTCACCAGTCTCCAAGCACTTCGCCTGAAACAAAACACAGAAAATAAGCATCACCCTATAACAAAGCTTCAAAATAACCTATTCCCCCCAATCAAAATATGGTAACCGAACGAACCTGGAAAACCACACCAAAAGACCCATGTCCAACAACACGCTCAGCCATATAGCTTATTGTCTACAATCACAAAAGCAACCATGAAATTTTAGTGCAAAATCCAATGAGAATATATCTGTGGAAATTGAAATTAACACAGAAATGAAATGAAATCAGGCACAGACCTGCTTGGGCTGACCATTTTTACCACCAATGGTAGTGACAATTATGTGTCCCGTTTCAGTGCCATTTCCATCTACCACAGCAGTTTCCATTTCCTGCAAAATTTTGACACAAATTAATTGCATATTCAATCAATACTTGTTCTATTTTGCAGGTAAAGGTAAAGATGAAAGTTTATATATCTATTTTCTTTACCCTGTCATCCCTGATCTTCATGTCATTCATCTCATCAGGTAATCTTTCAACAGCAACTGAACTTCCGTTCATATCTTTTACTCCAGAAGCAGGTGCTACACCCGCTGATGCCATCAACAACTCAGAAAACGGTGATCAAAATAGATATATATTTTTTAAAATTGCTTAATTATACTTTTTGCTAGTTCAACAACTTCAAAGAACAACAGGTAAAAAGATTTGAGCCCTAAAACCTGCCAAACACAAAACAACAAAAAAAAAGATCAAATCAAATGTCTACAACTAAAACCAAACCCTAAATTATACACATAAAAAAGAAAAGCATAGATTTCCTTAGTTTCTGAACTCAGAGTACCGAAAAAGCATAAACAAATCGTGTAAGTTAGCACAGGTAAACTAGCACCAAAGTAGAATTAAATAGCAGTGCAACAAAGAGCAACAACAATAATTAATGATTAATTATGCAAACTAACAGAGAGTATGATGAGAAAAAAACAAGATCCAGGAATTGAGAAAGTGTGAAGAGAAAGCAACTGACCTGCGTGATGGTGTGTAGTGGAAGATGGATCTAAGGGAGAAAGAAGGGGGAAGTGGGAGGCCTGTGGAGGAAGAGACAAATGGAAGTGAAAGGAAGAAGTGATGCAGAGAATGAGAGAACAAGAGAGAAGAGGATAAGGACAAATGGGAAAATTAATAATGGAGGATGGATGGATGGTTGTATTTGTTTGGTGGAGAGAGAGAGTGTGTGTGTGTGTGTGTGAGAGAGAGTCAACAAATAAAACTACTATTTACAAAGCTCTCAAACAACTATGTTTCTCTTTCCTTTCTTTTCTTTCCCTTCTGCTTTTCCAATCAATCAATCATTTCACTCACTCTCTTCCTTCTTTACTCTCTTTCTTTAACCTTTTTGACCATTCAACCCTTATCAAACCTTTATCTTTATTTATTCTCCCAATATTTCTCACTTTCTTTCATGGAGTAACTGTGTTCACACTCCTGAGCCTGCCCTTTTTGTTTTTGATAATGTAGACTTTTGAAATGTTATTTTTAAATATAAAATTATTTAATTAGAGAAATAAAAATTAGATAGTTTGATTTATAAAAAATATAAAAATTGAATGATTTGATTTGTGAAAAATATAAAAATTAAATTATTTGATTATATTAAAAAAATTAAAAAAATTAAAGTATAAAAATCAGATCTTTTAATTTATATATTTTTTATAATTTTAAAAAATATTAAAAATTACAACCTTAAAATATATCACTATTTTTATTTACATATCAGAAAAAAAAAAGAGTTGAGCTCTAACAACTTAATTATTATTCTTATTATTAGTGTATTTCTTCTTTATTTCTTTAAGTTTTTGTTGCAAATTATTTATTATATTGGAATAAAAAGAGTATTTTTTGAGATTATAGACAGTAAATATGTTAATTTTAGATGTAAATTTAGAATGTAAAAATCAAAATATCTTATTTTTAAAAATAAAAATTAGATCATTTAATTTGTAAACTAAAAAAAATCACTATAAAAAAATATACTCTCTAATTTAATATAAAAATATTTTTAAAAACTTCATTGAAAAGTAATCAGATCAACCGATTACACATCTCCATACCACAGAAAAAAATACTAACCTACTTTCACATTATTGCATTTTATAACTGACTCATTTTTATTATGATCAAACCATTATAAATATCTAATTTAGTTTTAATATACTGTTTATTTAAAAAAAAAAACTTATATCAATTTTCAATTACGTTTTATTATACTAGTAAAGTAATTTGACTTAATTATTTATATTATTTTATACATTTCAAGTATAGAAATATATATTTTTTATAAAATCTATATTGATAACAGTAAATCATGGAATATACACTAGCTATTGGGTGACTGGATACACTGAACAAGCTGCATAGTTATTAGTTATGACTTATAGTTTAGGTAGAATGTCTTAACATTTTTGAAGAATAAAATTTGGATAAAATATACAAAACTTGAAATAAACTCAATGATGAGTTCATTTATTAACTAAATTAAAATTTATATGAGCCAAACCTAATTATTATTTATTTATTTTTTCTTTTATGGTGAAGAGATGACTCTGAATATAAAGGCGTAGGTATGATATTTTGTGGCATTAATAAACTATCACCTACTTGAGTAATAACAAAAGATTCTTTTCAATGACATGTGACCTTCCATCATCAATGCATGATGAATATATAATTTATGGTTTATTTATTATTTTTGAAAAAAAACTTTATATCATATCACTCAAATACTCGGGCAAAATCAAACTATGTATTACTTAAATATGAAAATTTATGTGCAGTCTACTTCACGTGAAGTTAATAGTTGAGAGTCGTTAAATAAAAATTTAGTCAAATCAGTTAAATCATTTAACCGTTTTCGATTATCAACTTTATTTGAAATCGACTGCACCTGAGTTTCCACCTTACTTAAATCGATTTTATGATTGTGAAAAAACATAAAGATAATGATTAAATGAATATTTTCTGAAGAATTAAAGAAATGCTAATGGTATAATTAAAATTGATGCTTTTTTTTTCATTAGAAAATCAAAAGGTTCCTGCGGTTTGACCCAGATGCTGCACCTTGTTTATATCTCGATTTTCGGTGCTCCAACACAGCTAAGTTTGTCCCCGGGCTGCCCCTCAGATTGAAAGCTTTTTAAGTTTGAATACTAATCAGTACTCGATGCTCCCAGTTGGTTGCACATTGTTTATGGAGCAGCATATATTTGTTTGTTTTTCTTCTTTCCTTCTTTCCTTCTTCATCCTGTGACTAATTGACCCAATTATTTGGTGGGTTTAGACAAGATAAAAACAGTTTAGTCACAAATAATGCATGTCAAATTAGTATTTTATGGTCAGATTGTAGTCATTATACATATATTTTAATAATTGTCATCACAAGAGAGGTTGCAGGGAGGAAGATGCCATTGTCCCATGCCATCTCTTCAATCAGGGGACAAAACAAATTATTTAATCCAGTAATTGCTACTATATTACTTGATCAGGTTGGATAAGCATCCCACAACATTAATTTAATACTCGATTTACCATCATCCATCAATTCCCTGACACGCAACTAAGGACAGAGCTGGCAAATTTATTCCTTGCCCCATCCTAAGCAGTGTTTTTTTTTTTTTCCTATCCATAGGTACTATGCTAGTAGTGTTATGGTGACATTACATATTTTTTGGTGATAGTACTATGCTAGTAGTCTAGTACTATGAATCTACATTCTTATTAAAAAGTTTTGGGTCAACCTATTAAGATGCTGATTAGGACCTTTCCTTGGGCCACGAGTTAGGGCCTTTGATTGGTTTTGTGTGAGGGCTTGGATGGCT
Organism: Arachis stenosperma; assembly: GCF_014773155.1. NCBI lineage: Eukaryota > Viridiplantae > Streptophyta > Magnoliopsida > Fabales > Fabaceae > Arachis > Arachis stenosperma. The sequence continues at coordinate 8,783,026 of NC_080382.1, read as the reverse complement.
CAACCAAATCTGTAGACTTCACTTGTCCAAACTCCAAACAATTTAATATCACGCGATGAGTTTTAGGCTCATGGATTTCAATATTTCGTTATTACTTTTGACAAAAAGACACCATCAAACAGGTTTTTTGTTGACTACAATACTACATGATAAAGTTGTTACTTGTTAGTAGTATGGAGGACATTCGCGACCCATTAATTTTGAGTTGAAAGATATTATAAAAAACAAAAAAAATCGTATATATATATATATATATATATTGATGCATAAGCAGTAGGGCATATCTAACCAAAACAAAAACGATAGGGTGTGTTTGGTTTTACGTTCTAGAAGAGAAAAACACGTTTGAATTTTTTGAACATTTTATTTTTATATTTGATAATTTTTCTATCATCTTAATATAAAAGTGATTTCTACCATTAAACCTATCTTTATTAAGAACTACAAATTCTAGTTTTTGGATTTACTTTTATGTTAGAGTGAAATTTATTTTCTATATACTAATTATATTCTTTATTATTCATATATTTGTGATTTTTTTATAATATTTTTTTTCTAATACTCTCTTATACATATTATTATTTTTTATCAAACTCTTATTATTTTTTGTTGATGTGAGCTTTTTTATTATTATTGTTCTTTATGTTTGTATGGAATATTTTATTTGCTTTGTATTATGATTCTATTAATTTTATTAGAGTGCTAAAGAGTACTAAAAAAATATTAAAATATATTTAAATATTTAAAATCAAATTATAAGATAATATAAAATAATTATTTAAATTCATATTTTTTCTATCATTTTTTTATCTAAAAGTGATTTTAAATAATATAATCCAAACAATATTTAATTTATTATAATCTATTTTGAATAAAAATTACTAGACATAAACCACATTAATACTAACTCACTTTTAATCAAAATCAATTTTGTAAAATCAATTTTATACAAATTTCTATTTACAAATATTAATCGAAATACATATTTAATCTTTTAAGTAATATAATTTTAAGTGTATGAGTTAAATTGATAGCTGGCACACGCATATGGTAGTCATTTGTGACATTGTAATTCCTTTAGTGTTGGGAATAAGGATCATAATAATCTAATTTAACATGTTTAAATAATTTGTTATTATTTGTATGTATTATCTAATTAAAAGATTAATACAACAATATATTTGATAAAATTTATAGATTTATTATTGTTCTGAGGTAATGTTTGAGGAGACTTCTACCATGGTGAAAGAATATCAAGGTCCTTAAAGGACCAGGCTTTTTATGCAATTTTTTTTCCTTTGATAGCCAAAATGACTATTTTATCCTCCACACAAATAAATCTCTATTATATTTAATTTATTCTCTATTTTTTATTTTTTCGACAAATTCAATTATAAATTAAAATTACATTACATAAGTGAATTATAATTAAAATAACCTTTCATGTATTAGTGACACACAACTTTATAATTTAAATAGTATCTTTCATATAGTAATGACACATAACTTATCATAAAAGATATTTTAGTCTCTTAAAATTAATTACAAAAAATTATTTTAGTATTTTAAAAGTTAAGTATAAAAATATTTTTATCTTTTTACTATTATATTAAATTTTTTTATTTTAATATAATCAAACAATTTTAATTAATCTTATAAGAAAGATTTAGTCTTTTTCATGCTAATGATTAAAAGGATATTTTAGTATTCTAAATATGAATTACAAGAGTTTTTTTATTTTTATTTTTAGATCATTTTTAAACTTTTTTATTTTAAAACAATCAATAATATGAATTAGTCCTATAATTTTTTTTTTGAATTAACCTTCAGAGATTGTTTTGTTTTCTTGAACATCAATTATAAGGATACTTTAGTCTTTTTTTAAATTAATGTTAAAAGTTTCTTTTTGTTTGAGTTTTAAAAAAAAATCTTAGTCATTTAAAATAAACTAAAAAAATATTTTAGTCTTATTAAAATCAAATTTAAATTTTCAATCCCAAACTATTTATTCATGTGAATTATCCAATTATCTAGGATAATAAACATAATAATACCAATATTTTTTTCCTTATTAATCTTAAAAAAATGTATAAATAATATAAGCTGATATTTTTTTGGAAGGAAAACAAATTATTAACTAAGTTAATTGCATAATAAAAAAAATATGAATATTTTTTAACTAATAAAAAATAAAGTTACTATTTTTTCATGCTATAATTTTACAAAAACAAAAGGATAATAAATCAACTTTTAGTAAATTACACGTCAAATATTACTATTACATACTAAAAATATATATATTATCAATCATTTTAAAATAAATTAATTTATATTCATACTAAATAATATTTGTTTACAATTAGAATTTAAATTCTTGTGTAAAACACGGAAAATGAAATTAGTTTTATATGAAGAATGCACGTTTCGCTAATATATTTTTTTATTAATTAATTTTGGAAGGACTAAAATTAAATTATGATCGACATATATATAACCTATTTGTCCATAAAGTAATTACTATACTAATTTAAAATCAAAGAAAAGTTGAATTTTTTTCATTTTAAATATATTAAAAACAATTAAAAACTTGATTATATTTACTTAACTAATAGTATTATATAAATAATAGTTAGAGTAATTAAATAATATTATTGTATTTTTAATTATTTATATTACCCATGATATATATAATTACTAAAATTTATCTATTAATCTGTTTGAATATATATAAATTACATAGTTTGTAAATAAGGATTTCAAATTGAATATTTACTTTCGTTGATAATTTTGTTGAAAGATTCAAATTAATTATATATTTTTTTGGTACCAATAAAATAAAGCAAAGCAAATGAAATTAATACCAATTTTATTTTATTTTTATCAATATAAAAAATAAAGGAATAACTGATTATTTTGATATATATATATATATATATATATATATATTGTTTTTAATAATTAATTTTACTAAATACATGTTTTTCTCAAAAAGTCTACATTTTTCTTTTATTAAATTTATGCTTTAAAATTAGAGTTAAGTATGGTTTTGGTCCCTAAAATTTTCAGCCAGAATCAAAATCGTCACTCATCTAATTTTCGATTTAAAATCGTCCTTAATATTTTTTTCGTATTAAAATCGTCCTTTTAAATAAAATTTTTAATTTAATTCCTAAACTATCCTAGCTTTAAAAAATTATAAAATTTAAAAAAAAAGGGAGATGGGGTGGGAGAAAGGGGACGCGGGGTGGGGGAAGGGAAGACCGGAGGTGGGGGGAAGGGAGGGGGAGGGGTGAAGGGGAGACGGGAGGAGGAGACTGGGTGGGGGTGGGGGTGGGGGTGGGGGAAGGGGGGGAGGGCGGAAGGGGAGCCGGGGTGGGAGTGGAGAAGGGGGAAGGGAGAAGGGTATTTTTGTTCCAAAAAAATGAAAAGGACAATTTTAATATGAAAAAAACATTAAGGACGATTTTAAATCGAAAATTAGATAAGGGATGGTTTCGATTCTGGCTGAAAATTTTAGAGACCAAAACCATACTTACCCCTTAAAATTATTAGTATAATTAGACTATCTTTTAATTTATTCATTATAATTTTACTAATTTAGAGGTCATTCATGCAATATAAAAAAATAATGTAGAAAATCTTCACAGCCACAAAAATAACATATTCTCTCTAATCTTTAAAAAACCACTTTATATTACCATAGACAAATTCAATGTTTGAAGGTGGTAGTGAGATATTTAGATTCTTTTGAGTGAAAATTCTGATTTATTTGTCCGAAACAATAGATTATCCGACATCCTTATATGGATAGGATAGGACTCTTTTATCTAAGGTTGCGTTTGTTTATGAGAACAGAATTAAGATAAGATACTAAAAATAACACATAAAAAATAAAAATATAGAATTTAGTATTTTTATATTCTGTTTGGTAATAAAGTAAAACAAATTATAAAAATTTAATTTATTCTCATATTTTTATTCAAAAAATTTGAGAAAAAATATAATTATAAAAAATTAACAAGAATAATGAAAAAAATCAATTGTATCCCTTGTTAGTGTCTATGTGTCTTTCCTGTCACGATGAAGTGTCTCTGAATATAATATCTTTATTCATGTCTCATATACTAAATACGATTTTTGTGTTTCTGTATTTTTGTTTCAGTATCCGTTCTTGTAAACAAATATAGCCTAAATTAACAAAAATATTTAAACAAGCTTAAGTAAATTCGAATGAAAAAATACTTAAATTTAATAGGATATTTGAACTTGGACAAGATTCTAACTAAATTTATGTTAAATTATTTTGTGATTTAATTCATAAAATTCAATTTAAAATAAGATAATATTTAAATTTAAAATCAGTAATAACATCATACTTTATAGATGTATAATAATAAATTCTTTTTTCTTAAAAAAATATAATGTCGCTCCTTTTTAATTTTATTTTTATCTTCCAAAATTATGCTCAATCCTTATTTGTCATATCATTATTTTTTTTAATATTTTTTTGTCATGTCTATAAATTGATTATGGATAATTTAAAAAAATAGTTACAATTAAAAAGGAGTGATATTATGAATACGAGAGTGGGATTATCATTTTCTTCTTTCATATATACAAATATATGAAAAAAATATTACTAACTCTCCATATATTTATATCTAGAGAAAAAATAAAAAATTAACTTTTTGTTAGTCAATATTAACAATTTTAATATTTAAATTTATAATTTAAAATTTAAAATTAAATATTTATGATTTATATTATGACATAAAATTTAAGGTAAATAAAATAATTTATAAAAATTAGCTGATAGCTGTAAAAATTAATTATTTAATATTATTTGATAACATTTTAAATACAAAATAAATCATTATCAAATACTTTATTAATTCCGTGTTATAAACACTCATTGATCTTTCATTTAAAACCAGTGACCTTAGCTTGAACCTTCACCGTCTCCCTAAATAATGCACTTCTACTTAACTCAGCAAAATTATGCGTCATATACTCATACTTAGTCATTCATCTTGATAGCATGAACCCGTGATTAACTCACACAGACACACTTCTCCGGTACACTACAGTCTACACTCAAACAGACATTTCGATCTGTTGGCCAAAAAATAAAAGTGAAAAAGAAGGCAACGAAACGACGCGCGTGATTCCCAACAACCATACGCATTTGTTATAACAGAATCATATTTGCGTCCCTCTCCTTAATAACGAACCACACGCATTCCAAACCATTTCGTAACCGTTTTCGTTCTTCTTTCCACACTCTCTCTCTATCCCTCTCACTCAGGGTAGCAGCAACCACTAACAAGTAACAACAATGATTCTCGAGATCAGCATTGAACCCAGCATGATCACCGAACACAAGACTTACAACTTTATTTCCCACCATTATCCTTACACCGTTTATGCCAACGACCAACGCATCCTCTGCATTTACACCACCTATTCCCAAATGCTCTCCAAGTGGCTCACCGACCTTTTCAAGTTCACTCCCGAAAACACCCCGGTTATCGTCGGCCTAACCGCCGAGCACCAATTTACCAGGTGCACCAAGCGCGGTGTCAAGGACCACCGCTACCATTACATTTCCCTCTGCGTTGGCTTTCACTGCCTCCTCTACCCTCTTCCCAAACAAGCTGACTATTACAACGCGAAGCAAAAACCCTAGGCCCCTCCGCGACTTCTTTGCCAACCCTAGGGTTATCGCGGTCGGAATGAAGATCGAAAAGGTGAAGGCAAAGCTGGAGAAACACCACGGGATCGAGCTGAAGAAGGCGTTGGACCTTAGGACGATGGCGGTGGAAAGGATGAAAGAGGTAGGGGAGAACGTGGATCTATGGTGGTACGATCTTGAAAAGTTGGCGAAGACAGTACTGGAGAAGCACTTTGACGTGGTGAGGCCTGAAAAGAAGCTGGACTGGTTCGATGAAGAAACCTGGTGGTATTTGTACAACGTGTATACGGATGAGAAGACGATGTTCATCACCATTGATACTTATCTTTGCTACCTCATTGGTTTTGAGCTGCATGGTATGATCCATGGACATGAAGCCGGTTGCAAGTCCAAGAAGAAGGTTAACAAAAAGAACTCGTGAGGCGAGATTAGTAATGAGGTAATGCATGCATGATTTGATTAGAGTAGTATATGACCTGATTCGATCCTTGCTAATGATAGTAACTTTTACTCTTTCAATTCTTATCTGGATTTGGATATAGATTTTCATCATTTTATGTGATATAATGATCTAGTGGCTTGAGTGGCGTTAATCTTTTTCTTTTCAGCTCTAATGATGCAATGCTTAACGAACAATTCCACTTTAATTTTTCTTCTAAATAAATTGTTAGAAAGTAGAGATCAAGGTACATAAATAGAATAACTTTTATAACAGAAATGATATCCGTATTTTTCCATTTACGACTTTACATTTAGTTGTAAAAAATATTTTGCTTTTATAAATAAGACTATTTTTTATTATTAAGCTAACTTTCAAATTTTCATTCTATAAATATAAAAATATTTTACACCCCAAAAATCAACTATATTAATGTATATTTATATATTTAATTTTGTATTTTATATATTAATGTGTATAAATAATACTCACACAAAATTGCATATAATTTTAATTGTGATTAATGTCGTATATAATTTTAATTGTGTTAATTGTGATTAATGTCGTAGTAGCATGCTAACATAGAATTCAGATTCTGTCACAATTAACGTTTCATCATAATTGCATAAGGTATCCAATGACTAAACTATCATTTTATTACCATAAAGAGATCATAATATAGGAAAATTATCACATGTTTCCATCGTACTAGTATGGAATATCATGTTCTTTTGTACTATCCGATTTTCATTATGTATTTATTTTGTAGTGAAGAACTTAAATACAATTTTATCCTTTGAAGCAAAACTAAATGACCCATTTATCAATGGTTGAGTTTCTAAATTCCTGGCTTGACTAGCAATGAAGCGTGAGCCACTATTTGTTACATTGAGAATTAAATTTTTATGCCATTCTTAAAATACACACCATTAGCAACATATCCTAGCACATTTAGTTTTATATTTATTAACAAATCATTCAGTTTTTTAATAAAAGATTATAAACATATTCAGCAGCTACCTTAGTAAAAATAATATTATATAAAATAAGTAAATAATATATATCAAAATGAAATTTAATTTTCAAATATTAACATTACAATTAAAATATTGAACTCTTTTTGCTATTTTTTTTTTCAAAATAAACTCTTTTACTTTTAATTTGTCTTTTGAAAAACTTAAAAATACAACTTTGATAACATTTTTATTTAAATCTTTTAAAATACTTGTTCAACATCTAATTTGTTAAAAATACAAAATTCGAACGAAAAATGTACATCTAATAGATTTAATAACAAAAAAAATATTTATTTTTTTAGTGGCTTCACTGAATCTAATTTATGGACTTTGAATTGATTTCAATCCATATATTTTTAACTTTAGTTTTACAAAAAAAAAAATTAATTCATTGCTTTGGTACTTATATGAAGATTTAAATTTAGTATCTAATGATATTAGATTTTTTTATTCTATTGTGTCCAAAAAGAATATATTTGACTATTTTAATATTAAAAAAGATTATAATTATCAAATTATCGTAACTCAAAATTTATTATTTATACCTTCTCTTTTATAATTTATATATAGATAATAATATTTTTATTCCTAAATCTTGTTACTCTACCATGATTTACTAAGAATTTTATACTATATTTTAATACGTAAATTATGGTAGGATAATTATTTTACAAAAATACACAAATTACACTATATCTTATCACTGTTTACTTGTAAATTTAATAGTATTCTTTAATACATAAATAATGACAGAATAGTAAATTTTTAAAATTGTACACAAATTTCACTAAACATAATTTGCTAACACAATTGTCGCTAAATATGATTCATGTCCATCATGGATTTCAATAATTTTTCCACCATAACATACTAATAAATTTTATTTTTTTAATACATAATTAAATTTAAATTACTAAAAATGACATTTTTAAATTTTTTAACGTTGTCGTTATGTGTATATACATTTGGTCATTTGTTTAATATGGAGTTAACTACTAGTTTAGTCCTCACATAACTAAAGCTGTGTTCACTTCCTTTTTATGTTTCGCTTTCTTACGATTCGTGTGCGATGCAAGTTCTGATTGTTTTGTTTAATTTTTTCTTTAAGAATCTTAGTTAAATTTCTTTTCATATATGCATATGTATGCAATCTTATTTTTAGAGGTCCTAATATCTCACCACCTTTAATTTATGAACTTAAACGTAAAATTTTGTGTGGTAGGATGTTACACTTTTTATATCATATGATATTGTTTTAATTTTAAAATAATTTATTTTGGTATAAATATGATTTAACATTTATTAAATTTAATTTTAAAAGTTAAATTTGTATTAATATATTATATAAAATTTATAAATTTGTACATTCTAATTTTATATCTGGTCAATCCAATTTAATTTTATTTATTTTGGATCAATTTAAGGTCGGGTTAAAATAAATTCAGTGAGATATTTGAAATCCAAATCTAATTGAACCATGTCGAGCCCGACCCATGTGCACCACTACTTGGATTGTAGTATCAATATTAGGATAATTTAAATGTTAAGAATATAGTTATCATAATCAAATCGGTAATCGAATTGGTTATACTGCTACCAGATTATTGGTTCAACTAATAGATTACAAGTTGAACTGATTAATCCATTCATAACTAAATAATTATATAAAATTTAATTTAATTTTTTATTTTCATAATAAATATATTTTTTAGTAATTTTATTTTATATTCAATTAATTATTAATTTTAAATTTTAGTAACTCATCAATTAGTTTATATTTATTATAACTCTTCAAGTATTTATAAATTTATATTTATTATACTATTTAAATATTTATAGAAAAAAATAATAATCATAGAAATAGAAAATATATTATAGTTAATAAAATATTATTTTTAAATTTATAAATATAATTTAATTTTATTTACATAAAACATTTAATAAAAAATTATGTATAAAAAATAATATTTTTTTAGTTTAATTGAGCTTGATCAAGTTTGACCGAATCAGTTTAACCGATTTTAAATAAATTTGACTGAATTTTATTATATTTAACTAAATTTGACCGGATTAATTATTTGACTAGTTCAAATAATAATCCAATTCGAACTAATGACCGAATTTCGGTTCGAATTTGATAATTTTGATTTGGAGTATGTTTGAATTTTATTATAATTTTGGAATAAAAATAATATTTTGTTTTTTTTAAGTAAAGTTTTTTTTATCAAAGATAAAATTGAGATTTGAACCTGTGACCTCTAGATGAGTATAAAGAGATTATATTCAAACAAATTTATACGTGATAAATTATGGATTTTTATAGGTGTGTGTGATAAATGTAAAGAAAGAGCCTTACATTTTTTACAACTTAATATAATCATCATTGAACACAGGAATATTGTTTATATAAAGAGGAGTTTTAATTTAAAACTAACAAAACATATTTTTCGAATATAAATAAAGTCAAGTGAAACAAATTCTAAGTCGATATTTCTACTTTAAAAAATCCAAGATTTGTAATCAGGGACGGATTCAGAAATGATATTATGGGGGCCAAAAACACATATAATTTTAAAAATTATGTAAAACATTATATAATATAAGATGGATTACAAAAATATACCGACAGAGAATATATTTTAAAGTAAAAAAAAAATATGTGTATACTTTTTATTAACGAAGTGGTCGAATCTTCGTATTATAAAATTCACCGATAATAGAATTTGTGTCAAATTTTTTAGTAATTTTCTTTTCAATATAATTAAAAGACAATTAGTAAGAAATTTATTTTTTATTTTGTTTCTAAGTTATTTTTCACAATATTTATAGTTAAAAAAGATCTCTTAATTGTAGCAGTTAAAATAGAGAAAATTAATACCAAATGAATAAAAAAAGACGGTCACAAGAAAAAAATTTCACTTTATGAGATTTGAAAATTTTTATTTAATTAAAAATATTAGTAATAATATCTTTTTTAGATTTCTTTAATATTGTTACTTTCTTTTTAGATATTAAAAATTATTAATATTTAAATTAGACTGAACTTTTATTTATACTAGACTCAATAATAAATAATTTTTTTTTAAAAAATTAAATTATACATAATAACTTATTACTGTTAAAAAAAGTTGGAGCGGGTGGTGAGGCCGCCACTCACCCCCTTATGTCCGTCCTTGTTTGTAACTATACATTATTTTTGCTTTAATTTTTAATTTTTTTTATCTCATAGTCTTCAATCTATTATAAGATGAGAAATCAATAAAATTATTTAATATATAAATCTAAGTATTTAACTGTTACGAATCTTATAACTGAGCAATTATGAATATTAAAAATAATAAATTAAATAAAAAAATAATCATTTTTTTAAATTAAATATGCATGGAGTAAAAAGAAGCAACAAAAATATAAAGAGAAATATAGGGATGAGTTTTATATTTATTCTTATATAAAATCGAATGGATTATGAAGTTTTGTTTTTATTTTTTATTTTTTTATTATTGAAGATAGGAAAATTCAAACTCGTAATTTCTTAGATAAATATAAAAAGATTATGCCATTTGAGTTATAATTTGTTGACTTAGTCGTGAATTGAGGGTTTTGATTATGAATTATGAAGTACGTATAAAGTAACATGCTTATGACATATTTAAATACTATAGTCAAAGAAAGAAATCATCACCTGCAATGCAAGTATAAAGAACCTTAACTAATTTTTTTGTTCAATTCATCAAGAATTAAAAAACTATGCATTTTCAGTTCAAAAGAGTAGTTATGAGACTATCAACAATTTTATTACAATTTTATATCTATATACACATACATATTTGTGTAAACATGTAAATTAAATGGTTGAAAGAAACAAATAAAAACAAAAGGTGAAATATAACTGACAAATAATAGTATTTATATATGTTTATTCCGCGCCGCAAGAATGTATCAAATTAAAAAGAAAAAAAAAGAAACTAACATTATAATATGAGAAGAAAAAATGAATTATGAAAAAAAGTGAAAAGCAAAGAATTATAAAAGAAGAAAGTAAATAAGTAAAAGTATAATTTTATATTAAAAAGATAAATAGTAAAAATGAGTAAAATAAAATAGTTTTATAATTTAATTTACACCTATTAAAAATAATAACAACATAAAAATATATAATAAAGTAATAAACTAAATAAAAACAAATGTTAAAGAGAGACTGAAATAAAAAATAAATCTATTTAGATGACTTAATTTATACCAGATTACCAGTTCAGCTAATTTATAGGCTACTTTTAGTAAATTCCAACACAAATTTAGCTACCTTCCAACTAGCTTGGGCAAACAAGGAACTCCAATTCTCACAAACTGGCAAAATGATAGACTGGTTGCATGACTAAGGTAGACTTCTTTTACATACTATCCACAGAAGTTATTTTTTTTAATCTAGATCGTTTACATTTTTTAAATTATATCTTAAAGGTTTAAAATTGAGGAACAAAATGTTCCGTGTTCATACAACGGAACACGTGAACAGCTTCCCATAATATATTAACAATGTTATGTATAATTTTTGTGTATACGTTTTTTGTAATTTTTTATATTTACTATTGGAAGTGAAAGCAGATAAAATATTTGTTTCTTATACTAAAAAAATATACAAAATATATAAAAAAAATACAAAAATCATAAAATGGCATTTGTATTTCATTCCTCCAAAGTGAATACAAAAGGCATATGCATTCAGGTGCAGTGTCAAGTTGAAGTACACCATAGCTAATAATACCACCACCCGCTTCAGTATTCTCTGAGAAAACTGATCAGCACACCAAATAACACAACAAATCACTGTTTTCACTTATATCAGTGTTGCTCTCAGTTGAGCACATACATAAGGCTTCTTGTAGTTTGAAGCAGGCACAGACGTCTGTCCTTTTTACAACAGCACTTCTACTACTGCTTCCAAAATGATCTGACATGAAAAGTGCAAGCTACCAAACAATCCTCAAGTTATTAATAACAACTTGATTTTCAAGAATGTTCAAGTCATTTAAGTGCTTCAGATGTAAGATTGCTGTACAAGCAGAGAGTATAATAGCATCCAACTCCTCATCCCTGTAAGATAGCTGAAAGAGAAAAACAATTCAATCACTATAAACGACCACTAACACAACTACCATCGGTACTTCCACAGCTAATACTATTACTACCAATAATAATAAAGGAAAATTATCAGGTGTTCCAAGTACTTTTATGGAACATGGCTGTTCCAATAAGCAAAAGGTTCCTATATTAATTTTGTCGTTTAGCAACTTTTTAAAAGACTCTAAAATCCTCCAAATTAGACATGAAATGACATAAATGGGCAGCTATAAGAGGTTCATTGTCCCTTGGATTGCTGGCTTTCAATAACTGGCTTAATTGCTTGTGAAAGTGGTAAACGAGGAAGAACGAGTCTTAACGTCGTCATGAACCCAATGATACGGGTCGTCTTCCCTCTCCTCAACCACTTTCAACTTCTCTCTCGCCATAGCAGTAATAACAAAAAGTAAATGAAGAAAAACACTAACCTTGCGAAGACATGAGGGAGGGTAAACTGTAAAAAAAAGAAACGTAGCAGCAAAATGTAAAGTCTCGAAGCGAAGTGCAGCTATTATTACAAAGCCCACTAAATTAGGGGAAACCTTAGTCAATAACTACCGTCAACGTGGGGAACCAATCCACATAATGGCACATTAAATGAGTCACAAGAATAATCAAAGAGGCACCCCAATTTCCTTTCAAAATCCTTTAAATGGGCCACGGAGGCCCAGCAGCAACAAAAAGTTATTGAGCCACAAAAACGAAGTCAGCAACAAATCAACTAAAGTTCGCCCACTGTTCTTACATACAACACTGGCCGAACTTGGGGGCTATGACGTGTACACCACCAAACTCGGAGGTAAACTCAAAACTTGGTTACCGACCTAAAGACTCGGATAAACCGAACAAAAGCATAAAAACCTCCAACTAAAACGCGAACAGGCCAGCAGCGTCACCCACAATCACGGAACTCACTCCCTCAAATTCAATCACGTCTCTGCACAGGTCAAAGATATCAGTAACAGCATTCACCTGATATTTCGAAACAAACTAACACACCACACGCCTATAAAACCAAACCTAACCCAACCACAAAGGGCAGGTCACAGAACTCATTCTTACTTGTTATTCTTTACTCTCTTATAACTCACATACTTACTTGAGCGTCGGAGTGTCTTGTGCAGGTGCTCCCGCCGCCGTGTTTCAGAGAACCGAGGTCATTCCGCACCATTGAGCCAAGACGACGTATAGCTTAGTCAAGAAGTCAAGTGCTCAACTGAAAGCAATATACCTTGGCGCTCTCAGGACGGAACACATTGAATGAAGAATGAACCAATTTTCCATAAACAAGGTGAAAAAAGAAGAGAGCAAGGTGTGGAACTAATAAAATCAGAACGGCTAAAAGTACAGCATGATTGGTATTCCTTCCCAGAAGCCTTGCATTGCAGTGCCATAACATGTCATATTATCAAATCTGAGTTAACTCCACCAACCAAAAGTTCAATTGAAGCGCCTAGCATGATCATCAATGTGCATATAGACAAATTAGTTGTTCCACACCAGAGAAAAAAGACCAAGTGGAAACCCCATTTTTCCATTTCAAAACCCCCAATGTAACGCCATTTGTCTTCTCATTTGTTTACGTAGGATGGAGCTTTGGAAAATAAGATCCAATATCAATAATGCATTCACAGCCAAACTCGTTTTCTTTCTCTTTTTAATTCTATATATGTAAAAGTGAAAAAATTATCCCATAAAATTTCTATAACCAGTACCATATTCATCTCAGTGACGATTTCTAGCAACAAAAAATCTAGCTTAGTGATATTTTCAACTAACAAATTATTTAGAGTTCAGTGATAAATCAGTAACAAATTTACGTCGGTGATTAACAAAAAGATCCTACTAGTTCAGTGATATTTTCAGCACCAAAATCAAAGACAGTAACAAAACAGAAAAAGAAAGAACAGGAGAATTTGTTGGAACTCACCAAATTGGGACCAGCTTCTGGTTGCGCGAAAGAAGCTGACGGCGAGGAGGAAGCTGACGGCGAGAAGGAAGCCCCGGGATCTGCTGCTTCTGCCTCCGGCGACGACAAGCGCAACTGCTTCTGTCTCCGGCGACGACAAGCGCAACGAAGGCGCGGGACTGACTGTGAGACGGTGATGAGACAGGGAGCGACGACGACCACCAGTCCAAGACCTGCTGCTTCTGCCGCCGATAACAACGAGGGCACGGAAGGCGTGCGAGCGCGACTGAGTGCGAGACCAGATACCGTGAGAGAGACCGAAGCCGAGAGAGAGAGAGAGCTTGGGTCAGAGAGCAATGAACCAGTGAGAGAGTGACACTGAGGGAGTAAGAGGAAGAGCTTAGGATGGCTGAACGACGTCGTATCAGAAATTTAAGAAAAAAAATATAAAAGACATGACCCAGTCCGGTTTATTTAAATCGGCTGAGTCGAACCGAATTCAAAAAAAAAAATAGTTAACCGATTCCTTAAATACTATTAATTACAATTTGACACATAAATAACTTAAAGAAAAATGTTTGAGACATCTTTGATAAGTATTTTCCAATAAATAAAAGAGCCTAGAGTCAATAAACTGAGCTTTTTTTTCGCTGTTTCAACTTTCAATTGCAATTATTCTATGGCAGCATAGTCTTCAAAATATTTTGTTGAAGGAAATTGATATTTGTACATATAACAAGTCAGCTTTTTTTTTTTTCACTTTTATATATCCAACCTACTACCATTGAGACGGAAAAGAAAAAAGCTTCCACCGATTTGAATGTATTCTATTTCAATTCTTTTATTTATTTGTCATTCTCATATTGAATAGATGTACAAATGAATTGCCAATTTAAATTATCATTGTTCTTTTTATTATAAATATGTAAAGATATGATCATACTCATGCAAGAACTAATTTGGTCGGATTATCGTTTTTGTTCTTTCCCCTCCTCAGTGATGAACAATTGAACCTAAAGTTAGTTAGATATATTTTGACTGAACTAAATTATTTAACAATTCATAATTTCATCTCTACTGAAACATCTCTTCATTGAAGTAAGGACATATATGTTCTGTTACCTAACATCTGTTTGGTTACTTTAACTCAATAGCTAGGTTAACCAGAGTTACTTAGACAAGGTTTGTAGGTAAGGTCCACCTTACCTTTTTTCAAAGTGTGATTATTCATTAGAAAAAGTCTAAAAGCAACGGCATTTTTATTTAAATTTAGTCAATATTTATTTAATAAAAATAAAATGAATAATTTTATATTAGTAAATATAATTTTATATTATTAAAAATATTAATAATAATTAATTAATAAGTAAAAATCACAAAATTTGCTTCCCTAAGCCTCCTCTTATTCTTTAATCACCACATGCGGTTGGATAACGGTTCTTTCTACTCAACCATATATATTTTATCTCTGGTTCTTTCTTCTCTCTCAGCTTCTCTTTCACTCTCTCTGGTTCCACTTCTCCAGCAGATCATCAAGTTCTTTCGTCATCGCTGAGCACTCTCTGACAATGTCTAAACAAAGGTCGGTAGCTATTACTACTTAATATCTTCTCTATTATCATATCTTCTGATCTATCTACTGTAAGTTTTTCATATATATATGATTTATAGGTTGGAAGGCAAGGTGGCAATAGTGACCGGAGGAGCAAGTGGAATAGGAGCAGAAGCAGTGAGGGTATTTGTAGAAAACGGTGCGTTTGTAGTTGTAGCAGATGTTCAAGACGAGCTCGGTCACCACCTTGCAAGTTCCATTGGCTTGTTAGAGAAGGTGAGTTACTGCCACTGCGACATTAGAGACGAGAAACAAGTTGAAGAAACCGTGGCTTTCGCGGTGGAGAAATACGGAAGCCTAGACATCATGTTCAGCAACGCTGGAATTGCAGGCTCTATCTTCTCTAACATACTTGATTTAGATCTGAACGATTTTGACAATGCCATGGCTGTGAATCTTCGCGGAGCAGCAGCGTGCATCAAGCATGCTGCACGTGTCATGGTGGCAAGAAGGACACGTGGATCCATAATATGCACAGCAAGTGTGGCTGCTTCGGTTGGTATTGGCGCAGCTGCTGGTGTTGGTTATACCGCATCCAAACACGGCCTTATAGGACTTGTGCGTTCGGCGTGTGGTGAGCTTGGCGGTTATGGGATCAGAGTGAATTCGGTTTCACCATATATTGTGGCCACGCCTCTTGTGTGTAGAGCGCTGGATGTGGAGGCAAGTGAAGTTGAAAGTGCTGGTGGTGTTGGTGCCAATTTGCAGGGGATTGTGTTGAAGCCAATACATGTTGCGGAAGCAGCTTTGTTTCTTGCTTCTGATGAATCTGCTTACATTAGTGGACATGATTTGACCGTTGACGGAGGTTTCTTGGCCGTTAATCGCGGTATTGAACCCTCCCTAGCTAGCTTAAAAAAAACTAAATGATATAAGATTATATGGAGTACTGTGACACAAATGATTTTGTATTTTACTATTTTTAAATTATCATGTAATCTACTTATTTTAATAAGGTTGATACCACAGGTGAATCTCCAGTATTTCAGGATAATAATAAAACAATACATTCTTTGTTTATCCTAATCACTTTTGTAACTATAAAAACGAATAAGATTAACTAGTTCGAGTAACACTTAGCATTATAATATTGAGTCTTTTTTTATTATAAAAAATTATTATGAATTCTATCTATACCATTTTTTGATGAACAGAATTCTCTTATGGCACTAAATTGAAGAAGAAAGAAATAACACTAGTTAAACTTTTAGAAAGAGAAAAAGAATTTAGAACATTTTATAAGATAAAAAATAATATTATATTAATATATATACTAAAATACCCTTATAGGTAATTATAAATAGATGAAGAAACCTGGTGCTATTTGTACAACGTGTATACTGATGAGAAGACGATATTCATCATCATTGATACTTATCTTTGTTACTTCATTGGTTTGGAGTTGCATGGTATGATCCATGAACATGAAAGGCGCCTTTGATTTCTGAGATTAGTAACGAGGTAATGCATGCATGGTTTAATTAGAATAGTATATGACCCTGATTTGATCCTTGTTAACGATAGTAACTTTTACTCTTTCAATTCTTATCTGGATTTGGATATGAATTTTTATCATTTTATGTGATGTAATGATCTAGTAGTGGCTTCAATGGCATTAATCGTTCTCTTTTCAGTTCTAATAATGCAATGCTTAATGAACAATTTTACTTTAATTTTTCTTCTAGATAATTAACACCAACATGCAGTTTTAATTTTGGAATAATTAGAAAATTACGATTCCAGGAGTGTTCGATTGGAATATTTGATTTTAGCTTATAGTCAAAAATTTCAACAACGGAATCAACATGTGGCTGATGTGTGTTTCAAAAAGTTGATCTCTTAAATAGGGGAGAATGAATTTTGTTGATTTTGGATAAAATTAAAACTTCTAGTTTTTTAAAGCTTAGTCTTGTTTAGATCCTTTTTACAAATTAAACTCAACTCGACTCATGAGGACAAGCATGTTGGAACTTATTAAATAATCTCCTCCCACATAACCATCAAGGATCGTCAATACGCCAAAGGACGCTAATAAAACACAAAATACAAAGACCAGACAAATAAAACAGAGCACTTAACAACAAATAAAAATAAGCTAATTGAACCTTTTCATACGGTATACAGGTACTGCATCTATCTTCCACCGCCATGCTTGAATGATGTAGCGAGCCAACTTACCTTGCAACTCCCGTGGAGGAGCATTCCTCCAATGATACGATCATTTAACCATATTGACTGTTATCTCTCATGTTATCTAATGTAACCCCTTTTCATACATGAAATCTGCACTACTCCTTCTTGGTCAAACTTCTTCTCATGATTTCCCACCCTTTGTTCCCACTCTGATTATTTTAATATCCCTTTCACCTTTGATCACAGTACAAATGTTCTGTAATGTATGCCTCAATGTTATGGTTTTATTCCTCAGGAATTTCTACTTCCAATTAGCTTCTTCTTTCCTTTTTATCCATTCAACTATATCAATGACCACCTTCAAGTCTCCTTCCACCACACCAACTTCCTCCAACTTTAATTTAATGATTTTTAATAAAAAAAAAATCTAAAACCAACATTTTTATTAAAATTTGACTAATATTTAACTAGTAAAAAGAAAATCAGTAATTTTACATAATTAAATATAATTTCACACCATTAAAAATATTAATATTAACTAATTAATGGTTATAAATTACAAAATCCAGTACTCCACTTTTTAATATACACAAACAACAACAAATATATTTAGTGAAATAATTTTTAAAATTTAAAAATATTATAATAAATATCAATATAAAAATTAAATTTTAATATAAATTAATATATAAAATTATATTATATTTTTTATTTTAATAAATCAAAATTTTTTTTTTATCAAACCAAGCTTATATCTCCCGTCAAACATTCCACTGACCAATCAAAGCTCGTTAGAAAATTTTCCACTACATTCTTGGTTTAGGATATGTTTGGACCATTAAATATTCCCATAACAAAACATATTTTTTAAGTTTTTTTAATAACTATTAAATAGTTCTTTTTTAATTTTAATTACAAATTAACCTCATATATTTTCTTTAATTATAAAAACTATTTTTTATTTTATAAATTATTATTTTATTATTCATCTATTATGTTTATTAACAATAAAAAACAAAAACAATAACGAATTAGATCTTCTATTGATCGTAATAAATCTCTTGTGCATTCTAATAGATTAAAAGTTTATATTTAATCCGTGACGTTCGTGATGAACTATAAAACCGTGTTTCCTTAAAAATCAATCGATTGGATTATCAAAACAATCTATTGAATTATAACTCAATCGATTGGATTACAATTTATCACACAATAATCGATTAAAAATTACAAGACAGCATAATTTTTGCATAAATCAATCGACTGGTCATATTATCCAATTGATTTAACGATGAATAAATTATACTTTTCAATCGATTGAAAGCTTCAAAACAACCTGAGGTCTCACCAAAACAATCGATTGCTTTTGTTACTCAATCGATTGCTTTTGGCAAAACAATATGGATTTTATGCGTGGTGCACTCAGAGCAACGTGGTAAGAAACCACTCTCGAACGATGACGCTTTCAACAGTTTCATTAAACGTGGTAAGAATAAATTGAGGAGCATGGCGACGTTTGGGCACCGTAGGGAGGAAACTAGCCACACTTCGGCTGACGTGGCTAATAATGGTGTTTCAGTTGTCAAGAACCGTGCTAACAATAAGAATGATCAGAAAGACAACTTTTCAGATTTTATCAAGCGTACTAAAAAGAAGTTCAGAACTACAACAATTGTTGGAAGGAATAGCTAAGTAAAAAGAGGGTAAGAAGGTGCATGCGTTGCGTGGATTAATTGGTGTTTGGGTTTGTGACATGACGCATGTGAAGTGCATCGTAATAATAATCCATATTGTTTTGCCAAAAGCAATCGATTGTTTTGGTGACACCCTCAAGTTATTTTGAAGCATTTAATAGATTGAACGGTATAAACAATCGATTGAATTATATAAAATTCACATTTTATTCATCGTTAATCGATTGATTTATGCGAAAATTATGTTGTCTTACAATTTTTAATCGATTGTTTTATGATAAACTATAATCCAATCGATTGGTTTTCAAAAAAACACGATTTTATGGTTCATCACTAACGTCACGGATCAAATATAAACTTTTAATCGATTGGAATATCCAAAAGGTTTATTACGATCAATGGAAGATCTAATTTATTATTGTTTTTGTTTTTGATTGTTAATAAATATGATAGATAAATAATAAAATAATAATTTATAAAATAAAAAATAATTTTTATAATTAAATAAAATATATGGAGTTAATTTGTAATTAAAATTAAAAAAATAACTATTTAACAGTTATTAAAAAAATTTAAAAAACATATTTTGTTATGGGAATGGTCCAAACGTTCTGAGACCATCGAATCCGGTGTCTACATACTTGTTAATAATAGATTAATAGGTCTATACAGGTTACAGGACAAAGTACCACCAAACCAGCTATACTTTTTTGGGAGCTACTCAAATAAAAATATTTAAAATATTTTTTTTAAATATTTTTCAGTAATTAAGATTTAATACATATAATTAATTAAATTGTGTTATTTTTATTAAAATTAGACAAAATAAACTAATTTAATCGAAAAAATGGTGAATCAAATCTTGAATCGATCTAAATAAATATAACTTTTTTATAAAAAATTATTACAATACCCTTATTATAAAAAATGACTAAAATACTTATATATATATATATATATATATATATATATATATATATTTGAAAACTCTAAATTCGAACTCTATAGACATAGAAGTAAAGTGCTAAAATTTAAGATTCTCAAAATTAATATATATAATAGGAGTATTTTAGTCATTTTTTATAATAAAGGTGTTATTATAATATATTTTTATAAAAAAATAATAATAATTTAGATCAGTTCAATATTTAATTTACTATTTTTCGATCAAATTAATTTGTCTGACCTAATTTTAATAAAAATAATACGATTTAATCGATTATATGTATTAAATTTTAATTACTAAAAAATATCTTAAAAAAAAACATTTCAAACATCTTTATCTAAATAACTCCTACTTTTTCTTTACACACTTCACCTTCTAAGTATCTTTTTTCTTCACTTTATTTGCCTCACACCACATATTAACGAGAGCTTTCACTTGTTCTCACACATTCATCCATGGCACAATTTTCTTTTCAAATATTATAATATTTCTACAATTTCATACTACACTATTGCAAAAATAGAACATATAATCCACTTTTCCTTTCTTATATAGAGTTTATATTCTCCAACATTCAAGCTATATTCTAACATCACAAGGTCCTACCCAAAACACTTTTTCATTATCCAATAATGTCATCTACCGTAATTAAGAGACAATTTGAAAATATAAAAATCAATAATTTATTGACTCTTGTGTCTCTCCAAATAAAATACACGCTTGTTCTCTTTCATAAGTTAAGAAAGAACACGTTTATAAGATTTTCTAACTCTCATCAAAATGAGTTTGTTGAAAATAAATTGTGATAAGGTGTTGAAAATCTCTAAAACTAAATATAAATAAAAAGTTGAGAATTAGCTTTTACACGTAAATTGTGCCAGTCCTATGTGATTTAGTCTCAAATCACATAATTTTTTCACTTTAAAATGATTTATAAGCAACTTATAAAGTTGTGAATTTTTGTACGATTTATGAATTATTTCTCTAAAGTATTTATGCATAAATCATCCTAAGATATTATACTTAATATATTATATAACCCTCAAAACTTTAGGATAATTTATATATTATTAAGAAAAGAGTATTTATGTTTTAAAAATTATTTTAGGAGAATCTAATAATTTTGAATTGTGTTTATTTTATTTAAGTGAAAAAGCCAAATATAAGAGTGTAGCTAATATTTACTCTTAAATAATAAATTAAAATTATTATTAATAAAAAGTAATTCACGTAAATTAAATTTTTATTTTATACATAATTATGAGTGGATTTTTTATTTTATGTTCCAGACAAAGTTAGGCAAATTTATTTCAAATGTTGTTAGTGGAGTTAGTTAATACTTAATCCTCGAATTGAATTATTATTATATATGCTTAGTGGATTTTGGAGGGAATGGAATTTTCTATTTTTTATTATTTTATCAAATGCGTTTTTTATTATTTAACAATTTTTTATATATTTTTTTAATCTAACGTAAGAAACATATAATACGAGATCCCATTTTACACTAACAATTAAAATAAAAATTGAAAGAATTTATTTCTGACTTTAGATACTGATCTTGCATACTCATTAGTAAATAAATAGAAGAGCCTAGAGTCAATAAACAGAGATTTTTTGCTGTTTCAATTGCAATTATTCTATGGCAGCATAGTCTTCAATATTTTGTTAAAAGAAATTGATATTTGTATATATAACAAATCAGTGTTTTTTTTTTTCACTTTCATATATCCAACCTACTACCATTGAGACGCAGAAAAAAAAAAAGCTACCACTGATTTGAATGTATTCTATTTCTTTTATTTATTTGTCATTCTCAGATTGAATACATGTACAAATTAATTGCCAATTTAAATTATCAATGTCCTTTTTATTATAGATATGTAAAGATATGATAATTGTTATGTAGGTAATCTGAGATAGGTGGATTGGACTTGAAGAATTGGTCCAAGTGTCAGTGGAAGGTGGTCTCCGACTTATTTACGATCGGGAACCGCCGTCCGAGTTATGTGTTTTAAAGAATGGGGGTGGTACCTGTAAAGACATTCTAATGCCTAAGTCAGTAAAGGGGTAAGCAGGTTTAGAGTATATTAGAATTTAGTTTTACCTGAGTATGTATTTATAGTGGTGATCCAATAATCACTGTTGGAGTAGTTCCACATTTGAAGGTGGATAACCGTCCATTTATCTTAGGGTTGTTGAGATATTGCTTCTAGAAGTGGATGAGAGATTTTATGGGGTAATTACTTATTTGAATAAGTGTTATCTGCCAGCTCATCTTGAGCCCGACCTCTTTGGGGAGGGGCTCATGTCGAACCTGACTTCTTTCATGGGAGGTCGGTTAGGTGGTAAAGGCCAACCTTTCGATTGGGCCTTTTTGATTTACTTGGACTTGGACCATAGTGTTGAGTCAGGGTATGAACAGTGCCCCTACTCGAGCCCGATCTCTTGGCTATGAGTCAGATTCGAGTATTGATTGAACTCGGGTTTATCCAAGTCAGGAACGTGATTTCAAACTTTTCAACTATCGCGTCTAATCAAACGTCGCGTCCATTTTTTGTTTCGTATTTACACGTGGGAGCAGTTACATTGGTAACGGTGCGTTTCTTTAATGATAGAGTCATTTTACTGTTGTGCCCCTGTCATGTTATAAATACTTTTCCCTCTTCTTTCTTTTGTTTTCTTTCGTCTTCGAAGTTTCTTACCTGCACTCTCATTCTTTCTTATTCAAAAAATTCCTTTAGTCTTCTGTCTTGGGGCGCTTCGTTGCTTTCTACTCCTGCGACTACTTCTCCTTTATTCTACGGAGAAAGGTTAGTCTTTTCTTTATCCTCTTCTGTCATTTGTGTAGTGCTTTATCTCTGTGTGCTTGTGCGTTTGAGGAGATTTTCATGCTTTTACTATTCCATTATTTTGAATGTACATATTCAATTCTTTCTCATTGAATTGTTTTCGTAACTTTAGGTTATTGTTGCGATGCATTTTGATTTTCTCGAGTTTTTCAACTAGTGAGTCGTTTAGTGATATTATTCCCAAGTTATCATGATCGTCTTTTGTAACATCTTTACACCGACTTGTACATCGTCTTTTTATCCTGCCGACCACTTAGGTCGGTCATGGAATTTTTACGCTTTCTCGAGCTTAAATCGGTGCGTTTCGTAGAATAATGATGCCAATAATGGAATTATAAAAAAATAGAATAAAATCTTTATTAATTAATGGAGGTGACAAAGTTAACTTAGCTACTAAGAGATTTTAAGACTATTAACCCTTAGTCCTCGCTTTGATGCCTCGTTAAAACCCCCTCCAGGAAAAACCATATTTGGGAAAAAACTATGAAGTCGGAAAAAAGAGTACATCAGGGAGTGGAGTTCGCTTCTAGCTATAATACCTCCTCATGTTGCAGGCGTGCCACGATCTTGGGAGCTCAGCCCCACTCAGGTCGGATACCTTGTAATACCCCTTTCCGAGGATTTCACTTATCTTATATGGCCATTTCCAATTAGCAGCAAGTTTTCTTTCACCCGACTTGTTTGCGCCGATGTCATTCCTGATCAGGATTAAATCGTTTGAGGTAAAGCTTCTTCGAATGACTTTCTTGTTGTATCTATCTGTCATCCTTTGCTTTAGCGCCACTTCCCTTATCTGGGCTTATTCTCGGACTTCAGGGAGTAGTTCGAGATCTTCTTTGTGTGCCTGAATGTTGCCAACCTCATCATAGAATCTCGCCCTGGGACTTTGCTTGTTGACTTCAATTGGTATCATGGCTTCTATGCCATAATCAAGTCGGAAGGGTGTTTCTCCAGTAGCTGATTGAGGTGTGGTTCGATAGGTCCACAACACTTGAGGGAGCTCCTAGACCCAAGCTCTCTTTGCATCTTGAGGTCTTTTCTTTAGTCCAATCAGTATGACTTTGTTGGCTACCTTACTTAGCTTGCCCATTTGCTTGTGAGTGCTCAACCAAGGTGAATTGATACTTGATCTTCATACTGGCTACTAAGTTTCTGAATGTAGAGTCAATGAACTGGGTACCATTATCCGTGGTGATTGGATGGAGAATTCCATACCTTGTAATGATATTTTTGTAGAGAAACTTTTGACTTCTCTGATATGTGATAGTGGCCAATGGCTCTACTTCGATCCACTTCATAAAGTAGTCCACTCCCACTATAAGGTATTTCACTTGTCCAGCTGCTTGGAGAAATGGTCCGAGTAGATCTAATCCCTATTTTGCAAAAGGTCATGGAGAAGTTATGCTGATGAGTTCCTCAGGGGGAACGACATGGAAGTTAGCATGCATTTGGTATGATTAACACCTCTTCACAAACTCGGTGGCATCCTTCTGTAAGGTCGGCCAATAGAACCCGGCTCGGATGACTTTCCTAACCAAAGACCTTGCTCCGAAATGGTTCCCGCAGATACCATTGTGCACCTCCTCTAGGACTTCTGTTGTCTTTGAGGTCGGGACGCACTTCAACAATGGTGTGGATATTTCTCTTTTATAGGGGATATTTTTCACTAAGGTGTACTTTTGTGCCTCCCTTTGGATTTTCTTGGCCTCTTTTTTCTCTTTGGATAGGATGTCGAATTTCATATGTTCGATAAAAGGGGTCATCCACCCGAGTTCCAACCCAGATACCTACAGGACATCTTGTTTAGCCTCTGTTTTTGTGACAGAGGGTTCTTGGAGAGTTTCTTGGATCAGACTTTTATTATTCCCTCCTGTCTTGGTACTTGCTAACTTGGAGAGGACGTCTGCTCTGCTGTTGAGATCCCGAGTTATATGTTTGACCTCAGTCTCTGAGAACCGCCTGAGATACTCCAAAGTTTTGTCAAAGTACCTTTTCATATTTGAGTCTTTAGCCTGATACTCCCCATTAATTTGAGAAGTCACTACTTGAGGGTCGCTGAAGACCACTACCTTGGTTGCACCGAATTCTTCTGCTAGCTTCAACCCGGCAATCAAGGCTTCATATTCTGCCTTATTGTTGGAGGTCAGAAATTCAAATTTCAGGAAGACTTCTATTTGAATTCCCTCTTGGTTGACAAGTATTATGACTACACCGCTTCCGATTTTATTGGAAGAACCATCCACATACAATTCCCAAGTTGTGGATGCTTCCTCTTAATCTCTTGCATATTCTTCCACGAAGTCGGTCAGGCACTAGGCTTTGATTGCCGTCCGAGTTTCATACCTTAAGTCAAACTCAGATAGTTCTATAGCCCATTGAACCATTATGCTCGTAATGTCTGTTTTTTGAAGAATTTGCTTCATGGGCTGGTTTGTTTAAACTTTTATTGTATGAGCTTGAAAATAAGGTCGTAGTCTTTGAGATGCCACTATTAAGGCATACGCAAACTTCTCGAGTTTTTTGTACCTTAACTCGGAGCCTTGTAGAACTTTGCTGGTGAAGTATATTGGATGCTGCCCAATCTCATCTTCCCGTATTAGCGCTATGCCACAGCTTTGTCGGCTACAGACAAATACAGGATGAGTTCTTCCCCGATTTTAGATCGGGTCAGAATTGAAGGTTGGCTTAAAACCCTTTTGAACTCTTGGAAAGCTTTTTCGCATTCAGGAATCCATTCGAACTGGCATCCTTTTCTTAGTAGAGAAAAAAGTGGTAAGGATCTCAGTGCTGATCCTGCTAAAAACCTGGAGAGAGTTGCAAGTCGGCCACTAAGCTACTGGACTTCCCTTAAATAGGTCAGGCTCTTCATTTCTATGACTGCCCTGCACTTGTCAGGGTTGGCTTCTATCCCTCTTTGTGTTAGCATAAACCCTAAAAATTTTCCAGCCTCCACTGCAAAGGTGCACTTTACAGGATTCAATCTTATCCCATGCGTTCTTATGGTGTTGAAGACTTGTGAGAGGTCCATCAGGAGGTCGGCCTCATCCTTAGTTTTTATTAACATGTCGTCTAGGTATACCTCCATTAATTTCTCAAGGTGAGGTGCGAACACCTTGTTCATCAACATTTGGTATGTGGCTCCTGCATTTTTTAACCCAAAAGGCATGGCCACATAGCAATAATTTGCTCTAGGCGTGATGAAGGATGTCTTCTCCTCGTCTGACTTGTACATCAAGATTTGATTGTATCCTGAGTACGCAACCATGAACGACAAGTACTGATATCCCAAGCTGGAATCTACTAGGGTATTGTTCCGAGGGTTACCTAAAACTATAGGTCGATCTCGGATGAGATCTTCTGTGCTGGTCAGAACGGTTGTATCCGATTTGTTGGACTTGATGGTGATGCTGATTCCTTTGTCCCCGGAAGGTGGATGGTACCTACAAGGGACTCCGATGCTTAAGTTAGCAAGGGTATTAAGCAGGTATTGAGTAGAATCAGAGTATGAGTTATACTTGGGTGCTCCAGTGTATTTATAATGGTGTAGAGTGACCTTTTCAGACAAGATAAGTTAGTTATCTTATCTTTATCTTTATCTTATCTTTATCTTTCATGGGAACCACCTTTATCTCTATAGGCTTGGGCTGCCTTTGGATTGGGGTCGTGTTCCTCTATTTGGACCCTTTATTGGGCTTTCCTGTGGCTTGGCCGAGCTCTTCGAGAAGAGGTCGGTTTGTCCTGACCTGAAGAGGTCGGTCGCTTTGTCTGTAGAACATCCCGTGTCGGATAGCTCGACTCAGGGTATGAACAGTGCCCCTGCTCGAGCTCGGTCTTCCTTTGGAGGTAGAGTCTTAGTTTTTAGGACTTCGAACCATCTCGGGTGGAGCCGAACTCGAGCATTTTGTTAACTTTATCTTTGTAGAGTTCATTTTTGAATGCGGAACGTTTCGCTTCCTCTGAGAGCGCGCGCTTTTGTATTAGCGTCCTAGCCTTGGGAATGTGCGAGGGTTTAATGCCCTCATTAATTGGTTTTTAATGCCCCTATTTTCTCTTGGTTTCCTTTATTCAAATTTTGTATCCAAGAGACGGTTTTTTTCCTGTAACTTCCCTTCTTTTTCGCCGTTTTTTGTCCTGCATTTCTCATTTTCTCTTTGTGACGTTTTGGCATTCGCTGGTGCTTCTGCTTCTCGGTTGATCCTCGTTGCTCTGCTCCACTTTTCATCTTTTTCCTTCAAAGCTTTCCTCCTTCTTCCAGATTGGTTTTGCTTTCTCTTCACCGTTTATTTCTGCTGCTTTGTTTTTGATTCTTTGATGACGCTCTGATTTTGTACGTTTGGAAAGCTTGAACCTTTTCTTTGTTTCTGTACTTGGTTTATTGTTGTGATGCCTGTTTCCTGGTCTTCTTGTATGCTTTGGGTGATTTTCCTAGTTCTGGCTTCTATTTAGAGCCTCGTGTGTTGTCGTTGATTTTCGTACTGCTGTTTCGAAAAAGGTTGCTCCTTTGATAACTTTGTTTGCTCCATTGATGATTTTGTTTTTGTTGATGACTTTTCTTCGATAGAGACGATGGTTTTTGGTGACTTTCCTTTGACTTTCGCCTTTTTCTCCTCGGGACGCTGTTTGTTTGGAAGAGGGTTTTATCTTTGTAGCTTTTTCTGAGACTTCACTCTGTCATTGCCTCCAAAGGATGCCCCTGGACCTTCGTGTGCGTCCTGGGGTTTTTCTTTTACTATTTTGTGTGCTTAAGGTCACATTTGTCCGAGTTGCTTCCATTTTGTCTGAACTTGCTTTTTTGGGGTTAGTAACCCGTTTCCTTTTCTTTGAAGGATTAGTTGGCCATGTCGTCTCGCAAAAATATTGTCGAGGCGTCATCTAAGGTTCCTGAGGGGATGTCCGACTGGTTGGACTCCCTGGTGTTGCTGTGTGTATCCCTAGCCAATGTGAAATTCTGCACGGAGCTTAGGAAAAACCATCGGATATGTGGTAGTGAGAATCAAGAACGCAACTATGAATTGGTGGCACCCGATTCTGATGACAGGGTCTGTTTTCCTACTTCTACCCAGGGAGAGCGTCCTTTCTTTTATGCATACGATTTCTTCTTTAGCCAGATGGATATTACCCTTCCTTTTACTTCCTTTGAGACCGACCTGTTGTGGTCTCGCAACGTGGCCCCATCTCAGCTTCATCCGAATTCTTGGGGTTTTATTAGATTTTTCAGATGGTTTGTCATGAGTTCGGTGTTAAGCCCTCTTTAACCCTTTTTCTGTATCTCTTTGTGTTGATCAAGCCTGGGACTACCAAAAAAAAAGCTTCTTGGATTTCTTTTAGGTCGTCCCAGGGACATAAAGTCTTCTCCATGTATGATGAGTCTTTCCGCGATTTTAAGAATTACTTTTTCAAGATCCGAGCTATTGAAGGAGCTCGTCCTTTCTTCCTGGATGAGAATAGCGAGCCTCGTTTTCCTTTAGAGTGGCAGAGGAATGTAGTTGTGTCTAGGTATACCTGGGAGATGTTAGACGAGGTTGAGCAGGCCTTTGTCACTGCTTTAGAGGATATTTGGGGGGAACCTCCTCATCTTGAGACCAAGAAATTTCTAGGGGATCCATCCTTGATTCGTGCTGTGCTGGGTATTTTATAAACTGTGCTCCCATGTCTTTTGTTTTCTGCTTTCCTTTCTGGATATTCATAAGTTGTTGTATTTTTCTTTGTTTTTCAGAGATGTCGAAGGATAATGACTCACTGAAAGCCTTTAAGAAGGCGAGGAAGGCAACCGCGGCTCAGAACGTCCCGGCCAAGGTGGTCGGGGAAGGGTCCTACCATGTTTTGTCGAAGCCGTCTGTCCCGAGCTCTCCTGGGCCGAGGAGGGTGATCCCGATTCCCCGGGTTCGTTTGGTTGACCCGCCTCAGACTTCAGTTGGTACCTCTGCTCCTCCAGTTGCTCCTCCTCCAAAAAGACCTCGGACTGTCGAGCCGTTTAATCTTGATGCTCCCGACTTTGATGCAATTGGGTTTGTAGACCAACAGATTGCTCCCTATGGTGTCATGCCTACCGACGATGTATCGATTCTTCGTCATTTAGACTTTATTACTCGGAGTGGTATTACATTGGCACACATGGGAGCGGCTTTATACCGAACTGCTTAAGATCTTTCTATCCATGCTACCAATGCTTTTATGGAGGAGACAAAATCAGAATTTGATTGAATTAAGGGTTTGAAGGAGGAGCTCGAGGCGGAAGTGGCCGAGCTAAAAAAGGAGTTGAAGGGGGAAAAGGCCCGGGCTGTTGGTCTGGCGGCTGCCGCGCAACTGGCCGAGGATACGGCTCAAAAACATAAGGATGGCTATGTTACTACTTATAGAGAGGTGATGGAGCTCAGGGGTAGGTTGAAATCTGTTCAGGCCGATTATTCCGAGCTTCAAAGTCATCTTGTAGGTAGTGTTACTGCGGCTTATGAGAATCTGAAAGAGCAATTCCGAGTTCTTGCGCCAGATCTCGACCTTTCCCTTATTAGACTAGACAATATTGTTAGGGATGGTAAGTTTGTTCTTGACGATCCCGATGATGATGATGATGATCGTCCCTCACTGTCTGCTACCAAGACTTCTGCTGTGCCGGCTTCTCTGACTTCTACTGCTGGGATCAGTCGTCCAGAAGGGGAACCGGATTGCCAAATCTTGAACCGAGATGATGGGACGGTAGATGCGGTACCTCTTCAGACTCGTCCTCCTTCACCCCGAGTTGATGCTGCTGAGAAGTCTTCTAATGTTAACTGAGTTTTCTTCCTGTTTAATGTAGCTAGCCCGGCTTGTGGGCTTTTGAACTTCTTTATCTTTGTAAATGGTGTTTTTGCTGACTATTGATACTTTATTTTGGTTGCTTGTTTAGCAACTTTTATTTTCGAAAAATGAAGTAGTTTTCGAGCTTTCGTGGCTGATTTTGGTGGCCTCTGAAGCTTGCTATTATCATAACTTAGTAGTTTTTGTATCATGTCTGCTTGCACTTGTCTTGGTACCTTTGTAGGCTCGCATTTTGTCCTGGCATGATCAGCTTGATTCTTTGGCTTGGTTGTGTTTGTAATCCTCTTTTTTGGAACTCATTTAGGTCTCTTTTGGGGACTATTTTTGTAACTTGTGTCTTGGGCTCGACTTTGTCATATCGAATCCTGTCAAGTTACTTGGTAATCCTTTTTCTTGGACCTTTTCAGGTCTCTTTCGGGGATTACCTTTTGTAGCTTTACATCTTTTCTTGGCCGACTTTGTCACGTCGGGTCCTGTCGAGTTACTTGGTAATCCTCTTTCTTGGACCTTGTTTAGGTCTCTTTCAGGGATTATCATTTGCAACTTATCTTTCTGGGCCGACTTCGTCACATCGGGCCCTGTCGAGTTACTTGATAATCCTCTTTCTTGGACCTTGTTTAGGTCTCTTTCAGGGATTATCTTTTGTAACTTATCTTTCTGGGCCGACTTCGTCATGTCGGGCCCTGTCGAGTTACTTGATAATCCTCTTTCTTGGACCTTGTTTAGGTCTCTTTCAAGGATTATCTTTTGTAACTTATCTTTCTGGGCCGACTTCATCACGTCGGGCCCAGTCGAGTTACTTGATAATCCTCTTTCTTGGACCTTGTTTAGGTCTCTTTCAGGGATTATCTTTGTAACTTATTTGTAGGAGTCCGACTTTCTCATGTCGGGTTCTTCGAAGTTATAGTAATCCTCTTTTATAGCGTTGGCCATACCTCTTTCTAGGGCTTTACTTATAACTTGAGTTGTTGTGGCTGGTCCGACTTTTTGTGCCGACCAGTCTTTAAGTTATTTTATAGCAATCCATTTTATTAGGACCTCGTCAGGTCCTTTCTATGGATCACTTTCTATAACTTCTTGCATTATTCTATTTTCATCTTTGCCGATTTTTGTAGAATTTGGGTTTTAACCCTCGTTTTTATCGTGATCACGCAGTGAATTCAGTTTTCACTTTCTATCGATCTGTAGCTTTATAATCGGGCGACGAATGTTTTCAGAATAATACGACTTGAGCGTTTGTAGAAAATCTGAACAAATTTATTAAAAGAGAATGCAAATATACACGAGGAGTTAATTTCCTTAGTCGGGTGATTTGTAGGTCTTGGCGGGGCGCCTCGTTAAAGAACATTTTTCAGGAAAAAGAGTGCGCCTTGTCCAGGATCTTTTATCATCCCTAGCTATAGTACCTTCTTAGGTTGCAGGCATGCCATGACCTAGGAAGCTCTCGCCTGTCGAGTTCGGAAAGCCTGTAGTAGCCGTTTCCCAGTACTTCTATGACTCGGAAGGGCCCTTTCCAGTTTGCTGCCAATTTTCCTTCTCCAGGTCGAGTGGTTCCTATGTCGTTTCGGATTAGGATGAGGTCATCTTCAGCAAAGGCCCGCTGTATTACTTTTCGGTTGTATCTGGAGGCCATTCGTCGTTTCAACGCCTCTTCCCTTATCCGAGCTCTTTCTCGGATTTCTGGAAGTAAGTCGAGCTCTTCCCTTTGAAGTTGGGAATTGGCTTTTTCGCTAAAATGGATTACTCTGGGTGATCCTTCTTCGACCTCCACTGGGATCATTGCCTCCATTCCGTAAGATAATCGAAAAGGTGACTCCTTTGTCATGGAATGTGGAGTCATTCGATATGCCCATAGGACTTGCGGAAGCTCCTCAGCCCAAGCTCCCTTTGCATCTTGTAATCTCCGTTTTAACCCTGCTAATATAACTTTGTTAGCAGCTTCAGCTTGTCCATTGGCTTGGGGGTACTCAACAGAGGTGAATTGTTGTTTTATATTTAAGTTGGCCGCTAATTTTCTGAAGCCTGCGTCTGTGAACTGGGTACCATTGTCTGTAGTGATGGAGTATGGAACTCCGAACCTTGTGACGATGCTTCTATATAGAAATTTCCGACTTCTTTGAGCTGTGGCATTGGCTAGGGGTTCTGCCTTGATCCATTTTGTGAATTAGTCTATTCCTACTATGAGGAATTTGACTTGTCCCGATCCTTGAGGGAAAGGTCCAAGGAGATCGAGTCCCCATTTTGCGAATGGCCAAGGTGAGGTTACGCTGATGAGTTCCTCTGGCGGGGCGGTGTGAAAATTGGCATGTTTCTGGCATGGTGAACATGTTCTTACAAATTATGTGGCTTCTTTTTGTAGAGTTGGCCAATAAAATCCTGTCCGAAGTACTTTTTTGGCGAGTGCCTGCGCTCCTAGGTGATTGCCACAAATGCCACTGTGTACTTCTTCTAGGACATCTTTTGTGTTGGAAGTCGGCACGCATTTTAGCAATGGTATTAAAATTCCTCTTTTGTATAGAGTATTATTTATGATGGTATAGTATTGTGCTTCCCGTTTTAACCTCTTTGCCTCTTTCTCATCTGTAGGGAGGGCTTCTGTTCTGAGGTAATTAATTATGGGAGTCATCCATCCCTGATCGCGACCTATTATGGCTAGAACTTTTCTTCTTCTGAGATTGATGGATTCTATAGAATTTCTTGGATAAGGCTTCTATTGTTGCCTCCTGGTTTGGTGCTGGCTAGTTTTGAGAGTGCATTGGCCCGGGCATTTTGTTCTCGGAGTGTGTGACAAATTTCATACTCTCTTTTGTTCAAGTTGTTCCCTGTTTTGTCTAAATACTTTTTCATAGTGGGATCTTTGGCTTGGTAGCTTCCTGTTATTTGTGACGTAACTACCTGTGAGTCGCTGAAGATGATAAGTTTTTGAGCTCCAACCTCCCTAGCCAGCTTCAAACCAGCTAGTAGTGCCTCATATTCTGCTTGATTGTTTGAGGCAGGGAACCCAAATTTGAGGGAGAGTTCGATTTGGGTTCCCTGGTCGCTTTCGATTATTATGCCCGCGCCACTTCCCGTTTTGTTTGAGGAACCATCCACATATAAATTCCATTCTGTGGGATTTCTGGTGTGTCCGTGAATTTCGCAATGAAGTCGGTCAGATATTGAGATTTGATGGCCGTCCGAGCTTTGTATTGAAGGTCGAATTCGGACAACTCGACTGCCCATTGCAAGATTCTGCCTGCCAAGTCTGTTTTCTGTAGGATCCCTTTTATGGGCTGGTTGGTCCGAACTTTAATGGTGTGAGACTGGAAGTATGGGCGAAGTTGTCGTGATGTTAGTATGAGAGCGTAAGCGAACTTTTCTATTTTCTGGTAGCTCAAATCGGATTCTTGCAATGCTTTGCTGATAAAGTATATGGGTTGTTGCCCGCTGTTGTCTTCTCGAACTAGTGCTGAGGCTATTGCCCGATTTTCCATTGCGAAGTACAATATGAGTGGTTCTCATTCCCGTGGCTGACTTAGTATAGGTGGTCGTCCTAGGAATCTTTTGAAGTCTTGGAAGGCTTGCTCACATTCTGTTGTCCATTCAAACTCCTTTCCCTTCCTTAGAGTGGCGTAGAAAGGGAGAGATCTTATTACTGATCCGGCCAGGAATCTCGACAAGGCTGCCAATCTCCCGTTGAGTTGTTGTACCTCTTTGACACAAGTCAGACTTTTCATGTCGAGTATGGCCCTGCATTTGTCTGGGTTTGCCTCGATTCCTCTCTGTGTGATCATAAAACCCAAGAATTTACCAACTTCTACTGCGAAGGTGCATTTTGCGGGATTGAGTCACATGCCATGTCGTTGGTCGGCGAAATTGTGAACTATACTTTTTCACAACTCTCATAATCCCTGGTAATGGCTCCAAAAACTTGGTGCGCTCAATACCATGGCATTACACAACTTCGCACAACTAACCAGCAAGTGCACTGGGTCGTCCAAGTAATAAAACCTTACGTGAGTAAGGGTCGATCCCACGGAGATTGTTAGTAATGAAGCAAGCTATGGTCATCTTGTAAATCTTAGTCAGGCAAACTCAGATATATATGGTGATGAACGAAAATAACATAGAAGATAAAGATAGTGATACTTATGTATATCATTGGTGTATGAGCTTCAGACAAGTGTATGAAGATGCCTTCCCTTCCGTCTCTCTGCTTTCCTACAGCCTTCATCCAATCCTTCTTACTCCTTTCCATGGCAAGCTCGTGTAAGGTCTCACTGTTGTCAGCAGCTACCTCCCATCCGCGCAGTGAAAGCTAATGCAAAGCACTCTGTCACAGTGCCGCCAATCACCGGTTTGGTTCCCTCCCCTACCGGAATAGAATAACTCTTTTGCGTCTGTCACTAACGCCCAGTAGGTTACAGGTTTGAAGCACATCACAGTCATTCAGTCATTGAATCCTACTCAGAACACCACAGACAAGGTTAGACCTTCCGGATTCTCTTGAATGCTGCCATCAGGTCCTGCCTATACCACGAAGACTCCGAAGAATCCAAGAGATATTCACTAAGCCTCGAATGCTTGTAGAACAAGAATGGTTGTCAGTCACCTTGTTCATAGGTGAGAGTGGTGATGGGCGTCAATCATCACCATCATCATGTTGAAGAACAAGTGATATCTTGGTAAAAGAACAAGCGGAATTGAATGGAAGAACAATAGTAATTGCATTAATACTCGAGGTACAGCAGAGCTCCACACCCTTAATCTATGGTGTGTAGAAACTCCACCGTTGAAAATACATAAGCATAAGGTCCAGGCATGGCCGAATGGCCAGCCTCCCAAAGATCTAGGATAGCATAAAACTGAAGATAGCTACCAAAGTCTCGATCCAAATACAATAGTAAAAGGTCCTACTTATAGATAACTAGTAGCCTAGGTGTACAAAGATGAGTAAATGACATAAAAATCCACTTCCGGGCCCACTTGGTGTGTGCTTGGGCTGAGCAATCAAGGAAATTCGTGTAGAGAACTTTTCTGGAGTTAAACGCCAGCTCCCATGCCAGTTTGGGCGTTTAACTCCAACTTTTATTCCTGTTCCGGCGTTTAACGCTGGAATTCCTGAGGCCGGATTGCTTTGCGGGTTTGGGCCATCAAATCTTGGACAAAGTATGGACTATTATATATTGCTGGAAAGCCCTGGATGTCTACTTTCCAACGCCGTTGAGAGCGCGCCAATTGGGCTTCTGTAGCTCCAGAAAATCCACTTCGAGTGCAGGGAGGTCAGAATCCAACAGCATCTGCAGTCCTTTTTGGTCTCTGAATCAGATTTTTGCTCAGGTCCCTCAATTTCAGCCAGAAAATACCTGAAATCACA